>NC_064639.1:542073983-542738046 GCF_023864345.2 Schistocerca serialis cubense | reverse complement strand
TGTGTATCAGTTTAAGGACAGTCGTGTATAATTGTTCAAAGGGGACGTTTCATAACGTTTAGGTGCTCGTTTTCCCCACAAGCTATTCGAGAATGGAATGGTAAAGATATAGTGTGAAATTGTTTCTCCGAACACTTAGGTGTGAATTGCAGAGTGAATTGCACTCTCAGTTCCTTGTATGGAGGCAGACACTTAAGCAGGTGGCGAGACGGATTGCAACCAGCCGCACTTAAGGTAAAGATAGCGATCGTTGTTCGGTTTTCTTTCATTCTCCCACCGTCACGTTTCCCAGTTAAAAGCGTCGTTAGAAGTGGGCTATTATTATCGAAAGGTGGGTTATTTTTATGTCGTGCAATAATTTCTATTTTTGTTAACGAATACCTTCAATGAATATTGGCGTGCGTCACGCCACGTGTTGTTAAATTACGTTGTATAGAGACTTCCTATCTTATAAATAAAGGCTTGTATTCCCGGGATACACTCTTTATGCCATGCCGCTGCACTTTCATTTGGGTCATTTTCACTTGTGTGTGCGAAATCGGGGCTCTGTAAGTATTCTTTCAGTCGCCGACAGAGATACAGGAATTGAGTTGCAGGATGAGTTCATTTCACAATAGTATTCAGTCAGATAGCGTTTCTACACACAGTACGAACAGATAAGAATAGACTAGTTTCATTCAGCAGTCCCTTTTAGGTTTACAGTTCTAACGAAGCACAGGTGTGATTCATTCTTGCATGCGCTTTGTAGGCACACATAACATTTGGCAGTGGATTCGTCATTTCTGGATAAAACAACTTTCAAACCACTCGAAATGGGCCCTAATAATTAAAAATACTATTCGAGCTTACTGTGAAAATATTATTTAGAAAATATAGAATTCAGTTGCAACGTATGGGTCCAGCATCATATGCGCATCCGTAATTAACATACTGTCAGCTCTATACATGA
Organism: Schistocerca serialis cubense; assembly: GCF_023864345.2. Classification (NCBI taxonomy): domain Eukaryota; kingdom Metazoa; phylum Arthropoda; class Insecta; order Orthoptera; family Acrididae; genus Schistocerca; species Schistocerca serialis. The sequence goes on along the minus strand of NC_064639.1, from coordinate 542,737,097 downwards.
TCACGAAGCCGTAGCTAAAGTTAAAACAAAATACAAAGGAAAATCTCACAGCAACTTTTCTCACTCGTAAATAGTATATTACCCATGGAGCTTAAAGAGCTATCGAAAAACAAACTGTGCGGTACAATTAAAGGATCGCTTTCCTGAAAGAAGTAGTAGGTTTCCTCTACAATGACGCAAAAACGTGGCGACGACACCCTCGCGGGGTGGCCGCGCGGTTCTAGGCGCTACAGTCTGGAACCGCGCGACCGCTACAGTCGCAGGTTCGAATCCTGCCTCGGACATGGATGTGTGTGACGTCCATAGGTTAGTTAGGTTTAAGTAGTTCTAAGTTCTAGGGGACTGATGACCTCAGCAGTTAAGTCCCATAGCGCTCAGAGCCATTTGAACCACTAGACACCATCGGACTCGCGATGTTTCAAATAGCAAGGTATGATAAAAATGCCAGAGTTCAGAAGCTCATGTAAGTAGCAAGGTCGGTTAGTGATGTCACATTGGCACCAAAATTCACAAATATTTTGCCATCGCCGCCTTGGACGTGTCACACCATGAGAAGGTCGTCACTCGCCCTTGTATCCACATTTCACCTCTTCGTTTAACGCCTCTGCGATGGAGGTGAGAACCGCGAGGCCTAGAGTTGAAATGACCTCCAGAGAATTGCTAATGCTGCAGCCTCTGAGAATTGACCCTTAACGTAAAGAAATGTAACATACTGCGCACACATCAGAAAAGAAATCCACTACACCGTTGGTTCAAAATGGTTCAAATGGCTCTGAGCACTATGGGACTTCACATCTGAGGTCATCAGTCTCCTAGAACTTAGAACTACTTAAACCTAACTAACCTGAGGACATCACACACATCCATGCCCGAGGTAGGATTCGAACCTGCGACCGTAGCGGTCGCGCGGTTCCAGACTGAAGCGCCTAGAACCGCTCGGCCACAACGGCCGGCTACACCATTGGACACAGTGCCTTATCTAGGAGGAATTATCGGGAGCGACCTTAAACGGAATGACTACATAAAACAAATAGTGGGAAAAACAGATGCCAGTCTCAGATTCATAGGAAGAATCTTAAGAAAATATAACTCATTCACGAAGGAAGGGGCCTATAAGATGCTTGTTCGACCGATTCTTGAGTACTGTTCATCTATCAGGGATCCGAACAAGGTAGGACTGAAAGAAGAGGTAGAGAACATCCAACGAAGAGTGGCGCGTTGAGTATTATTCATCTGTATGGGATCTCTATCAGGTAGATTTGACAGAAGAGATAGAGAAGAGCCAACGAAGAGCAGAGCATTTCATCACGGAATCGTTTAGCCCTGGGATTCCCAAAGTGGTTGATATCGACCCCTTGGGGTCTATATCGGTTTCCTAGGGGCCGACATAAACGAAAACTGATTATGGGGGTCGACGAGGTCAAAAAATCTACCCCTGTTAAATTAACACAAGTTCTTATTTAAAACCTTCAAGATAGGTAGGTACTGTATTGTTTATGTTGTGTTACGTGTACTAAGAATAATTAATATTTTGTAGCAAATAGCATTGTTGTAGTAATGTAAAGTCTCAAGTTAGTACTAGATGAAAAACTCGGCAAGTCTGTGTGGACAAGTTTGTGCAAGATAATGAATTCGAGCGTACGTCTATCAGGTGCGTTTTGACTTGCTCTCTATTTGACGCTGTTTTAAGTTAGCGGACCATTATGAATAAGGGGGTTGATTTTAAAAGTAGGTAATTTGGCCATGGGGGTCTGAGGTAGCAGTTCATTTGGGAAAAGGGGTCACTCGTACAAAATAGTTTGGTGATCCCTGGTTTAGCCGGTGCGAGAGCGTTAGGAAGATGCTCAACAAACTCCATTGGCAGACGTTGCGAGGTGCCGGGGCAAGCAGTGTATTTAACACTAAATTCTTCTAGAATTTACATATGTAAATGATGCTCTAAGCCCCCCCTATTCTAACTCCGACTTTTGCTGTTGCACATGGATTAAAAAATATACGCAAACTGATTGTAATCAACCCTGCAAGTGGAGTAGAAAAGAGTTTGGCACCTGCAATAATTTAATTTGATAAATAAGTTAAATAAAGGAAGGTTTCATTAACGTAGTGAGAAATGATGGGTTGCTCTACCGATTAACAGAATGAAAGTTCTGTCCAAAATAACAATATGATTTATTAAGACTAAACACAAAATAATAAACAAAAACACAGGAAACATTTATAATACATCAAATTGGCTCAAATTGGATACTCAAACAAACGCTGTGAAAGTGAAGTTGTCCCTAAACTAGATTGTGAGGTTTATGACGAAGTGGTATGTGGAGCCAATTCCTTGCCACTCAAATCTTAAGAGAGACACACAGCTATACCAACATTAATTGCTGCTACTCAAGACAGAACAAAGTTAGAAAAAGACGAACAGGCGCGCTCTGCTGAGCTCTGATTATCACCTAGGAAAATCCCTATCTGCCGGTGCTGCGGACATACATTGCCAAACTGTCTTCTTAACTGCCAGAAATAAGTGTCCAAGGAATAGAAAAGCAACTGGAATCACTCAATAGAGGAAAGTCCACTGGACCTGACGGGATACCAATTCGATTCTACACAGAGTACGCGAAAGAACTTGCCCCCCTTCTAACAGCCGTGTACCGCAAGTCTCTGGAGGAACGGAGGGTTCCAAATGATTGGAAAAGAGCACAGATAGTCCCAGTCTTCAAGAAGGGTCGTCGAGCAGATGCGCAAAACTATAGACCTATATCTCTTACGTCGATCTCTTGTAGAATTTTAGAACATGTTTTTTGCACGCGTATCATGTCATTTCTGGAAACCCAGAATCTACTATGTAGGAATCAACATGGATTCCGGAAACAGCGATCGTGTGAGACCCAACTCGCCTTATTTGTTCATGAGACCCAGAAAATATTAGATACAGGCTCCCAGGTAGATGCTATTTTTCTTGACTTCCGGAAGGCGTTCGATACAGTTCCGCACTGTCGCCTGATAAACAAAGTAAGAGCCTACGGAATATCAGACCAGCTGTGTGGCTGGATTGAAGAGTTTTTAGCAAACAGAACACAGCATGTTGTTATCAATGGAGAGACGTCTACAGACGTTAAAGTAACCTCTGGCGTGCCACAGGGGAGTGTTATGGGACCATTGCTTTTCACAATATATATAAATGACTTAGTAGATAGTGTCGGAAGTTCCATGCGGCTTTTCGCGGATGATGCTGTAGTATACAGAGAAGTTGCTGCATTAGAAAATTGTAGCTAAATACAGGAAGATCTGCAGCGGATAGGCACTTGGTGCAGGGAGTGGCAACTGACCCTTAACATAGACAAATGTAATGTATTGCGAATACATAGAAAGAAGGATCCTTTATTGTATGAATATATGATAGCGGAACAAACACTGGTAGCAGTTACTTCTGTAAAATATCTGGGAGTATGCGTACGGAACGATTTGAAGTGGAATGATCATATAAAATTAATTGTTGGTAAGGCGGGTACCAGGTTGAGATTCATTGGGAGAGTGCTTAGAAAATGTCGTCCATCAACAAAGGAGGTGGCTTACAAAACACTCGTTCGACCTATACTTGAGTATTGCTCATCAGTGTGGGATCCGTACCAGGTCGGGTTGACGGAGGAGATAGAGAAGATCCAAAGAAGAGCGGCGCGTTTCGTCACCGGGTTATTTGGTAACCGTGATAGCGTTACGGAGATGTTTAATAAACTCAAGTGGCAGACTCTGCAAGAGAGGCGCTCTGCATCGCGGTGTAGCTTGCTCGCCAGGTTTCGAGAGAGTGCGTTTCTGGATGAGTATTGCTCATCAGTGTGGGATCCGTACCAGGTCGGGTTGACGGAGGAGATAGAGAAGATCCAAAGAAGAGCGGCGCGTTTCGTCACCGGGTTATTTGGTAACCGTGATAGCGTTACGGAGATGTTTAATAAACTCAAGTGGCAGACTCTGCAAGAGAGGCGCTCTGCATCGCGGTGTAGCTTGCTCGCCAGGTTTCGAGAGGGTGCGTTTCTGGATGAGGTATCGAATATATTGCTTCCCCCTACTTATACATCCCGAGGAGATCACGAATGTAAAATTAGAGAGATTAGAGCGCGCACGGAGGCTTTCAGACAGTCGTTCTTCCCGCGAACCACACGCGACTGGAACAGGAAAGGGAGGTAATGACAGTGGCACGTAAAGTGCCCTCCGCCACACACCGTTGGGTGGCTTGCGGAGTATCAATGTAGATGTAGATGTAGAACACGATCTGGCGTACCTGAGGCGATGGCAGGTTGCTTCGACGTCCTCGACCGAAAGGCGAGCACCGACTACCTAGAGCACCCGTACAGGCCGAACACACAACATTCCCGTCCCCACGACAGTGGCTGTGGTTAAACGTTCCAATCAGCAACTCGAAAACCGGCGGAAAATTCCACTCCATTGCCGGAGCACTACCATTCCACCAATGGAGATTCTTGGCGCCAATTTCTGCGCTGATTTTGCTACGTCACGGAGCTATGCCCTGAGCAAGCCAATCACAGTTACTATTTTACAGAAAGCGCGGGAATTTTCCCGCCACAACTGCCTGGGTACACAAGTGATTCCCACGCCTCGCTGGTAGCCCGCCAGAAAGTGTTTTCGCCAAGATTCTGCGAAGTAACGGAACCTCTAGCCCAGCCGCTACTTCAGACCCCTCCGGGCGTGTCTTTTGACAATGTCGGCGTCTGCAAAGCATTCACTCGACTTCCTCACACCCGTCGGCTTAACCCTTTCCAGATCAGCAGAGCCCCCCTGTCACCGGACCACCCGGGTGACGAGAGACGCTGCGTGGGAAGTCCGCTTGTGAAGGAATAGCGACTTTTCACAGCATGCAATTAGAGAGGAAAATCATAAGGTAGAAATATGAGAGGGGGCTCGTGCAACCTCTCATAGCCCCTACGCCATTTTAGATTGTAATTGGTGAGTGGTTGGTTCACTTAGGAGCAAGGCAGTGAGTCAATCGCCCAAGAACAATCTCGCAAACTGGCTGCACATGCTGCACTCTATAAAGAAAATCACTGCAACTGAAAAATGCAGCTCATAGAGGGAGGATTATTTATGATGAAGCCAACTTCACCTTCTTAATATGGAACACTAACACTCACATCACACATCCATACCCAGGGAGCCCCTTCCAAACACCGACTCACACAGACATTCACTCTCTAAATATGGCCCGGGCATGTGAGCCAAATATGGAGCAATTTATTCTTTACAATCAGAGTTGGAGTGCTCCGCAATTAAATGCCCAAGATGTTACAACAGTTTTAATCATTAAACTAACCTGAACTCACTCACACATGATACTATTTAAGTTAACAATCCCTTTGTGAGCTTTCAGAATCTAATTACAACCTCCGATTCATTCTGTCTCCCTGCAGCAAGAATAACCTATACAAAATGTTCCCTGAACTGATGGTCCATTCACAATGACAGTGGTGGTATCTGATTCAGTTTATGTGGACTTTAGGCACTCTATTTGCATTCACACAGCAATAAATACAAAATACAAAAAAAAACATGGTGTGGAGAACATTACAGTAATTTGTAATAAGAATTGCAGTGTAAAATGCAAACACATACAAGGTATAACATACATTACAAAAACAACACAAGAGAAAGAAATTTAAGAAAATAATACAAGGTTCATGGGGCATCAAGTTGTGCATGCACATTGCACAAAGTTCACGACTGTGCTGAGAATGAGACACTAAATCACATTGTTAGAAATATTCCAAGCACTTCACAAATTCCACAGTACTGAACATCACATAGCGCTAAATGTCGGGTGTTGTTGCTACGTTGTTGCAACGGCAATAGGGTGTGCAGGATCATCTGCAGTACTCTGTTGAGATTGCACCAAGACCCACGCATATGATCACGGCAGTACGGTAGGAAGACACAGTGATAGGCTCTCCTCACGTCGATTAATTGTCTCTGAGGCCTACTTGGGATACATCACTAGTCTAGGTCTCTTCTCTCGCTGGACAGTACTTTACGTTTCCCAATATTGCAGTTCGACGAGGGATGATGGCACGTGGAGTGACTCCACAAGTGTGTGAGGTCATCCATACAGGATTGAACTAGGAGCGACGATTGCTAAAACTGCTCTCTAATAGAGAGGAGAAGTTAGAAATGAGACCATTCATTTGTTAGTGTGGCATGATACTGCTTTGTGTATGCAGATCGGCCAATGCTAGTGAGTTGTAAAAACCCAAACAGGTGAGTATATAGCATCCCTTTCTGTCCTGAGGCACATGAGGCGCAGGTTCTGACACGATATGTTATCTTCTTCGTGTACTCACGACAACGTGGTCTGCGGCAGGGAATCCCTCCAAACGGCTGCCGTGTCCGGAGAGCTAGCAGGCTGTCACGTGTGGGTCGCGTGTCAGTGTCAACGGCCAGCCTCACTTTCGCTTGTGGCCTGGCGAGGATCCCGCCTAATCCCGCAGGTATACGGCCCGGTGACTGTCAGCTTGCAGGACCGGACGCTCGCCTTCTTGCAGGTAGCCGAAGACCTCTTGTTTTTGCGCTGGCTGGCCTCTGCATTGCCACAATACCCGTCATCTGCACAGTTCTGACAAAAATCTTATGGCTAACTTTTTCCCATGACCTTCTATGTTATAATAAATTTACATAATGACACATTGATGGTCTGTCATTTCAGACACACTTATTTTACTTTTATAGTTATTAATCTATGGCTATCATTTTAAATCTTGGTGTATCAAATTTAGACATGGAAATAATTTATCTTGATCTTTGTATAGAGACCGGTCTCACTACTGTACATGGTGTGTGACGCTACATTGGATGAACAGCTAAATGTGCGGGCCTGCACTAATATTACTATTAATTATATAGATCGACAGTAGACATGCTCAAGAATTAACTACCATTTGCCAACGATCTACATTCTATGTCTTTTGAATAAATTATGTTATTATGCAGGTCGAAGTTTTACTGAGCTTATAAAGAACAAGCAACTATTCTGCGTTCGCTCGCCGGTCGTCCCTCCATCTTGGGTCTGTGATTTGATGACCTGAAAAATAACATCCCAACAGGCGCGCGCCAAACACTTATGGTAGAAAACCCCCACATTATTAATCTAGTTATTGTTAAATCCTACAGTTTAACTTATCCTAGTATATCGTACCTTTTTTTTTTGCTTTTTTTTGTTTTTTTGTTTACCTTATACAATACTCTTACATAATTCCTGTTACGTTGAGATGTCTCGCTGCTCGCCGCTATTGACGACAGTGATGTGCGCGCCGTACGACATGACCTCCGAGTTTTCATTATGCCTCACTGAAACTCCAGAGACTGGGTTAGCCATGGCTATACACGACAATAAATTTATAGTTGCAACTTCCTTCTCTATGTGATGCGGTTTTCGCGATCAAAGTACACCTTTCCAGAGGCAATGTAATATGACCAAGCCAGGACTGGTTCCTGTTGAGGATTCAGTCGCCCAACACACGCCAGCTACACAGTATGTCACGAATATCCAAGTATAAGTCCCTGGTTATTCATCTGTTACAGTCACGAGCAGCACGCTAAATCCCCAACCAGCACATTGGCATGGTAGGCTTTATGCCCGCATTTCTCTCGTCTAGGGCACCATTGGAGTCAAACGCTCACAGGTTCACCCCGACTTGCAAGACAACGATGCCGGCGCAGCTCTGCAAAAAAACTATACTGCCCATATTCATCCTCGAAATCACGCAATATACCACAATCTTGCAGTGCACTGACGCGTGCCTGCAAGCATTGGTATGAACGTCTCACGAACTGGTTGTGGCCGCTATGGAGCGTATCATGACTTCTCAGAACGCTTCTAAGAGCACGTTCTTGTATGCGCCCGTTTGTGCGACACCTCGTCACTTATCTTTATCCCTTAACATGGACACCAGATAGGAAAGGACAAAAACATTGCTCATGGAAAGGTAGTGCCTCTTATCGCAACGACAGAGGAGATCCCGAACATAGACAAAAAAAATTAACAGCAGTAAATTCTTATGCGAGAAAACGCAGCGTGTTAATACTTTAACAATCTTAATCTATTAATGCAACGATTGTTGTTCCCCGAAGAAAGGTTCATATATTTGCCTATTCTATTACGTACACCACTTAAACTACTATTATTCCACGAACTTCTTTGTGTGAGAGATGTGGTGGAGTCCTATGGACTAGCGCCAATCCCTTGTCAGACTCCCCCTCCTCTGACGTGCATTAGGATCTGCAGGTCTAATTTCAATCCCCTGGTTCTCCTGTTGTCCTTGGTTTCGCTCTCTCCAATTACGGTCGCTTTGCCGTTCGTTATTCCTCCTCTCCCAGATTCCTTGTCTAGCATGACCTTGTTCCCTGACGTTCTGGTTTCCGTGTCTCTGGTTTCCATAACCTTGAATAGCGTAACCTTTATTTCCGTAACCCTGGTTTCCTAACTGACGAACGCGATTATGCGATCTGTTGTCGTCTGCCCTTGCTGGCCGTGGTATTTGTTATTTTGCGCCTTCTTCCTGTCCTTTGCGTCTTGTTTATCGAAGACTACTTCGAGTTCGCGCAATAGACTCTTGAATGCTTCTATGTCAGATCCACACTTGCCGACAAGTGTCTGTTGATACCTAACAGGCAATTTGGAAAAACAAAATTTGATGATTTCTCCCTTGCTGTATGGACTATCTAAAAATTGATTCTTCTTGAGTAAATCATAAAAAAATTTGGTTGCGCTCCTTTGCCCGGACACTTCCAGTTCGGGACAAAATATTATTTCCTCTTTAATCCTGTCTTGCGTCTCCTTTGACCAGTAGATCCCCAGGAATGCATCAACAAATTCCTGATAAGTCTGACACGTCGCTGTCACACGCCGCATCTTTTCCGCGGCTTGGCCTTTGATGTGTCCACACATGAATTCTAATTTTGCCAGGGTTGGCCATGATGACGGTAACGAATTTGTAAACTGCACCACCCAGCTCTTGGGATGCATCGACCCTCCATTATCTCTGAACTTTTGGAATTTTAGTATCGACAGGAAGTGATTGTGATCAAAATCCTGTCCGATCCTCGCACTGGTGCTGTCACTCGTTTCCGATACTTGCACGTCTGCTGAGTGTCCTGATCTATCTTGCTGATAACTGTGATGTGCTACATCTGTATCACAGTGGAAGTGGCACTTCGAATTCACTCTCCTAAGTGGGCTACAATTATTGGAGCTATTACTACGTGTTTCTGCGTGTGCCTTGTTAGTTCTGCACTCTGTCACTGGGCTAGAGCACGGCAGGCTTTTCCTCGGAGACACAATTCTGTGTACTCCATCATTGGTATCCGAACGCGCAGTGCTCATGTGCCCGTTTCGCTCTAGTTTTGCTATCCGACTCTCTACTTCTTTCATTCGTTTCGTGATGTTCGTAACCGCAATATTACCTTGAGCTTTTAAGAACGCTAGGGATTTTGCGTGGGCTTGTGTCGCACGTCGCAAGCGACCTGCAAGTTGAGAAGTTACTTTTGCGATTTTCATTGCCCCTGTTGCTGCCGTTTTGGCTAGGCCTGCTACTTTTTGTGCTACCATTGACATTTGTTTTGCTTCTCCACATTCTTTCTTTATTGTTAGTAATTCCCCACGAATTTCCCCTATATGAGAAATTATTTCCTGAGTGTCCTTCTTACGCTGTTCGTCAGCTTCTTCCTTCTCCTTCTTACGTTGTTTCTCATCTTCTTCCTTCTCCTTCTTACGTTGTTTCTCCTCTTCTTCCTTCTCTCTCTTACGCTGTTCGTCAGCTTCTTCTTTCATTGATCGAGGGAAGCTCAGTATTGGGTTTACGTCATCTTTTTGATCCTCTTCAAACGTGGGAGATGTAACTCTGGACACCTGGGCGCTAGAGCTCTGACGTGGCCGAGCTAGCCCCTGTCTGCTCTCGTTCGTTTGATTATCAACTTCTGCTACCTTCTCGACCTGTGTGCCAGTCTCTGTTTCATCCTCTACTTCACTATCATAATCACGGCCGCAACGCTGCTCTGAGATCGCGTCCAAATCACCTTCCTCATCAATGACCCTGGCGTCCTGTCCTGCTAAACATGTGCCCATCTCATCTCTGAACCTATTCCCGTCAGTAAACTGCCCCTGATCCATTATGCTATCCTCTTTTGTTTTAGCTTCGCTCGATAATAATCATGCCTTACTTCTCGTTATCATTCATGAAAAACAAATTTATCTAAAATGCACAATAAAATTAACTTACTCCATATATTTTTTACACATAGACATAAAATTTCAACAACGCCTCTCCAACGCTGTAATTATATGCACAATTTGTTGTGGTACAGAAACCGCACACAAACCCGATAAAGTGTGATGTGATACGGACACACCATCAAAGGAACACAAAAACAATGAACAAAAGAATATATACACTGAAAACAAAAACTGTAATCACGCTACTTAAAACTAAACGCAGAACTACCAGAAAAAAAACTTGGGTATTAATCAATAAAAAATTAAGCAAAAAAAATTCTGAGTGTCCCTACTACTAATAATACTTGCTTATCAGCGATTCACAGGAAAGATCCTGGCAGGGTCGCCATTTTATGCGAGGTGCCGGGGCAAGAAGTGTATTTAACACTAAATTCTTCTAGAATCTACATATGTAAATGATGCTCTAAGACCCGCCACAACTGCCTGGGTACACAAGTCATTCCCATGCCTCGCTGGTAGCCCGCCAGAAAGTGTTTTCGCTAAGATTCTGCGAAGTAGCGGAACCTCTAGCCCAGCTGCTACTTCAGACCCCTCCGGGCGTGTATTTTGACAATGTCGGCGTCTGCAAAGCATTCACTCGACTTCCTCACACCCGTCGGCTTAACCCTTTCCAGATCAGCGGAGCCCGCCTGTCACCGGACCACCCAGGTGACGAGAGACGCTGCGTGGGAAGTCCGCGTGTGAAGGAATAGCGACTTTTCACTGCATGCAATTAGAGAGGAAAATCGTAAGATAGAAATATGGGAGGGGGCTCATGCCACCTCTCAATGTTACAAGAGAGGCGTTGTACATCACGAAGAAAATTACTATTGAAATTTCGAGAGAGCAGTTTCCGGGAACAGTCGAACAACATATTATTTCCCATCACATGCATCTCGCATAAAGACCACGAGGTGAAAATTCTAGAAATTGGAGCCAGTATAGAAGCTTACCGACAATCATTCTTCTCATGCGATATTCGTGAGTGGAACCAGGTTGGAGGGTTCAGTTAGTAGTACAAAGGTACCCTCCGCAACACACCATTAGGTGGCTTGCCGAGTGTCGCATAGATGTAGATGTGGAAATCATGTGTGTCTTTTATCGGTGGACGAGGAGAACATTTCAAAGACACCGCCACTCAGAATCGACATGAAAAGGTCTCAGAAGGTGGTATAAATGGCGTCAGTGGGCCCACTCCATCCTTATGGACGACCATTACAAATTTCACGCTCGAAATGACAATTTTCAGTCCGATCTACAACAGGACGACATTTTTTGTTAGATTTTGCCACTGCTGAAACCCCTCGGACGATGCATTCCTTTCTAAAGCCATCGATGGGCTTCTGCCCCCATTTAACGTCATCTTACTCCTTTGGAGCGTACCGTGACTGCAAGTTTTGCTACGGCATACGGGGAGGAACCACTAGGGACCGTTCAAAACCATACAACGAAATTCGCACTTGATCCAAAGCAGGAAAAGATTTTCGTACTTATTCAACCCTTGTTTTTCACGCCTTCTTGTAGCGAGTATATGTGGGAATGCGACACACACGTGAATAAAACGGCAAAGGATCCGTCTAGGAATCCTCAGTTCGGCAACACCATCTGTACTACCTGCATACCTTTGTTTGGCACTTTAAAAATATCTCTGTGCAGGGACATACGCCAACCAGTCTCTACGCGCTGGGCAAATACGCAACCACTTCGTCACCCCTCTGATTTCGCATGCGGCCAACAGGCGCTAGGTTGCTTGTCCCACCTGCAGGTGGGGACCGCTGAGCGAGTATCTCCGTACAGGGACATTTTTTAAATGCCTAACTAAGGTGCCCGAATGGCACCAAGTGTGTTGCCAAACTGTGGGGGAGGGGGGTCTTAGACGGCTCATTTGCCATCTCATTCACATGCGTGTCAATGTCGCACCCCTTTATGCAAATGGCATATGATGGTGCCAGAAAGAAGGTATGAAAAGATATAAACGCCATTCTGGTTCAGGTCACCTTATAACTTCGTCGAATGGTTTTGAACGGTCCCTAGTGGTTTCAAAGCAAAACTTGGGCCATGCTTCAATCGAAAGGGGTGGGAACACGTCCAGTGGTTTGCAGCCCCACGGCGTCCTTAGAGCAGGTTTGAAGCGTCCGCGCGGCGTTAGCAGTGGCCGTTTTCGAGCACGTAATGTGTGAAGATGAGGCCCCTAGTGAAGGATTGGTTTCATTGACGCCCTTTGTGCTACGTTCCAGGACCCTTTCGTGTTCATTGTAAATGGCGGTGTTTTCGAAACGTTTTCCACCACCACCCATAAGATGCCCGCGCGATTTTAAGATAAGCGTCGTTGTTGTGACTTCCATCGCAGAGACGCCCAACGAAAGGGTAAAATGTGGGTAATAGGGGGTGTAATGACCTTCTCATCATGTGACATGTCCACAGTGGCATTGAGGAGATTTTTGATGTAATATGGCGCCAATGTAACATCATTAAACCACCTTACATGGACTTCTGACATCTGGCCTTTTATTTGCATGTGTCTATACCTTTCTGTTTGAAGTGACGTCGCAGTATACTGCGCTTTTGCAGAGGAAGGTTGTGGACACCTTTGAGTCAGATTTCAAGTTTCTGCGTCACAATAGGAGACAATTACGGGGTTCCAAAAAGTGATCATTTAATTGTGTTATGCAGTATATCATTTTTAAATTGGTAGTTGAACAATTAGTTGAAAAATTTCTTCAACTAATTTGATTCAACTATGGTTCTCAAATACCATTACGACGGATAAATCAAAATTGAATAACGTCATCAGCATCGTTGTCACGATCATAGCCAATAACTCTCTACCGAGTACAAATGTCTTCTTTAGATTCTCTCTTCTCTGCAGCTCTGCATGTGAGCATGCAGCCCAATTTTTGAAGCGACGACTTGGCCACACTGGTGGTACGACTTGGTTATTTCTGCTTTTTGTTGAAGTTGATTTAGATGAAGCTTTATTACAATGAAACATAATGTTCGTAATATATTACAGGGGTTGGGAACAATATAATATTAATTAATGATAAAATGCGTCTGACACCCTAAAATATACACTGCTAATACCTGTGTGTCTGTGTGTATTGTGACTAGAAATGAGATAGGAATGAAAAATATAATATCAGTTTCGAAAATCTTAGCTAACTGGTTTGTAAGTATGTGCATCTTAAACTCTTGACTCAGAGGTGGAATCGACAAGCTATGTTGCAGACAGAAAGAGAGGGAGTGAGAGGGGGTGGAGAGAAAAAGAGGGAGAGGGGGCGGGATGGAGGAGGGAGAGACAGAGAGAGAGAGGGAGAGCTAGTTGCGTGACTGAATTGACGAGTTACTGCATAATGGTGTCGGCGTGACACCAATTCTGGCTTCTAGCAGGCACTGAAATTGCTACCGTATCAAAAGGAGGTACTGCGAGTATCTCGATTCGTTGGTAACTCCCGACACCAGGGTGAGCTGCCGAGGGCAGTAGCCCATTACTGTGGATTGTAACAGCATGAAAGTTGGCCACTAATTTAAATTTTAACCTGTGAGTTCATAAGACACTGTGATCCTGGTTTTAATCTCCTAAACATTTCTCTTTAAATGAAATTGAACCCAGAAGTGTAGAATAACGCGATCTGACTAATTTTTACCTTACATACATTACTGAACAGCAGGTTTCTCATAGTGCACCTAAATAATGTAAAGGGGATTCACCAAAATAACTTGAAATAATGATCTTTGTTGCAAAACTCATCTAGCTACTCCCTATCAGTGTTAATGAATCTCTCCTTGTAAGAGTAATTTGTGCAGTGGAAAGAGATATGTTCACTGTATCTTACACCTGCTAAATGGAAATGAGCTATATCACATATCTGGAAGCTACACATTCATCTTATCAGTTAAAAATTTCATTTAAAAAATTTTTTCCTGAGTAAAACAGATCACTCTCTTTCGTATTGAAATGTAATGAAACTGGATGTAATCGTTTATGTTTGTTTGCTATTTCGACAGAACATACATCTTTCGCGATGACACGGCTGGTGCATTCATTTACGTAAAATAGATCATAGGAAAAGAATGGGAAAGGATGGATGGGAATTCGTGACTTCCAGGATCACAGGACATTGTGGTAATACATTGGTAAAAGTTATAAATTATATTGCAGCTTCCTTCTACAATTTCTCGGTGTAGAAGCAACCTGCAATTTCTTCACCTTTACTGTCCTTCAAGATATAAGTTCTAGGATTCGTTCTTTGCACCTTTGAAACCAAACTACAACTATCTCTGTTGACCAGTTTGGCAGGTATGATTTCTCAAATGCAGTCATGTGTTTTGAGATACGTACCAAACAACTTACATTAAATTTCTGTTTGCGCATTTTAATGCGATAGTACACCGTATCCATGCGTCCATTATCACGAACATTAATTGGTCTCATTTTTATTGTGCTATGTGTAGTTAGATCATACTGAGCAATTATTTATGGGAAGATATCTGTCCATTTGTATGAGCCGTGAAGATTAAAACGCATCCACATGCGACCTTTTATTGTTCTTTCAGAGGTTCTAAAATACTCGTCTTCAGGTGGATAAATGCTGTCGTGTAATGTATTCCATACCGCTGTATTACGGTCTTGAAGTACTTTTTGTAAAACTCTCCACCGTGATCAGTTTGGAGGTTGTCTGGGCATACATTCATCCCTATCTGCAACAAACACTCAAATGCATCCACAATATTTCTCCCTGTTTTTGTTTTAACACGTAATTCCCAGGCAGATTTGGAGTAGTTGTCAATAACCATTAAAATACATTTGAATTCATTATTCTCAGGTGACTATTCCCTCAGATCTACAAGATCAGCTTGTCATAAGTCATCCAAAACTTTAATCACAACATGCACATGAGGGTATGTTTTGCATGCTGATTTGTGCAGTGCACAAATTACTGTATCCATACTTATTCGATACCTCTATCTCTCTCTCTAAGCTCAGAGAATATTGAAACAGCATCATTCGAATGAGCTGTCTTACCTGCGACAGCTGATGCCATTAGCAGACGTAGTCGATCTATTACCTCGTTCGGATTGTAATAATATATATACTGCGGGATTCAATTATTCACTGTTCAATGTCAGTATTGTGGTGTCACCGCCAGACACCACACTTGCTAGGTGGTAGTTTTAAATCGGCCGCGGTCCATTAGTACATGTC
Source organism: Schistocerca serialis cubense (assembly GCF_023864345.2). Taxonomy (NCBI): domain Eukaryota; kingdom Metazoa; phylum Arthropoda; class Insecta; order Orthoptera; family Acrididae; genus Schistocerca; species Schistocerca serialis. The sequence continues at coordinate 542,721,624 of NC_064639.1, read as the reverse complement.
GGACCCGCGTGTCGCCACTGTGTGATCGCAGACCGACCGCCACCACAAGGCAGGTCTCGAGAGACTGACTAGCACTCGCCCCAGTTGTACGGACGACGTAGCTAGCGACTACACTGACGAAGCCTCGCTCCTTTGCCGAGCAGATAGTTAGAATAGCCTTCAGCTAAGTCCATGGCTACGACCTAGCAAGGCGCCATTAGCCTTACATAGCTTGTATCTAAAGAGTCTCACTTGTATCGTCAAGAGCGATGTATACAACAAGGATGGATTAAAGTTAAGTATTCCAGAAGCTACGTACTTTTCTTTATAGTATTCATTACGTATCCTGTTACAGACCTATCTCTTGCCTGCGTGAACTAAACGCGTGCCTTTCGGCTACTTCCGTGGCGTGGCTGTCTTGCTACGCCACAACAAGTATCATCACTGCTGCTGCTGCTGTTGTTTTCAAATGGTTCAAATGGCTCTGAGCACTATGGGACTTAACATCTGAGGTCATCAGTCCCCTAGAACTTAGAACTACTTAAACCTAACTAACCTAAGGACATCACACACATCCATGCCCGAGGCAGGATTCGAACCTGCGACCGTAGCTGTCACCCGGTTCCAGACTGTAGCGCCTAGAACCGCTCGGCCACCCAGGGCGGCTGTTGTTTTCGCCATCGCCAACAAGTATTGCTTTTATAACGATTTTATATTTCTTGTTGCTCTGGCTTTTTGCGATCTTATGTACAGGGTGGTCCATTGATCGTGACCGGTCCAAATATCTCACGAAATAAGCGTCAAACGATAAAACTACAAAGAACAAAACTTGTCTGGCTTGTAGGGGGAAACCAGATGGCGCTATGGGTGGGCCGCTAGATGGCGCTGCCATTGGTCAATCGGATATCAACTGCATTTTTTTAAATAGGAATCTCCATTTTTTATTACATATTCGTGTAGTACGTAAAGAAATATGAGTGTTTTAGTTGGACCACTTTTTTCGCTTTATGATAGATGGGGCCTAATAGTCACAAACATATCGCTCACAAATTTAGACGAAGAGTTGGTAACAGGAAGGTTTTTTAAAATAAAATACAGAACGTAGGTACGTTTGAACGTTTTATTTCGGTTGTTCCAATGGGATACATGTACCTTTGTGAACTTATCATTTCTGAGAACGCATGCTGTTACAGCGTGATTACCTGTAAATACCACATTAATGCAAAAATTGCTCAAAATGATGTCCGTCAACCTCAATGCATTTGGCAATACGTATAACGACATTCGTCTCAACAGCGAGGAGTTCGCCTTCCGTAATGTTCGCACATGCATTGACAATGCGCTGACGCATGTCAGGCGTTGTCGGTCGATCACGATAGCAAAAATCCTTCAACTTTCCCCACAGAAAGAAATCCGGGGACGTCAGATCCGGTGAACATGCGGGCCATGGTATAGTGCTTCGACGACTAATCCACCTGTCATGAAAATATGCTATTCAATACCGCTTCAACCGCACGCGAGCTATGTACCGGACATCCATCATGTTGGAAGTACATCGCCATTCTGTCATGCAGTGAAACATCTTGTAGTAACATCGGTAGAACATTACGTAGGAAATCAGCATACATTGCATCATTTAGATTGCCATCGATAAAATGGGGGCCAATTATCCTTCCTCCCATAATGCTACAAGATACATTAACTCGCCAAGGTCGCTGATGTTCCACTAGTCGCAGCCATCGTGGATTTTCCATTGCCCAATAGTGCATATTATGCCGGTTTTCCTTTCCGCTGTTGGTGAATGACGCTTCGTCGCTAAGTAGAACGCGTGCAAAAAATCTGTCACCGTCCCGTAATTTCTCTTGTGCCCAGTGGTAAAACTGTACACGACGTTCAAAGTCGTCGCCATGCAATTCCTGGTGCATAGAAATATGGTAGTGGTGCAATCGATGTTGATGTAGCATTCTCAACACCGACATTTTTGAGATTCCCGATTCTCGCGCAATTTCTCTGCTACTGATGTGCGGATTAGCCGCGGCAGCAGCTATAACACCTCCTTGGCCATCATCATTTGTTGCACGTCGTGGGTGACGTTTCACATGTGACTGAACACTTCCTGTTTCCTTAAATAACCTAACTATCCGGCGAACGGTCCGGACACTTGGATGATGTCGTCCAGGATACCGAGCAGCATACACAGCACACGCCCGTTGGGCATTTCGATCGCCATAGCGTTAAATGGGTAATGTATCACGAAGCAAATACCGTCCCCAATGGCGGAATGTTACGTGATACCACGTACTTATACGTTTGTGACTATTACAGCGCCATCTATCACAAAGCGGAAAAAGTGGTCCAACTAAAACATTCATATTTCTATACGTACTACACGAATATGTAATAAAAAATGGGGTTCCTATTTTAAAAAGCGCAGTTGATATCCGTTTGACCTATGGCAGCGCCATCTAGCGGGCCAGCCATAGCGCCATCTGGTTTCCTCCTTCAAGCTAGAGGAGTTTCGTTCTTTGTAGTTTTTTCGTTTGATGCTTATTTCGTGAGATATTTGGCCCGGTCACTATCAATGGGAAACCCTGTATATCAGTTAAATACATTATTTACACGGTACATTTCCCTATCATTAACTGAATAATTTATGGGTTTCTTCGTGGCTCTTAGGAAAATAAGACACATTAAGCTATCACCAACCTGTATTGTTTCATCAGTTACATTTGTAGGCTGCGTACCCAGCATGTACGGTCTTCCCCTGCTGACGCCGATGTTCTTTCTATCTGACCAGAGGCGTGACGTATACTGAATTCGCCAATGGCAGCACCATTGTTATCGTATGGTTTTGTTTTTACTGAGGCCTGCCTGAGAGATCCAGTAACCAGCGTAAAGGTCTCTATCAGTGTCTGCTGTCGATCCACATGCCCTAACCAAATCAACCGTAATTTCTGTCGAATGACTTTCCGCGCCTGAATGACTTTCTGCTTTGTTGAAAACTCGGCGTGTACTAAGTCGGTTACTATCTTACCGATTTCATTAACTAACTCATTTAACGCGTTGGTCATTCTCAGAACAGTCCGGTAGTACGTCTCTAGCTTCTTGCGCATATCTCCAACTTTACGCACGATAGTCTGAATTTTCCCGTCCATGTACAAGCGAATGTTCTCTTTATGTTCACCCATTCTCTCACGTTGAGAGCCAGACAAAGCATTAAATTGTCCATGGTACAGCCTATACTGATGTACTCGTCTCTGTTATTGGGCTGTATATTCAGAAATTCTTGGAAGTTTCTCCTATACCTATCATCATTCAGTTTTCTTGTTTTATCAATAACGAGAAACCCATACTGTGAATGATTCCAGCAATCGAAAATATCTTTACAAAATCACTGAATAACATGTCAGTTTCTACATGTGTTTCGTAAATGTCTTTTAAATTCAGATTGTCTCGTTTGAAGGCTACAATGAGGTTTTAATTATCCCTAACCAACTATTTAGAGGTTTTGGGATACGTTTGACTTAGATAAAATACATTAGCACCCTTATGACGACCGAAAAAGAAATATTTATGAATTTAATCTTGGTTATCGACAGTAACATCGTCATATGTTCGGTTTTACTTTTCAGTTGGGGTGGGGGGGGGGGTATATCACCGGTTTTAATGAATGTTGTGTATGTAACGGCCTTCACCCCGCACAATGTCTCATGTAATGGCTGATACATGGGCTGAAGCAGTGTTCAAGTTGGACTCCAACTACGTGTGTTGGCGGAGTCATGAGGACATTACTCTTGACACAGATAGATGGACCTACAATAATTGCTCGTATATTATCAGGAAGGAGTATTCCATTTCTCTTCTTCTTCTGATCTTCTTTTGTATCTTCGCAGGACCAGACACCAAGTACAACATCCTAGTGACGATGATGTATCACCCACTCTGCCATGATACCAACTATGTCAGGTACCAACAAGTAGTGGGCATGTATATAGAAAGCCACACTTGTAACGATGATAGTAATATGTGTAGCCACTATAGCTCCATCACTTAATCCTACACAGAGAATTTAGTTGTATATGTACAATACAGGGTGAGCATTTAAAACTGTTTGTCGGAATATTTGGCGAAATATACATCTGATTGAAAAAAGTGGTAATATGGTTGTTCACCTCGGAGAGGGACATCCATTATCCAAACGCTCGAACCCTGCACCGCCCCCGAGGGCGGGAGACGAAATGACATTGAAATCTTAAGTAGGAACACCTATTTTTATTGCAGATTTGGATACTCCGTGAAAAAATACGTAACTTTTATATGAAACATTTCTTTCATTTCATGATAGGTGCCCCTGTAATCGGCACACTTGAATATGGGGTGACAATTGTTGAAAAACGGTAATATCTTACAAAAATACACATCCGATTAGGATAATCAAAGTATATTATTTGATATTTGGGGAAATGCTACTATGTGACACCGCCTACCCTCCCCGAATGCGCTCGTAGACTACATTTAGGGTTACGTAGGAACAACGACGTGGACGTAGTAGTAATGTGTTTCCTTCGGGGTGCTTGATTTTGGCCAGTCCCCTTGCCTCTCACCATCTCGGGGTGCTTGGTTACTAAGAGTGCCCTTGCCTCTCGCAAGTCTTTCAGTGCAGCAAATGTTCGAAATGTTGTCGTTGCTTCCAATGCAATGTTTGCACATTCATTGCGAATTTGCGGCCTCATATCTTCGCGGGTGTTGGTACGTCCATGTAAACTCTCTCTTTTAGCCATCCCCACAGGAAAAAATCGGCAGAAGTCAAATCGGGTGACTTCCTCGCCCACTCTGTCGACCCAGACAGTAGGCCTACCGATTCAAAACTTCTCGAGCTAGTCGTGAATAATGCGCTGGGCATCCATTGTGCTGAAACCTAATATCCAGTCTCGTTTGAAGTGGAACATCGCCCGTTAGTATGGGTAAAACATTATCCACAGTGTCGCTGTACATCTCACCTATCAGATTACCTTCTATGGAGTATGGGCCAATTAACTGCGTCTCTAAAATACCGCACCAAACGTTGATACTCCTATGGGCTTTGATGTTCTACTTGCCTTACCTAATGGGGATTCTCCACTGAGCCGGCCGGTGTAGCCGTGCGGTTAAAGGCGCTTCAGTCTGGAACCGCGTGACCGCTACGGTGGCAGGTTCGAATCCTGCCTCGGGCATGGATGTGTGTGATGTCCTTAGGTTAGTTAGGTTTAATTAGTTTTAAGTTCTAGGCGACTGATGACCTCAGAAGTTAAGTCGCATAGTGCTCAGAGCCATTTGAACCATTTTTGATTCTCCACTGACCAATAATGCATATTATGTCGATTCACTTGACCACGATTCGTAAAATTTGATTCATCGGAGAAATGTATCTGCGAAATGAAATTATCATTAAGTGCCAGTTGTTCCTGTATCCAGTTGCATGAGTACAGGCGATTGTAAAAATCATCGCCGTGCAGTTCTTGATCAGCGATAAATGAAATGGATGCTATTTGTGTGAATGCAGTATGCGCAGACCACTTCTTTGCGAAATTCCTGAACCTCGCGCAATTCGCCCAGAAATAATCTGAGGATTTGCAGCAACCGCAGCTAAAACGTTCACTGTTTTATTTTCATTTGTCACAGCCCGCAGTCGGACTCTTTCTCTAGGTTTAACTCTTCACGTATCATAAACAGGTGGACAATACTGCTAAACATCGTTGCAGACGGAACATTCCCATCGGGGAACAGGGTAGCATACGTTTGACGAGCTTTGTAAACATTTCTATGAGCCTTAAAGCACGCGGCAGTGATATCGACCCTCTCTGCAATCGTTAACATCGTGGAATAGTTGCAACTAGATCTGTACTGTCCGAATCATTGAAGTAACATGCAAAGTCTGATCACGGACTGAGAAAATGATCACGGTTGTGCTTCACTCGATTGTGGGAGGTGTCACATGATAGCACTACCAAAACTATCAAAAATGTACTTCGATTGCCTTAATCGGATGTGTATTTGTTTAAGATACTACCGTTTTGCAACAATTGTCACCTCATTTCCATGTCTGCCGATTACAGCGCCAACTATCATGGAACGAAAGAAAAATTTCATACAAAAGTTACATATTTTTTCACGGTTCGGGGTTCTTATTTAAGATTTCAGTCACCCTCTCCCGCCCCCAGGGGCGGTGCAAGGGTATCGAGTGTTATTTTAATGGATGTCTCTCTTCGACGTGAACAACGTTTATTACCACTAAGAAACCCATATTTTTTATTGCAGATTTGGAATCTCCGTGAAAAAATATGTAACTTTTGTATGAAACATTTCTTTCATTTCATGATAGATGACGCAACGCTGTAATCGCCAACATGGAAATGTGGTGACAATTAATGCAAAACGGTAGTATCTCAAATAAATACACATCTGATTAAGACAATATATATATATATATATATATATATATATATATATATATATATACATAGCCGTGAAAAGTAACTTCATCATTCAGTTTAATAATGACTGGTAAGGAGGTGTTTGAGGCAACTGTGTGCTGCTACATGATTGTAGGCGCAGACTGAAAATAATGATATGAATAAGTGTAATACTAGGACTATAATGAGAGTGATATGAAACAAAACACAAACACAGTTTGAGATTGTATATATACATTATATATTTAAATATCAAACATCGGATGTATTATTTCAAAAAAATCATCAGACTCTTTTTTTATCTTCTTTGTACCTGAACAATATTTCTCAAGTAAAGCTTTTCGATATGCAGTCAATTCCGCGCGTCTCTCCTTCAAATACTCTGATTTTTCAGACGCACATTTAACCTGTTCCTCTTTCGGCTGTGCGTTCGTGCGGGAACAAAGGTACTGCTCCAAATCATCAACATGTACACTACACACAAGTAGAAAGTTAACGTCATTGCACGTGGAGTCTGTGCTTGGGAACCACCGACTCAGTCTCTCCAATGCAAGGCGTGCCGTAGTATCCACATCGTGTAAGTCCATAACTGAGCCGTGCCACAGATAACTTCTCTTGGCCAGGAATTCCCATTTTGCCAGTGCTAGTCTGCTAGTATCAAACATAAGCCTTAATTTGAGGAAGAAATTTCTGAGAATGTCTGTTTGGAGTACAGCATTGTACTGTACTGAAACATGGACTGTGGAAAAACCGGAACAGAAAATAATCGAAGCATTTGAGGTGTGGCGCTACAGTCAAATGTTGAAAATTAGATGGACTGATAAGGCAGGGAATGAGGAGGTTCTGCGCATAATGGGAGAGGAAAGGAATATGTAGAATACATTTACAAGGAGAAGGGGCAGGATGATAGAACATATATCATCCTTGCTTCTAATTTCACTGAAGGTTGTTTTGACTTTTCTAGATGCTGAGTCAGCCCTTCCAACAATCATTTGTTTTCCGATTTCTTCACAATTTTGTTGCAGCCACTTCGTCTTAGCTTTCCTGCATTTGTATTTGATTCATTCTTTAGCGACCTGTATTTCTGTATTTCTGAATTTCCCTGAACATTTTTGTACTTCCTTCTTTTGTGGATCGACTGAAGCATTTCTTACGTTACCCATGGTTCCTTCGCAGTTACCTTCTTTGTAATTATGTTTTTCTTTCCAACTGCTGTGATTGCCGTTTTTAAATATGTCAATTCCTCTTCAATTGTAGGGCATACTGCGCTATTCCTTACTGCTGTATCTGTACCTGTAGAGAACTTCAAACGTATCTCGTCATTCCTTAGTACTTCCATATCCCACTTCTTTGTGTATAGATTCTGCCTGACTAATTTCTTAAACTTCAGTCTACTCTTCATCACTACTAAATTGTGATCTGACTCTATATCTCCTCCTTGGTACGCCTTAAATCCAGTATCTGATTTCGGACTCTCTCTCTGACCATGATGTAATTTAACTGAAATCTTTCCACAACAACCGCCCTTTTCCAAGTATACCTTCTCCTCTTACGATCCTTGAACAGAATATTCACTTATTGCTAGCTGAAATTTATGACTGAACTCAGATAGTCTTTCTCCTCTCTCGTTCCTTGTCCCAAGCACGTATTCTCCTGTAACCGCTTCTTGTACTCCTTCCCCAACAACTGCATTCCAGTCCCTATGACTATTAGATTTTCGCCTCCCTTTACGTAATGTATTACCCTTTCAATATCCTCATATACTTTCTCTATAATTTCAGCTTCATCTTGCGACGTTATCGGTGTTGGTTTGCTGGCGATTCTGATGAGAACAACCCTACCACTGAACTGTTCACAACAAGACACACCCTGCTCAACCTTCCTATTTATAACGAATCCTAGTCCCGTTAACCCATTTTCTGCTGCTGTTGATATTATCCTATACTCTCCTGACCAGAAATCTGCGTCTTCTTTCGATTTCACTTCACTGACCACCACTATATCTCTATTGAGACTTTGCATTTCCCATTTCTAAGTATCCGGACACCCTCAAAACATACGTTTTTCATATTAGGTGCATTATACTGTCACCTACTTGCATGAAGTCCATATCAGTAGTCATTAGACATCGTGAGAGAGCAGAATGGGGCGCTCCGCGGAACTCACGGACTTCGAACGTGGTCAGATGATTGGGTGTCATTTGTATCATACGTCTGTGCGCGAGATTTCCACACTCCTAAGCATCTCTAGGTCCACTGTGTCCAATGAGACAGTGAAGTGGAAACGTGAAGGGACATGTACAGCACAAAAGCGCACAGGCCGACCTCGTCTGTTGACTGACAGAGACCGCCGACAGTTGAAGAGTATCATAATGTGTAATAGGCAGGCATCTACCCAGACCATCACACTGGAATTCAAATCCGCATTACGATCCACTGCAAATAATATGAAGGCTGGGCGGGAGTTGAGAAAACTTGGATTTCATGGTCGAGTGGCTGCTCATGAACCACACATCATGCCAGTAGATGCCAAACGACACCTCGCTAGGTGTAAGGAGCGTAAACATTGAACTACTGAACAGTAGAAATACTTTGTGTAGAGTGACGAATCACGGTATATAATGTGGCGATCCCATGGTATGGTGTGGGTATGGCGAATGCCTGGTGAACGTCATCTTCCAGCGTGTGTAGTGCCAACAGTAAAATGTGGAGGCGGTGGTGTTACGGTGTAGTAGTGTTTTTCATGGAGGGGGCTTGCACCCCTTGTTTTTTTGCGTGGCACTATCACAGCACAGGCCTACATTGATGTTTTAAGCACCTTCTTGCTTCCCACTGTTGAAGAGCGATTCAGGGATGGCGTTTGGATCTTTCAACACGATCGAGCACTTGTTCATCATGCACGGCCTGTGGCAAAGTGGTTAGGCGACAATAACATCCCTCTAATCGACTGGCCTGCACAGAGTCCTGACCTGAATCCTATAGAACACCATTGGCATGTTTTGGAACGCCGACTTCGTGCCAGGCCTCACCGACCGGCATCGATACCTCTCTTCAGTGCAGCACTCCGTGAAGAATGGCCTGTCATTCCCCAGCAAATCTACCAGCACCTGATTGAACGTATGCCTGCAGGAGTGGAAGCTGCCATCGAGGCCAAGGGTGGACCAACACCATCTTGAATTCCAGCATTACCGATGGAGAGCACCACGAACTTGTAAGTCATTTTCAGCCAGGTGTGCGAATACTTTTGATCACACAGCGTATCTTCATGACACTTTTTCAATTACAGACTACACGTGGTGTTATGTGTCTTTAATGTAGTGGTTTCTGCATCCTCATGCTGTTGATCATTGCTGAGTTTTGCGCCTTTAGGGGCAGTTTCCCACCCCCGGGACAGGAGAGTGCTCTCAACCACTGTCCAGTTCTCCACCCTCTCTGACATGGCCATTGGCAGAATGAGGGTGACTTCTTGCTGGAAGTGTTCGGACGCCAATGCTGATTGTTAATCAGAATTTAAGCAGTGGCGAGCTTCGAACTAAGGACCGAGTACGTTTTGATTACTGATAAAAGACGGTACCCCTAGATCATCATACACAGGTGTAGCTAATAGCGGTGCACCAGTAAGACGAATGTCCAGTGGGGATACGAATCGTATAATACCATACAGTCATGTGCTGAATGATGTAGCGCTCTGTACGACATATTTCATCCCAGTCGAACTTAGGGACTGGCACTTTAACGCTTTTTAACGCATTTTCAATTACTATCCTCACATGCAAGTTCAACGAAGATATGCTTATCTACCCACATTTACACGTTTCGTTTCACTGGGACTTAAATTGTTTGTAGAACTAAAAGTATGGGGATACTTGATACCTTCTTATCCACACCATCTGCACTCTGTCCCTGCACTAGCGCAGCGATGTTCTGCTGGGAAGAGTCATATGTTGGTGACCAGTACAATCCTCCATTTTGTTGTTTAGAACCACCAGCAGCACTCGAGGCGTTGGGAGCAGACCGTGCGTCCTCATCGCACAAATCGATGAGTGGGACAGACAATACAGGCTCTTTGTCCTGCTCCAGCATGTGGGCTACGTGCGCTGCAGGATCCCACATCTTCGCTACAGGTTCGGACATGCTGGAGCTTGTTGCTGCTGCAGGACCAGAGGTGGGTGCAGGTATCGACAAGATGCCAGCTGAGGTTACTGCAGGTCTAAATGAGGCAGAGGTCGACATGTTCGTGCTCGCCACTGTGGTCCTCGACATGTTGAAGGCTATTGCTGAACAAGAAGGCGGAAGCATGACATACGGACCAAGACATAACAAAGATGTGTTATGAAATACTTACCTGTCTGCTTCTGTCTGTTCTGCAGGGCAGTGCAGGACCTCGACTGTTGCTGGTGACATTTCGTGGTTCTTCTTCTGCTACTGGCAGACTGAGTGAGATTGAAGTCGCAGAGCTGCTGAGCCCATTCTGTCTCCCCTCCTATGATGTCACTGGATACTACCATCCAATTGCTGAAGCCTATCACGTGACCAGATTCAGTGTTCCTATTGGTTCCTGCTCATTTTTTCTGAACCGCCATCTTGTATTACATCAAGTCATGAGAGGGGAGGATGGAGGGGAGTGGAGGAGGGTCAACAGTACTCTCTGGTGCCAGCGTCGTGAAGTAGGTCAGTTGGTCTCCAAACCTCAATGTGAACAGGGCAAAGTTGATGGGAGTGTTAGGCAATTTGAATAAAGGTAGGCAGTTCCAGCACAAGAATCTATCTGTGTGAGTTCTGAAATGCACCTTTATGTCATACCACTGCATTGCCATTATTTGACAAAAAGTATTCAACACACACTCATTTTCTTTCGCCTCATTGTGTAGGGCAGTATCTATACAGTCCTCAGGTGTGTTCTTGCTTGTAGTACACTCATTACATTCATCCCTGCTCATCACCAGAATTTCCTCAGGTGCACACAAAGATGCTTGCACCAGAGCAGGTGAACTTCTTGCCTCTTGTGCTTCAGAAGACTGAATGGACTATTATCAAATGATCTATACTGTTCTAACATTTATCAATATGAGATGTGAAGTACAGCTACCTGTGGTAACTTCATTATTTGATGAAAACATACTCATCTTCTTCATACATTCACCAAGCATTGTGCTCATGGATTTGGACACAGTCCTCAGCTGCATGATTACAGTTAATATACTCATTTAAGTCCTCCTTCTCCAGCACAGACATCTTATCCACTGAACACATAGTACACAGTAAACAATTACGTCCATCCTCTCGGGAAGCTCAGTACAGACTGAGCGAATTTCACGCAATTTTCCCCTGGACCACCATCTTGGATCACATCACGAGAGGTTGTGATTTAGGTTAGTTGGACCCCAGACCTCAAGGTGAGCACACTGACTGGAGCTATTGTCTAGTGCTCAATCAATAACAACTCAAATTGTCTAAATAAACAATATGCCGCAATGCATACAAAATAAAGACTGATGTCCATCCTATCCAGCACAGATTGCCTCCTTTTCTGGCCAATTTCGAGATGGGGCAGTATCCCAATTGACCTATTTTCTCTCCAAAATTTGAATATCCTGACGAAGCCAGGGCGACGTTGCAACATCTATGACTGATATTTTGAATCCGCCATCTTGAATAAATCTGGCAACACTGCAGAGTGGGGTGATGCCTGCTTTGCCCTACTACTGAAGTTTGGTTTCCATCCCAGAAGGCATGGTCTTATTGGAAGTGATATGCCCTTGGATCCTTCTAACCTCTGAGCTGGCTTGCCATGTTATAAATGCGCTCATAGTTTATCATGGACTCCTAACCACAGAGCAGCTTGAAAGTTTTCATTTTATCACATCACTGCCAAGTCACAAGAAGCGATAACTGACAGAAAACCCGGTCTGCCCAACTTAGAATTGAACCCTTTACCCTTCTGTTTGTGTCTTACGCTTACCCACTTAACCACCAAACTTTTATCTTGAGAGATGTTTCCACAATACAAAAACGAGGCTCCGAAAACGTCTGTCATCTCTCTTTGCCGAAATTACGGAAATTTACAGTCTGGTCATGTGCATCTCTTTCGTCATCTACAGCACTTATAGGCGAGCTGCACTCTCAGCAACACAGTGTACCACCGCACCTCTCATTAACCATTTCATAATTGTTTAAGGAACGCTCCATAGACGTTAGAGTCTTTGTTACCAATCCCTTCCACCTGAAACAAAGTGAAATGGTCGCATTACTGTTAATCTGTACTGACCGTGCATGCAGATATTGATCTAACTTTATATTGCTTACAATGTTACAATTTGATTAAGTGAGTGAAATTTCATACTCCCATGTGTAACGTAACAAAAACATGAATTTAATTTACCGTCCAATTCATTTATGGAACGTATAATCTTACTCACACTACCAAAACAATTAATAACCCAAAACATTACAAAATTATACCGTGGTGACATTAAATGTAGTTACCCACAGAGCATCCTTACTGATCGACAACATAACTTTGAACCCACAAATGCAAAAGCTTACGAGGAAAACGAATTCGGAAAATGTCAACATGTCACGTCAAAATGTAAACAAAGCAACGAAACACAGGTCCAAAAGCTGTTACGCTGGCATACTGCACTTGCTGCACCTCTCAACCAATAAGACTATGTCACAGATTATGTTAAGTTACACGCGCACCGTATAATAATGGCAGACAGAATGTTTCATCAGTTCAAATTCAGAAACATTTAGATGGGGCAAAGTTTTTGAAACTTAATGTGAATCATTTTTAGTGTGTGTGTGTGTGTGTGTGTGTGTGTGTGTGTGTGTGTGTGTATGTGTGTGTGTGTAGTGTTAAAAACTGTAGTGGTCCTTGTTGGCGTAAGGCGTAGTAATACTATTGTTAATGGCTGTGACTGTAATTCATTTATAGCTTTTTGGTGCCTAAGCGAAACGATAAAGCATTTTTAAATAAAATTGTGATACAATCTGGCATTAGGGAAAGGCATTTCACGAGCTGTAAGATTCACGCAAGATTATTTAGTCTCTGCACAGACACCCATTGTCGCACTGAGAGCTGGGCCAATCTGTTCCTCTGTTCCGAAGAGACGGCCGCCTCAGTTGCCACTCACATGCCGATCTGTGGACTTCGAGTGTTCTCCACGCTATCTCTTTACTACATAGTATGGCACCACAGTATTCGCACATCGTAGGTGCAGGGAAAATTCTTTTTAATCAGGTGCATGTGATTATATGCAATGACATTATATTTATGTTGGAAGAAGCAAAGAAAGAAACTAGGAACTCATTAAAAAGTGGGCTATAGGGAGTTGTTTCAACTATACCAATCTCATACTAAAGAGAATAAAGAAGAAGGGGGAACATAGCTACGTACAAATACTTCCCAAGGCTGCTCTACTTCATGAAAGACACAGAAAAAGGAGAAGACAATTGTATATTCAGATAATATCGACGAAGAGAATTTCGGGGAACTGACACATAATCGTTATGTAACGTATGTACTTTATTTTACATTGTCAGTGTGGTAATAAGCGACATTGTCCAGGACATACCACGTTTTACCCCATTTCATTTTAGTAAATTTCCTTCTGGTAGTATGTGATTGGACTAGATTTGCTTTGGTTGGTCATTTTATTACGTCGCTATTACTTGTTTGTGTACTCTAGTGAGAAACAGTGCCATTATCGAATTATTGGTCGTACTGTCACAACCTGTTGATACAGTCCTTAGCAGACATACTAGCTGTAGCTTTCAAGTTATGTCAGATATGTGTTTATTCATAGGCTTCAGTTGTCGAACTGAACCTCTTCTAACACAACGGTGGCCGCTTGCAAAGGAACCCCCATCGCTACCACGGTCCCTTCTCCTACTGCACTGTCTGCAGGAATATGGGTCAAGTTATTTTGTACATACTCTACTACTGGTGGAATAACGTTACACACTCGTCGAGTCATTATTTGTCGATTTTGAATTACAAAACCAATTAATTTTAGGCAAACATATATACTCTATTACAGCACCGTATGACTCAAAGACGAATTATATAACTTCCAGTGGTATCTGCCAATTAATAAAGATAAGGTGAAAATAAATCAATATCGTTAATTACGAAATCAGCAGATATTACTTATGGTTAATTGTAAAAAGGAACTTCCAGTTATAATGCCAGAGCAATTAATATTCAAGAATCGTTCATGACAGTTTGTTTTCCGTTACACTCTGCCACAGAAGTCACAGCCTTTTACCTCGTGATGGCATTGGAAAGTCTTATGACGCAGTGACTGGCAATCTTGAAGTTTGTGTTTATTCTGTTCCACTCAATAAAAGTCAAGAAATTGTATTTGTCTGAGTATACGACGCTCTTAACAAACTATTTGCAATTAACCACAGCCATGGTGCAGTTAATAGTAACGCTGCATAGACACTCATTCAGCTGTAAACTACAGCCGGTAATACTCGTGTACGTATTCGTGTCTGTATATACGTCACATTGTAGACAATTTCTTCACGGTTACTAACAATAGGGCTTGCTCATGTTCTTCATATAATCCCTCTCGAGTGTTAATTTTCAACTCATCTACAGGCTCTGAAAACAAAGTTACCTAAAAATATATCGACAATCCATTGTTTAACACATACATTTGCAATTAACAAGAATAAATGTACAACCAAGTGAACATTATTAAAAAAAGAAAAGAAAAATAGTAATTAATAGGTTCCCTGTAAGTTGTATTGCTACACACCACCTTAGCACCAACTTATTGACAACACATGGGTCACCTTTAAGCAAGATTTGCTGCCTTGAATTCATGTCCAACAAATCTAAGTGAAGTTTGGACAGCAGCTGAGCAGTCGTGAATCAGGACGGCTCCACAACGTTTTCAAAATCTCGTACAGCAAATGCCAATGGATGTTGCTGGACATCCTGGGTACGGCTCTCTGGCCTCAAATGTTGATGAGTGTATATAAAAGGACCAGTCTACACAATAGACACACCCTTGTCAAACTAGACCTGCAACTTTGTGTATGCTTGCATGTGTGAGAATTGTACCTACAGAGAGCAACACTTGGAAAGACTGCAAAAGTAGGAGGAATATATGTATGTTAATTTGTTTATTCCGTAACATGTTTACATTAGATATAAGGCAACACATTCTGATAAGGAAAAATATACAGAGTTAGATAAACAACTACTCTACGACAAGAAAAGAAGAAAAAAGGTCGCACGGTGAAGGAATTATCCAGATGGGACGGAAAACAGTAGATGTGACGTACATGTACAGATAAACAAATGATTACAGTTTCAGAAAAATTTAATGATTTATTCAAGAGAAGTGGCTTCACAAACTGAGGAAGTCAACAACGCGTTGGTCCACCTCTGGCCCTTATACAGGCTGTTATTCGGCTTCGCATTGATTTGTAGAGTTGTTGGACGCCCTCCTGAGGTATACCGTGCCGAATACTGTTCAGCTGACGCGTTAGATCGTCAGAATCTCGACAGGTTTGGAGGGTCCTGCCCATAATGCTCCAAACGTTCTCAACTGGGGAAAGGTCCGGTGACCTTGCTAGTAAAGCATGAAGACAAGCAATAGAAGCTCTTTCCGTATGTGTGTGTGTGTGTGTGTGTGTGTGTGTGTGTTTGTTTGTGTGGAGGGGGGAGGGGGGTGGGATAACTTGCTGAAATATAAGCCCTGAGTGGATTGCCATGAAGGACAACGAAACGGGGTGTAGAATATCGACGACGTACTGCGGTACTGCAAGGGTGCTCCGGATATAACAAATTGTCGCCCACCATACAGTCCGTCAGGAAGGAGTGATGGGTCTGTGGTGCCATTTCTTCTTATAGCAGGATTCCTTTGGTTGTCATCCGCGGCACACTTACACTACAGCAGTACGTCGACGATATTCTATGACCCATTTTCTTAACAATCATGGAAAACCACCCTGGGCTTACATTTCAGCAAAATAATACCCGCCTGCCATGGTGAAAGTTTCTGCTACATGACTTCGTGCTTGCCAAACCCTACCTGGGCCCGTTAGGTCGCCGGATCCCTACTCAGTTGAGAACGTTAAGAGCTTTGTGGGCGGGGCCCTCCAACCTGCTAGGGATTCCGATGATCAAACATGCCAATTGGGTGAATTCGGCAGGGCCTCCAACAAGTCTGTCAATCAATGCCAAGCTGAGTATTGCTTGAATAAGGGTCAGAGGTGGACCAACATGTTACTGAGTTGCTCAATTTGTGAAGCTCTTTCTCTCAATTTTTCTGAAATTGTAATCGCTTGTTTGGCTCTACATGTACATTACATCTACTGATTTCCGTCCCATTTGGGCCATTCCTTCGTGATGCGTCTCTCTCTCTCTTTCTCTCTCTCGCTCTCTCTCTCTCTCTCTCTCTCTCTCTCTCTCCCTCCCTCCTTCCTTTCTTTTTTTTTGTCTAAGAGTATACCTACATGGTAAACATTTTTTTCTCTCGTGATCTACCATTACGTGTTCTCATGTTTGAAGAGTTTGCACCCTGCTGATAAAGTGTTCTTCGTTTTGAGTTATTAATTCGTCTTTGGGATAGGTTTGGTTCATTTCAGAAAGCACAGTGTCACTAAATCATGTTGTTTTGCTTTGCTATAATCAACTATCTTACTTTTGTGGCGTGTTTGTTATTTTACCTTTTGGAAGTAAATTGCAATCTACTGTTTGGGCAGCCGCTATCAGGTTTTGTTCTTCTCAGCTTCACAACTGCTGTACCGCGATTTCTGATGTGCTCAAAGTTCCTGTTGTTTTGCTGGTGAATTTCCTTTGTTGTCCTCTCATTCTTTCCAGACAAGTTCTCCTTGATTATTAATTGCTTTCGAGTCTTTGTCTGACTGCATCTTCGATATTCGTTATTTGTTTTCTTGTTTTCTTCCTTCAAATACTTGGCGTCTTTACTATGTATAATATGTTTGTCTTAGTAATTAACGCATTTGGAAGACGCCTCTGGTCTCTTGCTTGCCGGCACATATTACACAGCCCATGTGCTTGCTCAAAAACCCTATAATATCTTCCGTTTTCTGAGCTGAAGTCTTACACCATATTCAGTCCTTGTGTATGTAGTAAAACGGTAGTAACAAATTTAAGCTTATAAGGTGGCGTGGTCTCCTGACCTTCATTTCTTACATATTCCGTCCTCACAAACGTATTCTGCACATCAAGACACTTGATTTGAACCCAAACTCGATAAGGTAGAGTCAATTTTGTATGAATTCATGTAAGTAATATGCAAATACAATAAGTAAATCGCAAGTGTGCACCAAGGTTGAAAAAGTCGAGGCTGGCGTACACAACATGATGGCCACAGGAATTTTCGTTCGAGGGAGGCGGCCCACCCGCTGGGAGGCCTGTCCCTTCAGAGGGGTGGGTCGGCGCACACCTACTTCGGCCGGAACAACCACCCAGAGAGAGGACAGCTTTTGCCAGAGCGAAAGGATAATGCCCCCCATGTCCGACTTAAAAGCAAATTCTGCTACATTGTGTGGGAGCGCCCAGAAGACGCACTTTTTGACGGACCGACTGCATAGTTACGGAGTTCTCACAGGAGGACAGTATATGCCTAACGGAGATGCTACATCTTTCCACATTGGTCGACTTAAACAAAACGTCATTCTCCCATTTAAAAGAGCAATGCTGAGTGGCGGAATATTTCTGACGTAGAGAGCCAGAGGAGTGGGGGAAGACAGCGAATGATATACCCTTGCAACTTTTCCAGAAAAAGAGGCCGTTCCATTGTCGCTCTTGGAGCGAGAACATGTAACAAGAGCGAGTGTGGTCATACTTGTATGCAAAGAACGAGGAACAAAGTCTCTTGTCAGTACTTCACTGGGAGAGCACCTCTGTCGTTAGTGAATCAGAGTGATGCTCTGTATTGAGTCACTTGCGATTAAGTGTTGTACACTGTGTTGGCCCCGGTAGCTGACTGGTCAGCGTGACAGACTGTCAATCCTAAGGGCCCAGGTTCGATTCCCGGCTGGGTCGGAGATTTTCTCCGCTCAGGGACTGGGTGTTGTGTTGTCCTAATTATCATCATTTCATCCCCATCGGCCGGCCAGTGTGGCCGTGAGGTTAAAGGCGCTTCAGTCTGGAACCGCGTGACCACTCCGGTCGCAGGTTCAAATTCTGCCTCGGGCATGGATGTGTGTGATGTCCTTAGGTTAGTTAGGTTTAATTAGTTCTAAGTTCTAGGCGACTGATGACCTCAGAAGTTAAGTCGCATAGTGCTCAGAGCCATTTGAACCATTTTTTCATCCCCATCGACGCGCAGGTCGCCGAAGTGACATCAAATCGAAAGACCTGCACCAGGCGA
The DNA here is from genome assembly GCF_023864345.2 of Schistocerca serialis cubense. Classification (NCBI taxonomy): domain Eukaryota; kingdom Metazoa; phylum Arthropoda; class Insecta; order Orthoptera; family Acrididae; genus Schistocerca; species Schistocerca serialis. The sequence goes on along the minus strand of NC_064639.1, from coordinate 542,702,832 downwards.
ACGGTCTACTCGATAGGAGGCCCTAGCCACATGACATTTCCACTTTATACTGTGTTGGCCACCACTCTTATTGTGCAGTGTGAACATGGACAGAGTACTAGTTAAATACCTGCGAGTGAATATTGAGTGGTATCGAGGTGGACTGGTTATCAGACCAGTGTACCACGCCAATAGTTAGCCTAGGGGCGGATAGGAATCCTTGAATTCATCAAGGTGTAGGGAGAGTTTGATTGGCAAAGGACAATCCAGATAGAAAGAGATAGTTGTGTTAATTGTCAGCAGCGAGCGACGCAGGCAGCAGTCCTCGCAGCTCACAGTATTGTCCGCTACAGTGTATGTGAGCCCCATCTGTCCTCCATAACAGTACACTCCACTACATTTCTCACGCGACAGCCTTGGCTGTATCTAGAAAAGTTATTCAAGTTGTGCAGGCGCGGCTCTCAGCCATTCTGCCAAGTAAATAACATTCTGAATGAAAATGGAGAAAAGAACCTTTCCATACTTTGAAAATTAATAGCATTCCTATCCATAAGAGGCAATCTCCTGTTCTGAAAAGAACCCGGAAATTTATTAATTTATAAGAAAAAGTTTCAGTTTATTTCTCAGAATTTTTTTTGCAATAAATAATATTTTTCGTTCATTTAAAGTTTTTCTTAGACTAACTAGCAATACTCCAGTACCCAAGTAATCCACTAGTTACTTAAGAATATAGAATATTTTTGTGTCTTTTTCCTTACAGCGAACGACTCCAGAAGATATTTGTTGCTGAATGTTTTTCAAGCAGTTGTTGTTGATACATTAGGAGCGTCTGTCTGACTTCTGTAGTAGTGTGAGGTGGAAATCGTTTCTTGCATGAGCCAAAGGGTACTTGTGGGATCAATCAATTGAGCAACTTGACAAAATAAAACCCACACACTCACAAACTGACGTGCTTATTTGAGGATTTTCTTACTCAGAGCGGTTCTTTCCTGATGCGGGAAAGAAACAAGTTTACCTTCAACGTGTAACTTTCTTGAACCTAACTGCAGATTGTTATAACTCCTTGTTCAGGGAGAGTTTGACAACGTTAGCGATGAAAAATATCAGAACTCCAGCTTGCTGACAGAGATATCTTGTTGAACATTGTGATTGAACCAAACATCCCTCAAGTCATCGCCACTTCAGACACAGAATTTTTCAGGTTCGTCATCGTCCTGTTGTGTTCTTACACCGTGAGATTGATTACATTGATAAATCTTTGATATATGTAGTTGGGCGGGACGATGACTGAACTCCAATCTCTGTAGGTTTCTACTTACATCATTTTAATGTGTTTACCAAAAGCTGATAGGATGCGGATGGCCTTGTGTCTGGCTTGTTAGAAAGATTTTGCTCTCTCATGGTGCGTACTATACATTCTTCACATGTACGACTGTAAGATCCTGTGTGCATTTCATCCCCCCCCCCCCCCCCCCCGTCGCCGTTCGTTTCCCGCCGCACGTCGTAAGGAGTCTATGGAGCAATAACAGCGAATGCTGTCTTCAGCGAACAGGACACTAGCTAAAATGTAAGAGTGCTATGGTCGGCAGTGTATTTGGTGCCTATGAGCCAAAGGTGACTTTACTCAAGTCCTCGGAAAATATTTTCAGATATTTTCTAGTGATTTACAAGCTGATGACGCCAGGCCAAATATATACCACTCCTGAGATATTACACGGTTTAGTTTCTTATTACACACAAAATATCGAATGTGTTACATTTAGTTTTCAGGCCACTAGAAAGTCCTCAAATTAGTATGGTATAATTTTTAGATCAAGGATGTACAGGGGTTACCCAGAGAGAAAGTTCCGGTTGGTCGTGGAAAGGAAATCAAGGTGAAAATCAAAATTGTTTTATTTGCAGCAGTTAGCTACACCATCCACCTACTTCTTTACACAGTCGCTGTCACGACTTCGAAATTTACCCTCGTCATACAAGGCAGCCGCCTGTGCTTTCCGCCAAATCCCTACGCTTGTCTGTAGCTTACTGTCTGTGCAAAATGTTGTCTTCTGAGGTAGCGGTTCGTATGAGTAGAAATGAAAACCTGAAGGAGCCACGTCCGGGTTGTATGGTGGGTAATCAAACACTTCCCATCGTAAGCGCAGTAGGAGTGACTTCCTTGCCTCAGCAGAGTGCGACCGTCAATAATACTGACAGGAAGAGGGAAACGCATGAGAGTTCCGTTATGTCGACTATTTGAAATCAGGCTAAATCTCTCGGAAGGCATCCATACTTGGCGGGCTTCTTAACGTGCTCTGAGTGCTCAGAACTGCAAAGAGCGACGTGACGTGATCGGCAGGCATACTAGAGACGCTGACCAACACATTTGTGCAAAGCTTCATCGGATTTTCACTGTCATTTACGTTTCGCAACCCATCGGAACTTACTTTCTGGACGCCCCTTGTGTACCGCAGATTACAGCGAAACACGCAGAACAAATGTGTTTCCACCTGTGACTGGCTGAGACGAGACAGCGTTGTGCAACAGTGTTGCGCAATCGTTGCTTGAGATACTGATTACTGTTCGGCTTTGGCTGCTAATAATAATATCGCATCAGACTTTTTTTAGAATGATTAATTGATTCCCCTCAGAGATGTAAAATTTACCCCAAACTTAGTTTTCAAAAACAACGAAAATGAACTGTTCCATTGACAAATACTGTTAATCACCTGACAAGTTTTTTTATCGTTGTATGTAGGTTGATTCGGCTCGGTATCGGCATGCCATTACACCCAGACAAAAGAGACGACGACTCGAAGCAGAGTCACCTGGAACATGTGGCGAGCCACTTTACATGTCAATACGATAAATTAGAGTACGGTATATTACTGACGTAGCAATTTGATCACGGTTGTCAGACATATTTATCATGAAGCATTAAATGGTTCAAATGGCTCTGAGCACTATGGGATATAACATCTGAGGTCATCAGTCCCCTAGAACTTAGAACTACTTAAACCAAACTAACCTAAGGACATCACACAGATCCATGCCCGAGGCAGGATTCGAACATGCGACCGTAGCACATGCAGAATTAATCCAATAGTTTTGAAAGAGATATATTGTGACGTAATAACTAACCTTAGAAGAGAAATACTCCGAGACATAACATTTCATTTAGTTAAAATAAGATATTATTATTATTATTAATATTATTGTTATTATCTCTTTACTTGAAGAAATATGGTAACCAGACACTTTTTCGTGTAGTTTTATTCTATTTCAAGACAAGTTTCGGAGTTATACACAATGTTCCGCTGGTGTTATACATTCAGATTCTCTTCAGTATAAGTTTTCATCGACTGTATTTTGAACGCTGCAACTATCCTGTGAAAAACGATAGATCGTTTAGCTACCTCGTTCCCGACATTGCCTATTTACGTTTAATCAATATCCACGGTCTATTGTTCTGTAACATGGCCTCTTTATTTCGCCTTTGTATGCATAATACAAACCCTTTTAGGTTCATAGTTGCAATGATGCATCGCGTCTTCGCATAATAAAGCTATACGAAAAGTTTCTGTTGAGCCATTGTGGATGTGGGACAGCGGCTGGTCAAATATCTAACAAAGAAATTCGCCAAACATCCCTACAAAAATGGTTCAATGGCTCTGAGCACTATGGGACTTAACTTCTGAGGTCATCAGTCCCCTAGGACTTAGAACTACTTAAACCTAACTAACCTAAAGACATCACACACATACATGCCCGAGGCAGGATTCGAACCTGTGACCGTAGCACATCCCTACAAATTGAGCGGTTCTTCTATTTTACTTTCACTACCAATTTTGCAATTCGTTATACCATCTTCAGGTACCACCTTTAAAAAATAATCGATACTGGCATGCTGGAGGCATGTTACTGACTGTCGTGAATTCTGAAGTGCTTCCATCGAGCACTTAACTACTTCGAAGGAAGCACTTGAGAATTCACGACATCCAGAAACATACGGCTGCAGTATGCCAATATCGATTATTTTGTAGAGGTGCGTATGGGGCGTCAACATGGCATAATGAATTGCTGAAACTGGTAGCTAAATTAAAATAAAAGAACTTCTCAATCTTCACGGCCCTTTGGCTGATTTTTTCGTTAAGCATATGAAAAGTGGTTGGATCGTTATATTTCTTCAAGTAATTTAATCCACAGCTGCGTGGTTGAACCACCAGTAACATGGAAAAATTAAACCCATATGCCATTGTCAGTTTAATGAGCAGTTCACATCTGCTACGTACACATTACATAACATGTACTAGATACGAGTAGAGATCTCTCCCGAACATGTGAGGTAAAGTGAAAGAGTAGAGTAGACTGTGTGTAAAGAGGTGGGTGGTCATTTGTATGTCTAAATCGCCTGGAAGTGTAGAAGGAATTGCAATATACCGTTTCCGAGTTTGCAGGGAATGAGCTTTCATTGTAGTTTGTTATATTATCCTGGTTATAATTTTGGTTGTGGATTTACGATACTTTGTCGTGCTGTGAGATACTCCCAAAGAGTGGAAGTGATTTGCGGTCACTAACACAGTGGCAGAGGTTTTCGTAAGCAGTCGTTGCCAGAAGGGAGTCAACTTGTTTAGCATATCTATGGCGAAGGATTTCTTTTCCTAATACAAGTATAGTTCGTCACGAAAGACTGGCAGGGCTCGCAGAATGCTTTTGCAGGAGTTTCTGGGTTCACCTAAATCTCAGTTGGTTTCTTATAATCTCACTGGAGACTTTGCTCGACAGTGAGATATAAATAAGATCTGGTAGAAGGCAGCACCAGGCAAAATAATGAACTTAGCAAGAAATGGAAATGCTCGTTTTCTGAAGTGAAAACCAACGAGATCTTAATAACAATACTTACTGAAGAACTTTCAGAAAATATTCAAGTAATTAGGGTATAAGTCATGGGCCTTCGTTGACTGTGGAGATCAGGTTTTATTGTCCTGCAGGACACGGAGCGTCAGTGACAATTTTCGGCAGTTCTGGTATTCGAATTTGAGGAGTGTGATTCTAGGCTAGGTACGTGTTATTGTTAGACAGCATCCCTGAGCTGTGCTGAAGGGCTAACTGATGCTGAAGTAAAAACTCAGCGACAGATGTTAAATTGGAGAACCAACAAGTGTCTGAAGAATGAACTAAATCCAAAGGTTGTTTTGACACCACAGTTTTTTACTTGGCATGATCTTTTTGAAGGCTGGATGCCGGTGCCTTCCTCCGAACTTTGAACTGACTTAACCTGTTACAGAGCGACATAGAGTTTAATGTGGACACCGAACAACACTGCAACTCGGCATTTTCACATAAACATTGCTGGAGATGGAAGAAGTGATAAGTGACATATAAAAGTACTAGGACTGACCGTGGCTTGAAACACATACGTTTGGGTCAGTTGCCTGTCAAGAAACCTCTGAATCACCGAGATGAACTCAGCGACGTACATTACAGTCGAGGAGTGAAACTATGCTGAAGAATGAACTCGGCGATATAAGTTAACATAGGCATTCTAGGTACGGTTTAATTTGGTCTAAGGCCGACACAAATCTTTTATTATTTTATTTACATCCAATATTGCCATTAAGTAGATAGCTGATACGAGAGACCTATACAAGAATAAATATTTTTGTGCTGGATAGCATTATTATTTTGTTGCGATTAAACCCTAGGAGACAGCCGCTTATCCATTATGCTCTTTTCTTGCGCCCCCCCACCCCCTCCCCCGCCCATCCCTCCGTAAAAGTCGCCCCTGGAATACTATACGTGTAGTACATGACCAATCTGCCCGTACAAGGCGTTTATCTGAAAGTTTGCATGCAGTGTTAGGAACCTTATGCATCTCGTTCTAGTCGAGATTGTGACGGAGATGCGACACTACAGTGTCCGCGTCTTGTTCTGGACAAAAGCTATTTCGATCTAAAATAAAATTATGATTTTTTTCCTGATGCTTACGTATCTATACTTTTGTGGTGCAGAAGGTAGCACTTGGCTCTAAATGAGGAAACGTATGGGGTAAATGTAAATGTCGTGTGACTAGGGCCCCCCGCCGGGTAGGCCGTTCGCAGAGTGCAGGTCTTTCGATTTGACGTCACTTCGGCGACCTGCGCGTCGATGGGGATGAAATGATGATGATTGGGACAACACAACATCCAGTCCCTGAGCGGAGAAAATCTCCAACCCAGCCGGGAATCGAATCCGGTCCCTTAGGATTGACATTCTGTCACGCTGACCACTTTTTCTTATTTCATTTTGTTAGATAGAGTTCGTTACATTTGGTCTTGGCGGACTTCACAAGACATCCGTTCAAGCGGATCGTTGATTCCTTGACTCAGTTTTTTTATTACAGAGAGCACACAGCCCTCTGACCGAACACGCTGAGCTACTGTGCCGGCTGCCACCCAACTACCGCAGGCGGACAAGTGTCGGGTTATCAACTTGAGTACTAAGAGAAATTAGTTAAATATTACACGGTACACCATTCAAATCTGCCGGCCGAAGTGGCCGTGCGGTTAAAGGCGCTGCAGTCTGGAACCGCAAGACCGCTACGGTCACAGGTTCGAATCCTGCCTCGGGCATGGATGTTTGTGATGTCCTTAGGTTAGTTAGGTTTAACTAGTTCTAAGTTCTAGGGGACTAATGACCGCAGCAGTTGAGTCCCATAGTGCTCAGAGCCATTTGAACCATTCAAATCTAAAAGCAGTCAACTCAACTAAACACCTAAGAGCTACAGTTAGCAATAACTTATAATGGAACTATCTCACAAATAATGTTGTGGTGAAGGCGAAGCAAAGGTCACTTTTACTGTGAAAAATTTAAAAGATGGAACAGATCTACTAAAGAGCGTGCCTACTTTCAACGCCATCTAGATGGTCCAGGTGATGTTGCTGTACTACGCTTGTCCGTGCTCTGCTAGAATACTGCTATGCAGTGTGAGATCCTTACCAAATACAACTGAGGGAGAACATAGAAAACGTCCAAAGAAGGGCAGCTCGTTTTGCGTTATTGAGAAACAGCAGAGAGAGTGTCAGGGATACGAAAAGCGAGTTGTGGTAGCAACTATGAAAATGGAGGCGTTTTCATTGCGGCGAGATCTTTTTACAAAATTTCAATCATCAGCTTTCTACTCTCAATGCAAAATTATTTTATTGGCGCCAACATACACAGGGAGCAATGCCTATCATAATAAAATAAGAGAAATCAGAACTCGTAACGAAAGATTTAAGTGTTCATTTTTCCCTGCGCTTTTCGTGAGTGGAACAGTAGAGAAATAGTTTAAGGATGGTTCGGTGAACCCTTTGCCAGCGCTTAAGCGTGAATGGCAGAATGTAGTGTAGGAGTCAATATTTATGTAACTATCACATCCACATTATACCACAGGTATAACAGCGACATTTTCATCACAAGATTAGCTTCTTAAGCAGACTGCGTAACCAACGAATTTTTGCAAGCAGAAAGTAAATAGGAAACGCTGCGAAACTGTTTAGAAGTACTGAATTACAGGGAAAGAAGTTCATCACTGACTGCAGAATTGCTTCTGCTGTCAATTTTATGAAACGTAACTATGGTGACTGTAAAGTTGGAGGTGACTTCACTAGTAGGAGTGGACATTAAAGGTGAACTTCAGACTGCCCTGATTAAAGATGCAATATAAGTGCCTTCAGGAACGATTCGTCACAGTGAGGCATGCGTAACATAAGGTAAATTCTCTTGGCATCTGAAACGATCTGCTATTGATGATTATTGTGATCTAGTAATGTAACGTTGTCATGGAGCATACTAACGAGACAACGAAACAACTGCTGGCCTGAAGCTCTCGGAGCAAACTGAAACACTTACTAACGTAAAGTATTCTTTGCTGATCATTACAACTTGTAGGAGTGAATAACGATTATCACCGAACTAATAAATGGGATGTAGGTATAAAATCGTTTCCTCGGTTATTCTTAGTTCAACATTTAATCAAAGCCTTACGTTTTCTCAGTACTACGAACTTGAAAAATCGGACTTATTGTAATTGAACTGATGAAAGGAACAAAATGGAAATCAATATCTGCGATCTTCTGTTAATTTATCAATTCTTATTGTGTCCTAATAACACAAAGATTTTACACAAAACCATCAGATTAACGTTACATGATTCCCGATGTGCTCTCAGCACAACGATACAAAGGCGTACTCCGTAACATAGGTTTGGAGAACAGACAGGATCTTCGGATCCTTACAAACTTCTAGAGCTTGTAGAGGGGAGTGAGTACATAATATTTTGAATAGGAACCCACGTCCCGAAACGTACCGTTTCCGTTCTACGACGGTTTCAGTTCAGATGCTTAACTCATCCACTTCTGCTTGAGGAATTGAAAGAGGCGTGACGCAGTAATATTATAATGTAGCAATTCGAAAGGAACCATAACGAAACATCCATTTATCGCATAATCACATTCGAAAGGAAACATAACGAAACATCCATTTACCACGTAAACACATTTGCTTGTATTAACACTTAAACGTCACGTTGTTTATGTACAGTATGCTAGGTTCTTTTTTGTTTTGGAACAATGTAAACACATAGTGTTTAATTGTTAATACAAACAATCGCCATTAAGTGATTAATGGATGTTTCGTTATATTCCCTTTCTAACTGTTAACTAATAACTGTACTGCGTAACGAGTAATTCAATTCTTCAAGCAAAAGTGGATGAGCTAAACATCTGAATGCAAATGGTCATACGTTTCCGGACATGGGTTCCAAATCAAAATATTATGTACTCATTCCACTCTACAACTCCTAGGAGTTTGTGGAGGGAATTTCAGAACACCATGTACAAGATGGAAAAGCTTTTGCTGAATGATATACTGGCTTGCTAAACCCGATCACGAAAAACAAAGAACAGACAAGCAAAATGGGATCTTTCTCACGCTGATAGCAACGGCAAGTGCTGCACTGTTGCTCATACGACAACAGTGCGTAAATTTCTCGTCTCACGCGAGGAGTCAGCTAACGTTGATGGTGAGGTGTCCGAGTTTTGTGACGTCCCTTCCTCTTATTTCACTTTCAGGAGCCATTGTCTAGCGTGAAACATAAAATAAGTTCTATAATATTTCAGCAACGTGCTACGAAATGTGAAATCAACAAGAGGTGAGATTCTCTCTGAGACACATACAGGATTTGCGAGCTGTCATATTGTATTTGTCGTTTTTAGTTGAATCCCGTATTTGTTGGGTTATGCAGACGTACAAGTATGAAATGCGGATTTTCTTATCTAAAAAAACACGTTAATGTCAGAAGAATAGCGAATATTGCTTTATTCAAAGTATTTTTCCCACGTTTGGGGCAATTTGTGGATACCACGCAAGCAAAAATTTTCCACTTTTGCTGCGAACCATTCATCGAGCCTTTTTTCGCATCTGCGTATGAAGTAAGGCACCGCTCAGCAAGTTTTGTAATCCATCGATGCAAAAAGTGGTAATGGGAAGGAGCGAAGTCTGGCGAGTTGACCACACGGGGTAGAATTTCCCCGCAGAGTCCTTCCAACGTATCGAGAACCGGTTTTGCCGCATGTGAAGGATTATTGCCACGAAGAAAAATTAGTGTGTGTTGCTTCTTTCTGTATTGTGGCCTTTTTTCAAGCAGGGAACGGTTCAAATCGATCAACTGTTGGTGGTAATGTTTAGTATTAACCGTTTCTTGGTTCAAATGGCTCTGAGCACATCTGTGGTCATCAGTCCCCTAGAACTTAGAACTACTTAAACCTAACTACCCTAAGGACATTACACACATCCATGCCCGAGGCAGGATTCAAGCCTGCGACCGTAGCGGTCACGCGGTTCCAGACTGAAGCGCCTAGAACCGCACGGCCACACCGGCAGGCAACCGTTTCTCCAAGGTTTAACAGCTCATAACAGACCTCTCGCCATTCTTGCCCCACTAAACGCAGAGCATCGTCTTTCTGCCAAAGTGATTCGACGTTGCGGTCGATGTGGATTGTGTGCCTGGCTCTGCCCACGACTTTTTGCGTTTGGGATTCTGAAAATAAATCCACTTTTCATCCCCTGGAACTAAACGATGCAAAAATTACTTCCTTTTGTTGCGAGCGGGCAAAATCTCAAATGTGATTTTACGCTTTTCCATTTGCTTGTTGTTAACTCGTGTGGTACCCATCTACCAGTCTTGTGAATCTTTCCCAACTCTCATAGCCGATTGGAAACAGCTTGTTGACTAACGCCCAATTGCTCGGCTAGTAGTTTTTGTGTTTATGAATCACCTTCATTCAACAATGCTTCCAAATCCACATTTTCATATTTTTTTGGTGTTTTCCACGTTCCTTGTCTGCAGCATCGAAGTCACCATTAGTAAAACGCCGAAACCATCGTTCATACGTACCTTGTGATGAAGCATATTCACTATAAGCTTCTCGAAGTAATCGATGTGATTCAGCAGCAGGTTTCTTAAATAAAAACAAACAAATTAATGCTGTCCGCGAGTGTCTTTGTTTGGTATAAATTTCGACATATTGAACACAACAACCCAACACTATGCACACATTTTTTTCAGTTTATCACTCGTGCGCGTCACTTGTTGTGACGCAATAAATGGTTCAAATGGCTCTGAGTACTATGGGACTTAACTGCTGAGGTCATCAGTCCCCTACAACTTAGAACTACTTAAACCTAAGGACATCAAATACATCCATGCCCGAGGCAGGATTCGAACCTGCGACCGTAGCGGTCGCGCGGTTCCAGACTGTAGCGCCTAGAACCGCTCGGCCACACCGGCCGGCTGTGACACAAAAAAATGGTACAGTGTCAAATCTTTATAGCACAAACTGCTTTGGTTAACATCTGTTGTCTGAAATCTGCGTTTCATACTTGTACACCTACTATTTCTAAACAGTGGCACATTGAAGATTTCCCGAAAATGTGTCACTGTTGTTACATTTTTTTAGAATAAAATGACGGAAAATATCACATCGGTGACTACAGAATTTTCGTATTTAGTTATAGCTTGAGTTGAAGATTCATCAAGAACGCGTCTTTCTTGATAGACTTTTTATAATTAAATGTCAGTTAATAACATACCGGCGATTAAATCCTTTAAGGCCGTTTGTTGTAACTCAGCGTAGGGTAGTTGGCAGAGACGTATAATTACGAGACAAAGTGAAACTCTATTCATTTTTTTTTTCCCTTCACGTTCTCTAAAAATCTGTGTGAGTCTCTTATTAAAATAATAGAAATATTTTGTGTAGTATTCCATTTTCATTAGATATAAGTGCGCTCCCTCTCAGAAATGAGTTTCTCCGATTTTACGAAGATTTATAAGCTTATGGTCGGCCGCTGTGGATCTGGATTTGGATGATTAGTTGAATAAAAACAGTATCTCGAACAGAGGATATAAGGTGGTAATCAATAAAAATGTTTGTTCAGATTAACGAATAATAACACCCTCAAAGCACATGCCTTTCCTGTTGACAACCCTGCGTATCTTGTACCGGGAAGAGAAGCCTTTAAAACGTGGTGTTACAGCTGAATATTGAGTATTATATGGTTATATCAAACAACTAATGAAGGATGGCTGAATCAAGTGGAGAAGAATTTATCTAGAATGAGATTTTCACTTTGCAGTGGAGTGTGCGCTGATATGAAACTTCCTGGCAGATTAAAACTGTGTGCCGGACCGAGACTCGAACTCGGGACTTTTGCCTTTCGTGGGCAAGTGCTCTACCAATTGAGCTACCCAAGCACGACTCACAGCTTTACTTCTGCCAGTACCTCGTCTCCTACCTTCCAAACTTTACAGAAGCTCTCCTGCGAAACTTGCAGAACTAGCACTCCTGAAAGAAAGGATATTGCGGAGACATGGCTTAGCCACAGCCTGGGGGATGTTTCAAGAATTTATCTAATGGCACAACTAGATTAAAAGAAGGGATAGGTTCATAGTACACATCCTGAGAGAGAGAGGAATAGTTCATTTGGTAATGGAGTAAAGGTTAAGGGAGTGGGATGAGAGTGGTAAAAATTGTAAAGGAAGACCAAGGCTTAGCTACAATATGTAGGTGCAAACAAATGTAGGTTGCGGTAGTTATGTTGAAGATAGATATTAAAAAGTGGTAAGCGATTCTGCGTGTCCCTTTTTCATGTGGTAAGAGAATTATGTTCAACTAAGAGGATAATAAGGAGGCAGAATATTGCAATAATAGTTTGGAAAAGCAAATTAGACTGCAGTGACTGACTTCTAAGTAACTTTCTGTCGTAACCACGTTTCTTTCTCTTTGCTTTCTGAGTGTGCTCGGGAACAGGGCACACACTGGATTTGAGGCGGGCAAGGTAGTGTCCAGTGTAAAGAAAAACTGGATCCAAGCAGCTAGCAGGAACTCTGGCAGCTGGAGAAAACAGGGCAGGCAGCCTGAGGTGCTGTCAGTGTCAAAGTTGCACAGTTGCAACTGGAGGAGAGATGCTGTTGTTCACTTCCGCCACATCTCCGGCCTAGCGGCCGAGCAGTGCCAAGAGAAAGAATTTTCACCACTGGCAGACCGGAGCTCTGCCTTATTCAGGATAGTGCCTTCAGTAAACAACAGTCTTGTGCTTTCCAAGATAAACATAGGGTGTGGTAAGATAAGAACCTAGCCTTGAGCGCAGTTTTTTACTTTCTTAAGACCTCTAATGTGGAGCTAGTTACTGGGGACAAAATTATGCGATAGGTAAAATTGCTTATTACGTCAGGAGGACGGAAGATAGAGAAAGTTTTAGGGAAAAGAGAGGTAGATCGAAATGTCATTGCAGTTTTAAAGCGACGCATTTTCCTTTGCGGGATCTTCGTGGAAGGAGCAATTACGCCGTCAATGGACTGAGAGTTCTTAATTGTTGGTAGTCATGTCTTGCTTGACAAGAAGGAAAGAGCAGGCTGTAAGATTCAGATCGCAAATTAAGTTGAAAGTGGCTGTTAGCGCTGAACGGATGTCTTTGGGCTGTGGTCTCCACCCAAGCAACCGACCGAGGGTTCAGAGCTCATGTAAGCGGAAGCACGACTGTCGTTCTGTATTTCAGAGTGCCAGTCGGAATCACTGTACTCAGCACGTCTCGTGCTGATAATGTGCGCTGACCGTTATCACCGGCACTTAAGGACAATTCTTGTTCAGTGTTTAGTAGTTATCTGTTCCGCATTCAGCGGTGCATTGGTAAATGCATGCGATTGTCATTTCAGAACGTCAGTTGCGTCTATAAGACCAATTCTTAAACTTTTCAAGTAACTCTGGGAACCAGCAGGTGCACTGACGTAAACCATATGGTGCAGTTTTGTAATATTAATTTACTATTGTCAGCTAGTCAAGTGCGTTTCATCTCGTTAGTTAATCCGTCTGCACACAGTATCTCACCTTGGGTCTTAAAATTGTGTCTGACTCACAATTCCAAATAAATGTGGCGTTCTGGAGTGCAGGCAGACTAGTATCCAGAGCTATACCAAACCAGTCCGCAGACAGAAAAATACACCAGCAAATGAAATAGACGAAATCTCCTTAATAAGTTGATGTGACTGAACCTGAAGAAACTACGAGGGCTATTCGCAAAGTAAGGTACGAACGAACCGCGATTTGGAAATCACATTGAAACTCCGATGAAGTTCTGCATAGATGTGTTGGACGATGTCTCTGGTATCCCGTCGATCGGGTTATGTCGCTCAATTCAGTTTAAAGCGTGCAGTGAGCAGGTAAAGACGTCCAGAAAATAGTATCTCCTGCCACGTGTGGGTGCCTGTGAGAGATGTCGCCAAATTTCATGCAGCCCACACAAAGTAACAGTCATGCATTTCCTTCTTCACGATAAATCTGGCCGGACACTGCAGGGGCCATGGTGGCGCTCCTGCGGTGTTTTCGATGGGAAGCGTTCTATCACCCACCATACAGCCCATCTATCTTTCTTCTCTGTTCAAATGAACGGCTTGGTATGAAGACAACATTTTGGCACAGACAGCAGGCTGCAGATCAGCCTAGAGAACTGGCAGAAAGGACAGGTGGCTGCCTTCGATGATGAGGGTACTGGAAAGTTGGTACGGTGCTGCGAAGAACGTCTCAGTCGGAGAAGCGACTATGTACAGAAGTAGCTAGAAGGTGTAGCTAACTGTTGCAAATAAATCATTTTTGATTTTAACTATGGTTTCCATTTCGCGATCGATCGGACCCTACTCTTCCAATAGCCCTCGTATCATCTGCCAATATTGTACGACATCGTAGTTATCGAAACCCCAGACGATGAAACAATGAAGTACCGATAGATCATTCCTTTGTATCTTTCAGAGGCGGATTTTAATCAAAGGATCAACTTCCACATGAAGTTATTTTCTGGACTCGTAGGTCTGTAACGACCACATAAACTTACAAACAGGAAAAGAAGCTATGTGAAAAAGTGCACATTATTCAACGCTCTCCTGTGGAAACAGAAAATATTAGCCGCCACAGGCTGCACCATTATTCTATCACTACGACGCTACAAATTCTGTGATCAGAGATTACCGTCTATACAGAAATGACAGCGTTATACGAGGCTTGATTCACTGTTGAAAGGCTCAAAAGAAGGTCAGGACGCAGGAAATTAATTGCTGTTTCAGCCTGTTTCCTGTCGCTGCTGGTAGACAGCCAACGTGGAAATACGGTTCGACGGTAAATCAGAAGTGCTTTTAGGTGGACTGCGACAGCGAGGCGGGCAAATGTTAGACACGGCTGAATTGAGCTGAAAGATGAATGGGGCGGACTTCGTATTAAATTACCGGTTATTGTGTTGGCGCACTGTTGGCGGACAGATATACGCCCGCGCCGCTTCAGAAGCGCGAGTGATGTATTATTTGTTACGTCGTATGAACGGTTCTTCACAGTCAGGCACCAGCACTGACGTTCTATTGAACTACGTGTACTCTTGCGCTGTGTGATATTCTTTAACATTCAGGGGGAAGGCGTGGCCGGGAACATAGGGCCACTTTCTAAAATCTTGAAGAAAATTCAAATGTTGGCATACAAGCGCACGGAGAACGATTCACAGATTCACGTGCTCTTATTTCGTTCTACGCGTGTAGCTGCACAATAGGGTAGATTAGCCACGACAGAAAGGAACGAATTTTGTTTTCAATGCATCGGTAGCGACTATGTAGTCTAGTGAAACACCGTTCATAACAGACTTGCCTAGGAGTATACTGTACTGCTCTCACAAGCGGTGCTTCCGCGTGACAGCCCAGGTCTCGCAACATTACTGCAGACTGCGTATGACCATTTGCTGCCTCCAATGTCAGAGAGACGAGACTTCAGAATTGAATGGACCTGGAAATGTATTGTCAACAGGAAGACAAACGAAACGCACAAACACTATGAAAAATTGGGCTAGTTTTTCTTCTCCTGAGCAGTTAATTTCTACACGCAGCTTCTAAAAACTGAATCTTCTATAATATGTTTCTACATGCCTTCGAGTCTTTCCTCTGGCCATCGTATTGATGTGGAACGAATCCGGTTACAAATTATCGATCACAATGAAAAATAATATTAGCAGGAACAGTTATACACACTAAACGTGCTAAATTTGTATCTGCATTACGAAAACGATATCCAGGAAGCCGGTACTAGTAAGGTGCAGTTAAAAACTGTGTGTTTGTCTCGAGGCAGCGTAACTGATGGACTGCTCGTGCGCTAGTACACTCTAAGGCAAAAACGAAAAGGAAAATGTAGAAATGTAAACTTTCGTGGCTGATGGATGAATATGTGCACTGTGGCGTCATTTCGAATTGCAGATGACAAGGATAGTAAACAGGGTACATACACTGAAGCGTCCAAGAGACTGGCATAGGCATGCGTATTCAAATACAGAGATATGTAAACAGGCAGAATACGGCGTTGCGGTCGGCAACACCTATGCAAAACAACAAGTGTCTGGCGCAGTTAATACCTGGGAGTATGTGTGCGGAACGATTTGAAGTGGAATGATCATATAAAATTAATTGTTGGTAAGGCGGGTACCAGGTTGAGATTCATTGGGAGAGTCCTTAGAAAATGTAGTCCATCAACAAAGGAGGTGGCTTACAAAACACTCGTTCGACCTATACTTGAGTATTGCTAATCAGTGTGGGATCCGTACTAGGTCGGGTTGACAGAGAAGATAAAGAAGATCCAAAGAAGAGCGGCGCGTTTCGTCACAGGGTTATTTGGTAACCGTGATAGCGTTACGGAGATGTTTAATAAACTCAAGTGGCAGACTCTGCAAGAGAGGCGCTCTGCATCGCGGTGTAGCTTGCTCGCGAGGTTTCAAGAGGGTGCGTTTCTGGATGAGGTATCGAATATATTGCTTCCCCCTACTTATACCTCCCGAGGAGATCACGAATGTAAAATTAGAGAGATTAGAGCGTGCACGGAGGCTTTCAGACAGTCGTCCTTCCCGCGAACCATACGCGACTGGAACAGGAAAGGGAGGTAATGACAGTGGCACGTAAAGTGCCCTCCGCCACACACCGTTGGGTGGCTTGCGGAGTATAAATGTAGATGTAGATGTAGATGTTACCGCTGCTACAATGGCAGGTTATCGAGATTTAAATGGGTTTCGTGTTATAATCGCCGCACGAGTGGTGGGACACAGCACCTCCGAGATAGCGATGAAAGGAATTTCCGGTAAGACCATTTCACGAGTGTGCCGTGAATATCAGGAATCCGGTAAAACAACAAATCTCCGACATCGCTGCGGCTGGAAAAAAGATCCTGCGACCAATGACGAATGAAAGGAATCGTTCAACGTGACAGAAGTGCAACTATTGCGCAAACTGTTGCAGATTTCAGTGCTGGGGCATCAAAAAGTATCATCGTGCTAACCATTCAATGAGACATCATCGATATGGGCTTTCGGAGCCGAAGGCCCACTCATGTACCCTTGATGCCTGCATAACACAAAGCTCTACGCCTCGCCAGGGCCTGTCAACTGCGACGTAGGACTGTTGATGACTAGTCGGACGAGTCTCGTTTCAAATTCTATCGAGCGGATGTACGTGTACGGGTATGGAGACAACATCATGAATCCATGGGCGCTGCATGTCACTAGGGGACCCCTGCTTGTCAACAGGGGACTGTTCAAGCCGGTGGAGGCTCTGTAATGTTGTGGGGGGTGCGCAATTGGAGTGGACTGATATGGGACCCCTGATAAGTCTAGATACGAGTCTGACAGGTGACACGTACGTAAACATCTAGTTCGATCACCTGCGTCCATTGATGTCCATTGTGCATTCCGATGGACTTAGGAAAATCTGTAAGGACATTGCGACACCACACACGTCCAGAATTGCTACAGAGTGGGTCCAACACCACTCTTCTGAGTTTAAATACTTCGCTGGCCACCAAACGCTCTCAGACGTAAGCATTATTGAGCGTATGTGGGATGCCTTGCAAAGTGCTGTTCAGAAGAGATCTCCCCCCTCTCTTACTGTTACTGATTTTTGGACATCTCTGCAGGAATCATGGTGTCAGTTCCCTCCAGCACTACTTCCGACGTTAGTCGAGTCAATGCCACGTCCTGTTGCGGCACTTCTGCGTGCATGGGGGGGGGGGGGGGGGGGGGTTCACGATATTAGGCAGGTGTAATGGGATATAAGATACTGCGTGAAGAGTTTGACAGAGGACGGAAAGACCTAAGTCGAAACAAGACCCCAGGAGTAGGCAAGATTCCATTAGAACTACTGCCGGCCTTGGGAGAGCCAGTCCTGACAAAACTCTACCATCAGGTGAGTAAGATGTATGAGACAGGCGAAATACCCTCAGACTTCAAGAAGAATATTATAATTCCAATCTCAAAGAAAGCAGGTGTTGACAGATGTGAAAATTACCGAACTATCAGTTTAATAAGTCACAGCTGCAAAATACTAACGCGAATTCTTTACAGACGAATGGAAAAACTGGTAGAAGCCGACCTGGGGAAAGATCAGTTTGGATTCCGTAGGAACATTGGAACACGTGGGGCAATACTGACGTTACGACTTATCTTAGAAGAAATATTAAGGAAAGGCAAACCTACGATTCTAGCATTTATAGACTTAGAGACAGCTTTTGACAATGTTGACTGGAATACTGTCTTTAAAATTCTAAAGGTGGCAGGGGTAAAATACAGGGAGCGAAAGGCTATTTACAACTTGTACAGAAACCAAATGGCAGTTATAAGAGTGGAGGGGCGTGAAAGGGAAGCAGTGGTTGGGAAAGGAGTGAGACAGGGTTGTAGCCTATCCCCGATGTTATTCAATCTGTATATTGAGCAAGCGGTAAAGGAAACAAAAGAAAAGTTTGGAGTAGGCATTAAAATCCATGGAGAAGAAATAAAACTTTGAGGTTCACCGATGACATTGTAATTATGTCAGAGACAGCAAAGGACTTGGAAGAGCTGTTGAACGGAATGGACAGTGTCTTGAAAGGAGGATATAAGATGAACATCAACAAAAGCAAAAGAAGGATAATAGAATGTAGTCGAATTAAGTCGGGTGATGCTGAGGAAATTAGATTAGTAGATGAGACACTGAAAGTAGTGAAGGAGTTTTGCTATTTGTGGAGCAAAATAACTGATGATGGTCAAAGTAGAGAACATATAAAATGTAGACTGGCAATGACAAGAAAAGCGTTCTGAAGGAGACAAATTTGTTAACATCGAGTATAGATTTAAGTGTCAGGAAGTCGTTCCTGAAAGTATTTGTATGGAGTGTAGCCATGTATGGAAGTGAAACATGGACGATAAATAGTTTGGACAAGAAGAGAATAGAAGCTTTCGAAATGTGGTGCTACAGAAGAATGCTGAAGATTAGATGAGTAGATCACATAACTAATTAGGAGGTATTGAATAGAATTGGGGAGAAGAGGAGTTTGTGGCACAACTTGACAAGAAGAAGGGACCGGTTGGTAGGACATGTTCCGAGGCATCAAGGGATCACCCTTTAGCATTGGAGGGCAGCGTGGAGGGTAAAAATCGTAGAGGGAGACCAAGAGATGAATACACTAAGCAGATTCAGAACGATGTAGATTGCAGTAAGTACTGGGTGATGAAGAAGCTTGCACAGGATAGAGTAGCATGGAGAGCTGCATTAAATCAGTCTCAGGACTGAAGACCACAACAACAAACAACCAGTTTCCTTGGGTTTTCAGTGTGTATCTACTAAGTTCCCTTCTGCAACCGCAGTGTGAAACACTCTGTATAATTAAATTTCTACCAAAGTTGCCTGTTTTAATGTCCATTATTGTTATGTGAAACACCTCCTTACCTGTTCTCCTATGTGCAGACAGTTTCAATGTATAACACGCAGTAAACATGAGACTGATAAATAAGAGCCGGTTTCGACGATGTTAGTCGTTTAGGGAGTAGGACTGTTAGCGCTGACCACCGAGCGCTGCACTCAGGAGGAAAGCAGATTGGGAGGAGGCGACAGCGCGTCCGCTACCCTCTGTTGTTGCGCGAGCCCCCTGCACTGCGGCTGCAATATTTATAAAGGGGTGTCGCGGCCTGAGCGAGGTCGGGGTCGATAGCCGGCGCATATGTCCCGCGTCACGAGGAGCCGCGCGCAAACCCACCTCCCACTGGCAGCGCGCTGCCGGCTGTCCCCCGTGCGGGTGACGCGGCGGAACGAATCCCGCGCGCCAGCTGCCAGCCTCCACCGGCCGCGAGCTGCGGGCACGCGGAGGCGTGCAGGGCCGTTTGTCTTCCGCTCAGTGTAAACACTTTCCGGGGCGATGTGACGGCGCACAGTGGGCCAACTCGCTGCAAAACCTGAACAGAATTGAAACAAATGGTGCGCGTTCCTACTTTAGTCTCGCGTAATCTTGTGTAGATTGCATTGGTGCACAGTTGCCCAATGCTGCGACGTCATTTTAGTTTCAAGTCGATATGGTACGTGCCGTGACATTTGACAGAAACAGTGAATCGGACAATGACACATTTTTCAGATACTGTTATATGACAGTGGTCCTGCCTAGTTGTCAGGGTAAAATAAGATTGGTACCACCCCAGAAGTTACTGCCAATATTACCCGACATCTTTGACTACAAAATTTCCTTTGACTGGCTCCACTTTTGTGAATGGTTCTGCTACGACCTTAATAAACTGAAGAGCCAAAGAAACTGGTACACATGCCAAATATCACGCAGGGCCAAGAGAGCTCGCGGAAGTGCAGCGTACGACGTGGCATGGACTCGACTAATGTCTGAAGTAGTGTTAGAGGGAATTGACACCATGATCCTGCAGGATTAACAATAAACCCGTGAGAATACGACGAGGTGGAGATCTCTTTCAGCCGGCCGGTGTGGCCTAGCGGTTCTAGGCGCTTCAGTCTGGAACCGCGCGACCGCAACGGCCACAGGTTCGAATGCTGGCTCGGGCATGGGTGTGTGTGATGTCCTTAGGTTAGTTAGGTTTAAGTAGTTCGAATTCTAGGGGACTGATGACCTCAGAAGTTAAGTCCCATAGTGCTCAGAGTCATTTGAACCATTTTTTGAAGATCTCTTTCAAACAGCATCCCAGATACGCTCATTAGTGTTCATGTCTGCGAAGTTTGGTGGCTAGAGGAAGTGTTTAAATTAAGGAGAGTATTCCTGGAGCCACTCTGTAGCAATTCTGGACGTGTGGGGTGTCGCATTGTCCTAATGGAATTGCCCACGTCCATCGGAATGCACAGTGGACATGAATGGTTCAAATGGTTCAAATGGCTCTGAGCACTATGCGACTTAACTTCTGAGGTCATCAGTCGCCTAGAACTTAGAACTAATTAAACCTAACTAACCTAAGGACATCACACACATCCATGCCCCAGGCAGGATTCGAACCTGCGACCGGAGCAGTCACGCGGTTCCAGACTGAAGCGCCTAGAACCGCACGGCCACACCGGCCGGCAGGTCATGAATGGATTCAGGTGATCAGACAGAATGCTTACCAACTGCTCATCCCCAACACCATAACATACGCTCCACTAGCTTTAACAGTCCCTTGCTGACATGGTTCAAATGGCCCTGAGCACTATGGGACTTAACATCTGAGGTCATCAGTCCCCTAGAACTTAGAACTACTTAAACCTACTTAACGTATGGACATCACACAATTCTATGCCCGAGGCAGGATTCGAACCTGCGACCGTAGCGGTCGCTCGGTTCCAGACTGAAGCGCCTAGAACCGCTTGGCCACAGCGGCCGGTCCTGGCTGACACGCAGGGTCCATTGATTCATGAGGTTGTCCCCATACCCGTATACGTCCATCCGCTCGATACAATTTGAAACGAGACTCGTCCGTCCAGGCAGCACGTTTACAGTCATCAACAGTCCAGTGCCGGTGTTGATGTGTCAAGGTGACGTGTAAGGCTTTGTGTCGTGCAGTCATCAAGGGTACACGAGTGGGCCTTCAGCTCCGAAAGCCCATATCAATGATGTTTCGTTGAACGGTTCGCACACAAATAAATGGTTCAAATGGCTCTGAGCACTATGGGACTCAACTGCTGTGGTTATCAGTCCCCTAGAACTTAGAACTACTTAAACCTAACTAACCTAAGGACATCACACACATCCATGCCCGAGGCAGGATTCGAACCTGCGACCGTAGCAGTCGCACGGTTCCGGACTGCGCGCCTAGAACCGCGAGACCACCGCGGCCGGCGGTTCGCACACAGACACTTGTTAATGGCCCAGCATTTAAATCTGCAGCAATTTGAGGAAGGGTTGCACTTCTGTCACGTTGAAGGATTCTCTTCAGTCGTCATTGGTCCCGTTCTTGCAGGATTTTTTTGCCGGATGCAGCGATGTCCGGGATTTGGTTGGTTCAAATGGCTCTGAGCACTATGGGATTTAACATCTATGGTCATCAGTCCCCTAGAACTTAGAACTACTTAAACCTAACTAACCTATGGACATCACACAACACCCAGTCATCACGAGGCAGAGAAAATCCCTGACCCCGCCGGGAATCGAACCTGGGCGCGGGAAGCGAGAACGCTACCGCACGACGGGGATTTGGTGTTTTACCGTATTCCTGACATTCACTCGTGAAATGGTCGTAAGGAAAAATCCCCACTTCACCGCCACCTCGGAGATGCTGTGCTCCACAGCTCGTTCGCCGACTATAACACCACGTTAAAATTGGCTTAAATCTTGATAATCTGCCATTGTAGCAGCAGTGACCGTTCTAACAACTGCGCTAGACACTTGTTGTCTTATGTAGGTGTTCCCGACCGCTGATAATCTGCCATTGTAGCAGCAGTAACCGATCTAACAGCTGCGCCAGACACTTGTTCTCTTATATAGGTGTTGCCGACCGCAGCGCCGTATTCTGCCTGGTTTAATATCCGTGTATTTGAATACACTTGCCTTTACCAGTTCCTTTGGCGCTGCAGTGTAGTATGATTAACGAATTCAAATGTATTTTCACAGACATATTTGCACGGTTTTAGTGGACGGCGATTTTCTGCTGTGCATGAGTGGCACACGGTATAAATGGGTCCCTCATTTCTTTAGTTTTTGATAAATATTATGTACACAAAAAATGTCATTATGTTTTCCTGCAAAACTCTTGCGGAGCTACTGGGAATTATGATTACAATTTTTTTCTCAAATTGGCAATTCTTTTTTTAAAAAAGATTGATATTTACCCGAATAATAACGTTGTCTTCGCGAAATGCTGCATAACTCTTCACATTTTGTACAAAAGAGTCTAGAAGTGAAACATATCTGCCATGAACTCTGAAAGGAATGTATATTTCTCGACAGTCGGGTGTCAACTTCACCGGTCTCACAGTATTCATCAATAATGTCCCATGCCCACATCAGTCCACATAGATTAGAGGCACGGATATACCATAATCGAAGCTACTCCGTTGCCGATTGATCGGCTATCTGAAGACATTCAGGAAACTTGAAACAAGGATACCCGGCATTATCGAGATTTTCCACGCAGTTACTCCCGTGAGATACTGATGCATGCCGTCGGCTTATGGCATCTTCGTATCCATCTCGAAAGTCCAGAAAACGACAATTGAAGACTATGAACAGATGTCACCTGGGGTAAAAGACCTGCTTTTCCTACCATCTCTCACTGGACAACTCGACAGCGAATCTTCTGAAAGCGATGATGACACAAGCGAAGATATCGATTAAGAACGTAAAATATGGAATAAAACATATCAGTATGACAATTTCTATTTGTAATTCGTTTCCGGCCACTGTGGCCGAGCCGTTATAGGCACTTCAATGTGGAACAGCGCGACCGCTACGGTCGCAGGTTCGAATCCTGTCTCGGGCATTGATGTGTGTGATGTCCTTAGGTTAGTTAGGTTTAAGTAGTTGTAAGTTCTAGGGGACTGATGACCTCAGATGTTAAGTCCCATAGTGTTCAGAGCCATTTGAACCATTTGTAATTCGTTATCAGTGACCTCAAAATACTTTACACCCTAAATTTTACTCGAATCGGTAAAATTTATAATTTTTTATCCTCCAATTGCATTCTCCATTTTCAATTTTGTAATTCCGACATCTAATTCCTAATCAGCGACCCAAATAACCTTGAAATAAAAAAAAACCGTTTTGAGGGATTTTATGTCCACTTTTCTGTTATTATCAGGTTTTGGCTCACTGTGCGGTGGCGACACCGGGACGCGCTATCAGTCACACAATGTACCCGCAGCTCCGTAATCTGAGCGTTCCTGCAAGCTGTCCCCCAAATGCGGGCTTTCGTAAACTACCGACAAAAATGCTCTTCTTATGGAGCTGCTTAGTTTGTACATAGTGAATAGACGAGCAAGCTCGTAGCGCAACTCGTTAACTAGAGGTGTTAATCTAGTTAACCGGCTGCGCTACAAGACGTAAGTTGTTCCGCTTGCGATCCACGAAGCACACCCTACCGTGCCAATTGCAACAAACGAACTAATTCATTCGTAAAAAGAAATTTACGTAATGCAATCAATACATGTGTTTGAGTTTAATTTACGTATCTCAGTGAAGATCAGTTGTCAGGTAATTTGGATAGCTTCCAGGCAGATTCGACGTTTTTGAGGATTTTATGTGATCAATAATCAGCTTATATTTCTTCCCTGAAGAATACTGCTCCGTTGGCTACTGAGTCACTGAGCAACTGCAAAGATAACTTACGTTCATTCATAGAGATAACGTGGGATCCAAATGAGTCCGCGATAACTATACTGTTGATGACTTAGTCGATAGTAATTTAGTTGACAATCATATCGTTATGAAATACAATTACTTTATCCCAAAAGTTATTTGTTACTCACGTTATTACATGTATGGTACCTAAAAATTCCCTTATCATCTGGTTTCGTCAAAGGGATTCCGTGCAGAACAATTTATTTTCTTATGCAGCTAATTGCTAGACACTGCCAGACCTTTCTGTACGGTTGACATTCATCAGCATTGAATGTAGCTGTTCTTGTCCCGGCTTGCTCGAGCTGGATAATTGCTTGTATTAGTGTCTGGTAGACGATGTTGTGTTGTGACTTGCATTAACTGCACCAGGCTCAATTCAGTTGTGGAGCAGGAGAGAACGATTTGTAAGTTCATTCTTATAATCGTCTGTAGTATATTCCCCTAAATGAATGGAAACACCTACTTTCAGCCAACTGTTGTTGAATTGCAGTTCTGCTTCGAACTATGCGAAAAAAAACAGCGGAGATACGAGTTTGTTTTCACCTTGTAATAGTTGCCATTTGCTTCCACTAATCCCGTACGCGCATCTCAGAACCTTTAATAAATTTATGAGCTGTGTTTGCGAACGAAGTGGCAACAGTTCATATTTCCATAGATGTCTGCACTCTTTGTGTGACCAGTTTTTTGAGTGCATTGTCCATAAAAGCAAGTTACTATACCGCATTCCCGTGTTATTTAGTCACTGTCATTTGTTTAACATTGTATTAACAACGTTTTCTTTGTATCTTACTGAGATCAGAATAATGTAGGAGAGCCACTGAATTCTCTTACGCTTTTCATCTGCAAGCTGCTTTCGCAGTAAACTGATTTCCGCATTTGCTCTTCTCAGTTTATTACGTAATCACAAAATTACCAGTTTCTTAGACTTCAGTCTCCTTTTTAATTAAAGTACTGCTGCGTCCAGCATTTAATGGTTCCGTATATTTTCCTCGACAGAAGAAACACTAACACATCGCGACTTCCTCTGGTTTATTGTTCTCTGTGGAACAGCTTCTCTTTTGCCAAAGTTTTATTGCCAATTTTCTTTTGAATGATATCTTGAATAGATATTACGGTAAACAAGGAAATAAAAGTGAACTATTCTGCCTTTAGAGGCCATCGTTGTCCTGGAATTTCAACTTTCTTACCATCTGTGATAAACAAGTATGGTTTTGTAATATGTTCCTCTGCCAAACGTGTGTCGTACAGAAGATAATTTTGAGTCAGACATCCGTATTTTGGACGGATTACTCCCGTCGACTTTAAATTTCTACTCCATTTCCTGGATGTCTAAAAAATGTTTTACTTCCTCTGTAAACGGATCTGTACCCCGGAATCAACATTTGGACTGTTTTTTTTCCCTTCTCATTTAAATACGAGCAATAGAAGTCCTAAAACCACTTTATAACCGCAAGTTGCAACTCCTCAACGTTCACACACAACACCGTAAGCAAACTCGCAAAACAAGGGCATAAAATACACCGTTCGATAAAAGAGATTCGCGTCAATTTGAATCTCAAGCGATAGTTCTCCACGAAGTTCGCGGGCGCGCAACATGTCCTATGCTACCTGTACTGACGCTCACATCCCCTCTTCTGTAAACTGTGGTTCGCTGTTACATTATTTCCCAAAGCGGTCTTTACTAGGTCGAGGCAGCACTCAGCATTAGTTTCGTGGAAAATCTGGTTCCTGATGTGTACCAGGCACAACGTACACAAACCAGACTGTGAAACAGAGTCGTTTTGTATGTCGAAGATGCAACGAAAGAAATGGGAAGAAAGTTCGGAGGTACGAGAGTAAAAGCGAATGTGGGACAGTTACGAAAAAATCACAGTCTTTCTGGCTGCATGTACTTAGTTTATGGGTTAAGTATACACAAAGCAGATACGAAGGTGTCTAAAAATAGAACAAAGGAAAATAATGGCTAGCGTAACATTAAACATGGGGTTGTTTCCGCTAGTCATCAGGATGTAGCAATCATTTCTATACCGCCCGTGTGCGGAACTCCAGTATCTGAGCATAAAACTAGAGCGTGCCGGCCGGTTTCTGCCACCTGCATTATTCGCTATATTGCAGGCATAAAGTTTCGATTGGCCTGTACGAAATTATGAATTATTTGATTACCTCTGGTTATGAACGTTACATCATTTACTGTGAGAGTATCTGCAGTAGGCAACTATCAGATTAGCATAAGATACCAATACACTATTAAATTTTCAAATGTTTGTGAATTCCTAATGGATGAAACTGTTGAGGTCATCAGTCCCTAGACTTATACACTACTTAAACTAACTTACGCTAAGAACAACACTCCCACCCATGCCCGCGGGAGGACTTGAACCTCCGACGGGAGGGCCTGTGCAGTTCATGAGACGGCGCCTCAAATCGCGTGAATACATTAGTACATGGCGCTTACATAACCACAATAATTCCTTTCAGCATGGAAGCTAATAATGTACAAATGGTAACAGAACATTTATCGCTACTGAAGCATTTCGTGTGCTTTGTATCTCTATTATGTGTATTCTTGAGGAAATCAACAAGTATTTCGAAATTTTTCGCAGACCTCTTATCTGTCGCCTAGCAGAGGCACTTCTGTAATCGAAGTAGACATTTAGTATCCATAAGCGCAGATAATCTTCCAAAACTGGAATTTTAATGCCCTGTTGAGAGAAATAAACTGCCACATTAACCACGTATCTCTGTAACACTTGTAAGGTTCTAACTGTTTGCTGTTACATTCTAACTGGTTCTTGTTGCCGACTGTGGCAGGGCTCATAATATAATATAGTATGAAGGTGCTACATTGCTACCCCTCAGAAAGAAAGTTGCTTCTAAAATTGATCGAAATTTAAGTTTTAGGGTCGCTATCAGTCCAGACCGCACTCTATATGCGAATATAAAAAAACTCCACTGGATAAACTTACACAGCTGCATTAGTTTATTTGAAGGTTCCTTACGCGAATGATCAACAAAGCTTAAATTACGCTTCCAAACAGAATTAATAAAAGAGAATAATTTCATTTAGAATGGTTCAGTGAAGGAGCTTTGACTGGATAAGCAGGACACGCAGGAATTAAACTTTAACAAAACTATTTATTAATGAAGTTAAGAATGTACACAAAATTTATCTGGTGCCTGAACGCATAATCACGTGATAATTTAATCAAGACTTTGTAAATCACAATTTCATAGTCTATACGGAAAAGTCGTGAGGGAAGGGAGGGAGGATAGACAGCACATTCATACACAGACATACAGAATAAGGAATGCTTGGATCAGAACTGCACCAACGCTACATAAATGAAACTACAGTAAGGGGTTTGTACCGACTGTGGAGTTAACGTTAAGAATGAATGAAAAGCAACACATTTCGGTATATAGGGAAAAAGCATACGAGTTCCCGCTGAAAACACAACGGATGCAAGAAAATATGGTTTAAATGAAAAGATGGTAAAATTTGTGCGCGAACACCAACTGCATCCGCAAACCAAAGTAATATTCAATTACGAGTAAATTTCAACTCTTAAATATCGGGTAAGTGAGGTTTCGCCCAGTGAATGGCACGTGGTTCTCACTAGCAAAGGAACTCGCTAACCACGAACAAATCACGCAGATTTTCATTCAAAAAGGTTGCATATGATCCATGACTCACGTAAACATGAAATATAAGAAAGATTTCACTCATTCAGTAAGTGAGTTCTGAGCTGAGAGCTCGTTGCAAGACACACGTGGAAAGACGTCAGCTGGTAAACGCTTATCCAAATCGCATACATGTAAACAAAAAGGAGAGGAAAAGAGAGAGCACACGCATACGAAGACACAATTATTCTCACATAGGCATAAATGAAAAGGGCTTTAGATCTTCCTTCTCATAACGTATTGGGTCGTTCTCCACCACGCAACGCCATTTCGAAGTAATTATTAAATCTGGCACTCCGGACATTTCTCGCAAATGTATAAGCACAATGCTTTGCTGTTAATAACTGGAAGATAAAGTTAGACCACTCGAGCTAGTCTGAAGCGAACTTATACATTTCTCAAGCGAAATTAATAAGACTAAGACCGCGCTTAACGATTAACAAGTGAACCCACCAGAAGATCAGGACTTGGTGCTTTCAATAGTGCGGCTCTCGCAGCCGAGCGAAGCAGACGTGCGGTGTGTGCTCTCCGCTGTCAGAGAGAGCCCGCGCGCCTTGTTTACTTTCTTCGGCCGACACTATTGTGACGCCGTAGCGCTACAAGACCATGGCAAACCAATACAGAAGATCAACCTTGAAATTCACATTTCGGAATGACTTTACCCGACCAAAGGCGCTCGAAGTCGAACGCTTTTTAAAAGAGGAAGCCAAGATCCCGGCTGCCGACATTTTCGGCATTCACTTTTCGATCGTCAGTAGCACGGTCTATGTAAAGCTCATAAACGAAACTACATGCGACAAGGTGCTTCGTGAGATGAAACAAGAACTCCGCTTCTGCCACGCAGATGGCAATGTTGGCAACGTCGAGGTTGGCCATGCCACAATGGGACTGCGGACTATCCGCATATTCGAACTTCCATTTGAACTCCCGGCGGCAGAAGTTGTAGCGGCGCTCCGCCCCTACGGCACGGTACACGAACACGTGGCTGAAAAATGGACCCAGTTTAAGACGTATCCCGTACTCAATGGAGTACGCCAAGTGCGCATAGATCTCCAACGACACGTGCCATCCTATCTACAGATAGGAGGATGCCGGGCCATAGTTATTTATGACGGCCAGCCGAAGACGTGTTCCGGATGCGGCAAAGAAGGACACCTTCGTTCCGAGTGCCTCCAGCGTCGGATCACACAACTCCCACCGAAGGACGTTGCACCACAAGCGGCGAAGACTGTTCTACCCGTGACTTACGCGGCGGCGCTCACGACGTTCTCCACACAACAGACACGGCCGACCGCTTCAGCGGTACAAGAATCACTTTCCACGGACAAAAACCTGGATGATCCGCCGACCTGGCCAGTGGTGGAAAATAGTACTACGACTCTGGAGCTACCGAACGCGACAGACATTGACGCCGGCAAGATGGCAATTGACTCCCTTATTGTACCGACCGAAGCGTTTGTTCCGGCGGAGCGTGAGTCAGTGCCGTCTTCTGACAATGAAGGCCATGTACGGAAACAGCGATCACCGAAACGCCGAAAGCGCCGTCGTCGGACCTTGTCGGAACACAGCGGTTCGCATTCGGCCGGGGAAGAACGACTGACCCCTCAAGAAGCCAGCCGCGAAGCTGGGGCTGTTTCCACTGACTCCAACCTTGCAGAACAGACAGAAAAACATGCAGCTTTCGAACATCAGCCCATTGACAGAAACAGTGAGCAGCGGGAAGGTACCAGTGCAGGCAGCGAAGTCGCCCGGTCCCTTACTACCAAACATTCCGAGGCTTTGGAACATGAACAGACATCCGCGCCCGCTTCGTGGGCCGAGGACGTCGAGACACAAGATCCCGACCCGCGGCCAGCTGAAGCGCCGCCGGATCATGCAGCATAAGCAGCACAGGGAGGACCGCGTTTGGCGGGGGGTGACATTACTTCCGATGTTCGCTTCTCTCCAACTTCAACATGGATAACCTCGCCCAAACAACGCGTTGCCAGGCTTACCGCCTGGCGACAATGAATATCAACATGATCAGTTCTCCTGTCAAGATCCAACTTTTGAAAGAAACCATACGAGCCATGGGAGTTGACTTCGCTTTCCTACAAGAAGTGAAAACGACTGCACTCCCGCACTTTTACGGTTACGCCACACATGTGACGCCCGGTAGCCCTGCAGACACCGGAGTGGCGATATTAGTGCGTGAAGGTACTGAAGTTACCGACGTCACGTTTCTTCCCTCCGCGCGAGGAATAGCATTTACGGCACTCAACACCCGATTCATTAATGTTTACGCGCCGTCGGGTACCACAAGACGTCACGACCGCGCCAGATTCTACTCCACAGATGTCGCTCCCCTTTTCCTTGGACGATACGACCACAGCGTCTTCGCCGGCGATTTTAATTGCGTACTTCACCCCAAGGACCAAATCCCACATTACATGCCTTGTCCGGAACTGGGTGCGATGATCCAAGAACTTCACTTGTGCGACACGTGGGAAAAAGTCCACGGTAACCGCTCTGGCCACACTCATCTTACCAGTCATTCGGCCAGCCGACTTGACCTCATATATGTGTCACAAGATCTCACACAAGGTGTGGTGGACGCCGAATTATGGCCTCAAGCCAATTCCGATCACAGTGCCTATATCTGCACTATACACCTACGCCCCCAACAAGTCTGGCGCAGCAATGGCTTTTGGAAGCTCAACATAACTCATCTCCAGGACCTGGATTGCCGTCGGCAAGTTGCAGCAACGTGGACTGACTGTGAACGCCGCCACCCACGATACACCTCGACCCTGGAGTGGTGGCTCCTCTGTGCCAAACCAGCAATCCGTAGGGCACTTATGCGATATGGCAAGGACGTGACTGCGTGGCATCGACAGACCCTCGATTTTTACTACGCGACACTCAGGGACCTCGACGCCTTACCCACTTCCCCGGAGAGACAACATGACCAAAGCAGAATCAAGGCTCACATACTATCATTGACGAAGCGTCGACTAGAAGGTGCAGTAGTCCGCTCGCGACGGCACGACCGAACGGTTGCAGAGGAACCCACTATGCGCCACGTTGTGGCGGATAAGCGCCGACAACGTCAACATTTAATCACACAACTCAAGACACACGACGGTCGCTTATGTACGACCCAAGCAACCATAGTAAAGGCGGTGGAGGATCATTTTCGTCATCTTTACAAGGAAAGAACCGTCATTGACGAGGCCACTACTGAAGTGTTACAGCAGATAACACGTACTATCGACGAGGTTACCGTGAATGCACTAACAGGGGAAATCTCACTCGAAGAAGTCGAAGACGCCGTGGACAAAGGTGCGGCCAATAAATCTCCTGGACCTGATGGATTGCCCATCGAATCCTACCGGACTTTCCGTGACATCATGATGCCTCACTGGGTTATAATGTTCCGCGAACTTATGTCTCCCGACTGTGTTGTGCCGCCAGCGTTTGTAGAAGGTCTCCTCATACCAGTACACATCCAGGTGGAGGGCTATCGATTAACGACTATCGGCCGCTTACAATGTTGAACGCCGATTACAAGATTTTCACCAGGATTATGGCGAGCCGTATTAAGACGACTTTGCCGATGATCCTCGCTCCAGAACAGACGTCGCAGGGGGGAGAAGCCAACATACACATGGCCACCGGTGACTGCAGGGACTTAATAGCGATCGCTTCTGCGTGCCGTCTGAGAGCGGCGATCGTCTCCGTCGATTTCAACCGCGCCTTTGATAGAGTGCACCAAAACTTCCTCCTACGAGTGATGGACTGTATGGGATTCCCCCCGGGCCTCATCGACACCCTACGGCGTCTTTGGACCGCAGCCAGCTCACACGTCCAGGTCAATGGAAGGACGGTAGGACCAGTACCCATTAAGAGGTCTCTACGACAGGGTTGTCCCCTTTCTACCTACCTTTATGCAATCGCACTCGAGCCACTCCTAGGGGGCCTTAACCACCGCCTATCTGGTATCACGCTGCGGGACGTCACCTTTCGCTATAGGACATACGCTGACGACCTGCTACTGCTGGTTCGTTCCAATGACGAAGTTCAAAGCGTACTAACCTGGATTGAGCGATACGGACAGGCCGCAGGCAGTCTTCTGAACATCAACAAGTCGGCGGCTTTGGACATTGGGCGTGGTCTCGGACCGGAAGCCCTCGCTCCCCTCCCACCAGTTTCTGATCTGCGATATTTGGGCATCACGTTCAAGAAAGATGTACGTAAAACAGCTGCAGCAAACTACCGACGGTTATTACAGATCATACGCGCAATGGTGCGACAGAACCTGCACCTGGACTTGAATCAGCTACAACGTGTTGAATACTTGAACCTCCACGTAGCATCCAAACTCAACCACGTGGCACAGGTCCTCCCACTACCGCTGCAGATAGGTCGCCGGCTTCAGGCGGCCTTCAGTTACTACGTTTCCGCAGGTCATATCTTTGAAGTACGATACGACACTCTTACCATCCCAGTGCACAAAGGAGGGCTGGGATTGGTCAACGTCAGGGCGAGAGCAGCTGCCCTTTACATGAGCAACATGAGGAAACGATGGAAAAGTCAATATACCTCTCTCACGGTGTAGGGAAGCAGCCTACTCACGCTGTAGTAAATTCACATCAGTTTCCATTGTGTGCTAGCCAGTCTGCTGTAACTAGCTCTGACGTCATAAATGTTGCGCAATACCTTAAAAATCAAGCAAATAACCTAAAACTTTTCTAGCATGTCAGGAATAATACTAAATTAATGTGTGTTAAATATCAGTTCGATAACTTCAGCCATTTTCGAAATTTGGGCGTTTTTCTGAAAAAATCATTGGCGCAACAGAAAAGAGCTAGAGACTTCTAAATTTATATTTAGATTCATCTTTCATAATGATTTAATAAAAACAGTACTTTGGATTTCACAAATTAAGACATTAGTGGAAATTCATGATTTTCTGGTTTTCATCTCAAAACTGAAGGAAGCAAGATAGATTAAGTAGGCTAATAAATAAGGCTAGGATGTTTAGATTTAGATAGGTTGGAGGTCCGCTATGACTATGAAGATGTGAAAAGTTTCTTTTGAATACCTATAAAATTATAGCGATAGCGGATCTCAAAAGGGCCAGTTCAGAACTCATCTACTGCGTGCAGTGTAATTTAATTAATTCTCTCGCCCAAAATATTTAACTTAGCCACGTCAAAATTTTATTATCAATACTTACCTGTGTGCTGAATGCACGTTTAAAGTAAGAGCTTCATCGGCCATCAGCAAAAGAAGCTATAAATTATTATGTAACTTGAAGTGGTGTGTTACTAGCCCAGCGGCTAGTCGAGAGAGCCGATTTGATCAGGCGTTCCCTTAGCCGTCCGCACCGCGGCTATATATATATGAACGCTGCGCGAGGAAGGAAGGCCCCAGTTCTCTCCAGACGCTGAATGACACACCATCTGTGTCGGGAGCCGCGTCGCATAAGTGTCACTGCTACAAACAGCCTCGGGTGCCGTATTAAGTTACTAGAGATACGCAGAACTATGAAAACATTTCATGTGAAGTGTTAATTCTGGGATGATTTTCATTATCTAGCTTCAGTTTGCGTATTGTCGTATTTTCACGTGCCGTCGCGGGACAGACGTTCTACCAAATATTTAGCGTGGCGTTTGATGAAATATTTTCATCAAATTATGGCGAGCATTCTTTTTAACATTTAATTCGGACATTTATAGTTGCATCAGCGCATTAGACTCTGAACTGCTCTGTTAGTTAGGTTGTAGGGATACTTGTGTTTTCTATCAGTGAATTTCAGAATATACTCAACTATTTTGGAAAACCGTTTTCGATTAGAAATCCCGGACAATCTCCTAATTCCTCAGAGCTATAAGCTGCAGCTATAATGATCTTCTCAGATAAAGTGGGCACTAGGATCTCTAATTACTGGCTCCGCGTTTTGTTAAATCACTTTCTGGGTGCTAAAAAGTAAATAGAGAGCCAGTGTTGAGAACGGCGAAAGACAGCATTAACAACATTTTTAAAAGCCAGAAACTGATTCTACATGCAAGTATTTATACAGCAAATTAGATTATTTTTACAAACTTATCCGCCGCCCCACATATGGTGCATCGGCCGGGAAATCAACTAAGTGAAAGTGATTTTTAACTATTCGGATTCACGAGTGAAATGCGACACGCAACTGAGTATAGAACAGTGAATGTGTTACGTGTGCATGTGGACGACATTTGGATTAACAACACATCTGGATTGACGGAGCTGGCACTGAGTCTAGCAGTGCTGCCGGCATCGCGAGAAGCCAGCCTCGCCGCACCGCAGTCGTCCGCTGGAGCAGCCGGCGCAGCGCCTGCAATTGCGGGCCACGCAAACACACAACAGCCGTCGGAGAGCCATCTGCAGTTCAACGTGCCACGTCGCATCAGGAATCCTGGTACGCCTAGCCGGCAGCGCCATACGTCGTGCAGACGGAACTAAGTTAAGTGAAAAGCTGTTAAAAATTTTACTAACCTGCACTAAAAGACTGTCGGCGATGGAACCGCCAAAAGAAACTGAAGTTAAACTTATATCAGAACCTATGACTGTTGAAGGAAATGTAAATCCAGACAACGGTTCAAGTGTAAATATGCGTGAAAGTAGTAATGTTAAGGTGAAACATGAAGTATTGTCTCCTGACCATTGTGTAAAATGGGGCAATGATTCAATAATAGAAACCTCTGTAGTAAAGCAGAAATTAGAAATTGTAAATTTATTGGATGATAGTTTCTCTGATGCATTAAGAATGAAACAGTCATCAGAGATGGTAGAGTTTAAGAAGGAGAAGTTAGATATGACTAATCAGTCAGAAGTTTCATTTAGTTTTGATGATTCTGGTATTGGAGTTAGTTTTTCGTCACCTGAGTGTGATAAAAAGCCAGCTCGTGAGCAACCCAAAGATGCTGGGGCTGTTGATTTAAATGTTATATTACAAGGAATAGCTGCCAGCAATGCTGAATTAAAGTCTGAAATGGTGGCCAGTCAAACAAATTTTAATATGCGGTTTGAGGCAATGGACAATAAATTAGAATCCAATAATGCTGAAATATCAGCCAGTAATGCTAGAATGAATGCTGAATTAAAGTCTGGAATAAGTGAACAGGTCAAAAGCAGTAATGCTGAATTAAAGTCTGAAATTGTGGCCAGCCAAACAAATTTTAATAAACGATTGGAGGTAATGGACGATACCTTCAAGGCTGGTTGCAATAAGTTGAAAGAGGATCTAGACAGTTAGAATTATAAAATTGATTACAATCATGAAGATATTAAGAAAAAGGTTGCTCAACAGTTTTCTGAAATGTATAAAACAGTAAAATCCGAAGTTGCTGAGGTTCGCAAAGACTTCCAAATGGAAGATGCGAAGCTGGAGCACAAGTTAACAGAAAAGATCGAGGCGGAATCTGAACTGTGCTCAGATACATTTAAAGTTGTTAATATAAAAGTAAACATATGTCAAGCAGAAGTAGAAGCAATCAAATCTGACACTACTCATATTGTGCAAAGAGTAGATAATGTTGAAATGAAAGTAGAAAATATCAGTACTAACATTGCTAACATTGAGAGTAAAGTAGCTTCAGTAACTTCTGGTAATGGTAGTATACAGCAAGTTGTAGCTGCAAATGCCGCTTTTATCGGGTGTCGGCAGTTCTTGCAGTTTGATCCAGATAAAAATATCCACCCGCTAGAATTCTGGAACGATTTTGAAGATGTGATTCCACCAACTTGGTCTGAACGAGAGAAAATCTCATTTATTAGAAGCCATTTAGCAGGTGACGCCACGCGTTGGTCAGCTGATGTTATGTTAAAGTGTAAAACATTAGCGGAATTTAAAACAGCTTTCATTAATGAGTATTGGTCTAGCAATAAGCAAAATGAAGTGTTGAGAGAATTTTGGAGTGGGAAACGCTTCAATGCAGGCAAGGAGTCCATTAAAGAGTTTGCTAGGTCATGGATTTCACGTTTGTCACATTTGGACGAAAAGCTGAAACCTGAAATGATTATACTAGGTCTTGAAGCCAAACTGCCATGGTACTGGCAAACTAGAATGATATCAGCCCCTAGAGACAATCTGGATCGTTTCATTGAATATTTGGAACGTGTAGAACGTGTTGCTGCCAATGAGGAGCAAGCACATAATAACCGAAATGCCAATAACAATAATAGTAATTTTAGGAACGAGCAAAATGGCAATGTAAACATCAGAACAGTAGGTGTTCGCCATCCTAAGAGAGGTAGGAATTGGGGAAATAATTATCCGAACCAACAATGGCATCCAAGGGATAATAATTTTGTTCCAAACAGAAATATGCATGTAAACAACAGTACGAAAAGTAATGCTGTGCCAGTCAACTATAATGAAAATAAAGGAAACAGCAGTAGGCCGAGGCAGGAAAACTAGTTCCCGTCTATGAGGACACTGGCACTCACCAGGCGGTTACTTTTCCTAAGCCAGTAGTTACGGGAATTGGTAAGACAGATCAGAATACTCAAACTGAACGGGTGGATGAAGGGTCGGTAGCATCTAAGGATACAACAGAAATATTAGATCACTCACAGTATTTGATAGATACCATGTTAGATTAGATTAGATTAGATTACATTAATACTAGTTCCATGGATCATGAATACGATATTTCGTAATGATGTGGAACGAGTCGAATTTTCCAATGCATGACATAATTAGGTTAATTTAACAACATACTTAAGTTAATATAACAACTTTATTTTTTGTGTTTTTTTGTTTTTCTTTATTTTTTATTTTTATTTTTTTATTTTATTTCTTATTTTTTTAATATTTTTGTTTTTTTTTTCTTTTCTTAATTTATATCTAAAAATTCCTCTATGGAGTAGAAGGAGTTGTCATTCAGAAATTCTTTTAATTTCTTCTTAAATACTTCTTGGTTATCTGTCAGACTTTTGATACTATTTGGTAAGTGACCAAAGACTTTAGTGCCAGTATAATTCACCCCTTTCTGTGCCAAAGTTAGATTTAATCTTGAATAGTGAAGATCGTCCTTTCTCCTAGTATTGTAGTTATGCACACTGCTATTACTTTTGAATTGGGTTTGGTTGTTAATAACAAATTTCATAAGAGAGTATATATACTGAGAAGCTACTGTGAATATCCCTAGATCCTTAAATAAATGTCTGCAGGAAGATCTTGGGTGGACTCCAGCTATTATTCTGATTACACGCTTTTGTGCAATAAATACTTTATTCCTCAGTGATGAATTACCCCAAAATATTATGCCATATGAAAGCAATGAGTGAAAATAGGCGTAGTAAGCTAATTTACTAAGATGTTTATCACCAAAATTTGCAATGACCCTTATTGCATAAGTAGCTGAACTCAAACGTTTCAGCAGATCATCAATGTGTTTCTTCCAATTTAATCTCTCATCAATGGACATACCTAAAAATTTGGAATATTCTACCTTAGCTATATGCTTCTGATTAAGGTCTATATTTATTAATGGCGTCATACCATTCACTGTACGGAACTGTATGTACTGTGTCTTATCAAAATTCAGAGAGAGTCCGTTTACAAGGAACCACTTAGTAATTTTCTGAAAAACAGTATTGGCAATTTCATCAGTTAATTCTTGTTTCTCAGGTGTGATTACTATACTTGTATCATCAGCAAAGAGAACTAACTTTACCTCTTCATGAATATAGAATGGCAAGTCATTAATATATAATAAGAACAACAAAGGACCCAAGACTGACCCTTGTGGAACCCCATTCTTGATAGTCCCCCAGTTTGAGGAATGTGCTGATCTTTGCATGTTACGAGAACTACTTATTTCAACTTTCTGCACTCTTCCAGTTAGGTACGAATTAAACCATTTGTGCACTGTCCCACTCATGCCACAATACTTGAGCTTGTCTAGCAGAATTTCATGATTTACACAATCAAAAGCCTTTGAGAGATCACAAAAAATCCCAATGGGTGGTGTTCGGTTATTCAGATCATTCAAAATTTGACTGGTGAAAGCATATATGGCATTTTCTGTTGAAAAACCTTTCTGGAAACCAAACTGACATTTTGTTAGTACTTCATTTTAGAGACGCTTTCTAAGTGGGAAGAGAAAGAGAAGGCGCAGCAGTGTAACAGTAGGGAAGAGCTACAAAATACTGAATTGACAGGTGAAGAAGCAAGAGAAATTCATGCTTATATTTACGATGAGAATGATGTGCTCTTATCTTAAGTGCCTGTGCAGGATGTTGATAATGTACTAATAGATTTAGGACAGGAGATAAGTGAGAATGTAGAGAAATTAAGATATAAAATGTATTTGAGTAACAAGTATGTATAGAACCCAGGTAATATAGTAACTACAAAGTGTTGTTTTATTGGAAATGGTCCACCAACAGTAATTTAAAAAGATATATGAATTCATGTACAAGCAGGATCTGAAGTGGTAGTGAAACCTAGTGTATGCATTAGAGCTAACTAAGAAATAGTAAAAGAGATTGCTTAGTGTTAGGAAAAATATGCAGATAAGTTGTAAGATTAAACTCACCTGGTGTAGCAAGGAAAGGCAGTGTAATAGAATTGAGCAGTGTTTGTGATTGAGACGTGAAGGACACGTCCCTGAAGTATTTATAAGGTTGGAGCTGGCCATTATTTTAGTGTAGTGTGTGACAGGATACACCTACACGTATTGAGGTTATGAGTGGGAGGCGTGAATGCGACATAGGTACCCTTATGTTAGATGAGACAGAGCAGCTCATGGTGTCCTATAGGTTTAAGGAATTTAGCATTACGCTCCTCCATAATTACTTGATGCACTTTAGTGGTAGGTCTGAGAGAGACTACCTGAGGTTTCAGCGTCCGATCGAGTGGAAATGGATTGCCACGTGAGCAAACTAATCAGCTGCAGTACACTATGAATATGAAATAAATGTGCTATCCTATACTATAAATTATAATAGAGTGAGTGTTAAATAAGTACATACACTAGCAAAATAAATAAATAACATACTGACAGACGTGAAACATTATTTTAGCTCAGCATAAATACACTTCAAAGTAAGTAAGTACCTAATTGCAGATGTGGAACTGACAACAGCAGAGGACCAATAAGTGGATTTAGTAGTCAACTAAACGTAGTGTATTTTGAACACTCACAACTGTACTATTACCAAAAGTTACTCACATGTACTAAGAAGCTGAGAAAACAACCACTAATCATACTCATACTATCTCTAAGAATAAGGTAATCAAAGATGAGTCAGTTAAGTGCTTAAAATACAAATGTATCAGGAATGTACCGAGCATTGGTTCAGGGTTCCGGCCCAGAAATAATAAATTCAGATTAAATATGATTTACGATTGTATGCCTTAGGAGCATAAATCTTCTCTAGTACATGACTAAAGGCGTTTTGAGCCATTTGTTTAACGATTTTATGACAGTTAAGTAACCGTAAGAGTAAAATTGAAAAAGTTCTGTTAACTTTGTTCCAGCAAAATATTGAAGGATAAAATGTATATATCCCCATTTCATTGTGACCCACCCATAGATATTAAGTGAACAGAGTCTGAGGCACTCTTTTTGTTTGTTCTACAGGACAAACCAGATAATGGCAGCCTGGTAGCTGCGTGAAAGCGTGGAGTGACTTGAACACAACTCACAGTGACCCCTCCCCTTTCCCCCATGTAATTTAGAGAGAACGTGAAGGACGCACACCATAGCAACTTCCCCTCCTCTACCCTTGTGAATGGAAGTGTAGGACGCCAGCCAAAGCGGCTACAACCACGTGTGTAAAAATTATAAGTGTAGGACGCCAGCCAAAGCGGCTACAACCACGCGTGTAAAAATTATTTGTGAACTTTTCTTTCAGGTTTAGAAAAGACTGCTAAGAGATAATCATCTGTTTATGTATCATGTTATTTTCTTTGAATTTGTGTATGTAAAAATGTATTTAATGGATCTAAGATTTTCATAATTTTTCAATTTGTATGTGTTTATCTGTCTAAGGCAATAGGTATGCCAAAATATTTCATTGACTTTGCCTAAAAATTTTGAGTAATGACATTGTTTAAAAGGTAGTGAACATGCCCACAATTTAAATAATTAATGTAGGTAATCAGTTTTCTTTAAAGTTTCTACATGTTTATATTTCAATTTTGAGTTTTCATAGGGAGTTAAACTGTACTCTTGCTTCCCTTTTTGTAATTAATTTTTTTTTTCATTCATTAACATTCATAAACAAAAAAAATTTAAGTAGAGGGTGATGTAGGGAAGCAGCCTACTCACGCTGTAGTAAATTCACATCAGTTTCCATTGTGTGCCAGCCAGTCTGCTGTAACTAGCTCTGATGTCATAAATGTTGCGCAATACCTTAAAAATCAAGCAAATAACCTAAAACTTTTCTAGCATGTCAGGAATAATACTAAATTAATGTGTGTTAAATATCAGTTCGATAACTTCAGCCATTTTCGAAATTTGGACGTTTTTCTGAAAAAATCATTGGCGCAACAGAAAAGAGCTAGAGACTTCTAAATTTATATTTAGATTCATCTTTCATAATAATTTAATAAAAACAGTACTTTGGATTTCACAAATTAAGACTTTAGTGGAAATTCATGATTTTCTGGTTTTCATCTCAAAACTGAAGGAAGCAAGATAGATTAAGTAGGCTAATAAATAAGGCTAGGATGTTTAGATTTAGATAGGTTGGAGGTCCGCTATGACTATGAAGATGTGAAAAGTTTCTTTTGAATACCTATAAAATTATAGCGATAGCGGATCTCAAAAGGGCCAGTTCAGAGCTCATCTACTGCGTGCAGTGTAATTTAATTAATTCTCTCGCCCAAAATATTTAACTTAGCCACGTCAAAATTTTATTTTCAATACTTACCTGCGTGCTGAATGCACGTTTAAAGTAAGAGCTTCATCGGCCATCAGCAAAAGAAGCTATAAATTATTATGTAACTTGAAGTGGTGTGTTACTAGCCCAGCGGCTAGTCGAGGGAGCCGATTTGATCAGGCGTTCCCTTAGCCGTCCGCACTGCGGCTATATATATATGAATGCTGCGCGACGAAGGAAGGCCCCAGTTCTCTCCAGACGCTGAATGACACGCCATCTGTGTCGGGAGCCGCGTCGCATCAGTGTCACTGCTACAAACAGCCTCGGGTGCCGTATTAAGTTACTAGAGATACGCGGAACCATGAAAACATTTCATGTGAAGTGTTAATTCTGGGATGATTTTCATTATCTAGCTTCAGTTTGCGTATTGTCGTATTTTCACGTGCCGTCACGGGACAGACATTCTACCAAATATTTAGCGTGGCGTTTGATGAAATATTTTCATCAAATTATGGCGAGCATTCTTTTTAACATTTAATTCGGACATTTATAGTTGCATCAGCGCATTAGACTCTGAACTGCTCTGTTAGTTAGGTTGTAGGGATACTTGTGTTTTCCATCAGTGAATTTCAGAATATACTCAACTATTTTGGAAAACCGTTTTTGATTAGAAATCCCGGATAATCTCCTAATTCCTCAGAGCTATAAGCTGCAGCTATAATGATCTTCTCAGATAAAGTGGGCACTAGGATCTCTAATTACTGGCTCCGCGTTTTGTTAAATCACTTTCTGGGTGCTAAAAAGTAAATAGAGAGCCAGTGTTGAGAACGGCGAAAGACAGCATTAACAACATTTTTAAAAGCCAGAAACTGATTCTACATTCAATTGTTTATCCAGCATCAGATTTAATTATTATCACAAACTTATCCGCCGCCCCACAACGGGTCGTTTACTACAGGTTCTGATGCCAGCCTCTAACGTCCCGCCGGTGTCGGTTGCGCACGTCGCACCACAGCTCTCCCATGTGTCGACCTTCATTCTTGATTACAGCTATGTCAGCTTGAACCTCTCCGCCACACGTCCACCGAAGCCGAAAGATTTTTATACCAATCTTCTGTGGGCTGTTCACCATAATGTGGTGGAAAACAAGTACCCTACGGTTCACTGGCCAAGAGTGTGGAAAACGATACACCACCACTTACTGTCATCCACGGTGCGTTCGAAGTGGTATCATATCGCCAACAAAAAATATGCCACAAGCCAGCGACTTCACACTATTGGACTGGCAGACTCCCCTTATTGCCCAGATTGTCACCTTTTGGATACCGATGAACATCGTTTTACTTGCGCATCATCGTCCGGAGTTTGGCGACTAACACAGAAGATACTGGCTTGTTACCTCCGGGTCACACCTGATATGATTGACCCGCAGACCCTACTCTGTCCCGATGAAACTTACTTTCCGGCTGCAAAATATCATGCGCTTACATGGTTCAAGGGACTAACCGTCGCCTACATCTTTAGCGACGGAGAGAAAGAGCAGCTTGATTACTGGAGGTTCCTAAAAAATGCTCACAATGCCGTCGAACGCACACCGAAATACCGTACGCTCTTCGCAAATTATTTACGCAGCGTTTTCGTTAACCCCCCACTCATCTGGGGAGTGCCAGGCTGTGGTTAATGTGCTGTGCCGCATCACACTAACGGCTCAACGTTCTGCCTTGTCAGCCATGACCAAAGGAAGAGACAAGCTGCTGCAAGGATACTGTTTTCCTTGAGGCACTAGCGAAGCAGAATGCCTCCGTTGCAGATGCCCTTCAAAGGCGCTATTGGAGATTTCAGATAACGATGGCAAGGCTCCAAGTGGAACCAGTTACATTATTGAAGAACCTTTTAGTTAGAATTACATCAGTGGTTTATATATTTATTTTTTTGATTACTCTTTTATGCCATCTTTGTTGTTGTAACACTTACTTGTAACACTTAGTTACTAGAATTCTCATTTGTACACGCTCCCTAAATGTAATCATATAAAAAAAATAAGAAAACGTGGCAACGAATAGCCCTAACCTTGATTCCCATACTTCCCCCTGGTCTATAGGCAGCTCTCTGGGGTGGGTTTACTCAGGAGCCAACGCCTGAAGTGGATCAGATTTTTTTTTTGTTATAGGATGACAAGTGGCGGTGGCACTTAGGTTTTTTTTATTTTTTATTTTTTATTTATTTATTTTTTTAGTTCCATTTTCCTAAGGGGCTTTTTAAGGGAAAAAAAGGGAAAACTGTAACAAAATGATATATATAAAAAAAAAAGTGGCGTCAAATCGAAAGACTTGCACCAGGCGAGCGGTCTACCCGACGGGAGGCCCTCGTCACACGCCATTATTATAATAAAAGAGAATAATTCCATTTAGAATTGTTCAGTAAAGGAGCTTTGACTGGATAAGTAGGACACGCAGGGATTAAACTTTAACAAAACTATTTATTAATGAAGTTAAGAATGTACACAAAATTTATCTGATGCCTTAACGCAAAATCACGTGATAATTTAATCAAGACTTAGTAATTCACAATTTCATAGTTTATACGGAAAAGTCGTGAGGGAAGGGAGGGAGGATGGACAGCACATTCATACACAGACATACAGAATAAGGAATGCTTGGATCAGAACTGCACCAACGCTACATAAATGAAACTACAGTAAGGGGTTTGTACCAACTGTGGAGTTAACGTTGAGGACGAATGAAAAGCAACACATTTCGGTATATAGGGAAAAAGCATACGAGTTCCCGCTGAAAACACAACGGATGCAAGAAAATATGGTTTAAATGAAAAGATGGTAAAATTTGTGCGCGAACACCAACTGCATCCGCAAACCAAAGTAATATTCAATTACGAGTAAATTTCAACTCTTAAATATCGGGTAAGTGAGGTTTCGCCCAGTGAATGCCACGTGGTTCTCACTAACAAAGGAACTCGCTAACCACGAACAAATCACGCAGATTATCATTCAAAAAGGTTGCATGTGATCCATGACTCACGTAAACATGAAATATAAGAAAGATTTCACTTATTCAGTAAGAGAGTTCTGAGCTGAGAGCTCGTTGCAAGACACACGTGGAAAGACATCAGCTGGTAAACGCTTATCCAAATCGCATACATGTAAACAAAAAGGTGAGGAAAAGAGAGAGCACACGCATACGAAGACACAATTATTCTCACATAGGCATAAATGAAAAGGGCTTTAGACCTTCCTTCTCATAACGTATTGGGTCGTTCTCCACCACGCAACGCCATTTCGAAGTAATTATTAAATCTGGCACTCCGGACATTTCTCGCAAATGTATAAGCACAATGCTTTGCTGTTAATAACTGGAAGATAAAGTTAGACCACTCGAGCTAGTCTGAAGCGAACTTATACATTTCTCAAGCGAAATTAATAAGACTAAGACCGCGCTTAACGATTAACAAGTGAACCCACCAGAAGATCAGGACTTGGTGCTTTCAGCACGCCCACTAGCGAGGAAGCTCCCAGGTAAACGCGAGTGACCATAATGTCCCTTCTGACACTAACTTTACACAAAGCCTAGCCTCAGACAGTGGGAATAAACCTCTTTGATTATTGACAGGATCCCTAAGTTGGTTATTCTGCACCAAAGTAGAAGACCCGCACCAACAGCAGACGAAAAGCAGACAACGGTATCTCCCATAACTCAGATAAATGTGCATCCACACGCACACAGTTGCATCATAAGGGATGGGAAAGGAAACATCGTAGAGAGTACAGGGTAAAATAGGATGCACATGGTATACATATGAACACAAAGTGATTGTAAAATAATTCCTAATAAAGATGGAGAGCAGACATTGCTTGTATTAAACTGTCAGACATGAAATAACTCCTAATGA
Source organism: Schistocerca serialis cubense (assembly GCF_023864345.2). Classification (NCBI taxonomy): domain Eukaryota; kingdom Metazoa; phylum Arthropoda; class Insecta; order Orthoptera; family Acrididae; genus Schistocerca; species Schistocerca serialis. The sequence continues at coordinate 542,658,277 of NC_064639.1, read as the reverse complement.
AGATGCTGAGCACAAGTTGTTTGCATTATATTAATCTGCCAAATGTGAAATAATTCGTAATAAAGATGCAAACCACAAATTGTTTGCATTATATTAGTCTGTCATATGTGAAATAGTTCGTAATGAATGTGCAAAGTACAAGTTGTCTGCATTATAGTAATCCGTCAAATATGCAATAGTTCCACTGTTCAGTCTTGGCAGTGGAAAAGGAGAACAGCATCAACTTAGGGTGGCGGGATCTGATTCAGAATATAATGTAAATCGTAAGCATGCCACAAAACCGCTCTTAATATTGAGATTGTGCCATGAAACGGCTCTTGAAGTGACCCCTTACACGGAGTGGTAACATAAATATTAGTAAGCAATGCACCACGTGATATAACAAGTATGTAAAACTGTAAACTGTCCAGCCACGCCGAGCGGAGTGGCCGCACGGTTTAAGGCGCCATGTCGTGGATAGCGCGGCCTCTCCCGTCGGAAGTTCATGTCCTCCCTCGGGCATGGGTGTGTGTGTGTGTTGTTCTTACAACTGAACCTCCCCATCGCACCCCCCTCAGATTTAGTCATAAGTTTGCACAGTGGACAGGCCTTGAAAAACTGAAAACAGATCAATCGAGAAAACAAGAAGAAGTTGTGTGGAACTATGAAAAAAGTAAGCAAAATATACAAACTGCGTAGTTCATGTGCAAGATAGGCAACATCAAGGTTAGTGCGAACTTAAGAGCGACGTGGTCCTGTGGTTAGTGCGAGCCGCTGTGGAGCTAGAGGTCGTTGGTTCACGTCTACCCTCGAGTGAAAATTTTACTTTCTTTTTTTTCGCAAAGTTATGATCTGTCCGTTCGTTCACTGACGTCTCTGTTCACTGTAATAAGTTTAGCGCCTGTGTTTTGCGACCGCACTGCAAAACCGTGCGATTGTTATTGAAGTCGCAAGCTATATTTGCTGGATTCATATTGCCCACGGAATACATCTCAACGTATTTAATGCGCTCACGTCCAAAGTAGTGAATAGTCAACTGCCAGCCAGGGAGCCTCGTTAGCAGGAATACTCTCTCTTCCGTGCGCTGTATTCGACTGACGTCGTGTGTTTCGATATTTGTTTAGGTGTGGCGTCTCCATACTACGGCCCAGTTACCTCGCATCGGACGGACGGACGGACAGATAATAATTGTCTGAAAATAAAAAATTAAGCTCTTCAGTCGATGGACGGCTTGAACCAAGAACCTCTCGTTCAGTAGCCACTCACGCTAACCACGGGACCACGGCGCTCTTGAGCTCACATTGTCCTTGATGTTGTGTATGTTGCGCATTGACTACTCAGTTTGTATATTTTGCTTATTTTTTCATAGTTCCACACAACTTCTTCCTGTTTTCTCGATTCATCTGGATTCAGTTTTTCAAGGCCTATCCACTGTGCCAACTTATAACTAAATCTGAGGGGGGAGCGATGGGGAGGTTCCCTTGTTAGCATAAGTTAGTTTATGTTGGTTTAAGTAGTGTGTAAGTCTAGGGAACGATGACCTTAGCGGTTTGGTCCCTTAGGAATTCACACACATTTGAACATTTTGTCCAGCCACATTAACGTGACCACTTCCCAAAAGCCTGAAAACTACTTTTTGCTGTACGAAATCCTGAGATAAGTGCAGAACGAGAGCCAATCATGTTCTGGAAGCTACCGACAGGAAAACAAACTGCGTGTAGTTCTGGACATGGTCCCCATGAACAGATGTATACTTGTGTTGATCCAGTGTGCCTTCCAGAATGAGAAAATCACCAAGGGAATGTCACGTAAACATTCCCCAGACCATAACGTGTGAAGGGTATTTGCTTTCAGGCGTTTCATACCGTGCACACCAACGGCCATCTGTCCGATGGAGAATAAAACGTGATTCATCTGGATGGAACACCTGTCGCTACTCAGTGGACGTCTAGTTCCGGTACTGGTGGGCTGGTTACAGCCATCGTTGGTGATGAACAACAGTCAGTAAAATGTCGTGTGACTAGGGCCTCCCGTCGGGTAGACCGTTCGCCAGGTGCAAGTCTTTCGATTTGACGCCACTTCGGCGACTTGCGCGCCGATGGCGATGAAGCGATAATAATTAGGACAGCACAACACCCAATTCCTGAGTGGAGGAAATCTCCGACCCAGCTGGGAATCGAACCTGGGCCCTGTGGATTGACATACTGTCACGCTGACCACTTTTTTTTTTTTAATCTTATTTGATTCGTGTTTGTTCGTTGCTTCTGCTCGTGGCGGACGTCGCAAGACACCCGTTTCAGTTCGTCGTTGATCAATTAACTCAGTATTTTTATTACAGAGGGCAGCTAACCCTCTGACCGAACACGCTGGGTTAACCCTGCCGGCACCGCTCAGCTACCGGGGGCCGACAACAAACAGTCAGTGTGGGTGCAGGAAGCAGGCGCCTGCTGCAGAGGCTCATCCGCGGCAACGTTTGCTGAATGGTCGTTGAGGGAGCACTGTTGGTATCCCCTAGGTTCGTCTGGGTGGTCAGCTCCTCAGTAGTTATACGTCTATTCGCCCGTTCTCGTCTCCACAGCCATCGTTCACCAGTGTCACCTATTGGCCGTGGTGCACCACAGTTACCTCGGTGCTGGTTTTTTATGTGTGCGGGTTGTCAGTGTAGGATGGCTGCCACAGTTCGGAGGAACTTTGGCAGTGCAAAGAAATTAGTGACACTCAAATATAAACTTCAGTGCGGTGCGATACTCAACTAAAGTTGTACGGTAACTCGATGGCTGTGCTTGGAGACAGAGACATCAAAGCTGTAGCCTGTCAAGGAGTGCGTCATTGAATACAATGTTGACAAGGCTATGTCTATCCTGGGCGCCTCATTGTCAATTACTGTATTAAATACTTGTCCCTGTGCTAAGACTATAGACTGGTCCACCTGTAGACTAAGTGTTGCAGACTGATCTCAACTACAAACTGTAGCTACAACCTGCAACCCTGGAACTCCGTGCTAGAAGTGTCGTACGCTAGCCCCGAACATAAACCGTCCGTTACTGCCTATGGCCGTCGCTTAACATAAGGCAGAAGTCCATCCCATTGGCGGTGGCGCGTAGGTTGCTGATTGGACGTGCGCTTGTGGTTGGCGGCGAACTTCAAAGAGCCGGCCGTGGTGCCAGTCGGTAACTGTCTCAGCGCGCCAGCTCCAATTGCAGCCATTGGCGGGGACATAACAGTTTTTGGATAGCACCATTTCACCATCCGCTGTGTACCTTAACGACAGCAGCACAAGAACACGCCTGTGAAAGATTATTGCACACGGACGTAGATCATAGTGATCACACTAACATGACTGGACCGTGTATTTTGTTTCACATTGAGATGTAAGTGACCTTCCACACTTTAATATCAGTTAGAATCTAGTGAGTGCTTGCTTGTTCATCTTAATATTTAGCAATAATGGCATATCTGAGAAAACAGTGTCACCTTTGTTCAAGAGGCGCTTGCATTGTTTAGACACTTGATTTTACGAATTACACGTATATAATGGTTCGACTAATATAGTACCTAATATGTAGATTTCTGCTGCGACTCATGGCGTTTTAGGTGGTAACGGAACAAATTAGTAAATCGGATGTGAAATTGAAACGTCCCCTTAGAAAAATTAGTCAATTACTGTGCTGGTAAACCCCTTACGTTATTTGATTTTCAAACAGCTGAGCAAAACTGAACGTACTCAGACATTTCTCACTTTACTTATTCTGATCATCACTAAACTGACACACAATATTTTTAGCGTAACGCATTCTGACTTTCAATAATCTCTACAAAAGAATGGCCCTGACTAACAATAACCTATACCTTTCATGAATCACTTACCTCACAAAAATCTTCGTTACTCGAACTACTGGAATACAGCGAGTGCCAATACTGCCAGCTAAACAAAAGATTCTAACTACTGAAGGCACTACCTACTGATAGGCATAGTTAGCAAATTAGAGATTTTGATAGACAACAAACGATGTATTTACGTTAGTAGTGTTCAAAAGTCATTATATATATATATATATATATATATATATATATATATATATATATATATATATATATTTCATGACATCCAGTCTTACAAATTTACTCTCTCTGATGGACACACGTCCAGATCATCCGCTCTCAAAACTCCGCCATCTCTCTCCCCACATCCACCACTGCTGGCGGCTCACCTCCAACTGCGCAACGCTACGCGCTGTTAACAGCCAACTGCCCAACACTACAATAGCAAATTCCAACAATGCAAACGAGCCACAGACTGCACACGTTACTGTCAGTGATTTTCATACAGAGCGCTACGTGACGTTACCAAAATAAAAATCTTTTTATTTCTAGTAAAATTCTTTTTATTTGTAACAATGAAGGCAAGCACAAATTTCCGAAACGTTATCTTTGAAACTGCTTTCATAATGAAATGATTTCTCTTTCTTAGCGGTTGAATATAAAAAAAATACTGAAACACGTATTTATTTTGGTTTCTAACGCTCGATAAAGAACAGTTTTATAGATTTAGCTTTAAAAATGTTTTTCTAATTCTTTAATAATAATTTATTTTCAAAAAAAGTTTTCACTCACTACTTCACCACCATAAGTGTTACATTTCCGAAAATACTTAAACGTATACCTCTATATTTTTGATATAAACTTTCGTAGTTCTAGCTTCAAAATAGCGTTAATAGCGACATATATTCAGAAAAACCTTTCATCCTCTATTTCGCCCTCTTTGGGGTCGAATTTCGAAAAATACCTTCTTAAACGGCGCCTACGGTATAAGATCAACACCATACCAAATTTCAAGTTTCTATCCTTAGCGGTTTGGGATGGGAGATGCCGAGTCAGTCAGTCAGAGAGGAAATTGCTTTTTACATGTGAATATTAACAGTTGTGGATTTCCCGTCAAGAGAAACATTTATTTGGCAGCCGGTTTTGTTCTTTTTAAGTAATTTCCTCTTTTACCGTACTGAATACATATACTCCCATCCCCCTCTCCCACGTCCCCCCCCTCCCCGTCCCACACACACACAAACAGACGCACACACACATTAAGCACACTTGTCTCAAAATGATCTGCCTGAGTATTTCTAAGTGATGTTAACTTTTCTGATATTCTCCAAAGAAACAGTGAGCTCTATGATCGGTTGTGTCAGTTAGTTAGAACTTTGAAAGCGTACACGAATAAGAAACATGTTACAAAAACAGGTTCTCCGATATGTGCAGGAAATTAATCTAGTACGACAAAGGTGTCAGAAAGTACGGAGGATTAAAGCAGGAAAAAGTTTCGTTTTGAGTCTTCGTATTTGGAAGTGACAGAAGTTAAAGTTTACTAAGTGGGTAGACTTGAAGGGATGATTCCACCGTATAGAAGAAGAAGCAGATTCTAGCAAAGGGTGTAAGGTATTCGGAGATGGAAGTTGCTGTAAGAGCACACAAGTCTTATTAAGGCTGAGTAATACAACCGTTTGTTGTTCTCGAGCGTAGAACAGGCGAGTAAGTTTTGCATGTCTGAGCATGTCTGCATGTCTGTTCGGTACAGACAGTCAGGTGGAGTTAATGTCTTTCAAGGATTTCAAGGAACACTTCAAATTTTGGAAGTGTGTATGCCCTTGTAACACTGATAGAGGTTAGGGCAGGCTACATGAGGGTCTTGAATGTATGGATAACGATAGTCGGATTTGCTCCCCCTGTTTGCCTACTTCTTGGTTTTAGTATTTGTGGGCTTCTTTTTGAGTTGTTAGTATGTGTGTATTTCAACTTAGAGAATTTTGGAGCAAGGTGTTTCTCAATTCCTATTACAGGCTTCTAGAGATTTAGAGCGGAGTTTCGATAAGGGGCCCATATCTAGAAAAATACCGTTTGGATGCAAAATAATTTCGAAAATCGAATCACTATAAAATAAATACGTATTCTGCTTCACGGTGCGCATGCGTCGGAGGCAATGAGCTGTGACCTGTGTGCTCTACAGGATCATGGATAGTGTTTCGAGCTCTCGTCGACCGGGTTCTCTTCTACGTAACGAAGGATGTCCTTTTTCAGACTCGAGTGTATGGTGCGTCCGTGGAGCACCACAGTCAACCCTTCTAGTTGCCAATGTACCAGCTGTACTTGGACAAACACGGTATGTGATTAAAAAAAAATGGAAACGAGCGTATAGCATTGCTCGGTGGGAGGCCCCATCCAGGGAAGTTCGGACGCCAAGTGGAAGTCTCATTTCGGTCGACGGCAAACTGGGCAACTTGCGTGCCGGTGATAAGGATGAAATGACGATGAGGACAACACAAGACTCTGTTCACGAGCGGAGAAAATCTCCAACCCGGCCGGCATTCGAACCTGGGCCCGCTGCATGGGAGGCAAACACTCAGCTTGTGTGCGTACCGTGAAGTGGGAGATTTGAAAGTGATCTGATCTTCAAACTTACTTTACATCCAAACGATGCATTCACGGACATGGACTCCTTACCAAAATTTTATCTACTAAGTCTCCTCTACAAACCTAGAAACCTGTAATAGGAATTGTGAAACATCCCATACGCTCTTTCTTCCACATTACCAGTTTTTACATAGAAGACTTTTGTAAATTCTTAATTTGCTAGTTTATATAAATAAAAAAGGAACCTTGTCTGATATTTACAGATGCTGCTCTCTCGCGGACAAAGGCAATCTCGAGAACTTTCAAATCGACGGAACACTAGCGGTTTAATTTCTGTGCTCCAATTGGCGAATTATTCACTGTTCTTGACACGAGCACAATCAGACTATCTCAAGAAAAAATAGGCCGTAAAGGCTGAACCTCAGCGTTTATAGCGGACACGGAGAAATATAGGCTCTTGAGTTTACGCGTGCGCACCACCGAAGCTGTGATGGAAGTGTAGCTCGCTTTTATGTTCACAGCTCTGTGTTTATGGTAGCTCTGCTACCTGCCTCGACAAACACGTCCGACCTATTACCATATTTACAACACGTGCCCAGCGCCACAATAAAGCAGTCACTCTAATGATAAAGCGGACCAAACATTTTACAACACGAGCTGAATCGTATAAACGTGGTTTTTAGACGCAGAGGGCGGCTGCTGTCGAGGCTAAAAGGAAAATAATGACAATGACACTTGACTCCTGAGTTTTGGGGATGGATTGCCTCAATTTACTGGAAGTGCCTTCGCGCCTTCGCGAGATGGAGGCAGCACGATCTGGAGAAACGCGCCGCATTGTTTGTTTCTGGGGAGTCGGACTTTTAGAGTCTTCGTTGAACAATCAATGGAGACGGTAATTTTTCCCAGCGATGAACAAGCATAAGATATCATTTACGTTCTACAGACATGAGAACGGATGTTAGCGCGAATAACTCGATGAGTTTTTAAGGCAGCATTCAACTTATGTAGGAATTAGTGGCGTTTATGCTACATCTCTGCTCACGTTTATTACATTTTTTGTTGCTATGTTTTAATGCCAGTATAGGAAGATTTTGTTACGGGGTTCGAGCGAGGAGGTAGGATCACAAGGCAGACTCATCGAACGACGCACCAGATGATCACATCGCGTGTGAACGGCCGGTGGAGGAATTGCCGTATCGTACTGGAACAGAGAGGGACAGTGGTGATTCACCTAGCACGCTAGGCGCCAATAAGCGAAAATATTATTATTTACGTTTACTGTCTAAATATTAATATACAACTCTAACCGTGGTGATGACATTACTAGAATCTCTTAATAATAACTTCAGTATCACTCAACTCACCAGGAAATGCTAATTAAAGTTTTAGTGGCTGTCAGTGGTTATTGATGGAAAGAATGGACCAATCGCAAATGCTCCCTGAGAGGGCGGCGCCAGATTACTAAGATAGCTGACTACTAATCTACGACCGGTTTCCATGGATGTAATACATGAATCTCTGCATAAAATCTGATATGTAAAGACGAAACAGTTTGTTGAAAAATTGCCTCGGAAGACGTACTTGTCCGATATTGGATTAATTCAAAGTAGTCTGCTACTGGAATCGAGGTTGCAACACGCGAACTAGTGTGCGTAGTGCAACTCCGCGTAAGACGGAATTTATTGTTAAAGTTGTCTTGGAAAATATATTTGTGCGATCTCGTGTGAACTCTAAGATTCTGTACAGATTTTTTTACCTTTGCAGTGTTCTGAAACCAATGATTAATGACCAGGAATCTTATTATAAATATTAACGATAGATTGGCTACGTTGACTCTAGAAATCATTTCACTAATTTTGCGATTAATGAAATAAAACAAAGTTAGCTGATGTCCTAACATTTTACGATTCGCATTGCGTTTAGCATTTAAATATAACCATTTGCAACATTAATATGTACTGTTTAATGCATAAGCATTAGAGGTCGCGACAAACGGAGAAGAAACCAATTGGGGCAACGTGTACATGTAAAATGATATTTAGAACATTCATTCTCCTGTCTGCTGTGATGGAGTTAAGAGTTCCTCAGATGAAACGTAAAAAGTTTTGGAACATTTGTACGGTGCACAAGACATCTTTTCAGCCCACCTCCATAACTGATGTCGCTGAAGTTAGATTGTGCGCTGCAGAGGAAGGGTTGGTGTTCCTGGAGGTGGAAGAAATTTTCATCACCAATATGTGGCCGACAATGACAGGGTATGGAATTGGCCGAGGATAGTTGGTGAAATAATTCCTGACCATCAGACTACGCAAATTTCAAACCACGACGCTGCGTATCACCTGCTGAGTACATGGACACTGTTGGTGCCTATCAGTCTGGAAGATGAGTGCGTAAAACTCGACAGTCCCCTTGGTGCCATTCGAGATGAAGTCTTGCGGAGTAGGGCTCCTCAGGGCTCCCAACAGTATCTCATAAGAAGAGCCAGGCTGGAAAATGGTCGAGGGGAAGGAACACTAGCGGAACGGGAAAGCATTGGGCGTTGAATAATCATTTCTGGTTTACTGTTACTCGATTCAGCAAGTTGCCGTTGAGTGACCACTTCATACGCTAAATTCGGCTATTTCTACATCTACATCTACATCTGCATCTACATTTATACTCCGCAAGCCACCCAACGTTGTGTGGCGGGAGGCACACTGTTCCAGTCGCGTATGGTTCGCGGGAAGAACGGGTGCCGGAAAGCCTCCGTGCGCGTTCGAATCTCTCTAATTTTACATTCGTGATCTCCTCGGGAGGGAAAGCAATATATTCGATACCTCATCCAGAAACGCACCTTCTCGAAACCTGGACAGCAAGCTACACCGCGATGCAGAGCGCTTCTCTTGCAGAGTCTGCCACTTGAGTTTGCTAAACATCTCCGTAACGCTATCACGCTTACCAAATAAGCCTGTGACGAAACGCGCCGCTCTTCTTTGGATCTTCTCTGTCTCTTCCGTCAACCCGACTTGGTACGAATCCCACACTGATGAGCAAGACTCAAGTATAGGCCGAACGAGTGTTTTGTAAGCCACCTCCTTTGTTGATGGACTACATTTTCTAAGGACTCTCCCAATGAATCTCAACCTGGTACCCGCCTCACCAACAATTAATTTTATATGATCATTCCACTTCAAATCGTTCCGCACGCATACTCCCAGATACTTTACAGAAGTAACTGCTTCCAGTGTTTCTTCCGCTATGATATAATCATACAATAAAGGATCCTTCTTTCTATGTATTCGCAATTCACTACATTTGTCTATGTTAAGGGTCAGTTGCCACTCCCTGCACCAAGTGCCTATCCGCTGCAGATCTTCGTGCATTTCGCTACAATTTTCTAATGCTGCAAACTTCTCTGTATACTACAGCATCACCCGCGAAAAGCCACATGGAACATCCGATACTATCTACTAGGTCATTTATATATATTGTGAAATATATGAGGGAATGAAGTCCAGCATTTAATTAGTGTGTCTCTATTGTTGCTTCATGCGATAAATCAAACCACAGCTCCAGAATGCTCATCCATTTGAAACACACTACATGACTGGGCAACAAAGCACGTCACCATCCTCCTTGCCGTGACGCCAGAAAATAATATTTTAACATTATTTACCGCTTCGGAAACTCTCTTCATGATAACTGTTGATAAAATAATATCAAAGCCGGATGTATAACAGCTAAATAGTTCGCAATCTGAAAGCTGTATACCTTTTCCTTAGTTTAATACATTCCAATGATCAATATTTCATGGAAAATAGCCGATGCAATAACTACTTCTGAAAATGCTGAAAAAAGAAGTTGAACGAGAAGTCTGAGGTGACATAAATTTTATTTGAGTTTCTCAAAAAACAGTTCTTACATTTAACTTGAAACGTCCCCTTAGAAAAATTATAGATGACTGTGCTTAAACTGATACACAATATTTTTAGCGCAACGCAATCTGACTTTCAAAAATCCCTACAAAATAATGGCCCTGACTAACATTAACCTATACCTTTCACAAATCACTTACCTCACCAAAAATCTTCGTTACTCGAACTACTGCAATACAGCGAGCGTCAATACTGCCATCTAAATAAAAGATTCAAACTACTGAAGGCACTAACTACTGATAGGCATAGTTAGCAAATGAAAGATTTTGATAGAGAACAAACAATGTATTTACCTCAATAGTGTTGAAAAATCATAATATACATAGCAGTTCATGATATCCAGTCTTACAAATTTCAGAACACCGCCATTTCTCTCCCCACATCCACCACTGCTGGCAGCTCACCTCCAACTGCGCAACGCTACGCGCTGTTAACAGCCAACTGCCGCTGCCCAACACTATAATGGCAGACAACAATGCAAACTAGCCACAGACTGCACACAGCACAGCCAGTGATTTTCATACAGAGCGCTACGTATTGTTGCCAATAAGAAAACATAAACAGCCTACTTACATAGCCCCCATGCTCCCCACAAAAAATTTTACAGATTGTTTTGGGCAGTGGCCAATACAGAGTTGAAAAAATTTTTCCTAATTACAATAACAAAGAAATCAAATGCACACACTTATTGATACAATGTTGGTCAAAAGCTAAAATTTTCTCACAGTCCATAAAGACAGTCCTGATCATTCATCACAGTAAAATTGCAGTGTTTTTCTCAAAGTCTGAGCAGTAAAAGAAAATGCACACATAAGTAGTGGATTTCCATGCAGTCTTGAAGAAGTAGTGTTGTCCTTCTAACGGAAAGACAGTGCTGACTCTTGACATGCAGGCAGGTAATGGGCCACAACAGAGCAAACCCACTGCAGAGTCAGTCGAAGTTTTGAAGAATATTGGTAGGTAGGTAATCACAGAGCCGACCCACTGTAGTCCTGGTAGAGATTACGGTATTGGTGGGCTACCAGAGGTGCAGAACCACTGCAGTCCTTGTAGAAATAATGGTATTGGTGGGCCATCAAAGATGCAGAACCACTGCAGTCCTTGTAGAAATAATGGTATTGGTGGGCCATCAAAGATGTAGACCCACTGTAGTCCTTGTAGAAATAATGGTATTGGTGGATCATCAAAGGTGTAGACCCACTGTAGTCCTTGTAGAGATGGCCAGCAGCCATCTGCTGCGACTGTGCAGGTGCACAATCACCATCAAAGAGTCTTGCGGACAATATAGCTAGTCCAGAACCACCACTTGTGCACTCACAAAGTTTTTGGTATTGTCCTTAGAACCAGCAATGCTGTTATCCAGTCCCTTGCTGAATTATTAACACACGTGCAAACACTAACAGTCCCTACTTCCCACATACTGTCCATATACTATGACCAACAGAAACGTGTGCAGTGAAATGGAACTTACAAGTTAATAATATGATGAACTGGTGTCAATTACAGTTTTATAACATAAGAATACAATTACAAAGGTACAAAATACATCATAATGTTTGTAGTAAAACAAGCTTTACAAAAGAATATAAATAAACATCTACATCACTGTTACAGGAATTATGACATGAGTACATACTTAAAAGATCAGAATAACTTTCGAAACATCAACTTCACACATGGGCATTAAAACAAAACAGAATAAATAATGTCTAAACATCTTTACAAAGAAAATAACATATTATTAATGCAAATTATAATTGAGGATAATAGTATTCCTCATCATAATGAATGTAGCTTAGTATTAGAAGAGAAAAAATTCTATGAAACAGTACACAGAGACAGGAAGAAAACAAATACACAAGGGTACACAAACACATTGTGGGATAAAACAAAAGGAAAGGACAGGGTTTGTTTTCAGTGTAACATTTGGTACTGCAGTCCAACCCAAAACTTTATTCCATAGATCATCCCTCTTATTTCAACATTTGCTCCAGCCAAAAAAATCCAATCCAAGCATGATTTCTGCATCCTGTTCACATCCTCTTTCAAAAATAGTTTTTCTCCACTGTACACTACTTTTTTTGCCAAACCATTTTCTTATAGCTTCTCAATGCATTTCTTCCAATCCATCATAGTTAGTTTCTTATATAGTCTACCCCCTCTTAAGCTAACTTAAATCTACTGAGTTCAGATGTTAAACTAAGGGACGAGGCAATGCAGCAGCACAAAACAATTAATACAAACAGCAATGAAAAAAATGGAAATTGTCAAAGCAAGAAGCAGCAGCAAATGCAATAACTTATACCTAAGCATGACAAAGCTCAAGCAGAAAAAATATTACAGTAAAAATGCCCATGATTAATACCTACATCACATCTTAACACTAGAGTAATGCATCACAAAAACTTACTCTGCAAGAAAGTTACCAAGTCGTTAAGAAAATTATTTATACAATTCCTGTTAAGGGAAATGTCTATTTGTGCTCTCTTTTCTAAGAAAGTACATCATATTCTTTACTGAGTCTGTAGACAGAAAATAGTGATATTAGTACATCTATTAAATTTTATTATAACCAATGCTGCAGTGCAACTAGAAACTAGATATTAAAGAAAATGAGCAAATACGTACAAAGGAAGGCATGAAACATCATTCATTAGCCATATGGCATTTCATAAGGTAGTAAAAGAAACCTGTCAACTAGAAAGACAGTAGTCATAATCAGGTGTATAGACATAAAAATATTTCTCGTTATTTCATTAGGCATTTCAGTAAATATCATAAATTAAGAGCTCCACAGTGTTATCATATGATTTCAAGTTTGAGCGTGTCGTATTTGCGATGCTTTCTACAAAGAAATGTCAATAGTGAGGGTAGTGGCCTCCCCCTTTTTTTTACCTGTGCCTCTGAAAGGTGCACACTAATGGCTTTTTTTCCAGGCAATTGTCGTGCAGCTGGATGCTTACAGTGACCTACCTTCCTTACCGAAATATTTACATCAGTTTCCGCTACAGTGACAGTCTGATACAAATAAAATTTCACAGGTCGAAATATTTGCATTATAAATCTGTAGAAACAAAATCCTATAAATATAACAGTGTCCAAAAAATTTTCGCCGGCATTGTGATACATTCACGCATTTACACACATTTCATAACTCTTAAAGTACGATTCTTGATTTCCAACATCCTTTTTCTGAAATCAGAGTCCCCAACCACTACTCATTATTCCTTACCATATTACACTTATACATATTTGTCGACACTTCTTCAATATTTCATCATAATAAATACGTAGCATAATCAAATTCCTCATATAGCACCAGCTTATTGATCATAAACATACCTCAACAGCATAATACACATAGTCATCGTAACAATAACATCATAAGACCTCAGTCAACTCTCAAAATCGTCGTAGCTCCCTCCAATAATTTCAAAACCTAAACAAAATTCTCTGCTCATGTCAAAAGTGTCATCTGCCTCAAATGTACTTTAAAAATCATGATCCCATACCAAATACATCATTCAAAGCTCTCATAGTATCACAATGGTTCCGAAACATATGAAGGGTTCACACATTACAGACAAAATACCATTTCATAAGTGTGAAGTTATCCAGCTGTGTAATTGCATAAATATCTGTCACTGACGTAGAAAAAAAAATGTTTGTCTCAGTTAAATGATCAGAGAGCTGCGTAATTCTGTCTTAGAGAAATATGGTACCGATGTGTAAAGTTGTATAAGCAAATACCATATTAGCTAGGGCTCCTTGTGCTTGCCAAACACATGGTACACAAAGTAGGCACATACCCCCTTGAGGATTAATGTAATTATACCCTCAGGTGTTACAGATTACAGCAATGGAATGAAATGTATCACGAAAACCTTTGTATCTTTGTAATTCAAAAATCTTTAAAAATAAATGTTTTAAGTACAAAATTAATCACTCAAATACATGTACTGTAGCGCTAAACTGTGCGTCTTGTTGTAAGATAATCTCTGTGGAAGTGTCGTAGTTATCGTCCTCTGTAAGCAAGGTTCTGCTGAAGTCAATGTACTTACCTCACCACAAACGAAAGTGAAATGCTTTGCGTATAGATATCTTAGATATTACGCTTATTGCCGTGATGAAGAAAGTACTGTGCTAAAACGTATTGTTGTGCTACGGAAAAGGCAGTCTCATTGTAGCTATACCACAAAAGATACTACTAAAACATGTGTTACTTTCCAGAATAATTCAGAAAAACTGTGCAGATATAAAACAGAAACACCGCAAAAGCAACATTGTAAATTATCACTCATTAGTAGCGTCGTGATAAAATCGTGTAGCTGTCACATAAACTAACCACTGTGACATCTGGTATCTCACAGAAAGTACTTTAAATCCAGAATGTATTTTCAAGTAAACCAAAATGTTGCCTTAAAATCTCATTAGCAGTACTGGTAAATGTTCTAAGTATGTGAGCCTTATAGTCGTTACGTAATCGTGCAACTAACAAGCAAGAATGCACACACACAATAACACTGTGTCGTCTCTTCACAATAACAATGCATTCGTAATTTCTGTTTGAATGATTTCTCTTGGTTCTTGACTGGATATTTAACTTCAAACATTGTTGCATGGTAACAGTTTCTAAGTCTGACAATGCATACTAGAAATGTGAAGTGAAAAGTTTTACGGCAAAGACCAAGCTAAAAAGCAGATTATCTTTCGATAAACGGTTTTACAAGTGAAATGTGGTGTAAACCTTTACTCTTCCTCGTACGCAGAGTTTCAACTTCATACGGTATACGTCGGTAAAGAATACTGGAATTTTTCTCAATGTTACCGTCTATGTTATTTTTCTCTGAGCCAGCCGGCGCACGTGGCTGCCTGCGGTGCGGGTCATTGTCTGCTATCTCTTTGTTGGCGTGCATCTTTATTGGGATTAGGAGACCTAACTTCTACAAATTCACCTTGACGAGAAGGCCCTGCCCTGTTTGAAGCTCGCCAGTTCTGATGCAATTCAGGTCTGTCGTTACGATTATATCGTCTGTCGTCATGTTGGTAGATTCCATAGTTTCTTTCTTGCCGGTCATGTGGTGGAGAACTTCTCCCTGAATCGTAACTGTGCGCTTGTCCATTGCGTCTAAAGTTATTCTGTCTCCCTTGATAATATTTATTTTGGTTCCCATATTGTCTGTTTCTGTGATTGTCTCTGTCATATTCATTGCTATGGAAATACGAACTTCCTCTGTAACTATTACTCTGCCAGTGGTTATCATACGGGTGGTGTCTGTTTTGGTCACAATTTGTGTTGTGAGAATAGGCTCGTCGTGTCCAGTTATTATTTCTTTCATCGCGGAATTGCGACGGATGTGACCTGTAATTGTTGTGTTCCTGTTTTCGCGTTCTGCGATTATCAGTGTCAATTTCTAATTCTTGTAAGACTCCCTGAAAAGCTTCAATGTCGTCTTTGCAACGTCCTGCCAAAATAATATGTCGTACATGTTCAGGTAATTTGATCAAGCAAATGCGGATGAGTTCTGAGGGGCTGTATGGGTTTGACAGGCACTGATTCTTGTGCAACATGTCTTCAAAATATTTCACAAGACTGGAGAATTCAGATTGTTCGAAATGTTTCATCATTATGATGCTATGTTTTACTCGGTCTTGTGTAGCTTGAGACCAATATGCTGAGAGGAAGGCATGATAAAATTCTCCTTCACTGTGACAATCGTGAATGACCGATCGCATTCTTACAGCTGGTTCATTCTCTAAGTAGCCACACATAAATTCTAATCTGTGCTGCAATGACCAGTTGGGAGGAAAACAATGAGAGAATTGATGAAGCCATGCTCGTGGATGAATGTCGTTGCCAGAATTCTAAAATGTCTTGAATTTACATGTAGTAATGAACAGCTTAGAGTCAAAATCATCGTGTCGGTGAGTCGCACATCGCTCATTGTTACTTCGTTTCGGCGGTTCCATCTCAAAATTCAATGCGCCTTGCCAATTTCTTTCATAATTTCCGAAGTGTCCTGTGTTATTACTTTGTGGTTGCTCCGTATTTTTATGTCCCTCTTCCCGTACTGGAGCGCGAGTGTCCTCTGAAATATGTAATTCTTGTATTACTTGTGCCAACTGATCTTGCACTTCCTGGATTTCTCTTTTGTACTGTGTATTGATTTGATTTTGATTTTGCTTGAATTTTTTAATTTGTTCATACTCTTCAGTGTCCGTGAAGGCTACAGGTCTTGTGTCATTCAGATCATCATCTACCTTTGTAGATAAGTTAGTGAACTGATCTGAAAGTTCGGCTACTTTATCCAATAGTGAAATTATTTCCTCTGTGTGTTTTTCTGAACCAAGCTTCAGAGTGTCCATTTGTGTTGAAATCGTATCTACTGTGTCCTTTAAGTTTTCCTGAGTTTTTGCAAGTTGCGTAACCGAATCGGTAGATGCAACTGAGTCAATTTTAGCTTGCAAAGTGTCGTGATTTTCATGAACAATAGTTTGCAGTTCTTTTATGGCTGCTTCGTGATTCTGTAATGTATTTTCATGACGCGAAAAAATAGGTTGGAAATGCTCACAAATTTGTGTTTTTACGTCATTACAGACTTTTTGACATTTCGATTCAATGTTATGTAACTCAGTAGTTACATCTTCACGTGTTTGTTCAAGTGTGGTGTCTAACTTCCGAAGATTTTGTTCCATTGTGTCTAACTGTTGCTGTGTTTGTCTCTGGTGTTGTTCCATTGTGTCTAACTTTTGAAGCTTTTGCTGTGTTTGTCTCTGATTTTGTTCCATTTGTTGCATTAATTGCAATAATAATGTATTAGTGTCTGGAATGTGTTTCTCTATGCTTTTTGGCGGTGCATTTTCACCGGCAACGTTCACGTTTTGACAAGCAGAAAATGTGTCTTGACTCATTTGAGAAAACGGTGAGGATCCAAAACCTGAGTCTACAGTATTTGCAATATTGTGTTCTGTCATTTCGGATTCCTGAGGCGAGCTGTTGCCGACCGATCGATCGATAATGCTTCCCTGTTCACTAATTGTTTCACTGCCTACACCATTTTTTGCAGCCCGCTCCATTTCCCTATGCACAGTTACCAAGTTACTACTTTGAACATTAGTTAATTCATTACTCTGCGGCGCTAACACACTGCTTTCGTCTTCACTGTCATTTCTCAGTTTACTTTGAAGCCTAGTATTACGTTTTTCACGCGCCATTATTGTCACAATATTTCACACGACAACACAGAAAATCACAATTTGAAGAGCAAAATAACAAAACACATTAACATAGCATTGAAAATAATATCTAGTTAATTATATGCGCAGCTGCGAAATACTTGGTGCAAATCTACATGCATGCCACAACAGTGTACAACAATGAAAAACTACAACTACAAAGGAAATTCTCTCTATAATTACGCGCTAGCAATTAACAAAAGCTACACTAATTACACAAACTACAAGGAAAAATCAGAAGATTCCAGTGAGGTATCCTTGGCAAAGGGCCGGCCGAAGTGGCCGTGCGGTTAAAGGCACTGCAGTCTGGAACCGCAAGTCCGCTACGGTCGCAGGTTCGAATCCTGCCTCGGGCATGGATGTTTGTGATGTCCTTAGGTTAGTTAGGTTTAACTAGTTCTAAGTTCTAGGGGACTAATGACCTCAGAAGTTGAGTCCCATAGTGCTCAGAGCCATTTGAACCTCGGCAAAGGGTCGACATATGAAACGTCCCCTTTGAACAACTATATATGACTGTGCTTAAACTGGCACACAATATTTTTAGCGCAATGCAATCTGACTTTCAAAAATCCCTACAAAAGAATGGCCCTGACTAACATTAACCTATACCTTTCACAAATCACTTACCTCACCAAAAATCTTCGTTACTCGAACTACTGCAATACAGCGAGCGACAATACTGCCAGCTAAATAAAAGATTCAAACTACTGAAACCACTAACTACTGATAGGCATAGTTAGCAAATGAAAGATTTTGATAGAGAACAAACAATGTATTTACCTTAATAGTGTTGAAAAATCACAATATACATAGCAGTTCATGACATCCAGTCTTACAAATTTCAAAACTCCGCCATTTCTCTTCCCACATCCACCACTGCTGGCGGCTCACCTCCTACTGCGCAACGCCACGCGCTGTTAACAGCCAACTGCTGCTGCCCAACACTATAATGGCAGACAACAATGCAAACTAGCCACAGACTGCACACAGCACAGCCAGTGATTTTCATACAGAGCGCTACGTAACGTTGCCAATAAGAAAACATAAACAGCCTACTTACAAACTCTTGTGCGGTCTAACTACTTTTGATGTGCTGTTCGCTATGTTTACATCTAGACTGTTGCTGACAGTAATTTAAGCCTCGGCTCTTTTGGGTACATAACTTTCGTTCATCAAGCAATGGCGGTGTCACTCGTTCCTCATCCATGTTCATCACTATTACGTTTTACACAGTGCTCGTAAATCAGTATTAAGATGTTTCAATCCGGCCTAGCAAATCATCTGAAGAGTGCTGGATGTGAGATTATTCGCTGGAATACTCGTGATTTTAGGTAATCATCCCTTTCACATTACTGTCACATGTCGCTAAGCGATATTTTTATTGTTCTGCTACTATTTGGTGATTATTTTATTGAAAGTACTGGACACGTGAGTATGGGAGGAAGGCTTTGCGGTTTTCCTGCTGAGATGATGCACTTGTAGAGTATCACAGGGTTTTGTTGTCGGTAGAATGCAGTCAGTGAATCTCATCAGGAAGAAGGCCAGTTTTCACGGAAGTGAGGCTGCGGCCTAGTTTATGCTTTTGTGGGCAGAGTCGGTGCCTGGTCTACCTCAGGGCAGGGGATGCTGTGTTGCTACTGCCGTCCCAGGAGTATGATTAAGTGTGACACTTTTACTTTTTCTCTACGAACATCGAAGGCCGAAATGCTATGGCACTGCCTGGCCAGTGTAAGAAGGAGGTTGCTTTCGCTACAAAATTTTGGTCACCCAACGGTACTGTTCTTGTGCGAAGAGGCAGACTAGTCGAGCAGACACTGTCTTTGGCAAGGCCAATAGCGACCACGTGTTTGTTAATTTTGCATTTTGTATGCCAAGAGTGGGAAGATTCTGTGTTCCCCTACTTATTCTCGTTTGTCACATTGGCCATTAACATTGAATCGTCCCCTCCATGCACAGGTTTTTAAAGTAGCGAGTTGAGTACAGAGCACTAAGTTTGCTGGCAGTTGAGTTCCGGTCACTGTGCAAGTGGTCTCCCACCTGCTGTCTGGTGCTAATGGATGTACACTTCGCTGATTTTGGAGAAATGTAAGTTTCACGAAGTGTTGAAGCGCGATCTGTTTTCTGAGAATCTCACTACTTGCTTTTTCTGGCAGCCAACTTAAGTTGCTCATTTGATTATAATTTGTGATTTTGTTTCATTAAAGTTTAATTCGTGCGCTCCCCATGTAAGGATAACTTATTGCGTTTTCTTCATGCAGTCTTTCATGTAATTTGGTACTTCCCCGGTAGCAGCACAATTACTTTAATTCAATCAAGATTTCTAGAAAAGTTTGCTGTCTGTTAATTACTTGGGTATTTTGCGCAATAATTAGAACAGATAAAAAGCTATACTCGGACTTGGTTTAAACTACAAAAATGGCGCTGAGCACTATGGGACTTAACATCTGAGGTCATCAGTTCCCTAGAACTTAGAACTACTTAAACCTAACTAACCTAAGGACATCACACATCCATGCCCGAGGCAGGATTTTAACCTGCGACGTAGCGGTCGCGCGGTTCCAGACTGAAGTGCCTAAAACCGCTCGGCCACAGCGGCCGGCTGGGTTCTTTCAGTTCACTGTTGTGTCAAGTTACACTTCTAATACTTAAACAGTACACTGTGTCATTACAGGTGCAATTCACCTGCTCTAATACATAATTATACATTTATACAACCCTGTCAAACTATTTATGGGTCGACTGGCAACAGTTCTGAGATCTCCAAAAAGCCACACATCGGAGGTAAGTGTAACTGTTTTGGTCAAACACGTCTTCATTACTAAGCCAATGACGGGTCTATTTGCATGCTGTGCTCAAATCACGTTGCGTTGCTGACTAATTATTGATTCTTCATGTTTTGTTATATTTGGACCTCTCCTTGTATTCGCTGATTTCCATATGTCAACAAAAACAATAAAAAAACTAACGATAACTCAAGAAATATGTGTCTAATTAGCCAAGTACGGTATTACAATCAGTACAAACAGAGAAGTCACATGTGAACATAAAAGATATTTAAATGACAATTTAGTAACAGTATAGGTAACATGAATACGGTGTGTAACATGTACGAGTAACAATATGGCGTATATGTCGATAAGTGCTAGTGTTAATCACGATGTCTACCATTTTTATAGACACTGAATCCCATTCTTCTTGGACAACTGCTCTTAGGGCGAGAATGATACCAGCAGAAAGACTGTGAACACCAAAAAACCTACTGCGACAATTTCGAAGATGCTCTTTGGCTTTCTAATTGCAGAGTGCGCAGGCAGAGCCTTCCTAATTGCAGTGCGAGGTGGCGTACCACGTTCTGAACTTTTTTTAAGGCATTCGTATTAGAGACAAAATCCTTTTATAGTTGAACATTATCACTGTGTAATATAAAATCATTTATTGTACTAGTAAGGGCACTTATCAACGTGAAAGATCTGAATTCCTAGACGTGTGCTATCAAAGCTACAGGAGGGAAGTACTGTTGCCTCTTACTACCAACATGCACAAAGGGACTACCGGCCTCAGTAACATCTACATCTACATGGATACTCTGCAAATCACATTTAAGTGCCTGGCAGAGGGTTCATCGTACCTAGGTCGCTACGCACGCTTGTGTTCGACTTAGAAGTAGGCGAGTCGAGCTCTCGTGGTGGGTAAAAGATCGCCATTGTAAGACCGGCAAAGAGGAGAGACACTGCGGCGATCATTTCCTCATCGCCAGATTCCACGTCACAGTGCTGTGTTAAGGTCTAATCCTCTATGTAGTGTCTAGAGGAGCGAGAGAGTGATACATCACTACTCCGCAATTCACACTTAAGTGCCTGGCACAGACTACGTATTTCTCTACCGTTCCTCTCTCTAACAGTACGTACGAAACATAAACAGTCAAAAACCTTTCTGTACGAGCTCTGATTTCTCTTACTTTATTACGATGATAATTTCTTCCTGCGTAGGTAGACAACAGTAAAATATTTGCACATTCAGAAGAGAAAATTGGTAATTAAAATTTCGTGAAAAGATCTTGCCGCAGCAAAAAACGCCTTTTTCTATTATTACCACTCCAGCTCGTTTATTATATCTGTGACACTCTCTTCCCTATTTCGCGATAGTACAAAACGAGCTGCCCTTCTCTGGACCTCTCGGCGCTTTCCGTCAGTCCTATCTGGTAAGGAACCGACACTGCACAATAGTACTCTAGTAGAGGACGAACCATCGCAGTGGATGCAGTCTCGTAATTTAGCAGACGTGTTGTGTCTTCTAAGTGTTCTGGAAATGAGCCGCGGTCTTTGGTTTGCCTTCCCCACAACATTTTCTGTTCGATAATTCCTATCTGAGTTGTTCGTAATTGTAACTCCTACGTATTTAGTTCAAATGACAGCCTTTGGATTCGACTAATTTATCGTGTAACCTGAAATTTAACGGCTTTCCGTTCGTACTACTGTGGTTACCTCACACTTTTTCTTATTTCGAGAAAATTGCCACCTTCCGCACTTTAAAGATATCTTGTCTAAATCATTCTATAGCTGGTTTGATCATCTCATGACTTTACTGGACGGTAAATGACAGTATCATTTGCAAAGAACTTAAGAGGACTGTTCAGATTGTCTCCTACATCGTTTATAAAGATTAGGAACAACAATGGCCTATAACAAAAATGGTTCAAAAGGCTCTGAGCACTATGGGACTTAACATCTGTGGTCATCAGTCCCCTAGAACTTAGAACTACTTAAACCTAACTAACCTAAGGACATCACACACATCCATGCCCGAGGCAGGATTCGAACCTGCGACCGTAGCAGTCGCTCGGTTCCGGACTGAGCGCCTAGAACCGCTAGACCACCGCGGCCGGCCTATAACACTTCGTTGGGGAACACCAAGTATCACTGCTTTTTTACTCGATGATTTTCCGCCAGTTACTACGTACTTTATGACAGGAAATCACGAAGCTAGTTTCATAGCTGAACCGATACTCCACAAACACGCAATGGGCCTCTAGAAATACGGAATCAGTTTAAAATGCCTTGTCGATAGCAGTCATTATTTCCTGAGAATATAAAGCAAGTTGTGTTTCACAAGAGTTATATTTTCAAAAATCATGATGGCTGTCTGTCAAACCTCATAATACGGGACTGTAAAAAAATTTCCCATAATTTTACAACGGAAGGACCTATCATTAATTGTAACTGATTTAGGATCCTTCCAGAAAACGGAAATGACTTGCCCTCTTCTCCAATCGCTAGGTATCCTCTGGTGCTCCAGCGACCTACGATAAAACACTGCTTGCCGGGGAACAAGACTGTCAAAGTATCTCGCCCTGTCCAGATGACTTTCCACTATTAAGTGACTGCAGACGCTTTTCTACTCTGCGATCACTTATTTCGATATTGCCCTCTGCGTCCATGCGATGATTGAATGCATAAACCGTGTTATGATAATGAGCGGTGAAAGTTTCATGTGACCTGTTTCAACATTTCAGATCTCTCTCTGTCATCTTCCTTCTCACTGTATGACCACTGAGCGTCTGAAGAAATGTCTTCGATCCACTTACTGATTTTACCTAACGCCAAACTTCTTACTGGTTTTAGTCAGCTCTGTTCGCCAAATTTTACTTTCAGACTGAGCGAAAACTTGTCGCGTTGCTCTCCTTATCTTCATTTTTACTTTGTTCAGCCTCTCTTTGGCACCTAAGATTTGACTTCGCTTAAATCGGCGATGAATCACTCTTTGCTTTCGTAGAAACTTTCTAATGCGGCTGTTAAACCTCAGTGGGTCTTTCTCATCTCTTAAAATATTGCTCGGCACATACTTGCGTAAGGGATACTGAACGAGGCTTTTTTCTTTTATTTTACCCATTCGTGCTCCACATCTTCGTCCTCAGCGCTCTATTTGCTGTTGACTACGCAGATGCTCTGCAATTTGTATTCTGTCACTCTTGCTAAGCAAAAATATTTTCCTACGTTTCTTAACATTCACTGATGCTATCACAGTCTTATGACCACGCCCTAGTTTACGTTAACTGACTCGAATAGTTTGTCTCTTGGGCGCCGGGAGATCTAAGACATTACCCTCACGTACTGGTTCCCTGATTATCTGCTCGAAGAGGTTTTCGTAGAGCACATTCAGAATGTCACATAGGACTTTGTCCCAAGCTACCCCCCCCCCTTCCCCCCCCCTCCCTCTCTCTCTCTCTCTCCTCTCTCTCTAGCGCGCTCGCAAGCGTCTTCTATAAGTGGCAATAGCCCAGCATAATCATGAACTTGTTCACGATATTCTGTAGGTTCTCTCTGAAGCACTCTGCCACTACAGCTCCTGTCACAGGTGGTCTACAAAAATCATGCATATTTGACTCACCTTTGACATTTACCTTCACCCAAATTGTTTACATTCTGAATACGCAATAATATCACTAGAGATCATCGAATTCTTTACCGGAATAAATACCCTGTCACCACTGGCAAATAATCCATCATTACTATATGTATTCCAATCTGAATTTATGATTTCCTTGCTACTCACTTCCGTTTCAAACCAGTGTCGTGTTCCAAATATTATCTCGGCATTATTGCCTTTAATAAGTTGTACTGATTCTCGGGCCTTACTTGGTTAGCACAATGGGCTGGTATTGCAGAGGACGACGGTTCAAACATGCGTCCGGTCATCCTGATTAAGGTTTTCTGTGATTGCCCTACATCATTTGCTTCAGACAAATTCCGGGATGGTTCCTTTGAAAGGGCATGCCCGATTTCCTTCCCCAACTTTCTCTAAACCGAACTTCGTCTCTGATGACCATGTTGTCGATGGGACGTTAAACACTAATCTCTTCCTCCTCTTCTGGGTCCTTATCGTGGATTAATATCATATTAACGTTTTCTATTTCCGATCTATGATCTGTCTTCGATTTCAGCAAGCAATTCTTTACTGGTTCCGAGAAAGGATTACTTTAACACAAAAAGAAAACCATGTGCATTCCGATTGTACTCTGCTGCCAGCCTAAGACTGCGAGTTAGTTTTTACTTAACTTAATCCTCAGGTAGTCTTTATACCTGTAAATAACGAGTATACTTATCTGTGATTTGTAACATCACCTGTGACCCGAGAATTACACGTGTAAGTAGGCTGTTTAGGTTTTTATGTTGGTAACGTCACGTAGCGCTCTGTATGAAAATCACTGACTGTGCTGTGTGCAGTCTGTGCCTGGTTTGCATTGTTGGAATATTCGCTATTGTAGTGTTGGGCAGCTGGATGTGAATAGCGCGTAGCGTTGCGCAGTTGGAGGTGAGCCGCCAGCAGTGGTGGATGTGGGGAGAGAGATGGCAGAATTTTGAGAGCGGACGATCTGGAAGTGTGTCCGTCAGAAAGAGTAAATTTGTAATACTGGATATCATGAACTTATATTTATGATGACTTTTGAACATTATTAAGATAAATACATTGTTTGTTCTCTATCAAAATCTTTCATTTGCTAACTATGAACTATGCCGTTCAGTAGTTAGTCCTTCAGTAGTTAGTGCCTTCAGTAGTTAGAATCTTTTATTGAGCTGGCAGTATTGGCGCTAGCTGTATTGCAGTATTTTGAGTAACGAAGATTTTTGTGAGGTAAGTGATTCATGAAAGGTATAGGCTATTGTTAGTCAGGCCATTCTTTTGTAGGGATTTTTGAAAGTCAGATTGCGTTGCGCTAGAAATATTGTGTGCCAGTTTAGTGTTGATCACAGTAAGTAAAGAGACTAATGTCTGATATAAAATTTTCTAAGGGTATGTTTCACACGCAGCAGAAATCTAAATTCTCCAGCTATTATGATGTCCCATTAAATCAGTGTTCTTCATGAATTCTATTATCAAAACAAGAAAACTTTAATTTATGTGGTTTGAAAACAAAAAACTTCCTTAAATTTCCTTTAAACATCATTAGTTCCTACGTCCTCTTTTATTTTTAATTGAGCAGACATATTTTATTTATGTGCTTTAATTTATGCAAGTATTGACTATCACTTCTATCCAACCAAACATCTTCTCATAATATTAAATATGGTATTCGTCAAAACAAATCATGAAAATTTCAACAGAACTAAAACGCACTGATGAGCGCGCCAGTACTGACGTTAACGAAAAGACTAGAAAAACACATTTTTTTCTTTTTCAGGTGTGAGAGAAGCGTGGTTGGGCGATAGCCGTGGCGACTTCTCTTGACAACCCGAGAAAATGAAATTAATGGAAAATGAAATGGCAAAACATGTATATCGTCTTACAACAGCTCGTACAAAAGTAAACTACTGGAGGGCAAAAGATGCGATTTACAGTTTAGTTTTAAACTCATGGTATGATTTGGGCAACTACACTACTGGCCATTAAAATTGCTACACCAAGAAGAAATGCAGATGATAAACGGGCATTCATTGGACAAATATATTATACTAGAACTGACATGTGATTACATTTTCACGCAATTTGGGTGCATAGATCCTGAGAAATCGGTACCCAGAATAACCACCTCTGGCCGTAATAACGGCCTTGATACGCCTGGACATTGAGTCAAACAGAGCTTGGATGGCGTGTACGGGTACAGCTGCCCATGCAGCTTCAACACGATACCACAGTTCATCAAGAGTAGTGACTGGCATATTGTGACGAGCCAGTTGCTCGGCAACCATTTGGCAGACGTTTTCAGTTGGTGAGAGATCTGGAGAATGCGCTGGCCAGGGCAGCAGTAGAACATTTTCTGTATCCAGAAAGACCCGTACAGGACCTGCAACATCCGGTCGTGCATTATCCTGCTGAAATGTAGTGTTTCGCAGGGATCGAATGAAGGGTAGAGCCACGGGTCGTAGCACATCTGAAATGTAACGTCCACTGTTCAAAGTGCCGTCAATGCGAACAAGAGGTAACCGAGACGTGTAACCTATGGCACCCCATACCATCACGCTGGGTGATACGCCAGTATGGCGATGACGAATACACGCTTCCAATGTGCGTTCACCGCGATGTCGCCACACACGGATGCGACCATCATGATGCTGTAAACAGAACCTGGATTCATCCGAAAAAATGACGTTTTGTTATACGTGCACCCAGGTTCGTCGTTGAGTACACCATCGCAGGCGCTCATGTCTGTGATGCAGCGTCAAGGATAAGCGCAGGCATGGTCTCCGAGCTGATAGTCCATGCTGCTGCAAACGTCGTCGAACTGTTCGTACAGATGGTTGTTGTCTTGCAAACGTCCCCATCTGTTGACTCAGGGATCGAGACGTGGCTGCACAATCCGCTACAGCCATGCGTATAAGATGCCTGTCATCTCGACTGCTAGTGATACGAGGCCGTTGGGATCCAGCACGGCGTTCCGTATTACCCTCCTGAACCCACCGATTCTATATTCTGCTAAATGTCATTGGATCTCGACCAACGCGAGCAGCAATGTCGCGATACGATAAGCCGCAATCGCGATAGACTACAATCCGACCTGTATCAAAGTCGGAAACGTGATGGTACGCATTTCTCCTACTTACACGAGCACCACAACAACGTTTCACTAGGCAACGACGGTCCACTGCTGTTTGTGCATGAGAAATCGGTTGTAAACTTTCCTCATGTCAGCACGTTGTAGGTGTCTCCACCGGCGCCAACCTTGTGTGAATGCTCTGAAAAGCTAATCATTTGCATATCACAGCATCTTCTTCCTGTCGTTTAAATTTCGTGTCTGTAGCACTATTAGGTAACAGAACGATGTAGACTGAAGAACACTGTATACGTCCGACATCCAGGTTCTTTAGAAAAAGTTTTTCGCGTTTCTTAATACTAAACTCTTTTACCGATTTTGCACTGGTATTACGACCACTTCGCCTTGTAGGCAATGCCACTGTATCTCATCGCATTTTATTTTATTTATTTCACTGACCTTATCTTGTTTCATTGGTCACAAATAAAACTGAAGTGTATTTACAGCAACCCCCATTATTTTTAAAAAAATTCAAGGGCTTTAGCCGTGGGCATGTCAATGACATCTCAGATGTACCCTAATTCTGCGCGTTTGATTACCAAGTTCTAGATATAGCTCACAAGTTTGTTAGATCTTATATATATATATATATTAGACTACAATCTCTGTCTTTATTCTTTGTAACTGACGTATTGTATACCAGGAGTAAATCTAATGATTGTTTCGAACTAGAAGTCTGTAAACATAAGTGTATAAGAATTAGCTTATTTTAAATTGATCTAAACTCGTAAATACTTTGACATGTCCTAAATCCATGTAAAAATAGATCTACGGATGAATACAGCTACTACTACTACTACTACTACTACTACTACTGGTTTCTGGGTGCTCCATACAACACATTACCTGCCACACTTTGGATGTTGAATTAACATTCACGTCCAGATTTCTTGATTTTGATTTTACAACTCACGAGTGCTTGATAAGTATCTTTATTCGTAGCACTACAATAATCTTATTTATAGTGTCCTAGTTTTGGACTGAAGTTATGATTTCAATAATTCAAAAATATGAATTTGTAAAGTAACGCTTATTACTGTCTAAGTTCATAGTCATACACATTTCTCAATTAGATCCATTAGTGCTTTGAAGGCACCACGGTTTTTCATTTTCCTTCTTTCAATGCTAAACACTTGGTCTGAACTGTTCATTTGCCGCACGATACCATCAAGAAGCCAAACTGATCTTTACCTAGAATCTCTTTATTTTTGTTTTTGTCCTTCTGTGAGTTATACTAAGCATCAGTTTAATCTCATGAGATGTCGGTTTGATGGTTGGATAGTTCCTGCATATATTCAAAATTGATTACTCGGTCATGCGGTATTAATGCATTGCTGTCGTTTTGGTTCACATGTTACAGAGTGACCCAAAAGTCCGTTAACATTTAAAAAATGCACTAATAATATATGTAGAATGGTAAAAAGTGAGACAGATACCTGAATGATTTGGGTTTTACTGAAACCAAAAACGCGTGCTAAAACTGGCCGACAGATGCCGCTGGACAGTGGGTTGCTGCTTTTCAAACTGGCGGCGTGACTATCGGAGGCACGCTGATACGTTGCACAGCGGCATCATCCAGAGCTTTCCTGATAAACACTTGCTGGAAAGTTACGATTTTTATGCAGGATGGCGCTCCATCCCATATTGCAGCACGTGTGAAAGACCTCTTGCTCACATCGTTTGGCGAGGATCAAGTGCTGAGCCGCCACTTCCATAATGCTGGGTATCCCAGGTTCCAAGACTTCAATCCATGTGATCACTGGTTGTAGGATTACCTGAAGTCGCAAGTCTACCACAATCGTTCGACCTCATTAGTAATCCTAAAAGGTAACATAAGGCAGCTTCTTGCCGTACTTAGAATTTGGAATTTGTGGTAACGTCTTATGGGATCAAACTGCTCAGGTCATCGGTCCCTAAGACTACACACTACTTAATCTAACTTAAACTAACTTACGCTATCCGCAACACACTCACCCATGCTCGAGGGAGGACTCGAACCTCCGGCGGGAGCGGCCGCGCAATCCGTGACATGGCGCCTCAAACCGCACGGCTACTCCGGGCGGCCTAGCGCAGTTCTCTGCATCTCCTCACAACTACAACCTACATACACTTGAACCCGCTTACTGTAACGAAGCCTTGGTCTCCCCCTACAGATGTAACCATCATACTTCCTTCCACTATCAAATTGACGATTCTTAGATGCCTGAGGATGCGTCCCATAAACGGATCCCTTCTTAAACTCATGTCTTAAATTGCTTCCTCCCTGATTCGATGCACTACCTCCTCATCAGACCAACCCTTCTGATCTTCAGCATCTTCTGTAGACCACATTTGAAAAGATTCTGTTCACTTCTTGTCTGATCTGTTTATCGTCAATATTTAACTATCTATTGCAGACAAATACATTCAGAGAAAACACCCTAACATTCAAATTTACGAGTACAATGAAAACCCAGCAAAAGTTGCAAATTTCACTTTTTTGTGCACTCCATGGCAAGTTCCGGGCTGGGACCTATTTTCAAATCATCCTACAGGGGAAAAAACCAAATTTACAATCATTTACAATGCATCTGTTACCAAATTTGTTTTAAGCACATGCCAAAAATACAGAACACGTCGTTTCAAGACTTACTTAACACAGCCAAAAACCATTTTTTACTATGTTATGCAAGTTTTGAAACGATTTGTTCTGTATTTGAGGCATGTGTTTCAAAAGTTGTAATACCCGTACTGTACACGATTGTAAATTCGGTTTTCTGCCCCTTAGGATAATTTGAAAATGGGTCCTGGCCCGAAACTAGTTACTGAATTAACAGAAAATTGAAATTTGCAACTTTGGACTGGTTTTTCGTTATACTGATTAACAGAAGTTGCTGACCCCACAGCTATTCCAGCGCGCTGGAAGTTCGTAAATTTAAATTTATATTCGATGTTAACAAATTAGTATTTTGAGAACCGCTTTTCTTGCTGCTACCAGTTTGCGTTTGATGTACATCAGCCAATGTAAGTTATTTTGCTACCCAACTAGCAAATCTCATCTAGAAGTGTCTCATTTCCTACTCTCATTCTCTCAACATCGCCTGATGTAATTCGACTAAGCCGTATTACAAACTCGGTAGAAAAGCTTCAAAAAGCCAAGATCGCCAATAAGCCATTTTTTTCGACGACCAGTTTCGATAAAGTATCGTTACCTCGGATAAGATCCGAACATGGTAACGTTGTCTTACAGAAATCGGATATCAAAATAAATGCTTTACTAGCGACATTAGCTTATTTGAAGTTTTTCTTCTATTACACTGCAGAGTCCCCCCGTTTTGGCAGAATGTCAAGAATATACGTTGCATTACCGATGTTTTACTTTTGTTGATGCTCATCTTATTACCTCTTTCGAAGAAACTATCAATTTCGTTAACTTCATAACAGTCCTTTCTGCTCTCTGACGCGATTACCATGTCATCGATAAAACCAGGAAGTCTATTTTTCTCCTTGAACTTTAATTTCCAAAAAAATGCCTTGATTTTCTGTAACTCTCGCTCATTTTGAAAAGATAAGCTCACTTTAGCTGTAAGTTCTTCATTTATACGCCAGACCGGTTTTGCAACTTTTTATCTGCATCATCAGCTGCAATAAAATCATGTTCCGCGTTCGTCGTCAGCAGTTTTGCGCACTGTAGCGGACGTCAAACGTAAAATAACATATAACGCAACCCAGCACAAAACTGATGACGACGAATATTGCGTCATCCCACTGTCTTTTCTTGATCGGAATATGATTTTATTGCACCTCATGTTGCAACCAAAATTCAGCGAAACCGGTCGTGCCTGTACATAAAGGACTTGCAGTTAAAGGAGTCTCATGAAAATGATATATCCAGGGTGTGACTGTCCTGACTTCAAATTCTGCTGCGTCTTTCTCACTGTACACATTGATCAACATACGATATCACCCTTTTTTCCTTCAATATGGCTCTGAGCACTATGGAACTCAACTGCTGAGGTCATTAGTCCCCTAGAACTTAAAACTAGTTAAACCTAACTAACCTAAGGACATCACAAACATCCATGCCCGAGGCAGGATTCGAACCTGCGACCGTAGCGGTCTTGCGGTTCCAGACTGCAGCGCCTTTAACCGCACGGCCACTTCGGCCGGCCTTTTTTCCTTAACCACTGCTTCCCTTTCATGTCGTTCGACGCTTAAAATTGCAGTGTCGTTTTTGTACCTCTTACAGACACCCTTTCGCTCCTAGTATTTTATTCCTTCCACCTTCAAACGATAAAAATCGTATTCCAGTCGATTTATAGAACCTGGTTTTTTAGTGATTTTACCAAATCTAAGCGTATCTCTCTGATCAACGTTGATTTATTGGAATTCAGACACTTTAACGTTTTGTGAAACTTTTAGTGATGATATGTAATAGCGGAAGTATCAGTTGAATGTGTCGTGTCACCGCCAGACACCACACTTGCTAGGTGGTAGCCTTTAAATCGGCCGCGGTCCGTTAGTATACGTCGGACCCGCGTGTCGCCACTATCAGTGATTGCAGACCGAGCGCCGCCACACGGCAGGTCTAGTGTAGAGAGACTCCCTAGCACTCGCCCAGTTGGACAGTCGACTTTGCTAGCGATGGTTCACTGTCTACATACGCTCTCATTTGCCGAGACGACAGTTTAGCCTAGCCTTCAGCTACGTCATTTGCTATGATCTAGCAAGGCGCCATATTCAGTGACTTTTCTGAACAGATAACAGATAATATTGTGAATCATGTACCGTCAAGAGCGACGTTCATCATTAATGGATTAAAGTTAAGTATCAAACTAAATACGTCCGCTTTCTGAATTCTTGTCGTGTTCCATAGTCCTTCCCCCCTCACGCCAGCCTGCGTGAGCTAAAACGTGTGCATTTCGGCCCCCACTAGTAACACGGTGTTGGCTCTTCTGCCAACACAACAGGATGTATGTCGGAAAGCAGTGCAGCCTTATGCTGTAAATCAGTTACCACTGACTCCACTGACCGTTGACGCGAACGTCAGCGGTGCGTTGCGTACAAAAGAGTCTCATTTCTTCGAAAGTTCTCCGAGGAAAAACGGTTTCCGCTTACTGAAGCGCGATACTGAAAATATTTGCTTTGCATGTATTGTTTGCACGCCGTCGGGGATCACGTTCGAAGGGCGCCAGAGGCAAACCAAGGAGTACAGCACCGCCTCATGCATATACAGTGCAGAGAAACTGGCGCCGTTCGCAGACGTTAGCACTCCACTGCACACTGTAGCACCGGTATAAACAGCCCGATAACCGAATTTTGTCGGCCGGTGCCGTGTGACACTGGATTAGCGCGCCCCGTCCACAGGCGGCGCACATAAATTTTAATCGCTAAAACAGTTCGCAATAATGCTGGCCACCCCGCCAGCTCGGGTCTGAACCCGAACCTGTCGCCATATATCGCGAGTCGCCGCCCGCTGCAAGCTATCTGCCACAATGCGCACAATGGATGTACGTTATGGGGTTAAAACGTTAGCCGTTGTGTTCCTAAATAACGTCACAAAAGAACTTTTCACTTCGTTATTCGGGCGAGAGTAATATATGCATTGAATATCGGGAACTGCTGCCGTGACGGTGGGCTTTGTGCGTGTCGAACACGCAAGAAGTTGTACGCACCCCATCTGCGATTCTGGGTCGATCCAGTCCCCGGTGGCTGTTCCGTGACCCATATCTGATTGCTATTGAATGGGAAGAAGGCAGTCCCCAGCGTCCCGCGACAGAAAGGCGCCTGCCTTTCGATTGCCCGTGCCAATATACAGATCGTAACTCCATCAACATGCGCCGTACAGTGGGGGAGCGGAGAAGAGCCTGCAAATACACATCGCGTTCGTTTCACGGGTATCACGTAGCGCGTCAGCCGATTCAGACGCAAATAGCGTTTTGAATACTGTTTAATGTGATCGAGGAGGAAGGTGGGAAGTGAGGTGGGAAGGGTTCGTTAGGGGCGCGGAAGACTTTTTCTGGCCGGCCATTGTGGCGGGGCCCGGACGCGCATGCGCGGCGCTACCTGCTCCGTGGCCATTGTCCGCCTCACAAAGCGCCGCCGGCGTGCGGGGCGTCGCGGCAGCAACCGGCGCAGCGCCGAGCACCGCGGCACGCCCGCCCCGGCTGGGCTCGAACTTGGAACCGGGCCCGCCCGTGATTTACTGCCGCAAATGATGTCTCAATGCGGCGAGCTGCGGCCGTAATTGTGCTGTCGAACTTGGGTCACCGCAGAGGGGAAACTACACGCTGCGACCAGCAGCAGTGCCGACACGGACGAACCTGGGAACTGTCGCTGCGTGAGACTTTCCGGTGATGCCTACAATGCTGTCTCAACACCACCGACAGAATTTAGGGTCCTCCCAGAAACGGTACGAGTGCGCGTCTGATGTTGAGGGTTACATAAACTAGAGATCCAGATGAAGTTTCCAGAGTGAGTTTTTCACTCTGCAGCGGAGTGTGCGCTGATATGAAACTTCCTCGCAGATTAAAACTTTGCCTTTCGCGGGCAAGTGCTCTACCAGCTGAGCTACCCAAGCACGACTTACGCCCCGTCCTCACAGCTTTACTTCTGCCAGTATCTCGTCTCCTACCTTCCAAACTTTACAGAAGCTCTCCCGCGAACCTTGCAGAACTAGCGCTCCTGAAAGAAAAGATATTGCGGAGACATGGCTTAGCCACAGCCTAGGCTCATTCTGGAAACATCCCCCAGACTGTGGCTAAGCCATGTCTCCGCAATATCCTTTCTTTCAGGAGTGCTTGTTCTGCAAGGTTCGCGGGAGAGCTTCTGTAAAGTTTGGAAGGTAGGAGACGAGATACTGGCAGAAGTAAAGCTGTGAGGGCGGGGCGTGAGTCGTGCTTAGGTAGCTCAGCTGGTAGAGCACTTGCCCGCGAAAGGCAAAGGTCCCGAGTTCGAGTCTCGGTCCGGCACACAGTTTTAATATGCCAGGAAGTTTCCAGATGAAGTTGTTACTTCAGTCCTATAACAGATTCCTTAGTTCTCGCTGTGATCCAAGGAATGTGACGATTTTGGCGCTGTGGTCGCGTCCTACAAGTCGACTCTTTTCCCTCTTGCTAAAACGTTCAGAAGTGCAGATCAGCTGACAT
Organism: Schistocerca serialis cubense; assembly: GCF_023864345.2. Taxonomy (NCBI): domain Eukaryota; kingdom Metazoa; phylum Arthropoda; class Insecta; order Orthoptera; family Acrididae; genus Schistocerca; species Schistocerca serialis. The sequence continues at coordinate 542,624,087 of NC_064639.1, read as the reverse complement.
ATCCCCTCCGCCCCCCCCCCCCCCCTCCTTCCTAATCCTCCGCCACACCTCTGTCATCACCCACATCCACAGACAGTAATCACATTTCCCCGGGTACTTGGTACGACTTTTAAAAATATCTGCATCATACTCTGTAAACCACCTAATGGTGTGCGGTTCGGGGTAATTTTTCTACCACTGACTGAGCCCTCCAATTCTGTTCCACTCGTGAATAGCGCGTGGGAAAACTGATTGTCCGTAACTATATATGAAGGTAGTATCTGTTTCCGAAAGAACAGATACAATTGATGACCGACGAGCGAGGTGGTGCAGTGGTTAGACACTGGACTCGCATTCGGGAGGACGACGGTTCAATCCCGCGTCCGGCCATCCTGATTTAGGTTTTCCGTGATTTCCCTAAATCGCTCCAGGCAAATGCCGGGATGGTTCCTTTCAAAGGGCACGGCCGACTTCCTTCCCCGTCCTTCCCTAATCCGATGAGACCGATGACCTCGCTGTCTGGTCTCCTTCCCCAAAACAACCAACCAACCATTGATGACCGTGCACCTTCTCTAGAATGAAATGATAATGTAAGACATGTATAGTTCTATTGTCTATTGTCAGACCACAATTTATGAAATATGTTTATATTTTATTAATAGGATTCAGTAGGAATAATTAATATTTGTCATGTTGGAAATAATTGTGGTAGCAGGGAATGTCTGCACCGAAGTATTGTTGGCAGGAGAGACCGCACATTGATATAATTTTAAAAGGGCGGGAGAGACCGCCTATGGATACATGTTAAGAAAAGAGCGGGAAACACCGCGGACTGATACATTTTGTAATGGTGGCAGGGATTGTCTACACCAGAAAGCATTGTTGGCGGGAGAGACCGCACTTTAGCGTTTGTAGGAAGGCAGCAGTAAGCGAGATGTGAAGCGACTCGGTAGCAGGTCTGAAGCGAGAGATTGAGAGGAGCGGTGTGCCTGCCAGCCACCAGCTATGATTTACAAGAGATTATAAACGGATGTAGAGAGACATCAGCTAACTATTATCATAAGAGGAACTAATATTATTAAATTATTTTTTTTAGAAACTCAAGACTACTGAAGGTATGTTTGCGCAATGCTAGTTGTAAGATTATTATAAAAAGTAAGTCCCATCTGAACGTTTGTAAAATCATTTCATTCAGAATACATTTAATTTTTTCCAGCAATATTGTGTTACTGATTATAATACATCCCAAAAACCATAAACGTAAAACTTCGCAAAATTTTATTGTTGTCAAGAAAAAGTTTAACTATGAATTACGTAACTTCAGTCAAATTAATTAAAGAATAACGTCAGCTTTGCTATTGAAGAATAACGACAGCTTTGGTAATAAATACAGCCACTAATTATGACAGCCCACCAGCAGCTAATAGAGTATAGTAAAACAGAGTAAGTATATTCATGTCGCAGTTCGATGTAGCAGTCAGATGGCGACCCAGTGACAGTAAGAAAGGTAAGTAACAGTTTTGGGTTATTGCAGGTAACGACTGAGGGCCACGACGACGACACATTCTACGTTTCGTCGAAATAATCATAAAATCACTTTTAATAAGCAGCATTTAAATTTGTATGCAAAGATTGAGGAAGACAATTAATTTCAAAGGGAAGATTTCATTTGTTATTATTAAGCAAGAGATAGAAATCCAAAGGGAAGGTTTCATAGGTTATTGTAAAAGGGAAGGTTGCTTAACAAAAGAGATATAGAGAAGACGAGAAGGTTTCAATAATTAAAGTGACACTCTAGCTGCAAACAGACGTTGATCAACATCATTGAGGATATGTTGAAAATGTGTCCCCCGACTGGGACTCGAACCCGGGATCTCTTGCTTATATGGCAGACGTTCTATCCATGTGAGCCACCGAGGACTCAGATGAATAGCGCGACTGCAGGGACTTATCCCTTGCACTCTCCCCGTGAGAACCACATTCTCAACATTTCCGCAACCACTGCATTCGTATTGCGTCTAATTGATGTTTGCCCGTCACACTCATTACTCGTGGCAAATTAATCCATCAAGAACAGATTGCAGCTAGATTTCATTCTAGTGAAGCTGCACCGTCATCAATGGTATCTGTTCTTTCGGGAACAGATACTACCTTCATATACAGTTAAAATATGGCTACCCGACCATTGATCTTCTTGTGCGAACGCACACGCTATGCCCCAACTTGTACAGGACTTGGTTGATTAATATGCCACGAGTAATGAATTAGATGGGCAAACATCTATTAGGTGCACTACGAATGTAGTGGTGTGGACATGTTGGGAATGTGGGTCTCCCGGGGAGCGTGCAAGGGATAAGGCCCTTCAGGCGCAATATCCTGAGTGCCGTAGGTGGCTCAGCTAGGTATAGCCTCTGCCATGCAAGCAGGAGGTCCCGGGCTCGAGTCGCGGTCGGGGGACACATTTTCAACATGTCTCCAATGATGTATATCAACGCCCGTTTGCAGCTGGGGTGTCGATTTAATTATAATTTCATTGTCCGTACTCTCAGTATTGGCTCTAATTTCTCGAATTTTCTACTCATGGTCATTACGTATATGTGTGTTTGGGTCGGCGGCGGGGGAGATTAATATGTTGTCCGATTCTTCCCGGAAAGTGCTCTATCAAAATTTCAATAGTAAATCTCTCTGTAATGCACAACACGTTCGCTGAGCGTCTCCGTAACGCTCTCGTGCAGACGTGCCGTGCAAACGTCGTTGGATCTTTTCTATCAGTTCTATCTGGCAGGGATTCCAAACATACGAACAATACTCAAAATTGGTCGAACAAGCACCCTATAAGCCCCTTCCTCCTTGGGTGAGTTACATTTCCTTAAAGATTCCTCTTATGAATCTGAGTCTGGCATCTGATTTTGCTGATCGGGAAAAAGGGTCATGTTTTCTTTTAAAATAAGTGCTTCATAGGCGTTCTTCTGTAACATAAAAACAAGGTAATTTAAAAAAAGTTTGCAAATTGACATGGCAACATCGGGAATACGACAAGGGTTAGTAATCACTTAGGAACCGGGGGCCGCAAAAGCCATCTGGGGCTACTGAATGGCGTTGTACTGTAGGACGTACACTACAAGTGATGCTCAAAGCTTTGCCCAGATGCACTGACACACGCCTGACATCGACTTTGTATTGAATGGCGCACTCTCTCAGAGATACCTTTTTGTATCTCGAAGGCATGCTGCTGCGGCAACAGTCCTACCCACTAGGTCCTCCGCCGATGTGACAGGTGTTTTAGGCACACCCATAGGAAAATATCGATTGGACACGGATCGGGTGATCGTGGTGGCCATGCTACTGGCCCACCGGGACCAACCCAGCGGCCGGCGAAGGTTGCCTGCAGATGGCCCTGAAAATGCGTAGGGACTCCGTCGACCTGAAATCGAATGCGGCGACGAATACGCATGGGAATATCATTTACCATTTCCGACAGAACCTTTCGGAGGAATACGAGATGTGTGCAACCACTAAGTCGGTCCATGAGAATGTGCGGCGCAACTAAACAGTCTCCGATGATGGCACCTCACACTTTAGGGGTAAATTTACGTTGTGAAGCATGTGTACGTGTAGCATGTGGGTTCATATCCGGCCACATATGCAGCTTGTGAACGTTCATCACACCCTCGAGTGAGAACGCAGCCTCATCGGTGAAGACGATACTCGATCTGAAGCTTCGATCGGTCTCGTGGCCGTAGCGCCCTCTAGTGGCGTTTACGATTACCAGTTCCTATGTGATTACTGATCCTTGTTGTATCCTCGATGTGACATGCCAGTTGGTAAGTGTTTTCTTTTTTTGTATCGCTTTCAGATATCTGAGTCTTATGCGAGTGCTAAGTATTAAAATGGAACACAATTCACAGCCATTTTATGTCATTACTGAGGTCGTTAAAAGCTCTTAATGAATGCTGTAACAACTAGATCTATCGTGGTTTTTCAGCTTCCGTAAAATTAAACCACAGAATTTCTGTTATTCGTTTTTCGTTTAACGACAGAAATTTTGAATTAAATATTTTACAGATCATCCGTCCGAAAAAGATGGGGCAGAAATATATTTTTTTACATTCTTATGGCTCACATGCAGCTTAAAAATACAGGTATGTAGCTTTAGTAGTATTATTTATAACAAGCGTATGAAAATATAAAACTACATATAAAAGTAACTAAATGTCAATATTTAACTTCCTAATCCATACAAGAGCCGTATCATCATCTTTCATGAGGTCGCTCCAACTCCTCTGGCAGGAACGCAGGGGGTAATATGCTTGATTGTCTGGTTCGGAGCCCCATAGTCACAAATCGGAGACTCTGTAGCACCCCATTTGTAAAGAGAGTCTGCGCATCGTCCATGCTCACTGCGAGCTTTGTGCAGTTTGACTCATAGTTTCCTTTCAAGTTCTGTGCCAGCATATCACAGTTGTACTTTCGGAACCACTCACGCCCTTCAGGATTTTCAATAAATTGACAGCTCTGGTCCCACAGGTCTCTCAACCCACTGTACTACTGGCATCTAGCTGTTCTGCTTGCCGTAATGGTGGGTTTCTTAAACAAAGTCAATTTCGTTGTAGACTTTGTATGTTTTCCTGTATGGGTAATTTCAGGTTCTCCTGTACCTTGCGGTATTCCCTAAGCAAGGCGTGTTGGACAGATTGCTCCTGCAACTAACTGGATAGTGTGGTTCAACTGGACGTTCATCAAATTGGTGTGGAAGCTGTTTAGTCACACTGGGGCACAATACTCGGCCGCTGAGAAGACCAGCGCAATGAGTAATGAGCGCAAAGTATCTGGTGACGCTCCCCATGTCATTCCACACAATTTTTGAATAATATTGTTACGAGTTTTAATCTGGCAGCAGTATTTTCAAGATGTTTTCTATATGAAAGGGTGCGGTCAAGGGTGACACAAGGTACTTAGGGTACTTGTTACAGCAAAGAGTGTTTCCGTTACGTTTCACTCTAAGCTCCGCGTTAACTTGTTTGTTTGTCAAATGGAATGTACATACTTCAGTTTCACTTGCAATGGGTTTAAGTCGCCACTTTCTGAACTAGGCGCTCATAACGGCTAAATCATCTGTGTGAACTGTCTCCGCTTGTCCGAGATCCTTGGTTCTACAAGCAAGAGCTTTATCGTCCGTGCGCAGAATGTTGTTGACCTGATATTGGGGAGATCCGAGATGTATAGGATGAATAACAGGGGGCCTAAGAGGAAGCCTTGTCGTAGATCATTGCTTAATTTCCTCTCCTTGCTCACATTTTCTCCCATGCAAACACGAAAATATCTATTATTTATCATGGTGTTGATGAGAGTTATAATTTTTCAACATCGGGTTGTTTTTAGTAGTTTTTATATGATACCTTCTCTCCAGACTGTGTCATACGCCGCGGTTAGGTCTACGAACACGACAAGTTTCTTCACGTTTTCTTGGAAACCAGCCTCGAAGAAAGTTGTACGGGTCAGTACCTGGTCGCAGCAACTTCTCTGTGGCCTGAAACCCGGTTCCTCAGCTGGGATATGTCCCGCAATGAAGCCGCTGATTCTGTTGTAGATGAGTCTCTCCAGGAGTTCATAAGTACAGCTCAAAAGGGAATTGGTCTGAAACTTTGAGGGTGGTCAGCTGGTTTACCTGGTTTCAAAATTGCCACTATTTTTGTTCTCTTTAACGCGTTGGGCACTGATCCACTATTTCGGATGTTGGAGAAGAAGCGGACCTGCCATTTTTTTCCACCATTACCAATGTTAATCAGAAATTCCGGATGTATATTATCCAGACCAGGTGCTTTACCATGTTTAGTTTGTTTTAAGACCTCATCCAATTTAGTCAGTGCAAACTGTGAAGAGAAATTGGATTCGTTAGGGCGCTGAGCTTTTAGAGAGGTGAGTTCTTGTTTTATTCTGGAAATATGTTGTTTGTGACAGGATGATCTAGATGTTTCAACTATATGGTTAGCGATTTGGTTACCTGAAACACCAGGTTTCTGCCTGGGTTTGATGGAGGGTCCACCAAGCTTACGCAGAAGACTCCATGCCTTTCCACTTGAATGTCTGAAGTTTACTTTTTCTACTTTCTCACACCATCGTGCTCTTCTAGCAGCGTCAACACTTTGGAGGAGGTCGCCTGCAATATCGATGTCGTCAGTTTCGCTATACTGTTCGTTAAGTAGTTCACAACGTTCATTCCTGCCTTGTATATATTCCTTTCCGTACCCACGAGTGATAAACTTCTTAGCAGCAGTAAGAACAACCTCGACGAATCGTGGATAGTTTTTAGGTTCTGGTGGAATAAAACAGACACATGTATCTAGATGGCCAGCAAAACTCTGTCAGTCAGCCCTGCGGAAATTCCGTCTTGGTTGTGGTACAAATCTCGCTATCGGGACAGAGAGTGCCATATCAAGGATTACTGGCCTGTGCTGGCTGTGTGGGAAATTACGTATGACTTCTCTGGTTACAGGCGCTGGGTGCCCTCTGCAGCCCCGGGACACAAAGCAGAGACCCGGGTTGTAATCTCTTCGCCAAACAGCTGATCTGAAAGTTCCCAAGTCCTTGGCATCATAAACCAGGTCTAGATTTTCATGCCGGCCGAAGTGGCCGTGCGGTTAAAGGCGCTGCAGTCTGGAACCGCGAGACCGCTACGGTCGCAGGTTCGAATCCTGCCTCGGGCATGGATGTTTGTGATGTCCTTAGGTTAGTTAGGTTTAACTAGTTCTAAGTTCTAGGGGACTAATGACCTCAGCAGTTGAGTCCCATAGTGCTCAGAGCCATTTGAACCATTTTTTTTTTTAGATTTTCATTTTCAGCACAGTCGTTGATCGCATTACCACACTCATTGTCACTTTCCTAGTTCCAGTGGCCGTGGTGACTATTAAAATCTCCAGCATAAATCGATGGGTGAGCAGTAATTGGCAGAATATCCAGTGGCCACGGCAAGTGTGGTGGCTTATAAATATTATTTATAATAGACTTCTTATGTAGAGACGTAATGGGTCTCATTTTCTGTATTTGTTGAAATGAGACGTGCATGCTCTATATTGCTCTTTACATAGGTGGCAACACAATACACATTATGATATGTACAACCCATAAGATCGTAACCATGGATCCTACCTGTTTTACGCAGGTCTTCCATAGTTGGAGCATGTGTTTCCTGGATTATAACTGCGTCAGTATCATTATCTACGTGGAGTTTAGATAGGTACTCGCTTTTAGCTCGGCTAATGCCCTCTATGTTTAAACGGCATACTCGGATTGAAGGGCCAAGTCTTCTAATCAGTTGGTCCTGAAAAGGTCCATTTTTTAAAGCTTTTTGATTATGATTTGTTTGCATGTCTGTAGCCAGTAACTCCAATATCTGATGTGGCTGCCTATTCGTTCTAGCTTAATTAGCGTTACCCGGGGTGCACATGTAGTATTCCACTGCGGACGCGAGTTAGTTTACAGAACACAAAATTTACAGAAATACAAAAATCTAATTTTGTATTGACGTAAACATAAGAAACTAATAGTTGTGTGTTGCAGGTAAAAAAAAAAAAACTCCCCAGTAAGTACTTATATTTTACAAATTTTGCCGTCAAAGTACACTGCGCAAAATAATGAAAGGATCACTTTAGAGAAACCCGTAATTTGTTTCCTATTGTGACTCATAAGTTTGAAATTTGGCTCAAAGGTGCCTGCGATCTTCCTCTGTAATGGCGCAGAAGTGTCGAGCCCTGTGACGTGATTCTCGGACTCGGCGACGCCACAAACAGCGAGGTGACGACACTTGAAAAAAAGCCACAGGTGAAAATTTCATGTGAGCAGTAAGGTAGGTTGATGATGCCACGTTGACACCAAATTTCACCTGAATTCTACCCAACGCCGCCATGGACGTGTCGCGCAGTGAGGTCGCCACGCCGGCCGGTGTGGCCGTGCGGTTCTAGGCGCTTCAGTCTGGAACCGAGCGACCGCTACGGTCGCAGGTTCGAATCCTTCCTCGGGCATGGATGTGTGTGCTGTCCTTAGGTTAGTTAGGTTTACGTAGTTCTAAGTTCTAGGGGACTGATGACCTCAGATGTTAAGTCCTATAGCGCTCAGAGCCATTTTCGAGGTCGCCACAGCCCCTCTTACCGACATTCTACCCCTTCCTTTGACGTCTCTGCGATGATCGGAACCGCGAAACCCAGCCTTGAAATCAGACGGATTTCAGTTGGGTGGCCGAGGGAAAGATGTCACATACATCGCCACTCAGAATCGAGACGGAAATGACTCACGGGTGGCATAAAGGACGTTAATGGAACCACCCCATCCTCTGGGGCGTTGATTCCCACACATTTTGCTGCCGGAAAAGACAGTTCCCAGTGTGGTGAAAAATGGGAGGACCATCTTGACAATCTTTGACTCTGCTGTTACCCTCGGACGTTACGGCCCTTCTCAAAGGAAACTGTGTGGCTGGATCCCCGTTTTACTCCCCACTAAACGTGGTCTCACTCCTTTGGAGAGCAGTACGACCGTACTTTTCGCTCTCACGTACAGGTTGGTACCACTAGGGACTGTTTAAAACCATTCGGCGAAATTTCAATGTGATTCGAAGTATCTAGGGTGCTTAACCTTTTCCAACCTCCCTGTTCTCCAACCTCCCGTGGCAGGATCACGCGAGAGTGCAACATTAACATGTGCGTGAAGAAGACAACAAAGGGTCCCTCTTAGATCTCCCAGTTCGGCAACACCCTCGGAACCACCCATGCAACTTTCTCGATCACGTTAGAAACGTATCTTCACAATTTTCGACTTCTTTCGGCCGCTCTAGCAACTAGGGACTTGGCAATCCCTTCGGCACCCCTTTGGTAAGATTTGCCTACCTTGAGGCGCTAGAGCAGCCGCCGTGCTGATTTAGTGTCGAAATTTCTGAGGCTAGGTTTCCATCGTGCTCAGGAAAGTTGCGTGGATGGAATCGCGGATGTTGCCGAACTGGAGGTCTTAAAGGGATCCTTTGGCGTTTTACTCACCAATTAGTTACCGCCTATCTGCAGCAAAGGCACATATGCACACACTAATACGACACAGAGCCGGTTGGCTCTATACTGAATTCCATCCTCTGTCAGGTGAATCGTTGATTTATTGTTATATACACTACTGGCCATTAAAATTGCTACACCACGAAGATGACGTGCTACAGACGCGAAATTTAACCGACAGGAAGAAGATGCTGCGATATGCAAATGATTAGCTTTTCAGAGCATTCAGACAAGGTTGGCGCCGATGGCGACACCTACAACGTGCTGATACGAGGAAAGTTTCCAACCTATTTCTCGTACACAAAGAACAGTTGACCGGCGTTGCATGGTGGAACGTTGTTGTGATGCCTCGTGTAAGGAGGAGAAATGCGTACCGTCACGTTTCCGACTTTGATAAAGGTCGGATTGTAGCCTATCGCGATTGCGGTTTATCGTATCGCGACACGGCTGCGCGCGTTGGTCGAGATACAATGACTGTTAGCAGAATATGGAATCGGTGGTTTCAGGAGGGTAATACGGAATGCCCTGCTGGATCCCAACAGCCTCGTATCACTAGCAGTCGAGATGACAGGCATCTTATACGCATGGCTGTAACGGATCGTGGAGCCCCGTCTCAATCCCTGAGTCAAGAGATGTGGACGTTTACAAGACAACAACCATCTGCACGAACAGTTCGACGACGTTTGCAGCAGCATGGACTATCAGGTCGGAGACCATGCTACGGTTACCCTTGACGCTGTATCACAGACAGGAGCGCCTGCAATGGTGTACTCAACGACGAACCTGGGTGCACGAATGGCCAAACGTCATTTTAACGGATGAATCCAGGTTCTGTTTACAGCATCATGATGGTCGCATCCGTGTTTGGCGACATCGCGGTGAACGCATATTGGAAGCGTGTATTCGTCGTCGCCATACTGGCGTATCACCCGGCTTGATGGTACGGGGTGCCATTGGTTACACGTCTGGGTTACCTCTTGTTCGCACTGACGGCACTTTGAACAGTGGACGTTTCATTTCAGATGTGTTACCACCCGTGGCTCTAAACTTCCTTCGATCCCTGCGAAACCCCTCATTTCAGCAGGATAATGCACGACCGCATATTGCAGGTCCTGTACAGGCGTTTCTTGGTACAGAAAATGTTCGACTGCTGCCCTGGCCAGCACATTCTCCACCAATTGAAAACGTCTGGTCAATGGTGGCCGAGCAACTGCCTCGTCACGACACACCTGTCACTACTCTTGATGAACTGTGGTATTGTGTTGAAGCTGCATGGGCAGCTGTACCTGTACACGCCATTCCAGCTCTGTTTGACTCAATGCCCAGGCGTATCAAGGCCGTTATTACATCCAGAGGTGATTGTTCTGGGTACTGATTCCTCAGGATCTATCCACCCAAATTGCGTGAAAATGTAGTAGCATGTCAGTTCTAGTATAATATATTCGTCGAATGAATACCCGTTTATCATCTGCATTTCTTCTTGGTGTAGCAATTTTAATGGCCAATAGTGTACTACACAACTGAGATCTAGCGCGATACCAATTGACTGCACTTGTCAGTATACTCGAGCACATACTGCGCTGCACAACTATTCCAGCCGACAGTCTTAATTTTTCTTTGATTATCCGTGCCTCAACAATGATTTTCTGTACTGTATTTCCATCCGCGTCAATTTTCGTTGCTAATTATGATACACGTTGCTTATAAACTTTTCGCTTGGGGTCCTCTAGCGCTCCTCTCAGCTTGGCGCCCCAAGCAGCCGTCTGTGTCGCTCGAGTCTTAAAGCGAGCCTGTTTCGGGGCTCGTCACGTGAGGCAAGTAACGAGTTATCGATGCTGCCACTGACGGCCCCGAACTCCGCGGCAATCCAATCCCTTGGCCGGCAGCAGCGCCCCTTTAGCGGTAAGCCTGAGAGGGTGGTGACCTCGTGACCGTGGCCACCACAGTGGAGCACACGCCCGTCCTCGGCCGTGGTCGCCCACTAATAAGCGTCACGAGGCGGTGGGAGGAGGAGGAGGCGTCCGCCTTTTCAGCGCCGGCAGCGCGCGCCCTCCTCCTCTGCCCTTTTGGCCTTTTTTAGCTCCGGATGAAACCCTACAGAACGCATCAGTTAGTCTTGTATTTCGCTCCTTTCACGCAGCAGTATACTTGGCACACAGTTTTTTAAGCTTCATCCACTCGAGACAGAACACCCACTCGACGTCTCCGTCGGCAATAGTAGGATTGCGTGCGCGAGCAATTTTCTCTCCTCTCTTCTCCTCCCCACCCCCCTCCTCCTTTTCCACTTCTTTTCTTCTCGACGACTTTCTAGTTTGTACCGTACGTGAATACGCACTCTAAATGTACTAATATGCCGGAATACGCGCTCGCAACACCCCTCCTTAGTGTGTCACAAGCGGTTTTATACTCTCTCTCTCTCTCTTTCTCTCTCTCTCTCTCTCTCTCTCTCTCTCGTGCCCACTGAGGTGTAGGTCCCGGCTGTGTGTAGCTGCCTGCCAGAAATAATGCTCTCGGACTCTCCATGCTCGTAACGACGGCGGGGCCTGCTTTCCAACGAGCACTTCACTTCTTTCGCTGCAATGACATATTTAATTCTCTCTGTTGTGAGCTCGAGAGCGCATTCGTGCGCCATAATTTAAACGCATAAATATTCTTTCCTATTTTTTAATGAACGCTGGCGGTTTCAGACAACAAGAGTGCTATACAGGGGACGATCATAGAGACTTAGAATGCGAGTGTAATTATTGTACCGCTAAATATATTCCACAGACGAATACATTTTGGAAAGCACTTTCGTGGGACAAGCGTTTTTTAATTTCGCTATGGAAGTGGTGCGGTTCATTTAACGTCTTACGGTTGCTATTCTTCGCAGATTTCAAGATTCATCTACATTTTAAAGGCATGACTGCAGAAAAGTCTTTGTCTAAATTCTAAATGATAAATATCCTTCTTTCTCCTGAAATGCTCACAGAATTCTGAAGTCTTTCCTTTTGTTTATAATATGACGTGAATTGCTGCTACGCAAACTGAAAATGTCCTCATCCTTCATACCGCAACAGAAGTTCTGGCAAAATGACAGCCGTACCTGCTAATATTATTCGCATTACATTTCTGTTTTGTATTTAAGAACAGTAGTGTTGTACAATTATATCATTTTCAACGCAGCCGTCTTGTTTGTTACCTTTGCCCTTGCGGTACTAAAGCGTATCTTTACAAACCTATGTTAACGATCGAGATAACATTTTACGAAACAATGGCAGTTATTACATATAGCAGTAAAGCTGGTACCTTTTGAAAACAGTATATATTACATACATGTCAGTGCAATCCGATGCCTAGTGAGTATTTTATGGCGTACCAGAGTAGACAGGATGTAAAACAATAAAACCATCGATGAAATCATCAAAGGAATTGATCGTGGACGAATACGAGTCAATTGGACTCACGAAAACAGAACAAAACGCAACAAACGCAAACACAAAAACGTAATCAAACTGACGGCTGAGCAAAAAAAGACTATGGTGACCCAACTGGAAGAAGTTGAATAACTACTTCTTTGCTGAAAAGATAAATAAAAATAAATTTTTTTATCAAATACATCTTCTAACCTATCTACATCTTGTTATGCTGAATGTCATCGAACTCTTACTGTGGTTTTAAATAAACCGAATGGGCGGTAAAACGATGTCTAAACTGGGTACTACACTGAAGCGCCAAGGAAACTGATATAGGCATGCAAATTCAAATACAGGCAAAATACGGCGCTGCGGTTGGCAACGCCTATAAACGACAACAAGTGTCTGACGCAATTGTTAGATCGGTTACTGCTGCTAAAATGGCAGGTTATCAAGATTTAAGTGAGTTTGAGCGATAGGACACAGCATTTTTAAGGTAGCGATGAAGTGGGGATTTTCCCGCATGACCACATCACGAGTGTACCGTGAATATCAGGAATCCGGTAAAACATCAAATCTTCAACATCGCTGCGTCGGAAAAAATATCGTGTAAGAACGGGACCATCGACGACTGAAGAGAATCGTTCAACGTGATAGAGGCGCAACCCTTCCGCAAATTGCTGCAGTTTTCAGTACTGGGCCATCAACAAGTGTCAACGTGCAAACCATCAACGAAACATCATCGATTTGGGCTTTCGAAGCCGAAGGCCCACTCGTGTACCCTCGATGACAGCATGATACAAAGCTTTACGCCTCTCCTGGGCCCGTCAACACCGAAACTGGACTGGTGACGACTGGAAACATGTTAGGAAACTTCCTGGCTGATTAAAGCTGTGTACCGGACCGAGACGCGAAATCGGGACCTTGGCCTTTCTCGGGCAAGTGCTCTACCATCTGAGCTACCCGAGCACGACTCACGCCCCGTCCTCATAGCTTCACTTCTACCAGTACCTCGTCTCCTACCTTCCAAACTTAACAGAAGCTCTCCTGCGAACCTTGGACAACTAGCACTCATGAAAGAATGGATACTGCGGAGACATGGCTTAGCCACAGGCTGTGGCTAAGCCATCTCCTTCGTTTTCCCTAGTTTGCTGAAATCTTCTGTGAAGGATTTTTTATGAATGCTGTTCTTGTAACTGGATTCTAGTATTCCTCGAATTATTTTGTGCTCTTTCTGTTCCATAGCTCCGAGGGTTCCTTTATCGTTACTAAGGGCAAGGGTTTCAGTTGCGTACAAGTCACTTTGTTTGGAAACTATTACATTATGACGTACCCTGATGTTCTGGGGAAGGCGATTTATAAGAATCTTTCTTGGCGTTTGGTAACCTTTCTCAGGTCACCTATTTGTTGCCGAAGTGATTTCCCGTCATGTCTTTTGTAGGTCTTTTATTGTCGTCATTATTTTACTGTATAATTTTATTTTATTTGCCTAATAAATTGTTGAAAACATTTGTTTCCTTGTAAGATTTGTATGACATCCCTCTGTCTTAACAGTGTCACAGATGCTTGCAGATATCAATTTCCAGCCATAAAGCCGGCCAGTGTGGCCGAGCGGTTCTAGGCGCTTCAGTCTGGAACCGCGCGGCCGCTAAGGTCGCAGGTTCGAATCCTGCCTCGGGCATGGATGTGTGTGATGTCCTTAGGTTAGTTAGGTTTAAGTAGTTCTAAGTTCTAGGGGACTAATGACCTCAGATGGGACTGATGACCTCAGATGTTAAGTGCCATAGTGCTCAGAGCCATTTGAACCGTTTTTGAGCCAGCCATAAAATTTGCTCCAGATCCACACAGGAGGTCTAGATGCCAACTTATTGCCAGATCAGCGCTTTGGTTTTGATTGACAGACCGTTGGCTCTGCGACGAGATGAATTCGACAGGAAAAGCAAGCAGCCTTTGTTGCACACACAGCAGCCGTGGCTGCTGAAGTACATGCAGGGCATCTGGGCGACGACAGGTGGCCAAGACGTGCTTCATCACTTCCGTCTCCTGCTAACAACCAACAATCCTCAAACTTTCATCGGAGCATTAGACGCAGCACATTCTGACCTTGCTCCAGGGCATTAGGCATCAAAGATGGAGCTTCTAATGACTTCATTAGTTTGAAAGGTGCCCTAGTTTTCCTTTTAATCTCATCCCAGCTGCCCTAGTTTTCCTTTTAATCTCATTCCCGGTTATTTACGGCGATGCAACCAGGATTGTATCCAAGTCGTGTACCGAACATAATTACACTGTAAATGTCGTGTGACTTGAGCCTCCCGTCGGGTAGACCGTTCGCCGGGTGCAAGTCTTTCGATTTGACGCCACTTCGGCTACTTGCGCATCGATGGGGATGAAATGATGATGATTAGGACAACACAACACCCAGTCCCTGAGCGGAGAAAATCTCCGACCGACCCGGGGATCGAACCCGGGCCCTTAGGATTGACATTCTGTCGCGCTGGCCGCTGAGCTACCAGGGCCGGACATAATTGCACTCAAAAAACTAGGGAATCGTCCGAATGGGATGGCAATCGGTACATGTGACGTACCTGCACAAACAAACAAATGAGTACAATTTCAGAAAAATGGGATGAATTATTCAAGAAAAAAAGCTTCACAAACTGAGCAAGTCAATAAGGCGCTGCTCCACCTCTGGTCCTTATGTAGCCAGTTATTTGGTTGCTTGGCATTGACTGAGAGAGTTGTTGGATGTCCTCCTGACGGATATGGTGCCATATTCTGTCCAAATGGCGAGTTAGATCGTCAAAGTCCCGAGATGGTTGGAGGACCCTGCCCATTATGCTCCAGACGCTCTCAATTGGAGAGAGGTCCTGTGACCTTGCTGGCCAAGTTAAACTCTATCTTGGCCAGCAAGGTCACAGGATCACAATCTCAAAAAAAAGGGACAATAAAAACATCTCTCCTTGTGTGGTCGAGCACTATCTTGCTGAAATATAAGCCTAAGATGGCTTGCCATGTAGGGCAACATAACGGGGCTTGGAATATTGTCGACGCGTATGACTTCCTGCTATGAAATGAAATGGCGCTCCAGAACATCATATCTGGTTGTCGGGCCTACAGTATGCGACAGCCAGATTGCTATCCCACTGCTGTCCGCGGTTCCAGGCACGTCTCTGGCCTGAAATCTCATTGGCTGGAGTGGAATTGCCTTCAGTGATGAGTCCCGCTTCGAACTGAGCACCGATGTCCAGCGAAGACTTGTCTGGATGCACCTCGGACAGCGGTGGGTACCAACCTGACTGTCGACCGCCATACGGCCCAACGATCAGCCGCTATCGTCTGAGGTGTCCTCTCCTCTGGTTGTCATCCATGTCACCCTTAGAGCACAGCGGTAAGTCGACGATGTTATAGGCCCAGTTTTGTTGCCCTTCATGGCAAGCAATTCAGAGCTTACATCTCAGCAAGAGCCGGCTGCAAACGGTGAGAGTTTGTACTGCTTTTCTTCATGCTAGTAAATCCGTAGCTTGGCACGTAAGATCGCCGGATCTCTTCTCAATTGGGAACGCTTGGAGCATTATGGGCAACCATCTCTGGAGTTTGACGATCTAACTTCCCTATTGGAGAGAATTTGGCACGATGCCTCTCAGGAGAACACCCTATAGCTCTCTCAATCAACGCAAAGCCGAATAACTGTTTGCATAAGAGCTAGAGGTGGACCACAGCTTTATTGACTTGCTCAATTTGTGAAGCTCTTTGTCCTGAATTAGTCACCCATGTTTTTCTGAAACTGAAATCATTTGATTGTCTGTACTTGTACATCACATCTACCGACTGGCGTGCCATTAGCATAATTCCTTCATGATGCATCGTTTCTTTTTTTAATATATTTTGTCTTAGAGTGTACTTACGAAAGAGATCACTGGAATACATTCTTAATTTGTAATTTGTGAGAGCCTACGTTATAGAATAAAAGCTTCACTCGTTAGCCTGGCGCACGTAGAAATGATAATTGGACGATGTAAGCTGAATGCTGCCACAGACTGACACGTGTGCTTTGAACATTGATTGTCTTTGTTATCCTAACGCGCCACACGGCCAGAGCCATGAACGCCTCACCGTTTCTCTCCGGTTTCTCCGATCTTAAGGACGCTATGTCGATTGCATTTACGTGCGATTTAAATTAGGCGATGCTGAAGGATTTAGGTTATGTTATATGTCTACATGTGACTCTAAGAGCCGTAGATGTGTTTTGTTATGTGGACAGCAAAATAAATGACGATGGCCGAAGTAGAAATGATATAAAATGCAGAATAGCATTGGCAAGAAAGAGAAATTTCTTAATGTCGAATACAAATGTAAGTATTAGGAAGTATTCCCTGAAGGTATTTCTATAGAGTGTAATGTGTACCAAAGTGAAACCTGGAAGCTAAGCAGATAAAAAGAGAATAGAACTTTTCGAAATAAATGCTACAGAAGAATGTTGGAGATTTAAACCTAAGACGAAGTACTGAATCGAATTTGGAAGAAAATTCATTTATGGTACAACTAGAGTAAATAAAAAAGGAATTGGTTGACAGAATGCATCCCGAGGAATTAAGAAACGGTGAAGCAAGTTCAAATGGATGTGGATTCTATTACTTATGAAGAAATAAAGGGGCATTCACAGGACAGACCAGCGAGAAATGCTGCATAAAATCGGTCTTCGGACTGAAGACCACGACACCAAAACGCATGAACAACCCCGAGACAAACGGCCTAGTGAAAAGTGACTTAGTGACAGGACAGATTCTTTGAGGATATTGAAAGCAAGAGTTAAATATAGCCTAGATGACTTTATGCGTTACACTGTGAGGACCAGTCGAATGAATCGGAAGGAAGAGTGTTGCTCTCTAACGCCAAATAACCGGTTTCAGGTTCGGTCCAGTGAACAGTTTGAAACCAGCTGGATGGTTACTTACCGCGATGTAACATAAGGCTGCTCAAACAGTCCCAACTTCCTTAGAGTAGGAATGCCATTCGGCTTCAGACATTCGCAAAGAGAATACTTGTACTAACTAGTAACGCGTAATGCTACGGTATATAATATGAAATGCACATATGAATGGCCCGTAACAGCTTTCTTCATTTTCACTACAATCAGAACAGTGTAACATAAAAGCAACTAATTCTCTGGGAAAGTTACCGATGTGTGCGCTTCGAAAACAAGCGAAGCGAAAAGTGTATGGCTAACATTTTCGTTTATTTAATCACAACGATGTTCCTCACGCAAGTCTAAAATCAAAATTGAACGACTAACGCATGGACAGTATGCGTATAAAATGATGTTACCCTCTAGGAGAGATTTAGACGCGTGAAATTACCGGCCTCTATCGCATAATACGTTTGTTTGAGTCAGTACCCTAATCTGACGAAAATAATAGACGAATAATGAAAGATGCTGCTGTTACTGTAAGATATTATTCCTAGGACTATCATACGTTCAGGTTTCCGTGGATTTGTCATGGTTTTCAGGAGTTCTGAGGGCGTCCAGGGGAGGGAGGGTCTTCATATCGCCTTCCGGGATAAACTGGTAACTTTTATGTGTCCGGAAAAATTCAATTTACTTAAAATAATTTTAATGAATTTTAGTTAAAATTCACTAAATGAAGACTGGCGGTCAGCTATTTTCGATCGTTTTATATTTAGAAATCAGCGAAGCATGCTTAGACGCCTTTCTATACACATACTTTTCAAAATTTTTTATTAAGGACAACGAGAAGCCCTCGACAATCATCGATAGCATGCACTGCACCTTGTAGACAGTCGTGCGAAGACAAGCCAATTGCGCAAATGTACGTTTCACGCAACGAGACCGTGCCGCAAAATACGTTCAAATGTGTGTGAAATCTTATGGGACTTAACTGCCAAGGTCATCAGTTCCTAAGCGTACACACTATTTAACCTAAATTATCCTAGTGACAAACATACACACCCATGCCCATGGGAGGACTCGAACCTCCGCCCGGACCAACCCCACAGTCCATGACTGTAGCGCCCTAGACCGCGCGGCTAATCCCGCGCGGCCCGTGCCGCAAACATAATATCACGATACTGTAGTACACCGACTTACGTAGGTTTGTATCGTTTATATTCGTTAAGATTTTTTAACTCAACACGGTTTTATTTGTATAGGCCAATGTATCGTCGATAGACTGTATGTGCCCGAGGAAATAAACCGATGTGACCTAAATGTCACGGATTTTCAAAGTGTTTGTACAGGGTCGCCAATTTAAGTGATACTGGGTCAATGTATTCAAATCTTTTCGGTTTCGGTTGTGGAATGTGACCTTTACGATACACGGGGTATCTGATAAGTCCCAGTACCCCTTCTGATTTACGCGGTCTCGTCACATTTATGTGACCACCGCCTGTGTTCGACGTCAGCGTGCAATAACCACTCACAGACCTCAGGTGGAAGCGCCAACAATGGAGATGACATGGACAACAATGCAACCGTTCTCGGAATGCGGCAGCGGAGCAATTTATCCGTCGTTCTAAAGGACATCGCCATTGGTTTTCGGACCAAGGGTGGAAGTATTTCCGAAATGGCTAAGTCTTAAACTGTTCGAATGCCTCCATAGTGGAAGTATATCGTCCACGGCAAAATGGCGCCATCCAAAACCGGCGCCGAGTCAAATGTGGTGCCCCACGGGCCATTGATGATAGCCGTGAACGACGGCTTCGGAGAGGTGTACGGGCGAACAGACGTGCAAGTGTTGAGCAACTGACTACCCACATGAACCAAGGGACTACCAACAGATTCTCCTCAACAAACGTTCAGCGAACGGTGTTGCGTGTGGGCCTCCGCAACAGGCAGCTGGTTCTTGCACCCAAGTTAACTGCTGTTTATCGGCGACTAAGGCTGGAATTTGCACGCCATTAGAGCAGCTGGACGTCCACTAAGGGGTGACAGGTGACCTTTTCAGATGAATCGCGTTTTATGCTCCATCGGTCAGATGGCCGTTACCGCGTGCTCCCCTGCAACAGTCGTCGGAAGGTGTCCAGGATGGAGGAGGTAGCGTTATTGTCTGGACGATTCGCTGGATCGTTCTGAAAGATATATTGGATCAACCGAAGTACGCACGTATCCGTGAGGACCAGTCTGTGTTTTTCCTCGTCGCGATTGCATCTACAAGCGGGACAATGTAAA
Organism: Schistocerca serialis cubense; assembly: GCF_023864345.2. NCBI lineage: Eukaryota > Metazoa > Arthropoda > Insecta > Orthoptera > Acrididae > Schistocerca > Schistocerca serialis. The sequence goes on along the minus strand of NC_064639.1, from coordinate 542,604,492 downwards.
TGGTCACACAGCTCGCAGTGTACGTGCGTGGCTCGAAGAATAACAGGGTGTGTTTACCGTACTTGCCGGTCACCAAACTTCCCGGATTTAAACCCAATCGAGAATCTGGGATCACCTTGATCTGGCTGTTTGCGCCATGGATCCTCTATAGAGAAACCTACCGTAGCTGGCCATGCAGCTGGCCTACCGCAGCACGGCTCCACACCCCTGTCGATACCTTCCAGAACATCATTGACTCTCTTCCTGCATATCCGCGCTGCAGAAGATGGCCGTACAGGCTTTTGACAGGTGGTCATATTAATGCGACTGCACCACGTAGTACAGCTACTTTCACGCTGATTTTTGGAAATGGAAGGACTATGGAAGGACTATGGGACCAAACTGCTGAGGTTATCGGTCCCTAGGCTTACGCACTACTTAATCTAACATTAACTTACGCTAAGGACAACACACACACCCGTGCCTGTGGGAGGACTCGAACCTCCGACGCGGGGAGCCGCCCGAGCCATGACAAAACGCGTCAGGCCGCACGGCTACCCCGCGCGGCTTCAGGCTGATGAAAATTATTGTTTTGTTTCAACATTGCTTTGTTTCGGATGTGAGGACATGGCTGATTACAGGGGAAACACATACGGTACGGATATTGTATTCTAGTACCCGTGAGTTACACTGTTTACTGGCCTTTGTATGGGTGAACTAATATCTGCGGACGGGGAAAGCAATGACAGAAATAATCTGTGCCTTCAGTGAGCGCATCGGCAGTGCAACAACCCATAAGGCATTCCTGTTTGATTGGGTGAAACGTGCTTTTGTTTCAGGCAGTGTTAAGGACAGAATGTGTAGCGGACGTAAGGGAACCCGAGAAGAAACGTGTTTCGCCGTCGCTCGATTTACTCACCAATCTCAAATGGCGTTTGTTCACAGAAGACCAACTCAGCATCAAATAAAGCAGTTAGCACTGCATGGCCACATAAAAAAAGGGTTTGAAAATGAAAGTGGTTTGATCGGTGTTTGTAAATTAATTACCTGAAAATGATACTGAGCAGCGGGTTGCAGCTGCCATATTTCGTTGGGACCATTTTTAAATGCGTTGTCTCGCTCGAAAGAGTTATTTCATGATGTACGTCCGAAAAAGCGCATTTTACTGAGGAGTAACGCGATTCCTGTCCCACTATACTCGCTAGACCCATTTTTTTAAAGTGTACTTGAGTGGAAATTCCTGTTTGGCTGTGCTGAAAAATCAGCCATTAAGCCAACTCAGAGCAGAGCAGAGATTGAAGAAGCTTTGTTATTTAGCAGCGTGAGTTCCTTGATAAGCAGTTGTTAGCATACTTCTTCGACAGCGAATGGACATCATTTAATTGCAATACCATGGACGTAGAGGATATACGGGAAAAGTTTAAATTGATCGTAAATCACGGTCTAGAGGAGCATGTTCCGAATAATTGGATTGAGGAGGAAAAGACCAACGAGATTTTAATAACAAAATTTGGAAAAAAAGTCACATACCGATATCTTTAATATCGCTTTGCCGCAGAATACTTGATAATATTTCAGGTCCGAATATAATAACGTGCTTCGACAAAGAAAAGTTTCAAAATGGTTCAACTGGCTCTAAGCACTATGGGACTTAATATGGTTCAAATGGTTCAAATGGCTCTGAGCACTATGCGACTTAACGTCTGAGGTAATCAGTCCCCTAGACTTAGAACTACTTAAACTTAACTAACCTTAGGACATCACACACATCCATGCCCGAGGCAGGATTCGAGCCTGCGACCGTAGCAGCAATGCGGTTCCAGACTGAAGCGCCTCTCGGCCGCAGCGGCCAGCTAAAGAATGGTTTCCGTCCACACGTCATCATGGATTTAAAAAACGTGCTCGTGCGAAATTCAGCTTGCCCTTAACTAGGCATTAGCTCCTCCGAACAGTGGATGGACGAAACAGGTTAATTCCATATTCGTAAATCTGCGGAAAGAGTTTGGCGCGGTGCCCCACCAAGCGCGGTAGCACAGTAGTTAGCACGCTGTACTCTCATTCCGGAGGACGACGGTTCAGACTTGCGTCCGGCTGTCCTAATATAGTTTTTCCGTGGTTTTCCTAAATCACTTGAGGCAAATGCCGGAATGGTTCCTTCGAAAGGGCATGGCTTCTTTCCTTCCCTAATCCCTGTGCTCCGTCTCTAACGGCAACGTTGTCGACGGGACGTTAAACACTAATCTGCACCTACTTCACAATGCCCCATTGTATACGAAGGCCCGAGTGTAAGGAATAGGTTCTCAGATGGGTGTGGCTCGAAGACTTCTTAAGACATAGCAGTGAGTACGTCGTACTGGACAGCAGCTGTTCAACAGTGTCCCAGTAAGGGTGATATTGCCGCTCTTGTTCTCTATATACCGAAACGTTCTCACGGATAGGATGAGCACCAGTCTGCGACTGTTTGCTAATGACACTGTAGCGTGCTGGCAAGTGATTTCATTGAGTCAGTGTAGAATGTACAGCATGATCTAGACAGAATCTCTATTTTGTATGATGAATGGCAGCTTCCTCTAAATGTAGAAGAATGTAATTAATGCAGACGAGTACGAAAGCAACCCAGTAATGTTCGAATACTGTATTAGCGGTGTGCTACGTGACACAGCCACGTCGATTATTTATCTTAGTGTAACATCAAAAATGGTTAAAATGGCTCTGAGCACTATGGCACTTAACATCTAAGGTCATCAGTCCCCTAGAACTCAGAACTACTTAAACCTAACTAACCTAAGGAAATCACACACATCCATGCCCGAGGCAGGATTCAAACCTGCGACCGCAGCAATATAAGGTAGAACAAGCACATAAGGTCAATAGTAGGGAAGGCAAATGGTCCACTTTGATTTACTGAGAGCATTTTAGTGAAGCATAGCTCATATATAAAGGATACCACTTTTAGAACACTTGTGTGGACCATTTTTGATTACTACTCGCGTGTTTGGGGTCCCCACCAGGTCGGATTAAAGGAAGACATCGAAGCAATTCTGAGCCGTACTGATAGATTTATTAGCGGTAGGCTGGGCAACCATGCTAATGTTAGGAAAATTTCGATGAATCAAATGAGACTCCATGGGAAAGATGTTCTTTTCACGAAACACTATTGAGAAAATGTGGAGAACAGGCATTTGAAGATGACTACAGGACGGTTCTAACGTCGCCAACGTACATTTCGTCTAAGGGCAAGATAAGATAGATCAAAACTCCTATGGAAGACTTTTTGCCTATGCTCTATTTGCTAGTGAAAGAGGAGAGCAAATGAATAGTAATGGTACAAGGCAAGCTCCGCCAAGCACGGAGGTAGCTGGATTTTACGTGGTTCACGCAACGTTCCAGCCGTCCAAAATGCCTACCACGAACTCCGGACCCCACTGCATCAGAAATTTTTATTATGGACAGAAATCGAATCCCACGCTGCTAAACGAGGTTACCAGACTAATGAAAAATGGCGCTTAAGTGTTGAAGCAGGCTTTCTAAAGATGCTCGACAAGATATCAAAATATCAAGGATACATCTGCACAATGGACTATGGACCGCTGGATATATAGTTTTTACGTGTAAGGACTCCAGTATACAGGGTGTAAATTTCAAGTTGACAAACCAGAATAACTCCAAAAATAAGCTTCACACGAAAAAATGTGTAGAATCCAAAGTTGATTATTTTCGAGGGGGACATCTGCTGGTGCTGAAATTAGACCTCAACCCCAGCCTCTCGGGGTGGGGCGGGAGGCAACTTTAAATTTTCAAATGAGAACCCTGTGGTGTCACCGCCAGACACCACACTTGCTAGGTGGAAGCCTTTAAATCGGCCGCGGTCCATTAATATACGCCGGACCCGCGTGTCGCCACTGTCAGTGATTACAGACCGAGCGCCGCCACACGGCAGGTCTAGAGAGACGTTCTAGCACTCGCCCCAGTTGTACAGCCGACTTAGCCAAAGATGGATCACTGACAACTACGCTCTCATTTGCCGAGACGATAGTTAGCATAGCCTTCAGCTACGTCATTTGCTACGACCTAGCAAGGCGCCATAGCATTTGATATTATTTTATATTGTGGTTATAACATGTACCGTCAAGAGAGATGTTCTACAATTGTGGATTAAAGTTAAGTATTACATCAACTACGTACTTTATTTGCTACTATTAATTCCTTTAACTGTTCCAGACCTCACGCCAATCTGCGTGAGCTTAACGCGTGCCTTTCGGCTTCCTCTCATTGTGACTTGGCTGTCTTGCCAAGTCACAACAAACCCACATTTTTTTATTGCAGAATCAGATTCTACATAAAAACTACGTACATTTTGTCTTAAACATTTGTTTTGACTCTTGGTAGTTGGCGCTGTAATTCAAGAAAATCCATGTTCTCATTGTTGCGTGTAAAATGGTTATGGATGAATAAAAAATATTTACATCGTAAATTTTGATTCGTTAAAACTAAAACTCTCCCTTTCACCCAATAGGGTGGGGTTTGAGGGAGAGAAATTAGAGGTTTAAAAATGTTTACGCAAATATTAATTTCTTTCGCAGATTCGGATAAGTTTTGTTTGTTTCGTGGTCAACATTTGTAAAACTCTAATTCCTCTGTCTCGAAAACCCCACCCTATGGGGAGAGAGGGAGAGTTTTAATTTTCATTTTAGCACCAGCAGATGTTCCCCTCGAAAATAATCAACTTTGGATTCTACACATCTATTCTGGTTTGTCAACTTAAAATTTGCACCCTGTATAATGTAGGTACTGTTTTGACCTAAGAGGTACGGGGACTTCTACAACATACTGTACGGCAGTTTTCATTTCGTCAGGCTGCATCATATTTGAAATGCTGAATGATTTCATAGGCTTCACAGATGGAATCGAAAAAAATGAACATGGCAGATGAAGAGGGCCGACTACCTGTGAGCCCCACGGTACGGTCTGTTCTCCACGGTCCAAAATCGGACCCCTCCGCCGCCTGAAGGGATGGGCAGCCAAGTGAGCGCGCTGGATCAGCCACGATGTGGCTGGCCTCTCAACAGCCCTCTGTCGCAACATTAATTGTACGCTCGTTAAATATTAATAGCGGCACGCCTCCTTTGTAGGGCCATGTTTTTGCGTATCCCATTACGCAGTCCGCTGCCTCCGCGGAAAACGATACGCTGTATGGAAATATGAAACATAATGGCGAGTGCTAGGGTCACCCGCGCTATAAGGCGAGAGGCCCTCCCCTCTTCCGTTGTTCAGAGCTCATCAGGCCGGCATTAAGCGCAGACACAGCGCTTTGTTCCTTGCGCCGTAAGAAGGCTAGACAAAGGGAAACCGCTTCCTTCCGTTATAATGCTCTTTATATCCGCCGATGCCATTGTTGAGGATGCTGCAGCACAACCTTTGATACTGTAACAGAAATCTTGCGCTACTGTATGCAAAACAGCAAGCGTGAAGCATGCAACGCACATAAAAAGAGTCCCAAGGAAGGCTATCTCAAAGTTAGCCCTACTTAATTTACCAGTGTTACTAGGAAATTCACAATTATTCAGACGATTCTAATTCGTTACTCAAGTGTTGCTAAGAGAACGGAAAATTACTAGTACGAAAAAATTCATTACACAATCACGCTATAACAAAACGATCCATAAATTAAATATTACTATTGCTTTGCGGGAGACAGAGTATTTCTAAGATCAGAATGACAAAAACCGTGCTGCAAATGATTTAGAGAATATTTTCATGGAGCAATCAGTAACTATTTTATGTACGGTATATATCTCACTGTCATCATATCACGGAAAGAGCAAAGAAGGGGAAAAAGAAACGAGCTAGCGAAAACTACGTAAACGAAGCTGATGTTCATATAGGCGTACACAATTCAAGGAACTGAGATTGTCAACATGACAAAATCATTAATCGTTTACATATACACGTGGATGCTCTGTAGTATTAATTTATTTAGGTAGTTGATTTTCTGCCTACAAGACCATCAACATAAAATATTTTTTTCTAAGACAGTTATTGTCTGACAATGGCCTCGTGTGGCGAAAACTAGTAAACTAAATAACACTGTATATCGCCTACATTTTATTTATAAATGTGAAGTTGCCCTATCAAGCAGCGACAAATGACTTAATTAACGTGAAAAATATAAACGCCACAACAGTTTCGAAGTTCTGAAACTATTAATAGACTGCATCTACGTATCTCACCGACTTACCGACTACTGAACTTAACACTTGATATGTAGGGCATCCATAGTCGAAACATTCCATGGTGAATAAGATGGACTTCTGCGACTGTTAAAAATCTTCATTCGAAGATGCGATGAGTTACGCAAACTACATTTACATATCGCGTGTTCATAATGAGTCTATAGAAGTAATGTGTTTAAAAGCCGGAAAAAGCACATCCTCCAACATTCTCATGCAGAAGTTTAAAATTTCTAACTCGCAAATGTGCGAACTTCAATAAATACATAAAGAGGGCTAAGGACATCCCTAAACCTCCAATGCAGGCAGATTGAGAAGGAAGCAGTGCTGTTGCTAGTATTACGGATTACTACAGCGTAACATTCTTTTACGGGATTGATGTTAGAACAGAGACAAATTAACGAACATTCGGTTCAACAAATTATAGAACATACTCGTTCAGAACCAAAACAGACAGACGGGACAGCTTGAGGCGAATACGACCTGAGGTTTGGTGAATACATACGGAGTCATAAGGTACAAGTCAGAATAGCAACAAATACGAGTGCTGTGGATCCAACTCCACGCTCGACGGGAGCTGTTCTCAATAATAATATGACCTCTTCAAGTATACTGACATAGACTTTCTTTTCTTTTCTTTTAATATGAAGACGTAGGGTGAATCTGTACGAACATGTAAAAGTTACTTCTGAGCCGTGGCGAGACTGGTGCCAGGGCTATCATTGGTTAGGCACAATCGATTCCCTCTGGCAGAAGTTGTCTTTGGAGCCTGGGCCGGCTCAGGATATAGGGGGCAGTACGGACTGGAAAGGGACAACAACGTTGGACACGGCACGCGGAAGTGCGCGTATTAGCGAGACGTTGGAGAGACGACAGCGAGCATGGTGTGCCTGAGTACGAGCGTCAGTTAGAGGTTCAAATGGCTCTGAGCACTATGGGACTTAACATCTATGGTCATCAGTCCCCTAGAACTTAGAACTACTTAAACCTAACTAACCTAAGGACAGCACACAACACCCAGCCATCACGAGGCAGAGAAAATCCCTGACCCCGCCGGGAATCGAACCCGGGAACCCGGGCGTGGGAAGCGAGAACGCTACCGCACGACCACGAGATGCGGGCCGTCAGTTAGAGCTTGATCGTACTGGGGTCAGTAACAGCGGGCGGGCGCTGTGCCTTCTTGGCAACATCGTGAAGCTGTGCATGTGCTCGCTTCCGTGAAGGAACACGCTATTACTATCGGACTAAGCAACGTCTGGTGTCTTTGCCACATCGATCCAGCAGCTGGCATCAAGTTCAGTAATTCAAGTCCTACCAACGATTAGTGAAATAAAATGATGATTGCTCTTGAGGCAGCAAAGCGTTGCAAGGACTGTGATGTGATATTTCATGGCTCTTATTAAGTGTGTGCTTCGCTCCTTAATAGTATTGTTCTTACTTCAGCTGGCAAGAGTCTAAAACATTGATACGTGTGCGCAGCCTTACCGAACGATCTATTGTAAGTAGGCTGTTTAGGTTTTTTTATTGGTAACGCCACCTCTGTATGAAAATCACTGGCTGTGCTGTGTGCAGTCTGTGGCTGCTTTGCATTGTTGTAATACTCGCCATTGTAGTGTTAGGCAGCTGGCTGTGAACAGCGGGTAGCGTTGCGCAGTTGGAGGTCAGCCGCCAGCAGTGGTGGATGTGGGGAGAGAGATGGCGGAGTTTTGAAATTTGTTATGAACTGCTATATTTATATATGATGATATCAAGGTAAATATATTGTTTGTTCTCTATTAATATCTTTCATTTGCTAACTATCCCTATCAGTAGTTAGTGCCTTCCATAGTTTGAATCTTTTATTTAGCTGGCAGTAGTGGCGCTCGCTGTATTGCAGTAGCTTGAGCAGCGAAGATTTTTGTGAGGTAAGTGATTTGTGAAAGGTATAGTTTAATGTTAGTCAGGGCCATTCTTTTGTAGGGAATTTTGAAAGTCAGATTGCGTTGCGCTAACAAAATATTGTGTGTCAGTTTAAGCACAGTCATACAGAATTGTTCTAAGGGGAAGTTTCATATGTTGACCCTTAGCCGAGGATACCTCACTGGAATCTTCTGATTTTTTTTTGTAGTTTGTGTAATTAGTGTAGCTATTGTTTATTGATAGCCCATAATCATAGAGAGAATTTCCTTTGTAGTTGTAGTTTTTCATTGTTGTACAGTAAAACAGTTGTGGCATGCATGTAGATTTGCACCAAGTATTTCGCAGCTGCGCTGGCAATTAAGTAGACATTATTTCCATTGCTATGTTATTTTATTTTGCTCTTCAACTTGTGCTTTTCTGTGTTATCGTGTGAAATATTGTGACAATTATGGCGTGTGAAAAACGTAATACTAGGCTCCAAAGTAAACTGAGAAATGACAGTGAAGACGAAAGCAGTGTGTTAGCGCCGCAGAGTAATGAATTAACTAACGTTCAAAGTAGTAATTTGGTAATTGCGCATAGGGAAATGGAGCGGGCGGCAAACAATGGTGTAGACAGTGAAACAGGTAGTGAACAGGGAAGCGTTATCGATCGATTGGTCGGCAACAGCTCGCCTCAGGAATCGGGAATGACAGAACACAATATTGCAAATACTGCAGACTCAGATTTTGGGTTCCCACCGTTTTCTCACATGAGTCAAGACACATTTTCTGCTTGTCAAAATGTGAATGTTGCCGGTGCAAATGCACTGCCGAAAAGCGTAGAGAAACAGATTCCAGACACTAATACATTATTATTGCAATTAATGCAACAAATGGAACAAAATCAGAGACAAATGGGACAAAATCTTAAAAAGTTAGACACAGTGGAACAAAATCTTAAAAAGTTAGACACAATGGAACAACATCAGAGACAAACACAGCAACAGTTAGACACAATGGAACAAAATCAGAGACAAACACAGCAAAAGCTTCAAAAGTTAGACACAGTGGAACAAAATCTTAAAAAGTTAGACTCATTGGAACAAACACTTGAACAAACACGTGAAGATTTAACTACTGAGTTACATAACATTGAATCGAAATGTCAAAATGTCTGTAATGACGTAAAAACACAAATTTGTGAGCATTTTCAACCCATTTTTTCGCGGCATGAAAATGCATTACAGAATCACGAAGCAGCCATAAAAGAACTGCAAACCATTGTTCATGGAAATCATGAGACCTTGTGGGCTAAAATTGACTCAGTTGCATCTACCGATTCGGTTACGCAACTTGCAAAAACTCAGGAAAACTTAAAGGACACAGTAGATTCGATTTCAACACAAATGGACACTCTGAAACTTGGTTCAGGAAAACACACTGAGGAAATGTGTTCACTATCGGAGAAAGTAGCCGAACTTTCGTATCAGGTCACTAACTTATCTACAAAGGTAGATGATGATCTGAATGACACAAGACCTGTAGCCTTCACTGACACAGAAGAGTATGAACAAATTAGAAAATTCAAACAGAATCAAAATCAAATCAATACACAGTACAAAAGAGAAATCCGGGAAGTACAAGATCAGCTGACACAGGTAATACAAGAATTACGTATTTCAGAGGATACTCGCGCCCCAATACGGGAAGAGGGACACAGAAATACGGAACAGCCACAAAATAATAACACAGGGCATTTCGGAAGTTATGAAAGAAATTGGCAATGTGCACCGAATTTTGAGATGGAACGGCCGACACGACCTAACAATAACCGATATGCGACTCGGCGACATGATGATTTTGACTATAAGCTGTTCATTACCACACGTAAATTCAAAACATTTAAGAATTCTGGCAACGACATTCATCCACAAGCATGGCTCCATCAATTCTCGCATTGTTTTCCTCCCAACTGGTCGTTAGAACACAGATTAGAATTTATGTGTGGCTACTTGGAGAATGAACCAGCTGTAAGAATGCGATCGGTAATTCACGATTGCCACAGTGAAGGAGAGTTTTACGATGCCTTCCTCTCAGCATATTGGTCTCAAGCCACACAAGACCGAGTAAAACATAGCATCATAATGATGAAACGTTTCGAACAATCTGAATTTTCCAGTCTTATGAAATATTTTGAAGACATGTTGCATAAGAATCAGTATCTTTCAAACCCATACAGCCCCTCAGAACTCATCCGCATTTGCTTAATCAAATTGCCTGAACATTTACGACATATTATTTTGGCAGGACGTTGCAAAGACGACATTGAAGCTTTTCAGGGACTCCTACAAGAATTAGATATTGACACAGACAGTCGCCGGATGCGAAAACAGGAAAACAATCACTACAGGTCACATACGTCACAATTCCGTGATGACAGAAACAATAACTGGACACGAAAAGGCTATTCTTACAACGCAAATCGTGACCAAAACAGACACCACCCATATGACAACCGCTGGCAGAGTAATAATAGTTACAGAGAAAGATCGCATTTCCATAGTAATGACTATCACAGAGACAATCAGAGAAACAGACAATATGGGAACCAAAACAATTATTATCAAGGGAGGCAGAATAACTTCAGACGCAACAGTTCGGCGCACAGTTACGATTCAGGGAGAAACTCTCCACCACGTGACGGACAAGGAAGAAACCACGGAATCTACCGACATGACGACAGACTATATATTCGTAACGACAGACCTGAATTGCATCAGAACTGGCGGGATTCAAACAGAGCAGGCACTTTCGACAACGTGAATTTGTAGAAGTCAGGTCTCCTAATCCCAATAACAACGCGCGCCAACAAAGAGACAGACAATGACTCGTGCCGCAGGCACCCACGTGCGCCGGCTGGCTCAGAGAAAAATAACATAGACGCTAACCTTGAGAGAAATTCCAGTATTCTTTACTGACGTATACCGCATGACAATTGCATTCAAGTTCAAACTCTGAGTACTATGAAGAGTAAAGGTTTGCACCACATTTCACATGTAAAACCGTTTATTGAAAGATAATCTGCTTTTTAACTTTGTCTTTGCCATAAAACTTTTCACTTCACATTTCTAGTATGCATTGTCAGACTTATAAACTGTTACCATGCAACAATGTTTGAAGTTAAATATCCAGTCAAGAACCAAGAGAACTTATTTAAACAGAAATTACGAATGCATTGTTATTGTGAACAGACGACAAAGTGTTATTGTGTGTGTACATTCTTGCTTGTTAGTTGCACGATTACGTAACGACTATAAGGCTCACATACTTAGAACATTTACCAGTACTGCTAATGAGATTTTAATGCAACATTTTGGTTTACTTGAAAATACGTTTTGTATTTAAAGTACTTTCAGTGAGATACCAGATGACACAGTGGTTAGTTTATGTGACAGCTACACGATTTTATCACGACGCTACTAATGAGTGACAATTTACAATGTTGCTTTTGTGGTGTATCTGTTTTATATCTGCACAGTTTTTCTGAATTCTTCTGGAAATCAAAACATGTTTTATTAGTAACTTTTGTGGTATAGCTACAAGGAGACAGCCTTTTCCATAGCACAACAATACGTTACAGCACAGTACTTTCATCATCACAACAATAAGCGTAATAACTAAGATATCTCTACGCAAAGCATTTCACTTTTGTTTATCATGAGGTAAGTACATTGGCTTCTGCAGAACTTAGCTTTCGGAGGAAAATAACTACGACACTTCCACAGAGATTATCTTACAACAAGATGCACATTTAGCGCTACAGGACACGCATTTGAGTGATTAATTTTGTACTTAAAACATTTATTTTTAAAGATTTTTGAATTACAAAGAAAGTTTTCCGTGATACATTTCATTCCATTGCTGTAATCTGTAACATCTGAGGGTGTAATTACATTAATCCTCAGGGGGTACACGCCTACTTTGTGTACCATGTGTGTGGCAACCACAAGGAACCCTAGCTAATATGGTATTTGCTTATACAACTTTACACATCGGTACCATATTTCTCTAACACACAAATTACACAGCTATCTGATCATGTAACTGAGAGATAAACATGTTTTTTACTACGTCAGTGACACATGTTTACGTAATTACACCGTTGGATAACTTCACACTTACGAAATTGTATTTTGTCTGTACTTTGAGAAATGCTCATATTTTTCGGACCCATTGTGATACTATGAGAGCTTTCAATGATGTATTTGGTATGAGATCATGATTTTTAAAGTACGTTTGAGGTAGGTGACAGTATTTAAATGAGCAGAGAATTGTTTTTAGGTTTGAAATTATTGGAGGAAGCTGCGACGATTTTGAGAATTGACTGAGATGTTATGATATTATTACGACGACGATGTGTACTATGCTGTTGAGATATGTTTATGATCAATAAGATGATGCTACCGTATATGAGGAATAAGAAGTATGTTGGAAACCAATAATCGTGCTTTAAGAGTTATGAAATGTGCATAAATGCATGACTGTATCACAATGCTGACGAATATTTTATTTGGACACTTATATTTATAGGATTTTCTTTCTACAGATTTGCAACGCTAATTCTTGACCTGTGAAATATTTTAATGTGAGACTGTCACTGTAGCGGAAACTGCTGTCGTAAATATTTCCGTAAGAAAGTTAAGTGACCACCTGCACGTGCGTCATCGGCACACCGCTGTGTCAGACGCCGGGAGAACAAGTCATTAGTGAGTGCCTCATCAGAAGCACAGGTAAAAAAAAAAAGAAAGGGAGGCCATTGTCCTCGCTATTGACATTTCCTTGTTGAAAGCATACTGTGGAGCTCGTAATTTATGATATTTACTAAAAGGCCTAATGAAATGATTATAAACATTTTACATCTATTGTCTTTGTAGTTAAGAGATTGCTCATTTTGTTTAATATCTGGTTTCCAGCTGTGTTGCAGCATTGGTTTTATAAAATAAACTTAAATGCATCTGCTAATGTGAACACTTTCTGTCAACAGATCTATTAAATGATAATTTTGTAATCCACATTCTTTAAAAAAAGGAACACTTGGAAAGGAAAGAACAATAAGAAGGGACTAGTAAAAGTAACTGGACACATAATTTTCTTTTCAAGTACATGGTAATATTTCTTTTACAATAAGTTGTTGTGGTGCACCACTTTAATTACATAGACATTAAGATGTGAATATACATTTCCCTTATCTGCATTGTTGTTTTTACTGTAATATTTTTTTTGCTTGAGCTATGTCATGTTTAGATATAAGCTGCTGTTTGCCAGGCATAATGTTACTGAATTTGACTTTGTATTACACTGTTAAGCCAGTTTACTACGCATTTATTTTTCTTGTTTGCTGCGCATTGCCTCATATTAGTTGTAATGTTGAATTGCTTGGTAATTTAGATTTACTGTAGCTTGCTTTGCAAATTTCCATTTTTTTCATTGCTGTTTATATTAATTGTTTTATGTGCTGCTGCATTGCCTCATCCCTTAGTTTAGCATCTGAGCTCAGTAGATTTAAGTTAGCTTAAGAGGGGGTAGCCTCTAAGAGAATGAGTTGCGATGAATTGGAAGAAATGCATTCAGAAGTTATACGAAAAAAAGTACAGAAAACAGGTTTAGGTAGGATTTTCTTGGAAATAAATGTTGAGGTAAGAAATGTGTGAACATATAAATACAGAAAGCATGCTTAGATAGAATTTTTTTGCTGGAAACAAAGGATGAAATAAGAGGAAAGAAATATGAAGTTTTGGGTTGGACTGCAGTACCACATGTTACACTGAAAACGAACCCTGTCCTTTCCTTTTGTGTCATCCCTCTATATGTTTGTGTACCCTTGTGTATTTGTGTTTTTCCTGTCTTTATGTGTTTATCTGATAAGACTTATGTTGTAGAATTTTTCTAGTACTAAGCTATGTTCACTATGAGGAGGAATTCTGTTATCCTCAAATATAAGTTGCATTAATAATATGTTATTTTCTTTGTAAAGTTGTTTACAATTCTGTTCTGTTTCAATGTTCATGTGTGAAATTAATGTTTCGAAAACTATTCTCATTATTTTATATATTTACTTATGTCACAACTCCTGTAACTCTGATGGATATGTTATTTCGATTCTTTTGTAAAGCCTGTACTACAAATGTTATCTGTATTGTTATGTACTTTAATGATGTATTTTGTACCTTTGTAATTGTATTCTCATGTTATAAAATTGTAATTGACACCAGTTCATCTTATTATTAACTTGTAAGTTACATTTCACTGCACACGTTTCTGTTGGTCATAGTATATGGACAATATGTGAGAAGTAGGGACTGTTAGTGTTTGCACGTGTGTTGATAATTCAGCAAGGGACTGGATAACAGCATTGCTCGTTCTAAGGACAATTCCAAAAAACTTTGTGAGTGCACAAGTGGTGGTTATGGACTTGCTATATTAACTGCAAGACTCTTCACTGGTGATTGTGCACCTGCACAATCACAACAGATGGCTGCTGGTCATCTCTACCAGGACTACAGTGGGCCTGTCCACACTTTCTACAAGGACTGCAGTGGGTCTGCACCTCTGGTGGCCCACCAATACCATACTCTCTACCAGGACTACAGTGGGTCTGCTCTGTGATGACCTACCTACCAATATTCTTCCAAACTACGACTGACTCTGCTGTGGGTTTGCTCTGTTGTGGCCCATTACCTGTATGCATGTCAAGAGTCAGCACTGTCTTTCCGTTGGAAGGACAACACTACTTCTTCAAGACTGCATGGAAATCCAATACTTCTGTGTGCATTTTCTTTTACTGCTCAGACTTTGAGAAAAACACTGCAATGTTACTGTGATGAATGAACAGGACTGTCTTTATGGACTGTGAGAAAGTTTAGCTTTTGACCAACATTGTATCAATAAGTGTGTGCATTTGATATCTTTGTTATTGTAATTATGAAAAATTCTATCAAATCATTATTGGGCACTGCCCAAAAAAATTTGTAAAATTTTTTGTGGGGAGCATGGGGGCTATGTAAGTAGGCTGTTTAGGTTTTTTTATTGGTAACGCCACCTCTGTATGAAAACCACTGGCTGTGCTGTGTGCAGTCTGTGGCTGCTTTGCATTGTTGTAATACTCGCCATTGTAGTGTTAGGCAGCTGGCTGTGAACAGCGTGTAGCGTTGCGCAGTTGGAGGTCAGCTGCCAGCAGTGGTGGATGTGGGGAGAGAGATGGCAGAGTTTTGAAATTTGTCATGAACTGCTATATTTATATATGATGATATCAAGGTAAATACATTGTTTGTTCTCTATTAATATCTTTCATTTGCTAACTATCCCTATCAGTAGTTAGTGCCTTCCATAGTTTGAATCTTTTATTTAGCTGGCAGTAGTGGCGCTCGCTGTATTGCAGTAGCTTGAGCAGCGAAGATTTTTGTGAGGTAAGTGATTTGTGAAAGATATAGTTTAATGTTAGTCAGGGCCATTCTTTTGCAGGGAATTTTGAAAGTCAGATTGCGTTGCGCTAACAAAATATTGTGTGTCAGTTTAAGCACAGTCATGTAGAATTGTTCTAAGGGGTCGTTTCACTAAATTCCGTATCTAAAGATTGCCGTGTGGTACCTTACAGGCCCACGTAAGGTGCTCCATGTGATGCTTGGGTTTTAATGAGCCAGTTCCGGTTGCATCATTCGTGTAGGTGGTTCTGCTTAAAGGAATGAAATCAGTTTTATTATTATCAATTTTATCGAAGTAGTTTTCTGTATAAGTTTGAGTATTAAGGTGAAGGTAGGGTTGTTTGGTTCCCTGTTGTCGCTTCTCATTTATGTTTCAGAGATCGGAAGCAGTGGGCCACCGAAGTGCAGAGCCTCCTCTTTTAAATTACTAGCATTATTAAATGCACCACTGCATTTCAAATTGCCAGAGATACATGAACTACTTTTCAATCAAGTCACCAGATCTGTAAACAATGGTCGGAACGTCTACTGATGTTCAGTTCCTCGACGAGAGAAATTTGTTTCTTGGTTACAAAGCCATTCGCGAACCACTGTGTGAACATCCTCATGGTCCGAAAATCTGCTATTTCTGCGAATCAGTTCCTCAGTTGCCTGGCCATTGTCTTCTGAGGTCGATGTCAGAGGCCTTCGTCCCCGAACAGCATCACCCACGACTGTGCGGCCTTGCTGAGACTGTTAGCAGCATTCTACCATGGCTGGATGCACACAGCATTTCGTCTGTATACCGCCAAACTTCACGTTGAATCTGAGTACACTTCAGACGTCTTGCCCACAAGAATCGTACTTTCCCGCGTACTTTAAATCTGGAGTACGTTTCCAGTTGCTGCGCCACTCCACTTCCACTCTGCCGAAACATCAAAACCGTGGTCTGGACGGACAAGTAACTAAAATTGTAAAAATAAGTCTTTGACACTGGGCAAGAAGGTCTTCTGAGGGATCTCTGACAATGAATGCGTAGAATTATGACTGGACTGCCGCAAAATACAGATAGGTATTACATATCTTGTCGGACACCCACCTGACTTCAAATAGGCCAGAAAAATAGGGACATCTGTAATTTACATGTTTCTCGAACCACGGTACAGTTCATAGAGGAGGGTATTTAGTATCAAAGTTAACAACTCTCAGTTCATTAGCCCTTCACTTATGCAGCGTGGGAAAAATGATTATTTATCTATATATTTGGTAATTCCACTAGCATATCTTACCTTCTGCTCAGATGAATACAGGGTTATAAGTACAAAATAAAATAGGGGTAATGCAGAAATAGGTTTAATAATGAATAAAAAAATTGGAATGCGGGTAAGCTACTACAAATAGCGTAGTGAAGGCATTATTGTGGTCAAGATGGACACGAAGCCCACGTCTACCACAGTAGTACAAGTTTATATTCCAACTAGCTCCGCAAATGAAGAGATTGATGAGATATATGAAATTATTCAGGTAGTGAAGGGAGACGAAAATTTAATAGTCATGGGTGACTAGAATTCAACAGTAGGGAAAGGAAGAGAAGGAAACGTAGTAGGTGAATATGGAATTGGGTTAAGAAATGAAAAAGGAAGCCACCTGGTGGAATTTTGCACAGAGCATAACTCAATCATAGTTAACACTTGGTTCAAGAATCATGAAAGAACGTTATATACATGGAAGAGGCCTGGAGATACTGGAAGGTTTCAGATAGATTATATAATGGTAAGACAGAGACTTAGGAACCAAGTTTTAAATTGTAAGACATTTCCAGGGCAGATGTAGACTCTGACCACAATCTCTTGGTTATGAACTAAAGATTAAAACAGAAGAAACTGCAAAAAGGTGGGAATTTAAGATGATGGGACCTGGATAAACTGAAAGAACCAGAGGTTGTAGAGAGTCTCAGGAACGGCCGGCCGCGTGGCCGAGCGGTTCTAGGCGCGTCAGTCCGGAACCGCGCGACTGGTACGGTCGTAGGTTCGAATCCTGCCTCGGGCATAGATGGGTGTGATGTCCTTAGGTTAGTTAGGTTTAAGTAGTTCTAAGTTCTAGGGGACTGATGACCTTAGATGTAAAGTCCCATAGTGCTCAGAGCCATTTGAACCATTAAGGAGCGATTGACAGGATTGTGGGAAAGAGATACAGTAGAAGAAGAATGGGTAGCTTTGAGAGGTGAAACAGTGAAGACAGCAGAGGATCAAGTAGGTAAAAAGACAAGGGCTAGTAGAAATGCTTGGGTAACAGAAGATATATTGAATTTAATTGAGGAAATAAGAAAATATAAAAATACAGTAAATGAAACAGGCAAAAAGGAATACAAACGTCTCAAAAATCAGATAGACCGGAAGTGCAAAATGGCTAATCAGGGCTGGCTAGAGGACAAATGTAAGGATGTAGAGGCATATATCACTAGGGGTAAGATCGATACTGCCCACACGAAAATTAAAGAGACCTTTGGAGAAGAAACAACCACTTGTGTGAATATCAAGCGCTCAGATGAAAAGCCAGTTCTAAGCAAAGAATTGAAAGCAGAAAGGTGGAAGGAGTATATATAGGGTCTATACAAGGGCGATGTACTTGAAGACAATATAATGGAAATGGCAGAGGATGTAGATTAAGATGAAATGGGAGATATGATACTGCGTGAATAGTTTGACAGAGCACTGAAAGACCTAAGTCGAAACAAGGCCCCGGGAGTAGACAACATTCCTTTAGAACTACTGATAGCCCTGGGAGAGCCAGCCCTGACAATACTGTACCACCTGGCGAGCAAGATGTGTGAGACAGGCGAAATACCCTCAGACTTCAAGAAGAATATAGTAATTCCAATCCCAAAGAAAGCAGGTGTTGACAGATGTGAAAATTGCCGAACTATCAGCTTAATAAGACACGGCAGCCAAATGCTAACGCAAATTCTTTACAGACGAATGGAAAAACTGGTAGAAGTCGACCACGGGGAAGATCAGTTAGGATTCCGTAGGAACGTTGGAATAAGTGAGGCATTACTGACCCTACGACTTATCTAAGAAGATAGATTAAGGAAAGACAAACCTACGTTTCTAGCATTTGTAGACTTAGGGAAAGCTTTTGACAATGATGAGTGGAATACTTACTTACAAATTCTGAAAGTGGCTGGGGCAAAATACAGGGAGCGAAAGGCTATTTACAATTTGTATAGAAACCAGATAGCAATTATAAGAGTGGAGGGGCATGAAAGGGAAGCAGTGGTTGGGAAGGGAGTGAGACAGGGTTGTAGCCTATCCCCGATGTTATTTAACCTGTATACTGAGCAAACAGTAAAGGAAACAAAGGAAAAATTCGAAGTAGGAATTAAAATCCATGGAGAAGAAATAAAAGCTCTGAGGCTCTCCGATGACATTGTAATTCTGTCAGAGACAGCAAAGGACATGGAAGAGCAGTTGAACGGAATGGAGAGTATCTTGAAAGGAGGATATAAGATGAACATCAACAAAAGCAAAACGAGGATAACGGAATGTAGTCGAATTAAGTCGGGTGATGCTGAGGGAATTAGATTAGGAAATGAGACACTTAAAGTAGTAGGTGAGTTTTGATAATCGTGGAGCAAAATAACTGATTATGATCGAAGTAGAGAGAATATAAAATGTAGACTAGCAATGGCAAGGAAAGAGTTTCTGAAGAAGAGTAATTTGTTAACGTCGAGTATAGATTTAAGTGTCAGGAAGTCGTTTATGAAAGTGCTTGCATGGATTGTAGTCATGTATGGAAGTGAAACATGGACGATAAATAGTTTGGACAAGAAGAGAATAGAAGCTTTCGAAATGTGGTGCTACAGAAGAATGTTGCATATTAGATGGGTAGATCACATAACTAAGGAGGAGGTATTGAATAGAATTGGAGAGAAGAGAAAATTGTGAGACAACTTTAAGAAGGGATTGGTTGGTAAGACTCATTCTGAGGCATCAACGGGTCACCAATTTAGTATTGGAGGACAGCGTAGGGGGTAAAAATTGTAGAGGGAGACCAAGAGATGAATACACTAGACAAATTCAGAAGGATGTAGGCTGCAGTAGGTACTGGGAGATGAAGAAGCTTGCACAGGATAGAGTAGCATGGAGGGCTGCATCAAACCAGTCTCTGGACTGAAGACCACAACAACAGCATCTTGCCTTAGTCTCAAGATGCACGCGATGGACATAGAATGGTAGCAGCACAACTGCTGAAGCGTCCCTCTCAATTACCGGCTCCCTAAATATACTGAACTGGGTTTCTCCAGAATCGAAGGTACCTACACAAATTAAGAACCTTTGTTACACTGACGCCCCGGAGGTAATCATCTTACGTAATTGTATAATAAAACGCCCAAAACATTATTGCAATGCCCCTGCCCAATAGCCAGCCAGAACAATCTTAATGATTAATGCTTAGTACACAATTGTAAATTAGTTAGTGTTAGTGGTTCGTAACGAAAGGCGATAACTACAACACACTGTCACATTACAGTACATGATTACGACGTAACGCTTTTACAAGAAAATTAATTGCCTTATCTGTGTTGCATGATGATAATGTCTTGTCGTTCAGCTAAGTTCAGAATTTTACTCAGTTTTTCAGGTGGATGGAGGAGAGGACATGAAAACGTGCGTGGGTCGCGTAGCATATTTACGGATCTCGAGTGAGTTTTCCGAGCAGAATGGAGTTAGTGCAAACTGCGCAGCAACATGTTCATGATCCAAGAGTCACCAGCGAATGTCAGTGTGTGCAGCTACGAACAAAAGTGTTTCATAGTGGAAGGTATCTGGAGCAAATAGTGGGCAAATGAAAGAACGTTGTACAATAGTGACCAACCGGATGAGGCATGCTTTTGCCGAGACAATTACCTCATATTCAGGAGGATTGAGTTTGCTCTGACTGGCCATCCTCACATAGGTTTTTCGTGGTTTTCCTAGATCATTTCCGGCAGATGCTGGGATGCTTCCTTCATCAGCGTCACGGCCAAGAACCTGTGCTACCCTCAGAAAAGCACGTATACCCTGAGTGTATGTACATTTCTGAGCTATTTATTTTCATTTTATTACAATGGAAAATCCTATATCATTGTGAGATAGTGTTTGGATGAATAAATCAACAGAGGTCACTAGTAGTTTAATATCAGTAGGTTTCTTCTTAAGGCTGTCCCAGTAACTTGAACTGCACTGAAGAAACTATGTCATCTTACTCCATCTGATGACCCGTACCTAGACCATGTTGTTTTGACCGGCTTTGTCAGCATCTGTGTTGATTAATAATTCACCATCTAAATGCTCTGTCGTTGTCTTTCCGGATGCACCGTCTTTTGGTTCTCGGTCGGTGTAACGCCGTCTGCCGAGGGTGAACAGACATCCCTCGTTTCGTTTGTTCCTTGAAAATGATGGGATGTTAATCTGTGGAGATGTCGGTGGTCATCGACGACGTTAGCCGGTTACATTCCCATAATATTTTAGCATCTAGGAGCTTGTCGGAAGAGATCACATCACACGTATCCCGCATGAATTTCAGAGGCGTTTGCAGCGCAGCAGGCTTAGCCGTTCTTGTACTGGACGGAAAAGCGTATGTGGACATGGAGCTGCATGAGTTTTGTGATGTCAGTTCCTATTAGTTCACATTGAGGAATCACAGCCATGCATGAAATAAGTTCGGCGCTTTTTCGACCACAGGCAACGAAACTTTTAACCAGTAAGAGTTAGGACGTGTAAGAGGTAGGACGTTCTCTGGTCACAAGCAGAACTTGGGAGACTCCACACCGGATTTCATCATTTCCATATTTTATGGGATTCGTATTATTATTTCCGTCCTAAGAATATACATAGTTTGGAAGCATGAGGATCTCCAGAAAAACGCTTCTTTATTGATACGACTTGTAATGAAATCAGGGAAACCTCATATTGGTGGTTAAAGAATTTTCGTACTTTGTTATTTTCGTACTGTAACTTGTGTGTTATGAAAGTATACCATCTCAAGGCTATGGCATGCTGAGGATTCATCAGCAACATGCTGTTCTTGGTACGACTTGTTATAATCGTCAGTTAAAAACCTATGGGCTACCATTCAGGAGATAGTACATTACACAATGTCATTATAGTGTAATGGATAGAGGTGCGAAGTTACGAAGTGAATTATTATGCTGTTAACTCGTGCCTCTCTATTTCCAAACATATTTTTGTTCAGCTTCGCATGTTCCGAAAGGCTTTGGTTCTTTCTTATTAATTTAACAGAAGTACGTTCGCAATATTCGTCGTTATGGAAATGTAAAGGGCACTCTCACGAAGGAATGACTTTTTTCAAATTTGTGGACATGTCAAGGAACATGTTTCAAGATTTCTTTCTACGTCACTGTCTGATTTAATTACAAATCAGTATTTATTCACTCACCCAAGATGGCTCTGAGCACCATGGGACTTTACTACTGTGGCCATCAGTCCCCTACAACTTAGAACTACTTAAACCTAACTAACCTAAGGACATCACACACATCCATGCCCGAGGCAGGATTCGAACCTGCGACCGTAGCGGTCACGCGGTTCCAGACTATAGCGCCTATAACCGCACGGCCACTCCGGCCGGCTCACTCACCCAAGAAACGGTCTATATTCTGGGATATAATTGTTTCGTAAATGTTGTTTATAATTGTCTGTACGGACATATGCGCGCGCGCACACACACACACACACACACACACAACTGCATGAAGTAAAGAAAGTGTAACAGTAATATTGCAATACATCAGTGTTCTTTTTTCTTTTTTTATTTAGTTTGTCTACAGAGAGTTTGCACTACTGGCAGTAGTATATTTTGCACTTCCTGCTTCAACTCTTGTACTTCATTCCAAATTACAAAACAGTCCGTGGTGGTGAAATTATTTAATTTCGATAACACGTTTTGCGCTTTTCTGCGTCATTAGATTGTCTACAAAACAATAAAAAGAGTCCATTAAAAACTAATAAAGGGAGCAGCAGGTTCCAAGCGAATAAATAAACTAGAACGTATATCAAAACTTACGCTGAAGTAACTGGATAAAACACCCACCCCTCATAGAACCAAAAAGAATGAGAGTTGCGTCTAATCAACAGAAAGAAATTGCGACTATATGCCACACCAGCTATGAAGGAGACGGGAAAACTTCAAAGAAGTTTAATAAAGTCGTATGTTACCTGAAGTACACCAGCAGACACTGTCACAACAGCACAGAATAGACTAGGCTTACAAAAGCGTCAGCTGTGCGCCGCACAATACGTCCGCTTAGCACTCACACAAATATAACTTTGACAGAGTAGAAACAACACACAGCGCTTATGTGGCTAAAGATATCCAGATGGCGACGAGGAGTTAGAAATTGTTAAACGCTGTACGTTGACAAGAATAATTTTCTTAACAATCAACTGATTAGTAAAAATCAAGTTTTACGATACAGTGTTAGTGATTTCTACGATATTAGTGCACTGATACTTTCTGGTTTGTGTTATAGGTCGTCTCACACGACAGGATTATTTTAATAGTGACTTTTTGGTATGAGAGAAGATAGGAGGAGGATAGTTATGGGGCTGTTTCGGGGGATTTATTTTATTCTATGTGACATATTTTCTTTGTTACATTTTTGCGTTTCGATATTCCTTTGTTTCTAAGGTATAAGTTTAGGTCTTACTTTTTGATAGACCTTATTCTGGTAACTTGATGCTTGGATTTCTTGGTTACTGAGTGCGTCCGCTGCTGTGCAGTTTAAGTTTTAGCTAATTTACCGCGTATACTAGGCCTCTATGACATAATTGACTCGCTATGTATCATGCTAGCATCACTTTACCTTTTACTTTTGCTCGTGTATGGGAATCTGAATACTTAATTTTGTAAGAAAATGAAACGCCTACAGCCTGCCGGCCGCTGTGGCCGAGCGGTTCTAGGCTCTTCAGTCTGGAACCGCGTGACCGCTACGGTCGCAGATTTGTTCGGTTTAAGTAGTTCTAAGTTCAAGGGGACTGATGGCCTCAGCTGTTAAGTCCCATAGTGCTCAAAGCCATTTGAACCATTTGAACCTACAGCCGTCCTTATGATCTTGCTTATTGTATAGCTATCAGTTTCGGTGCTTCAGTGCGCCATATTCAGGCCTTAGTTCATGCTGGAGGGGTTATCACGATCCACAACACTGCGTCAGTGACCAACATAGTTGGTTCACAGACTATCTGTAACTGTGACGTCAGCACTCCAACCATCAACTCTCAACTCAGTTGGCGTAAACCAGTTATGATGGTCACTGATACAGCGTATATATGGATCGTGACAATCCCTTCAGCATGAACTAAGGGGTGAAGATGGCGCATTGAAGCGCAGAAACTGAGAGCTGCACAGTAAATAAGATCGTAAGGACGGCTGTAGGCGTTTTATTTTCTTACAATAGTGAACGGCCGTGGTTCCAAAGACCTCCAGGATGGACATACAAAAACTTAATATTTACTTGTTTGAACGTAGCTTGTATGACTTATCGTATTTTGCATACATGCATTTCAATACATTTCTTTTACGGTAAATGATAACAGCCATGTTAAAAATTTTGAGGCAGTTCTTTTACGTAGTTTTATAGTCATGTACGCGTCTTACGCCCATTCTTGCGTGCCATCTGGGAATCTTTTGTCACAATAGCACTGTGTGTGCTCTCTAGTCTGTCACAGGCTTATTTGTGTGAGGGCTGAAAGGACCTATTATGCCTTGCACAGCTGATGCCGCGTTTATACTTTTGTAAGCGTAGTCTTATGCTGTGCTGCTATGACGGTGACTGCTGGTGTGCTTAAGATAACACACAGTTTATCGAAACTTTTTTGAAACTTTCCCGGCTGTTTCATAAACAAAATGGATTATTGTCGGAGTTTCTTTCTTTTAATTAGGTCCACCTCCATTTATTTCTGCGCAAGTTTAAATAAATTTTTTAGCTTATTTATTCTCGTACATGTACAAGAATAGACCATGCCCCGCCTTCTGTCTGTTCCTAATGGATTCGTTTCTTGTTCTGTAGACAATCTGATGATGCTCCAAAAGTATGAAATGTGTTACTTACATTTTGATTTGCTTTAAGATCGAAAAATGTTCGTTAACAATATTTTTGTTTATACTTAAGGTGATGTTCGCTTGATTTATGGCTTACATCGCGAAAAGCCGTCTGCTAGCATACCGTTGATGTTTTTCTCCTTTAGACACTGATACTTGTGGCCTGATTTTCAGTTGTTCTGCAGCACTGTGCGTTTCTTATGTTTTTGACAGCACATGCGGTTTAAAAACATAAAAAACGCATAGTGCTGCAAAACAACTGAAAATTAGACCACAAGTATCAGCGTCTGAAAAAGTAGAAACGATGTGTTAGCAGACAGCATTCCCCAATGTAAGCGAGAAATAAAGAGAAAATCACTGTAAGTACAAGCCAACATATTGTTAATGAACTGTTTTCGATCTTAAAGCAGATCAAAATGTAAGTAACGTACTTACAGACCACTGAGGATGCTTTACTTCAATAAATCGAAACGCGTCTGGTGGGAAAAAAGAAAAAAAACATGCATTTTTGTTGTCGCAACGACAGTACTAAAATACTCTCAAGACTGTTTTTTCAGTTAGAAATAATTCAAAAAAGTTTCTGTCCCTGTCGGCTAGAATGAAATGCAAGACATTTGTCTTGTACTGTCGTATCCTGAGAGGGACAGAAGACCTTACAACGAACGATGAAATTCGATAAGTTAATTGGTAGTGGACCGCCTGCTGTTTCACCACCTGGGCTGAAAAGTAAGCTTTGACTTGTGCACAGTACACAGAATAAGTGTAAGTAGGCTGTTTAGGTTTTTATATTGGTAACGCCACGTAACGCTCTGTATGAAAATCACTGGCTGTGCTGTGTGCAGTCTGTGGCTGGTTTGCATTGTTGTTGGCTATTGTAGTGTTGGGCAGTTGGCTGATAACAGCGCGTAGCGTTGCGCAGTTGGAGGTGAGCCACCAGCAGTGGTGGATGTGGGGAGAGAGATGGCGGAGTTTTGATAGCGGATGATCTGGACAGAGACAGAAAATTTAGATATCATGAACTGATATATATATATATATATATATTATGACTTTTGAACACTATTAAGGTAAATCCATTGTTTGTTCTCTATCAAAATCTTTCATTTGCTAACTATGACTATCAGTAGTTAGTGCCTTCAGTAGTTTGAATCTTTTATTTAGCTGGCAGTAGTGGCGCTCGCTGTATTACAGTAGCTTGAGTAACGAAGATTTTTGTGCGATAAGTGATTTGTGAAAGGTATAAGTTGATGTTAGTCAGGGCCATTCTTTTGTAGGGATTATTGAAAGTCAGATTGCGTTGCGCTAAAAAATATTGTGTGTCAGTTTAGTGTTGATCAGAATAGGGAAAGAGCGAAATGTCTGAGTACGTTCAGTTCTGCTCAGCTCTTTGAAAATCAAATAATGTAAGAGGTTTATCAGCACACTAATTCATTAATTTTTCTAAGGGGACGTTTCATAAGGCTATCCCAGACCGACGAACGTCGTGAAGACGGCGCCATGTGCTCGTTGCTCGTACCGTCCTCTCCCCAATAGTGCAGGCATATTCTGTTCAGAAAGTTGCACTTGCACACTGCTCTCCTAGAAGGTTTGACGTAGCTCCCCAGGGTGTGGCTTATCACGAGATTAGTGTGTGCTGCCATCCGTATTCGACCATTCTGGAATTTTCCGTCCTCTATGCTACTACGGCACGAGGAGCCAGTCATGTAAGTTGCTGTTGCGAGTTACATGAGCGCTATCGATATCAAATATCGGTTCGCCGCTTCCGTTGTTAGAACAGGCGCTCTACTGTCTCTTGACCAAGAACTTCTTCCTAAACGGAATTAATGAACTGGTCGGAATAGTTGTTACATTCGCGACAGTCTTTCAAATGGTATAAAAGTTCCTCTACCGAATAGATGATGATGAAGTCCCATACTCCTTTACAGAGCGTAGGGGAACGACGCGGGAAATCTGCGCCGCCGTACTATGCAAGGTCCTAGTGGAGGTGGTTTGCCATTGCCCTCCTCCGATCGTAATCTGGATGAATGATGATGATGAAGACGACCCAGCAACACCCAGTCATCTCGAGGCACGCGAAAATCCTTGACCACCCGGGAATCGAAAGCTGGACCCCGCGCTCGGGAAGCGAGAACGCTACCGTGAGACCACTAGCTGCAGAGCTACTGAATAGAAACAGTGATCAAATAAAGAATGGCCTTAGTGTTTTACTAATATGTGGGAATGGTGAAATACACTGGCGTCCAAAATTAAAGCAACGAACGTAAATACTGCGAGATTAGGTTTTTTTGGCACAAAACAGTATAAACAGGTCATAGTAAAGTAGAAACAATGTAAAGAATACAGAACGTAAACAACTGCAACACGCATAAAGGTAGACAAAAATCTTCTTCGTTTTCTTCCAGTTTAACGGATTTTCACTGGTTAATGTACTCACTATAGGGTGTGACCACCTCTGGCAGCAATACAGGCCTAACAACGATGGATCATGCTGTGAATGAAGTCATAAATGTCATATTGAGGCGACCTGCCGCTGTGGTCGAGAGGTTCTCGTCGCTTCAGTCCGAAACCGCGTGCCTGCTACGGTCGCAGGTTCAAATCCTGCCTCGGGCATGGATGTGTGTGATGTCCTTAGGTTAGTTAGGTTTAAGTAGTTCTACGTCTAGAGGACTGATGACCTCAGAAGTTAAGTCCCATAGTGCTTAGAGCCATTTGAACCATTTTGAATCATGTTGAGGCACCGAGCCGGCCACAACATGGGTACAATGTCTTCTGTTTCCAAGGAAACATCAACCACCCGTTCTCTATGAGGTGGAGCATTATCGTCCATCAATACAATGTGTTGACCCACAGGACCTTGCAACAACCGCTCTTGAGGTCCCAAGATCTCGTCACGATACCTGACAGCAGTTAAACCTTGGCGATTCTTTCGTACAATTTCATGAAGATGTGTTCGAGTCGTCAACGTAGTCCTTGACCACACCGTTAGGGATCTTCCTAGTATCGGTCTCTTTCCACGATGTATGGGTCCTGAAATCGTGTTCCGCGTTCCCTCCAGACGCGAATCCGTCGAGAATCACTCTCCAGACCAAATCGGGACTCATCTGTGAAAAGAACATTCGCCCATTATTCGACTTTCCAGATAGATTGTTGACGGCTTCACTCTAGACGTGCCCTTCTGTGAAGGCACGCCAGAGGTAAACAGACAGCAGGTCTCCGACGATAAAGGCTTCTGTTTGCCTTGATACAATACTTGTTGATGCTGCGAGTTCAGATGCCAGTTGACGTCCAGTACTAAGGCGATACCGTCGTATCCTTGCAGCCAAATAACGGTCCTCTCTTTCTGATGTCACAAGTGGTGGGCCCTGCCTGGTCTTCGGAATACAGTTTCGGTCTCTATAACTGCCGTCACACCCGAGAAACAACAGAACCATTCGCATTAAACCAACGGGCCACATCAGTTTGTAACTGTGCTGCTTCCATTCTTCCTATGACGCTCCATCACAGAGTCTGGTAGGCGACTTCCATGTGCCACACTGCACCGTCTGTGACTGTGTACAGAGCGGTTGTGGATGTGGACTACCTGGAAAGCTCTACTCCGTTTTATACGAAACTACACTTGATCATCCTCCTTACAGCCCGGAATTATCGCCCTGAGATTTCCATTTATTCGGACCGCCTAAAGAAGATCTTGGAGGGCGACGATTTGAAGACGACGAGACTGTGGAAGATTTCATGCGCAACTGGCTGGTGACACGACCCAGTTCATTTTATGATGATGACATCAAAAAGCAGCCCATAAGCTGCGATGTATTCATTTCCAAATCAGGAGACTATGTGGAAAAATATATTATAATTAAATGAATTTAAATAAAAAATAAAATCCCGTTTTTATTTCATCCACCCTCGTAGGTGCCTGACGTTTTCGTTGGCGTGTTTGTAATTTGACTGTCTGCCGTACAGAACACGATCGCCGCGCGGGATTAGCCGAGCGGTCTGAGGCGCTGCGATCATGGACGGTGCGGCTGGTCCCGGCGGAGGTTCGAGTCCTCCCTTGGGCATGGGTGTGTGTGTGTTTGTCCTTAGGATAATTTAGGTTAAGTAGTGTGTAAGCTTAGGGACTGATGACCTTAGCAGTTAAGTCTCATAATAAAAAAAAAAAAAAAAAAAAAAAAGAACACGATCACAACGACGTCTGTTGACAGTTTGAATTGTTATATCGTGAATTGGTTCAAATGGCTCTGAGCACTATGGGACTTAACATCTGAGGTCATCAGTCCCCTAGAACTTAGAACTACTTAAACCTAACTAACCTAAGGACATCACACACATCCATGCCCGAGGCAGGATTCGAACCTGCGGTTCCAGACTGAAGCGCCTAGAGCCGCTCGGCCACTCCGGCCGGCTATCGTGAATTACACACGGGACAGGAAAAAGGCGATTTGTTGCTTTAATTCTGGACACCAGTGTAATTTTTATTTTGTATGGGAAAATGTTGTAAATATGTATGGCTCTGTTCATAATGGAATTGCAATAAGCTGATATTCTTACTGCCTGAAGACGGAACTTTTCCTTTTGCATTACAACATATTCATGGATACTGAAGTTTCTGTTTATGTGTACAACAGACGAAACAATAAGACTAGCATATGGACAAGGTAGAAAATGTGCGTTTTAGTAGAGCTGACGTAGGAATTATAAGCCTCTCCATTTTCCTAAACAAAATGTGCGATTTGTGAGCTAGTTACGGACCAAACTTGCCGCTGTAGAGTGCTGCAGTACCAAATCGCGTTAATTAACACGTCCCATGTGACGTGGGCGCTGTGTCTCGTGCGATGGGTTTCAGCGTCCAAGTCCAGATCGACGCCGCGGTCCCCTGTGAGGAAGGCTTTTGGTGGCGCAGACTGTCAGCTGTCTCGACCACCGTGGCGGTGGGGTTGCTGACTCCGTGGGGTGTGGTGCGACGCTCCCAGCCCAACGGAACATCCCGTTCCCGGGATGTAGCCGAGCCGCGGTCCGGCCCGGCACCCTTGCTTGTACCTCCGGTGTCAGACAAAAGGCGCGGACGTAAACGCCTTTGCGGTCGCGGACAGTTATAAATAAGTCCTCTCCGCGCTTGAAAAGAGAAAGCTGCTGTCGAGCGAGATAAGGGAGAACGAGTACTGGGTGGTGGCAGCAGGGTCCAGTCGAGTCCAGATGAAAGCGAGCGGCAAAGTGCCCGCGGCCATGGGAATGCGCTGCCCCCGGGCGCGAGCCGAGCTACGCCCGGGACACACAGCTGCCTACCCTCAAAATTATTACCGGCTGACTGTCACGCTGGCGCACAAAGTTATGAGCGCCCCTGTCTTACTCTCGGGAGCACTAAAAGATCCTGAGCTTCTGTCAACCCGTATGAGTGCACGCCGACCTGTTCTATCTCCATTGTAGCCTACACTGGAGCCAAACGATAAGAAACGGTGGAAACGATTGACTAAGTCGCAGGTATTAGGGCTGCTAATCAAATATCGATATATCGATAATGGATACCATGTCCGAAAACATCGATATTACCGACGATATTTCCCTCACCAATATGCCGATATCGAAATGGCAATGAGTACCGATATTTTTATTTTATATTATATTTTATTCGCAATTTCCGATAAATATTCGAAGCTGTTCTTTTGAAATTGTAGCAGAACGTAATGTTACTTTTACTGTGTGAAGGAGTCTTACAGCTCTTTGAGCTGTCGACACGTCCTGTATAAATCACTTGGCACGAAGAAGTCCGATTATACTGGGGGTTGGCGGTGTGAATGTAATAACAAGATATTAAATCTGAAGAAAAAGACAACCAGCTGCTTTTTTTTAAAAAAAAAAAAAGAGAGAAGGAGCGAGAGAGAAAGAAGAAAAAAACGCAACTAGTGTGATATTTCTTCACATCGGCATTCTTCAGAAAAATTTGCTGACACTGATGAACAAAAATCTAAACGACACGATTGGTCTTTGCGGTGCGCGGAGACGTGTGAGGGGAAATGCTGACGTAATCGGCGCTCACTGCTGTCAACAGGAACTGCAACGTTTAACTTCACCTCGAAATTTTGACACTACGACTACTAGGTGACTGGCGTTTGCAGAAATGAAAAAACGGGAAAGTCGGCATGAAGTGTTCCCGACAAATCCGATACGTGACGAAACTGAGCGACAGATCAATCTTAAACCTTTTATTGTGCCACTTAAATGCAGTTACCATTCTTAGCAAAGTGGTTATCGCCAAGCGCGAACGTGCATCGTTTTTCTTTCAACTCTTGCTCTAAGGGGGATAAGCAGGCTCCTAGCTTGTTAATGTACAGAATACCTAATAATAAATCAGTACTTAAATATACAGCTCTAAAACTGGCAGTATATTTAAAATGTGCAGTCGATATTTTTTTGACCCTTAAGTCGATATTTTTTCAGTCGTTATATCGATAATTCTTTTAGATTCATAGAGATCTGGTCGTGATATCTTTTTAAATCCCTATATTTTTAAAAACATCAAGAGTCCTAACAGGTAAATTAACATGTCGCACATTTATTAATATTCTCAATGTTTTAATAAATTCACGACCTATCCTCTATACAACAATTTCTCTTAAAATATGCAAGCAATCCAAGCAATTACCAAGCTATAAGGCTGAGTCGTGATAATTATTCAGTACAGGGATCTATAAGTGAGCAAACTGTCAACATCGCTCTATTAACTAAATCGGACACGTTATCTGAAACCTAACAGATTTACAGGAATTAAAATTTACTTAAATTACTTAATGAAGTGATAATGAAAGATGTACGCTCAGCAAAACCGATAACAGCAATCTGTACAGAACTCTTCAAACTTTACCTAACTCACAAATAAACATTCGAAATCGCTTGGTATAGCATCCACTAGTGAAGATAGGATGGAAGTAATATATGGTACGGCGCCTTTCCTTTTTTCATAGCTTGCTTAGGTTCGAGGAGCTGTACCATTATACGCAGTATTTATATCACAAACCTTCGAGTTCCTTCATATGCCAGACAGAACACAATGCCTCTTAGCGTACCTGAAACAGGCCAGTGCTAGAAACAAGCACTTCAAAGTCTCACTGACGCTTACATCCTCCACTGGCATGTTTTGAACTAAGAAATAAGCAAACATACGCTGTACACGTTTTAATGAAATATCAATAATGCCACACAGAGAATTAGAATACCACCAAGGCGTTTACATCACGAAAAAGCATCTGTAATAAAGTGCGTACACAGAAGTGTTGACTCTCTACAGCTCACATAGCACATGGAATACATACGAACGGTTTAGTGAGCAAATAATAGTACACCGTAAGAATGGAAAATCATGTAGTGACATATAGTATCTGAAGGAACTGAACGTCTGACACAGTGACCACAGGCAATTTCTATGCGTCAGCTTATTCACAGTCCAAAAGTGTACAGTGCGTTCGTGCCAAGCATACACTGCGCTCGCACAGATAAACCTTTCCGTCTGGCAGAGGGGTCACAAGCAGCGTCGATAAGGATTATGGCATATCTAAAATATATTTCAGGTATTGCCAACCTAGGCCACGGCACACCATTCGTGAGAAAACTTTTTAAAATCCTTTCTAAAGAACACCCATTTTACAAGTGATAGACCTGTAGATTGTCAGTCTTATGTGAACCACAAAGCGCCTTCGGTAATTGACTAGTATTTCTGGAAGTTATGTTACAGACTAGCTGATTGCTCGATATTGCCCAGTTACATCGCCAGTCAAAATTGTGTATTATGTCTGTCTACCGACCATCCAGAAAATCCTAAGAAGGTTTCGTCTTACATTAAGTCAGTAAACGG
The DNA here is from genome assembly GCF_023864345.2 of Schistocerca serialis cubense. Classification (NCBI taxonomy): domain Eukaryota; kingdom Metazoa; phylum Arthropoda; class Insecta; order Orthoptera; family Acrididae; genus Schistocerca; species Schistocerca serialis. The sequence continues at coordinate 542,571,995 of NC_064639.1, read as the reverse complement.
ATTAGAAGCCATCTGTCCAGAGACTCTGTAACCGTAGTGGTACTGAAACGAAGGATGACACAGGAAAGGCCGAAATACTGTACATCTTTTTCCAAAATGGTTTCACAGAGGAGAATCATACTGTAGTGCCTCTTTTAGATCGTCGCACGAACGACAAAATGGCTAATACCAAAATAAGTGACCCTGGGACAGAAAAGCAACTGAAATTGCTCAACACGGGTTCCGCAAACAACGATCCTGTGAAAGCCAGCTCGCTCTGTTCGCCCACGAGACCCGAAAAGCAATAGCAGTAGGCACATAGGAGAGATGCTGTTCTCCTAGGTTTCCGGAAGGCGTTCGATACACTTCCTCACTGCCGCCTAATGAACAAAATAAGAGCATGTCATTTTGAACCGAAAGAAGTCTTTAGACATAAAAGTAACGTCGGGCATGCCCAAGGGGAGTGTTATAGATTATCACTTTTCACAATACATATAAATGACGTAGTACATAACGTCGGCACATCCGTGAGGCATTTCGTGAATGATGCTGTTGTATACATGGAAGCAGTAACTACCATAAAATGTCTAGGAGTGATCATACGGAGCGATTTGAAATGAAACAACCACATATCATTAACGGCGAGTACGGCAGATGCCAGAGTGAGATTCATTAGAAGAATTCACAGGAAATACAGTCCATCACTAAAGAAAGTATCTTAGAGAACACTCGTTCGAGCAACGCTTGAATATTGCTCATCAATATAGGATCCGTACCAGATAGAACTGCTACGATAAATACAGAAGATCCAACGAAGAACAATGTGTTTCGTTACGCGTTCATTTAGTAAGCACGAAAGCGTCACAGAGATGATCCAACATTCCTGGTGGCAGACGCTGAAAGAGAGGCGTTCTGCATCACGGTGTGGTTGATTGTTAGATTCCGAGAGCGCACTTTCCTAGAAGAGTCAACCAATGTGTTGCTTCCTCCTACGTATATCTCGCGAAAAGGCCATGAAGATAAAATTAAACATATGTCAGCCAACACGGAGGCTTACCGGCAATCGCTCTTCCCGCAAACTACTCGCGACTGGAGCAGGAAAGGGAAGAAAGTGACAATAGTACACAAAGTCCCCTCTGCCAAACACCACAAAGTGGCTTGCAGAATATAAATGTAGATGCAGATGTGGGAAAATGAGTGTACTCTGTCTATTGTGTAGCGACAAACTTGGATTACTTTCAAATTTTCGTAAGTCAACAAATTGTAAGCAAAAAAATCATACTAATTAATTTTAATATTAATTTAATACGGAACTCGCATGTATTAGTTTCGCCTCCAGGTGCAGGAAGAAATAAATTCTTGAGTGAAGCAGCTCTTTAACAAGCGACGTAAAAATTGCAGTGGAAGTAACAAGATGACCTCAGTTAAACTACATTAAACTTGATCAATGCCTCTCTGAATATACTTATCGTGGTCGATTACTTTTGCATGTCATCCACCACACGTACACCTCGCTCAAAAAAGAAAGTTATTTCATAATGATCATCCATTTCACTGGATTGTAAGAAATATAGTCAACAAATTTCCATAAAATGTCTCCACGCACTTCGGATATGTGCTGGAACGCACAAACACACATATACACTGACGGAAAAAAAATCACATCGCCATGAAGGAATTATGCAACGTAAACGAAAGTTGGTAAGCATTTTCGTACATTTGAAAGATGCTGTCTAGTAGCACCACTGTTATGAGGATGCAAATCAGGGTTTTTTCAATACATACTGTATAGGCCTTGAGCGATAGTTACCTTTGAGATCGGACGTGGTGAGTTGATGTCAGTCAATAATGCCCTCACGGAGACAAAGACGCCATTATACGCCATTATCAATACCTCACTGAGTTAGAACGAGGTCGTGAAACAGGTTTGCGAGGAGCAGGATGTTTCTTCTGCTGTGTTACGGAGAGACTAGTCGGCAATGTACTGTACATGACTGCTGGTAGTGGTGGTCACGAGAATGTACGATCGCAAGAAGACCGGGCTCCGGATGGCCTCGTGACAGTACCGAGAGGGAAGACCGTCGTCTTCGGCGTGTGGTTCTGGTTCATGGTACTGCATCTGCAGCAGCAGTTTGAGCAGTAGTTGGCACCACGATGACACAACGAACCGCTACAAATCATTTACTTCAAGGACAGCTGCGACCCAGATGCCCTGTAGCATGTATTCCAATGACCACAAACCACCGCCATTTGCGACTTCAGTGGTATCAGGCGAGAGCTCATTGAAGGACAGGGTGGAAATTGTTGTGTTTTCTGATGAAGATTGGGTCTGCCTCGGTGCCACTGATGGCCGTGTGTTGGTTAGAGGGAGGCAACCAACCTGTCTGCGTGCTAGATCCTCTGGAACCTCATCTGGAGTTATTGTCTGGGTGCGATTTCATATGACAGCGGGAGCACTCTCATGATTATCCTAAGCATCCTCACTAGAAAATTGTACTTCAGTCTGGTGATTGGACCTGTTGTACCCCTACTATTGAACAGCATTCGAAGGGTGTTCTCCAACAGGATTACGCTCACCCACGTACCGCCGCTGTGACTTAAAGTTCTCTCCAGAGTGTCGAGATGTTGCCTTGGCCTCCTCGAACAACAGATTCGTCTCTAAACGATCACATGTCGGACGACAACTCCAGCGTCAGTCACAACCAGCATTAACGGTCCTATACCGAACGACAAAGTGGAACACGTATGGATCTCCATCCCACAAACGGGCATTCTGCACGTGTACAACACAATGCAACATGTTACATTCTTGCATTCAACATTCTGTCGGTTACACCGGTTATTAATATATCAGCATTTCACAATTACAGTGGCCAATCTCGAGCTTACATTAACCTGTGATCTTGCAACGTTAACCATTTCAACATGTTACCTAAGCAAGTACAATCACGAAATTTCGTTATTCTACATTACTCATTTTTTGGTGGAACCAACCGCAGTTTTTGAACGAATCATTTAGCGTAACTACTTTCGGGCATAGGTCTATCGATCATCAAACGGTAGCTAGAATTTCTCGTACAAATTAAACACTTCTGCCTGGAGGAAAAGTTCTACTTTATACACTGTAACAGAGAGGTCTACTACGTTGGTAGTTGACATGGTGAACCATGAGAGAGACTGAGCACAAGTACACACACATATGTGTGTTATCCTTGTTCTAGCTCATTGTGTGGCATGTCGCCCATCAATGCAGCAGACCTCTGTTTTGTAGTATGTAAAGTTACAGCATTTCCCCAAGAGGAAATTAATTCGTTTTTTAACGAGAAGTCCTCGCAGCCGTTCGACGATGGGTATTGGCGCGAAACTGATTACACTGAAATAAATAATTCATTCAAAAAGTGCGGCTGGTTGCAACGTTTTCTTCAGTGTCATTTACGGAAAAAGCCACCGTCTTCCAGAACCAGCATGGATATTTGCATAAGCGTACACTTGCACTGGCACGTATATACACAGGGTGTCCCATTTATCTTGACCACCCTAAAAAACTATTTGTCCAGATGAAAATTACAAAACGTTTCAAGCAAATGTTCTTTAGCCGTGAGGGGGACATCAATCAGCATGATTGCCTTCGTTGTAGCTTTGTTTTCTACAAAGATATGAACAGCGGTATGATTTTTTTAAATGGCACTCTGTATTTTTTATTCGGTAATTCATTTCCTCTCCTAAACACCTATTCAAAAATGTATCACCGTGTACCATTCACTGAAGCACAACGTTATTAATTACGTAACACAGCCGGCCTTTGTGGCCGAGCGGTTCTAGGCGCTTCAGTCCGGAACCGCGCTGCTGCTACGGTCGCAGGTTCGAATCCTGCCTCGGGCATGGATGTGTGTGATGTCCTTAGGTTAGTAAGGTTCAAGTAGTTCTAAGTATAGGGGACTGATAATCTCAGATGTTGAGTCCCATAATGCTTAGAGCCATTTGAATTTGAATTACATAACACAACATTGACGTAGACGCTCCCAGCGCTTAGTGCGGGTACTCGGGGTAATGGAACACATCTACGTGTTGACGTTGACAGAGGACCAATGTAAACATAAGTATAATTCACACCCATCATTCCGTCCACCATCGTCAGTTGAAAAGTTGTGTGAGTAGAATGTACACCAACGAAGAGCAGGTACAAATGCTGCTCATCTATGGGGAGTTAAGTTAGCAGAACAGTAATTGCAATACTGTTTTCTTATGTATGGGTACATTTAGTACAAAAAAATGGTTCAAATGGCTCTGAGCACTATGGGACTCAACTGCTGAGGTCATTAGTCCCCTAGAACTTAGAACTAGTTAAACCTAACTAACCTAAGGACATCACAAACATCCATGCCCGAGGCAGGATTCGAACCTGCGACCGTAGGGGTCTTGCGGTTCCAGACTGCAGCGCCTTTAACCGCACGGCCACTTCGGCCGGCTACATTTAGTACAGTAGTTTTGTCCTTTTGAATGCTGTTGTGTAGAGTAGGCATACTGTAAAGGCTGTCCTTCCTACAAACTGCATCGACATAACGTTTATTGTTGTTGTTTTTGTTGAACGTAGGCAAAATGCTACACAGACAGCGGAACTGTGCAGAGACCGATATCCTGACGAGAACCCACCTTTCCGACGGATGTTTTCTCGTTGCGACGCTTCAGGAAACGGAAGTTTTAACCCACGACAACGTAATCGTCTTAGCACTCGTACAGACGAAGCTGCCGAAGTTACTGTTAACGATTCCGTTGCTATGAATCCACATGCGAGCACACGACAGCTTGAACACGAGACTGGCATTCCTAAAACCAGTGTACATCGTATTCTTACACGTCACCGGTTCCATGCTTACCATGTAAGCCTGCATCAAGAATTGCATGCGAATTATTTCCAGAATCGTGTACAGTTCTGTCAGTGGGCACAGCAGCAAATCCTCGACAACCCGAACTTCTTCTCCATTGTTCTATTTACCGATGAATATTCCTTCCCAAACAAAGGATAGGTAAATACAAGGAACATGCATTATTGGTCAAGCGACAACCCACAATGCCTTAGACAGGTGGAACATCAGCGTCAATGGAGAGTTAACGTCTGGTGTGGGATGCTTGTTACTATAATTATTGGCCCTTATTTTATCAAAAGTAGTCCAAACCGCACAGCGTGTGCCAACTTCGTCAGACGAATTCTTCCTCCTCTTCTGGATCAAGTGCCGCTGAGAACCAGAATGCTTATGTGGTGTCAACATGATGGATGTCCAACACATAATGCCTTACGTGCTCGTCGTGTTCTGAACCGAAGGTATCCTGCCAGATGGATTGATCGAGGAGGAACAGTTAATTCGCCTGCTAGGTCTCCTGATTTAAATCCTCTGGACTTCTTTCTTTGGGGGTGCATTAAAGACGTTGTCCATCGCGATATTCTAACAACTCCAGAGGACATGCAGGAACGTATCGTGCTTGCTTGTAATTCTCTTCGGCACGCAACACTGGAAGTAGTAAATAATTCTTTCATTCAACGAGTGTACCAGTGTATTGGTGTCCAGGATCACCACTTTAAGCACCTTTGAATGTTATACTCCTGGGCAATGGTACAGGAATGGTGCAGCATTCATCTGTGCAGCATTACTGGAACCTCCATCCATTGGACCTGCTTACAGTAGTAAACTCTTGGTCTTATCCTTCCCTCCATCACCAAACTAAAGACTCCTCGATGTCTCAGCATACCTACCAACTGATCCCATGGTTTAGTCAAGTTGTACCATAATTTTTTTTCTTGATTTCGAGTTAGTGCCTCCTCATTAGTTATCCGAGCTACCCGTTTACCCTCCAGCATTCTCCTGTAGCAACAGACTGCAGAGACTACTCTTTTCTCGTCTGAGCCGTTTATGATCCACGTTCCAGATTCATGCAAGGCTCCGCTCCAGACAAGCATCTTCAGAAAGGACTTCTTACCATTTAAATTTATGTTAGATTTTAAGAAATTCCTCTATTTCAGAATATACAATTCGCGGTTTATACCATCACTACTTCGGTTAGAGCCAGTTACTTTGCTGAGCAAGAACCAAATCTCGTTTAATATCTCCAGACGGTAAATTTAATCGACAGGAAGAAGATGCTGTGATATACTTTTCAGAGCATTCACACATAGGAAAGTTTCCAACTGATTTCTCATACACAAATTGCAGTTGACCGGCGTTGCCTGCTGAAACGTTCTTGTGATGCCTCGTGTAAGGAGGAGAAATGCGTACCATCACGTTTCCGAAGTTGATAAAGGTCGGATTGTAGCCTATCGCGATTGCGGTTTATCGTATCGCGACATTGCTGCTCGCATTGGGTCGAGATCCAATGACTGCAGAATATGGAATCGGTGGGTTCAAGAGGGTAACACGGAACGCCATGATGTATACCGGCGGCCTCGTATCACTAGCAGTCGACATGACAGGCATCTTATCCGCATGGCTGTAACGCATCGTGCAGCCACGTCTCGACCCCTGAGTCAGCAGTTGGGGACGTTTGCAAGACAACAACCATCTGCACGAACAGTTCGACGACGTTTGCAGCAGCATGGGCTATCAGCTCGGAGACCATGGCTGCGGTTACCCCTGACGCTGCATCACAGACAGGAGCGCCTGCAATGGTGTACTCAACGACGAACCTGGGTGCACGAATGGCAAAACGTCATTTTTTCGGATGAATCCAGGTTCAGTTTACAGCATCACGATGGTCGCATGCGTGTTTGGCGAAATCGCGGTGAACGACCATTGGAAGCGTGTATTCATCATCGCCATACTGGCGTATCACCCAGCGTGATGGATGGTATGGGGTGCCGTAGGTTACACGTCTCGGTCACCTCTTGTTCGCATTGACGGCAGTTTAAACAGTGGACGTTACATTTCAGATGTGTTACGACCCGTGCCTCTACCCTTCATTCGATCCCTGCGAAACCCAACATTTCAGCAGGATAATGCACGACCGCATGCTGCTGATCCTGTAAGGGCCCTTCTGGATACAGAAAATGTTCTACTGCTGCCCTGGCCAGCACAGCCTCCAGATCTCTCACCAATTGAAAACGTTTGGTCAATGGTGGGCGAGCAACTGGCTCGTCACAATACGCCAGTCACTGCTCTTGATGAACTGTGTTATCGTGTTGAAGCTGCATGGGCAGCTGTACCCGTACACGCCATCCAAGCTCTGTTTGACTCAATGCCCAGGCGTATCAAGGCCGTTATTACGGCAAGAGGTGGTTGTTCTGGGTACTGATTTCTCAGGATCTATGCACCAAAATTGCGTGAAAATGTAATCACGTGCTAATTCTAGTATAATATATTTGTCGAATGAATACCCGTTTACCATCTGCATTTCTTCTTGGTGTAGCAATTTTAATGGCCAGTAGCGTATATACCGTCATAAAAGAATGAGATGCGTGAAAAAGTCCGCATCACACATGAGGTTTTAATACATCTATTCTTTACTACTGAGACACTCCTACAGTCAACTTAAAGAAATCTGGCTTCGGGGTTCAAATGGTTCAAATGGCTCCGAGCACTATGGGACTCAACTGGTGAGGTCATTAGTCCCCTAGAACTTAGAACTAGTTAAACCTAACTAACCTAAGAACATCACAAACATCCATGCCCTAGGCAGGATTCGAACCTGCGACCGTAGCGGTCTTGCGGTTCCAGACTGCAGCGCCTTTAACCGCACGGCCACTTCGGCAGCTGGCTTCGGGGTGACAGCTTTCAAATGCGAACCGCAGACTGCTGTATGAGAAAACAATAGCCGTCTATAGAGCTATGAAATCAAGTCCTGAGTTACGTAAACAATACAGAGAATTTATATTTTGCATACTATGTTTCTTAATTTGGATATTCTACATTCAATGAAGTGGCAAAAGTCATGGAATAGCGATATGCACATATACAGATGGCGGCAGTATCGCGTATACGACGAATAAAAGGACAGTGCATTGGCAAAGCTATCTTTTGTACTTAGGTGATCCGTGTGGAAAGGTTTCCAACATTATTACGACCGAACGATGGGAGTTATCAGACTGTGAATCGGGGATGGTAGCTGGAGCTAGACGCATGGAAGATTCCATTTTGGAAATCGTTAGGGAATTCAACGTCCCGCGATCCACACTGTCGAGAGTGTGCCAACAATACAACAACGATGTGGCCGACGGCCTTCACTTAACGACCGAGAGCAGTGGCGTTTGCGTAGATTTCCCATTTATAACAGACAAACAACACTGCGAGGAATAACCGTGTAAATCAATTTGGGACGTAACCGTTTGGACATTGCGGTGAAATCTGACGTTAATGGACTATGGCGGCAGACGACAGGCGCGAGTGCCTTTCCCAACAGACGACATCGCCTGTGGCGCCTCTCCTGGACTTGTGACAATATCAGTTGGATTCCAGACGACTGGAAAACGATGGCCTGGTCGGATGAGTCCCGATTTCAGTTGAAAAGAGCTGATGAAAGGGTTCGAGTGTGGCGCAGATCCCATTAAGCCATGAACCCAAGTTGTCAAAAAGGCGCCGTGCAGTATTGTGGCGGCTCGGTAATGGTGTGGGCTTTTTTTTACGTGGAATGGAGTGGGTAGTCTGGTCCAGCTGGAAATGGTTATTTTCGGCTACTTGGAGACTACCTGCACCCATTCATGGACTTCATGTTCCCAAACAACGACGGAATGTTTATGGATGAGAACGCGCCATGTCATTGGGCCACAACTGTTCGCAGTTGGTTTGAAAAACGTTGTGGACAGTTCGAGGGAATGATTTACTTTCTAGATCGCCCGACATCAAGCCCATTGAAGATTTATGGGACGTAATTCAGAAGTGAGTTTGTGCACAAAATGGTACACCGGCAATACTTCCGCAGTTACGAACGACTGAAGAGGCAGCATGGCTCACCTACATGGGACTTCCAACGACTTTGGAGTTCATGCCACGTCGAGCTGCTGTGCTACACCGGGAAAAAGGAAGCCCGACACCATATTAGGAGGTCTCCCATGTCATTTGTACATTATGCGTATTTCTTTGTACAACTGTTTCATATTTTCAAGTGTTTCCACTAATACATCTACATCTTCAGCTACGACTACATCTTCATAGATACTCCCCAAGCCACCGTATGATGTGTGGTGGAGGGTACTCTGTACCACTACTAACCATTTCCTTTCCTGTTCCCCTTGCAAACAGAGCGAGGAAAAAACGACCATCTATATGCATCCATATGAGTCCTAATTTCTCGTATCCTATCTTCGTGGTCCTTACGCGGAAAGAATGTTGGCGGCAGGAGAATCGTTTGGCAGTGAGCTTATCTAAATTTTCTCAACAGAGTTTTCCGAAAAGAACGTTGTCTACCCGTCCCTGCATGGATTCTCATTTGATTTTCCGAGTCGGCCGGTGTGACCGAACGGTTCTAGGCACTTCAGTCTGTAACCGAGTGCTCAGAGCCATTTGAAACATTTTTTTTTTTTTTTTGAGTTTCCGAAGCATCTTCGTAACGTCTGTGTGTAGCTCAAACCTACCGGTAACAAATCTAACAGACCGCCTCTGAATTGCTCCGGTGTCTTCCTTCAATCCGACCTGGTAAGAATTCCAAACATTCGAGCAGTACCCCAGAATAGTTCGCATCGGCGTCCTATATAGGGCTCTTTTACAGGTGGACCACTCTTTCTTAAAATTCTCCCAGTAAATCGTAGTCGATCATTATCCTTCCTTGCCGCAGTTCTTAAATGCTCGTTCTTTTTCATATCGTTTTGCGACGTTACGGCCAGATATTTGAACGACTTGACAGTGCCAAGCAGGACACTTGTAATACTCTATCCGAACATTACAGGTTTGTTCTTCCCACTCATCCGCTTTAACCTACATTTTTTCACATTTAGATCTAGCTGCCATTCATCACACCACTTGGAATTTTGTCTGAGTCGTCTTATATCTTGCTATAGTCGCTCAACTTCGACACCTTACCGTACACCACAGCATCATCAGCAAACAACCGCAGATAGAATATATGGAAATGAATATTTTTCGATATTATAGTACAAACACACTTCATTTTTTTCCTTTCGTTTCTGATGGAAAATTGGCAAAATGAATATCAGGTCAGTGCTGTGTTTGCCAGCTAGTACTCAGTTTGTTTGCATGTCAACCTAAAATATGAAATTGTTCCACAAACAAATGACGTATCGATTTACTTCATGGAAGATTGCTTAGTGAATAGTTTAAATTACTGCTTGTATGGTTCAAATGGCTCTGAGCACTATGGGACTTAACTGCTGTGGTCATCAGTCCCCTAGAACTTAGAACTACTTAAACCTAACTAACCTAAAGACATCACACACAGCCATGCCCGAGGCAGGATTCGAACCTGCGACCGTAGCTGTCACGCGGTTCCAGACTGTAGCGCCTAGAACCGCTCGGCCACTCCGGCCGGCTACTGCTTGTAGACATAATGAGTAGTTACACCTAGTAAGTCAATGCCTCTTGTCTCCTGCATGGCGAGTGAACATAGTGTAGTGTTCGCATCATAAGGGGAAATGTTTAGAAAGGATACGAGGGATTCTGAGACTCCGAGACGCGAGGATGAGTATCGCGTCCGTAAGGTCTCCACACCCATACACACACACACACACACACACACACACACACACACACACACACAGCTGTGCGCCCCTGCGACCTGCAGGCTCTTCCTCTTGCTCTGCTCCTAAGCCAGTCCTTACACTCACTCACTCCAATTGGCAAAAGCATCCATTGGCGGCCAGATGTAGCGGCAGTAGGCTTATTTAAATCTGTCAGCGCCCCGCACCCGCTCTCTCCGCCTGGCTGGCCCTCAATGGCCACTTGTTGGCCTGCGACAAAGAGCCCTGCCGAGGTAGCAGCCAGCGCGCCACAATATCGCAAGTGGGCTCGAAAAATACGGAAAAACGAAACGTCGGACCTGCCGGAGCTCTCCCCGCCTCCGTCCTCCCTCTCCCCTCCACCCTTCACCACACCCTCCTCCCCCTCCTCCCCCTCCTCCTCCTCCTCCTCCTCCGGCAGCCTTAGCCCGGTTCGATTTGGGGAATGGAACAAGTTCCACCCCCTCTCGGCGGCGAGACGTGCGTCCCTTTCTGCCGGCCCCGCGGTTCTTTTCCTTCGGCACGGAGTAGCGAGCGGGCGGCTGAATGAAGCTTTCTGTGACTGCGCTGCCGTGCTGCCTTTGTTGCATCGCTGTCTCCCGCAGATGCGACGTGAAGAATGCGGCGCGCAACAGCCACCGGCGGCGCATTGTCTGGCCGCGTCTGCCCACCCGCTGCCGCTGCCGCTGCCTCGCCGGCCCACGGCGATCCCAGTTTCGACCCCCAATAGACGCCACTCTCCAACAGATCGACTCAAGGATACCACAAGTGCAGTCGTCGACAATTCCGCCACAGAAAATGGCGCATGTGTCGAGTAGGTGCTTCAATAAGTGCCTCGAAATGAGCACAAACATCTGTTTCAGTCGCTTGTTTCCACAACTACACGTTTCGGCAACCTACTCTCGTCACCACGTAACTTTTTCTCCTGTTGCTGGCCGTACTATAGGCGTACCACTGTGTTTTAAAGAACGTGGTCGTTTCCGACGGGCTCTTTTTAGACAATAGAATTCTAAGTATTCATACTTTGCCATTATACAACAAATTACTAAATGTTGAAAAATTATAACAAATCACACATACACGCATAATGGCTCCACTACTACACCCACACTCGCCCTCCCTGCTCCTGGCCCCAATATATCACTTCAGTACCACGCTTTGCATCTCCCATGCCTTAGTCAACTGTAATGCATGGTCATGTGCAATGCTAGCAGAAAAGAAAAAGAAAGAAAAATTGTGCATAGTGAAAGGCATATTGGTGACGTGCAGGCGTTGGATAAAAAGTAGTGGCAACACTATGTAATTCATACTATACTTTATTGACAGACATTCATACTATTAAATGCCCTCAATATAAAAGACAGAAGGCGTCGTACACTATCAGTGCGTCCATCTCTGTTGATGTCGGGCAAGGACCGTCCTACTTCACGGATGATGTCTTCCCTTGTGCCGTAGCGGGTGCCAAGGACAAGTTCCTTCATTTTGGCGCCTTCCCTTGTGTCGTAGCGCGAGCCATGAACAAGTTCCTTCATTTTAGCCAACAGGTAGTAATCGCACGGGCTCATATGAATATGATGGATGGTCCAGTGTCTCCCGCCTCTAAGTACGCAGGAGTTCCCAAATGGAGTTCGCCAAGTAGCATAGTGCATTGTCATGAAGGATCATTCGATGCATTGCCGTCGCTTTCTTTTCAGTGATCGCTGAAGGTGATGCGGCAAGAAATTGCAGTAGGAGACTTTCTAAACATACAAAGGCGTTCAAAAGTTTTGTACACTCGTCTCTAATTTTTTATTTTTTATTTTTTTGCAGGAGGAGAATGAAATTTTTTGTGAACATACTTGGAACATTTAGCTATAGGTTGATATATAAAAGTATTTCCTTTTATTTACAGGTGAACCATAATGGACCGTGAAGTAGATGTCAGCTTGCGACAACGATCGGTGATGGAGTTCCTCTGCCACATCGGTTCGCATGAAGTTGCTCCCTGTTTATGGTGAGGACACAGTGGATCGCAGCAGTGTCCAGTGGTGGCTGCAGAGGTTTAAAGAAGGTGACTTCTCTCTACTGGACAATCCACGATACGGTAGACCATCGACGGCAGTGAGTGATGTTACTAAGGATCATTGATCAAATCATCCAAAACGACAGCTTGCTGAAATGACTCGTTTGTCTCTGGGTAGCGTGGTATCACTGGTACAGTCACTAGGGTACAGAAAATCTGTGCACGTTAGGTGCCTAATTACTAACAAGAGAAATGAAAACGATGAGGAAGAATGTGTGCTAGGGTCTCATGAAGACCTTTACTGAAGAGTGGAAACAGTGTTTTGTCGGCGTCATTACTCAGGATGAAACATGGTTGTTTCTGTCCGAACCTGAGAGCAAAACCCAATCCATGTAGTTGCGTCATCCTGGTTCCCCTCGGCAAAAGAAACCGACTTTCACAAACAGCAGGCCGAAAGGTGATGGCCTCCTTCTTCTGGGATCACTGTGGTGTCATTTTCATTGACTTTTTGGAACCTGGCACCACAATTAACCAGGACCGTTACTGTTTGTCATTGGACAAACTGCGACGTGCCATCAAGACCCACAGACCACAGCTTCAGGGTCAGCTCATCAGACTACACCATCACAATGTCAAACCCCATACAGCCCTTATGAAGCAGGAGAGAATCAGGAAAATGGGTTAGAAAATTGTTCCTCATCCTCCCTACAGTCCGGACTTGGCTCCGTCTGTTTTTTACCTCTCTGGTCGTCTGAAGGCCCAGCTGCGCAGTAAAACATTTGATAGTGAGAAAGACATTATTTCCTGTGTCAAGCGATGGTGTAAATGTCAATCCCCAGAATTTTACCAAAGTCCATTTACATCACGGAAAGAACGTTGTTCCAGATGCGTCACAGATGATGGAGGCTACATTGAGTAGGCTCAATGTATGGCTAAATGTTCCAAGTATCTTCACAAAAAAAATTTCATTTTCCTCCTGTAAAAAATTAAAAAAATTAGAGGCGACTGTGCAAAAGTTTTTGAATGCCCTTTGCATTACGACGTTTGAACAGGCCTCCTGCGCTTTGGGACAGTACACACTGCAGCTGACTCAAACACAGTCGCTCACTGCTCTACTGTAAATGACCCGCTGCTATCAGCTACAGACTGCGCGCTAGCCATTTGACGCAGGTCCTTCATGTTACGACAGTGTTGCCACTACTTCTTATCCAAGCCTTGTACAGTCAATTTGTAACCTGTGCTGTCTAGTACCTACATAAGAACCAAAAGTCACGGATAAGCACAGGAGACAAAAAGCAAATGAGAAATAACAATCCTACAATAAACTGTAAGTAGAAAGAGATACTGCAGGCTCTTCCAGGGAACACTACATGTCTCACAAGTATAGTTGAATAATTATGTCATTTTTGGTAGGCACCTGATGGAACCTAATACAGTAAAGCTTCTGAATAACGGACGTTTGTGGGGAAAATAAAAATGTAAAAGTATTCACTTTTAGGAAGAGTCAACTAGTCAAAAAAGGATAAAAATGCAGTATACAATAAAGTACATTCAATGTACTGTAGACAGAAAAATTCTGTATAAGCAAAGCAGTGAAAATTTATCTTCATTTAAGTACAGCACTACATTAACAAATCCCCACACAATAGTCTAATACAGTATTAAAATTTCTTTCATGCACTCTGAAAGGTTGGTTTCAAATAATCACGTATATTTTTCTGAACCAGAGAGTAATCTATAATTACCTTCTCAATATGTTGGTGGGTTGGGTAATTCGGGGGTGGGGACCAGACAGCAAGGTTATCGGTTCCATCGGATTATGGAAGGAAGGGGCAGGACGTCCGCCGTTCTCTTTCAAAGGAACCATCGTGGGATTTGCCTGACGCAAGTTCGGGAAATCACGGAAAGCCTAAATCAGGATGGCTGGACGCGGGTTTGAACCGTCGTCCACCCAAATGCGAGTCCAGTGTGCTAATCACTGCGCCACCTCACTAGATTTCTTAATATGTGTTTCAACTGCTGACGTTAAACTCTCTTCGTCATTTGTCACTAAATATTAGTGTTGCAATTCCCGTACCTCTTCCACTGCCTGCTTACTTGATAGTGGAGTAAAGTCCGGTTCAGTTAAGTCATTTTCATCTTCATTTTGTTGTCCATTCTCGACATTGCCACCACACCCTTCTTGATGAAGATCTTGTTTCAGTTCACTTACTCTAGTTGATGTACTTTCTGTGAACAGTGCATCACCGATATTGGCATATCTCTCAGATTCGTCTACAAAAGTGTGAAGTTCATGCTCATTTTCCTTAAGGTTGATTTCTTCGACACCGACGTCAATCAATGAAGCACCGCCATAAAAAATGAAACAGTTGTTGATTCTAGTGGATGTTACTTGTTTTAAGACTGAAGAAATCCACAGAATTGCATCCAATACTCCAATAGATTTTCCAAGTTCATATCCAGATTCAAATTTCGATTCGAGACAAAATATATCTCAGCACTTTTTATCTGTAAAACATTTCGAAATTTTGAATAATCCAATGGTTGGCAACATGAAGTTGAATTTGGCGGCAAAAAGATTATTTTCACACTTTTTAGTGCAGCATAGTAATGGTAAGTGGCGTTGTCTACACTGACGACCCAAATGAACTGGTACATCTGCTTGATATAGTGTAGTGCGCCCGCGATGACGCAGAAGTGTCGCAACACGACGGGGCATAGACTCAACTGGACGGAATTGACACCATGAATCCTGCAGGCTGTCTGTAAATCCGTAAGAGTACGAGGGGGTGGAGATCTCTTCTGAAAAGCACGCTTTAAGGCATCCCTGATATGCTCTATAATGTTCATGTCTGTTGGGGTTTGGTGGCCAGCGGAAGTGTTTAAACTCAGAAGAGGGTTCCTGGAGCCTCTCTTTTTTACAATTCTGGACGTGTCGGCTGTCGCATTGTTCTGCTCGAATTGCCCGAGTCCCTCGGAATGCACAATAAACATGAATGGATGAAAGTGATCGGACAGGATGCTTAAGTACGTGTCACCTTTCAGAGTCGTATTTAGACGTATCAGGGGTCATATATCACACCCACTGCACACACCCCAAAAACTTTACAGAGCGGCTCGATACAATTTGAAACGAGACTCGTCCGACCAGGCAACACGTTTCCAGTCATCAAAAGTTCATTGTCTGTGTTGGCGGGCCCAGGCGAAGCTTAAAGCATTGTGTCGTGCAGTCGCCAAGGATACACGAGTGGGCATTCGCCTCCGAAAGCACATATCGATGATGTTTCGTTGAATGTTTCGCACGCTGACACTTGCTGATGGCCCAGCACTGCAGCAATTTGCGGAATGGTTGCACTTCTGTCATGTTGAACGATTCTCTTCAGTCATCGTTGCTCCCGTTGTTGCAGGACCTTTTTCCCGCCGTAGTGATGTCGGAGATTTGATGTTTTACCGGATTCTTGATGTTCGCGGTACACTCGTGAAGCCGGCCGTTGTGGTCAAGCGGTTCTAGGCGCTTCAGTCTGGAATCGCGCGAAAGCTACGGTCGCGTGTTCGAATCCTGCCTCGGACATGGATGTGTGCGATGTCCTTAGGTTAGTTAGGTTTAAGTAGTTTTAAGTTCTAGGGGACTGATGATCTCAGATGTTAAGTCCCATAGTGCTCAAAGCCATTTGAACCATTTTGAACACTCGTGAACTGGTCGTACGGGAAAATTCCCACTTCATCGCTATCTTGGAGATGCTGTGTCCCATCGCTCGTGCGCCGACTATAACATCACGTTAAAATTCACATCTTGATAACCTGCATTATAGCATCAGTAACTGATCTAACAACTGCGCAAGACACACGTCTTAAGTAGGCTGCGCCGTATTCCGCCTGTTTACGTATCTCTGTATTTGAGTACGCATGCCTATATCAGTTTCTTTGGCGCTTCAGTGTATAAAAAAATATCTCTTTCCTCGGTTGTCTTTCCATTCTTCTCTCAAATGCCAATCATAACTCCTCTCATCAGCTAAGATTGTTTATCAGCATCCACTAAACGTTCAATGTACTGAAGTCAATGCTCTTAAAATATCTATGCTTTGCAGCCTTACCAATAATTTAAAGCTTTTCACATACGCCTATCATATCAACACACAGTACGACAGTGGGTAGTTCTTTGTAATTTTCCCTCCTGAACACAAAAAAAAAAAAAGTTCAAATCTGTGTGAAATCTTATGGGACTTACCTGCTAAGGTCATCAGTCCCTAAGCTTACACACTACTTAACCTAAATTATCCTAAGGGCAAACACACACACCTATGCCCGAGAGAGGACTCGAACCTCCGCCGGGACCAGCCGCACAGTCCATGACTGCAGCGCCTTAGATCGCTCGGCTAATCCCGCGCAGCCCTCCTGAACAGTTTTCACCTTTCAGGACTATTGTCTCACTGAGAAGAGAAGACCAGTCTCACCACAACTAAAAAGTCTTTTTCTTCATAACCCTCACAAATTCCTGTTGTCCTTTTCTGCCAGTCTGACACGATGTTTTCGTCCACTGGACTGCATTCACCATAGACGGTTAGAAATGAGATGTTGAGTCTATTCCTAAATTTGTCAAGCCAACCTACAGATGCTTCAAAATAGTTAAGTTGTAACGCCTTGGCAACTGCACTTTCTCTCCGACCAGAGGTCCACTAACAGGCAAGTTATTGCTGCGAGCATGGCAGAACCATTCAAAAGTAAAGTTGTTAACTTTTAAGCCTGGTGCGTTGGAAAAGGCTCGTTTACTGGTAAGGTTATCATTTCCAGTCCACGATTTCGGTAGGGCATTTTTGTTTCTTGAAATGTCTCTGATCCGTGCTTTTCCAACAGCAAACCTCATGGCCATATCTCTAACACTAAGCTTTTCCTTTTTGTAGACATTGATTATGTCGACATTTTCGTTCAGCGTCAACGGTTCCCGTTTTTGTGACATCTTAGCACTACAGTACATAAACTCTCTGGCTCAAAGTCAGCGACGGTATGCACTTTTGCCCCCCTCAGACGGAGCCACTGAGAAGCGCTTATCGGTGGCGCTCCCGCTGACGAAACAGTGGTTTAGTTGGGCGCTTTCACACATGCCTTCTGTGGCGCTTGGTGGCGGACTCGCCAATATGAAAAGTCGGCACGTGAAGCGAGGGTAGAAGCAACGGCATTATCAGAGCCGTTCGCGGCAGCATCAAAGCTACGAACAGCAACAGCTGCGACTGTTTCTCACGATCGGCGTGTCGCGCGGCGACTTGGGAAGGTATGCATGATTATGATTGTTCCCGGTTAACTCAACAACCGTCGTTGTTTCCACGCTGTCCGTTATTTGGAAGTTTTAATTGTTCTAGGGTGAAACTTTTCAGTGTCCCCTCCGTTACTGAGAATGTCTGCTATTCGGAAGAGTTTTACCATAAGGACTAATGTTATTTGACAGGGGAATTTTAAAACGTCCGCTATTGAGAAAAGTCTGCTAATGGGAAGTGTCCGTTAAGGGAAGTTTTATTGTATGAATAATTGAAACATGTGTAATTAGCATCAAAATAATCATTTAGTTGCAAGAGACAGATAGTACAGTGTTTGCTCTTATCCACGTAATAATCAAAACTGAAGCTTTAACTGACGAGTAATGGTTGCTAATATTAACAATATTGAAATAGTAGTCTTATTATTTACTGTATCCATCGGCTACAGCAACGAAGTTTTATTTTTATATAAATTTTTATTATTATGTATATTATCTATTATTTAACCGAACAGTACACTATGTAAACGACACACACTACAAACGAATCTCGGAAGACCCAATACAATGGAGCGCCTCGTCGGATACTTGGACAGACTCTCGATGCCACCACGGAATCGTCTGACACGGCACTCATTTACAATGTGGCTCATTATCTGAATACCACCACAGTCACACGTACTGTCTCTGGAAAACCCCACTTGTGCATATTGTATTTGAACCTACCTTCTCCAGTCTGTAAGCTACTGAAGTGCACCTTCAGCTCCCCAGGACTTGAACAGGATAACCTCCTACATCGAACCACATAAGCACTCACTGAGAATATAACAAATAAATTTCAAGACTGACAAATTAGGAGAAACATGGATTCATGGAAAAACGTTTATTGTGAATCAAAACATACCTTTTTTACACGAACTGTATTCGCAGTTGTGAATACGGACAACCGTCATTGAAAGTCTGTGCTGTTCTCCTTAACAACAGAGGCGCCGCCATATTGATATCTACATTATTTAATTTAAAAATGTATAAAGGGAATGAAAGAAATTATTTTCTTCTAAACTAGCATCGATCCAGCTTAGGGATTAGATCTTTTGTATCCTGTACTGAACCGCGATAAATTTGAAGGCAACATTTAAATTAAGAAATGTGAAGAATTTAAATACATAGTTACAAAATCTCGAATTTGGCCTGTTATACTGGTCTCATATGACAACCTACTGTGAAATGCATCTACACGTATATTTCGATTTAAGAGGACACTGTCCTCATGTCAACTATGTTTACATACATCACAAGCATAATACGACGAGAGTATTCGTTATCGTGAATGTTGGTTGTCTTGCTGGTACGAACTGTAACCACACATTCATTACTCTTCTCGTACATTGTCAGACTTCGAAGTCCCTCTCAAGTAAAGATACAATGTCAGTATTGACATTGCTGGACCAGGAAACTCTTTTGCCTTTGTTAGGTTGTTGAGAGTAACTACAGTTGACTTCCGGCTGCGTGGAAACGCGTGTGTCGACTTTGACATAAACAGACATTTTCCGAGTGACCGCTGCAAGCAGTGTGTACCAGAACCTCCACTACGCTAGCAAATGTTTCTCGAAAGGTTTTGCGTAAACTCTGAAGCCACATTCTGGACGATTATACTCACGGAATTTAAATTAGTTGGTTTCCACGAGTTTTACCTGTCGCCACTTCGAAACGTACGCTCTAGCCCACGGGAAAGCTCTTGCTTTCACTAATCGTTCTTTCTATTTTCTGACATCCGTTTTCAGTCTGGAACCCCGCAACCGCAACGGTCGCAGTTCGAATCCTGCCTCGGGCATGGATGTGTGTAATGTCCTTAGGTTAGTTAGGTTTAAGTAGTAAGTTCTAGGGGACTGATGACCTCAGATGTTAAGTCCCATAGTGCTCAGAGCCATTTGAACCATCTGACATCCGTTCTCAATGTCTTATTCAATGTCTTCTTGTAATTATAATCATTGTAACAGTTTTCCTGACATTAATTTTCATAATATGTGGTCACGCATTCTGTATCTTTAATTTCCGGCCATGTGTATGGTTTCGTTGTGATTGGAGTGCCTGATGCGTCTGTACTTCTCGGATTACAGATTAATTTGGAAATGTGGCTACTGATTACGCAAACTCATCCCATAATTCTGTAATCCCTAGACTATCTTTCCCAATGTCACAGGTTTCGACTTTTTGTGGGAGATCCAACTAGTGGTAAGTACCACTGCACACACATAAACGTTCCTTCTATCGGTGAAAAAGACCATCCTGCTAAATCACCCAGTCTTAACCCCATATAACATGTCAAAGACTATTTAAAACAGCGGAGCAGTCAATATTGCGCAATTTGTGCCCCTTCGGGACCTCATCATCAATGATTGGCATCAATTATATAGGATATGTCACGCCTGGGCAATCTTTGGTGTCCAGTGGGCCTGATTCACATCCCTACTTAAGCTACGGGCGGTCTCGTCACGTGATACGACGCGTCAGTAGCGCTTCTAGCGGATAAAATCAAAACTATAGCGTCGGTGGCGTTAATGTGTATGGTGTAACTCGCTGATAAGAAGGGAACCCCTTCCACAACACGCCACGCCTATAAATTATGCGTCAAAACGGGCCCTTTCTGAGAGTACATGCATTCTATGATCACCCGAAATTTCTTCCGCGGACAGGATTGTAACCAAACGCGGAACGGATGCGGCTCAAGAGCTGCCGGTTACCCGTCCATGGTATACAGGGTGTTACAAAAAGGTACGGCCAAACTTTCAGGAAACATTCGTCACACATAAATAAAGAAAAGGTGTTATGTGGACATGTGTCCCGAAACGCTTAATTTCCATGTTAGAGCTCATTTTAGTTTCGTCAGTATGTACTGTGCGTCCTCGATTCACCGCCAGTTGGCCCAATTGAAGGAAGGTAATGTTGACTTCGGTGCTTGTGTTGACATGCGACTCTTTGCTCTACAGTACTAGCATCAAGCACATCAGTACGTAGCATCAACAGGTTAGTGTTCATCACGAACGTGGTTTTGCAGTCAGTGCGATGTTTACAAATGCGGAGTTGGCAGATGCCCATTTGATGTATGGATTAGCACGGGACAATAGCCGTGGCGCGGTATGTTTGTATCGAGGCAAATTTCCAGAACAAACGTGTCCCGACAGGAAGACGTTCGAAGCAATTGATCGGCGTCTTAGGGAGCACGGAACATTCCAGCCCATGACTCGCGACTGGGGAAGACCTAGAACGACGAGGACACCTGCAATGGACGAGGCAATTCTTCGTGCAGTTGACGATAACCCTAATGTCAGCGTCATCAGAGAAGTTGCTGCTGTACAAGGTAACGTTGACCACTTCATTGTATGGAGAGTGCGACGGGAGAACCAGCTGTTTCCGTACCATGTACAGCGTGTGCAGGCGCTATCAGCAGCTGATTGGCCTCCACGGGTACACTTCTGCGAATTGTTCATCCAACAATGTGTCAATCCTCATTTCAGTGCAAATATTCTCTTTACGGATGAGGCTTCATTCCAACGTGATCAAATTGTAAATTTTCACAATCAACATGTGTGGGCTGACGAGAATCCGCACGCAATTGTGCAATCACGTCATCAACACAGATTTTCTGTGAACGTTTGGGCAGGCATTGTTGGTGATGTCTTGATTGGGCCCCATGTTCTTCCACCTACGCTCAATGGAGCATGTTATCATGATTTCATACGGGATACTCTACCTGTGCTCCTAGAACATGTGCCTTTACAAGCACGACACAACCTGTGGTTCATGCACGATGAAGCTCCTGCACATTTCAGTCGAAGCGTTCGTACGCTTCTCAACAACAGATCCGGTGACCGATGGATTGGTAGAGGCGGACCAATTCCATGGCCTCCACGCTCTCCTAACCTCAACCCTTGTAACCTCCCCACCGTAATTTTTAAAAGGAATAAAGACAATACTTAATACAAATGGGAGCCGAGTGTAACCTCCCCACAAAAATTTGAAAGAAAGAAATATGACAATATTTAATTATGAATGCTAATGGACACTGCTCTAAGCGTAACCTGCCCACAATGAAATGTACTGACAATGGCAACAAAAATGTGAAATTCGCAATCTGACTCAAATATAAATTCCTCACAAAAAATTAAAGTCCATTCAGTGATAATGATAATTCAATTAAACCGAAACATCGGTCTTTGGCCCTGTGTAAAACAATCAGAATTAAAGTCTTACCTCAGAATAACTGGATGTCAAATTTCTGCTCTTATTTCTGCGCACGGCTTGGAGGAACTGCATTGCAAATAATAATATTCCTTTTTTCTGTGAATTTACTGAAATTTTTCTTCAAAAGAAGTGGAATGAAATGGGAAGTGCAACGAAATCTTTAGTTCAATAAAAAAATAAAATTTTTTGAAAAATGCTTTTGAAATTAAAAATTATTATTGGGGCACTTGTTGGAGAATAATTACAATAAATAAATAAATTTTTACATTATCTAATGATTATATTAATTAACAGTATACCTCATTCAGCATCTTGACCAGTGTTGCCGACCGCCTACATCACACAACCGCACTGGGCTGCTACTACTGACCGACCGCTCTGCATGACGACTATTAGCGTACTGCACTGCACGACTACTACTGACTGACTGCCCGCAACTGAACAGAGCTACTGCTCGCGACGACTACCGACAGAGTACTGCCCTCAACTAGACAGAGCTACAGACTCGCAACGACTGACTGACAGACTGAGAACCGCTCGCAACACTCGCGCGGTCAAGCGCATACTCTCTGGTCACAGATGCTACAATGCCTCGCCATCGCTGCTATGTTACATACGTGTTTCATAACCCTCCACTGGGGGGGCAAAAATTTGGCAGCGATGGTGAGTCATTTGGACTTGCCAAGCGCGGCAAAATTTTTCTTTAATTAACAAACTTCTACAATTTACAGAATATTTAAATGTTGTGCACACGCACTAAGTACAAAATATATCAGACAAAGACAAAATGTGAGTACAAAACGTAGTAGCAAATCAGAAAAATGTATATATAAATTATTTGACAGAAAACAAAGAGCACAGGCACTGAAAAAAATTCTTTAGCATATTCAGAACAAATAAACAGACTGGCAAATATTACATTGACAAGTGACATGAGTGTACTCGCACTGGAGTTCAGCGAATCGAAAAAAAATGTATAACCTACGAACAGAAATGATGTTACCAAAAAAATGATTTTCATTATGTGACAAGAATTAGGATAGGAAAGGGAAGGATTGCATCATGATTGTAGCACTTTAGATTGCACACAGCTGTTCTGAAAGTCCATATCTTTCCACAGAAGTACAACACCAAGTGACACAACTCGAAGTTCTTTTCCCATCAGAATTTATCAGTGTAGCCAAGACACTGAACTGTCGTAGTAATGTTCCATGTTTTCATTTTGGCAGTACATTAGGTACACCAAACAGTGGGACCATAATAACGTCTTCATTGCTCACGGTGGTGGACAGCATGTCGTGTCAACACCACGCTCTTACAAGGCACACCAACGTACAATTAGTGCAAAAACCAAATATAGTGCTCCATGATCAGTGGGATAAACAGGACAAATGGACATTGCAGTAATTCAGGGTAGTTAACTCATGAGGTGAAGGACATTATGTCACATAATATTGACAATTACAGTCTTCATTGATAGTTTGTGGCATTCATAGCCCAGTTATTGAACATTTCTGTACCAAGTATGTAGTATTACAGAAAAATGTTCATTAATTGTTTTACATAGAATCAGTAGCCTTCTTTTCCTGGTTACAAAGTATTATGAAATAATCGCATTCTTTTCAGTTACAGAATATAATTAAGAATCATTAACCTTCTCCTAATTACAGTTAATTAATCATTTGTCATTCCAATAATAATCATTAGCCTTTTCCTAATTACAGTTAATTAATCATTTGTCGTTAATTAATCATTTGTCTAATTACAGTTAATTAATCATTTGTCGTTAATTAATCATTTGTCATTCTAATATAGTAAGAATCATTAGTCTTCTCCTAATTACAAAGCATTATTAAACAGTACCATAGTTAATTAATTATGTGTCATTCCAATCTATTAAGAATCACTAGCTGGCATCATGGGTAATCGTATTACAATAAACAGTGGCGGTCCTTGGCCAGTTACAAAGTATATTTAGTATGACAGAATAATGTTCATCAGAAGTCTTAGTTGAAAAGGAGAGTCAATTATTGGCCTAGCATTAACATAATACATTGAGTGATACAAATTATTGGCACTCATTGGCCATTAACCAAAACATGAAAACTCAACATGGGAAAAAAAGGGCTAATTAATGGCATAATTAATAACAATTCTTCAAGTGACATTAATTATTGGCACTCAGTGGCCAGCAAGTATTGAATAGAATCATCATTCAGTATTATTCAGATTATTACAAAGTCATTATTAAAAATCAGTTAATTACAGTCATAGCATTAATAATCACAGGCATTATAAGTAGTCTCATTACCATAAACAGTGTTCCTCCTTCAGTAGTATTCAGATCATTACAAAGTCATTATTAAAATCAGTTAATTACAGTCAAATCATTAATAATCATGGGCATTATAAGTAGTCTCATTACAATAAACAGTGTTCCTCATTCAGTAATATTCCGATCATTACAAAGTCATTATTAAAAATCAGCTAGTTACAATCAAAGCATTAATAATCATGGGCATTATAAGTAGTCTCATTACAATAAACAGTGGCAGTTATTAGCTAGTGACAAAGCATTATCTTAAATATATACTTCTTTTTTGTCTCATTAAGAAGTCATTACTGAAGCGACATACTATTCAGAGCTAATCAGTATTATTCAGAATTATCATAAACTAGTGACATTATGTGGGACTGGTAATACATTTTTTTTTTGTAGCAATGCATTGCGTTGGGATCGATAATTAATTGCTGAAACATAACACTATTTGCTTTTGACCTATTGCAGCAAATGAGGATAGGTAACGTCATTCGTCATGAGTCAGCTGTAGCAAGATTATGTAACAAGGCAGTATATGTGATCACATTTATAAATGATAAACACAAATGGGTAAAAAATAAAAATGCAAGTACTAGAACAGGTATAATAAGTAACAGGTTTAGTAAGTATCATGAAAAACTTCTCCTGGAAAAATTACAAAATGGATTATTGACCTGAAAGAAGAAACGCACACTATGCTGAAAAGTAGTGAACTTCGAATTAACAGGTAGTGAAATGTGTATAAAATATGTTCCATAGCTGTCCTTTCCAAAACTTTCCGTCATCCTACTATGCCATATAACACCTGCTGTCAAAGCAAACTGCAACAAATACTTAAATAACTACATAACATAAATACATAACTTCAACATTATCCTCATCTGTAAAGAAAACTTCATTATCCATATCATCATAACTTCACTATTATCATCACCTGTAAAGAAAAACTTCATTATTCATAATACCATTTCCTTCATCATTATTCATCAGTATTCATTATCATCTGCAAAAAAATCACTTCATTACTCATTATACAACTATTCCTTATCTCTAGCATATTTCATCACTAAAACTAAGATGTGTAGTTCAGTCTGACAGCCTGCATCAATCACCTTGTATTCTGAAAGAAATAATTAGTTAAGACTGCTATTCTACGATGAGTATAGTATATTCTTGTTAATGCCTGCCAATCCTGATCCATTTACTCTTCCTCATAAAGTTATTGCATCTTCTTTCGTTTATTCCGTAGGTGAAATTCCCATTTCTGTTGAATTTATTTCTTACACGCATCATTTTTTTCTGAAATTGATGAACAAAGATTAATGTCCTGCATTTAATCATATACCCACTAAATAAGGACTGGTTTATGGTAACATACTTAAGCATACAGCATAACATGACAGAAAACGTAATATGTCAAAGACATTGACAGTGTTCAGATGCAAAAATGTACACAGAATATCACAATGCAGCAGCAAAAGGAAAAATGTAAAACAGTCACGATGTTGAGATATCATAGGGCAAAAAAAAAAAAAAAAAAAAAAAGAGAAAGTCGACTGGTGTGTGTTATATCTTAACTATTTCACAATACATACAAACAAAACTGGAGTACAATCATATACACAAAAAAGTGGAAAATGTGCACGGTCTGATGTGTAACGACAAGAAAAGCGACCTGCTAACCTTACCTTGCCGGGCACTTGCCAAGAAAAAATACGATAATCATCAGTAATTAGTCACGTGAAATAATTGCATTAGTAAATGGCATCATAGTGTGTTGAATCATACAGTGGTTTCACTCAATAAACGGCTTAATGTTTGAGATATGGTGATTGCCTTTCGATTTTCTAGTTCTCAAAGTTTCGACGTGTACAACATTGGGGTGAGGGATGCTGCGAATCCGATATGGCCCTGCGTATAGAAGTTCAAATTTACTGCACTTACCTTTTAATTTGCTGGATAAATAGTGTGTACGTACTAGTATCTTCTGTCCAACGTGAAAGTCGCGGCGTGTACAAACCTGTTTTTGCTGTCTTCTCCGGCGCTCTGCGGCACGTTTGATGTTGTTCAGCGCAATGTCAATTATTTCGTGGTGTCTTAGTCGCCTACATTTGGGTAATTTTACTAATTCTTTAATTTTGTTCGGTGGTTCAACGTTTTTCAGTATAACAGTCGGAGATAGCATAGTGGATTCATTTGGAATGGAATTAATTACATCTTGGAATGAGAGTATGTGTGTATCCCAATCAATATGTCTTTTGTGGCAGTATATTCTACACAGTTTACCAATTTCTTTCATTAATCTTTCACAGGGGTTCGAAGAAGCGTGGTACTTTGATATATAGATCGGAGAAATGTTTCTAGCTCGTAACATGCGTGTCCATATGGCACTACGAAATTGAGATCCATTGTCAGAAATTACCCTCATCACATGCCCTACATGAAATAGAAAATGTTTTACAAATGCTTTCGAAACAGTTTTAGCAGTAGCTTTGCGTAACGGAGTGAAAGTAACAAATTTTGAAGTGAGCTCAACAGCGACAAAAATGTAGCAAAAACCTCTGTTAGTTCTCGGAATCGGACCAAAAATATCTACTGCGGCCATATGTCTTAATTTAACAGGTACAATGGGATATAAAGGAGGAATATGTGAAGTGGTGTCTGATTTAGCTTTCTGGCAAATTTTACAAGACGCTAAAACTCGTCGTATACGTTTTTCCATGTTAGTAAAATAACAGTTCTGTCTCAGTATAAGAAAACATTTTCGTACTCCGTAATGTGCGTAGCTTAAATGAGTGTACCAAATTAATTTGTTGACCAGTTCGTCAGGAATGCATAATAACCAATTGTTGCTGTCAGGATGAGAGCGGCGAAACAGAACGTCATTGCGTACAGTGTAGTGGTTTCTAATCGTAACATTTTTTCTATCTTGCCAAAGGTGTTTAATTTCTTTCCACACATTGTCTTTATTTTGCTCCTTTGCTATGTCCTGTAATGACGATGAAATAAAGTTTTCAAATGCAACTTGCTGAATGTACATGACACTGAAATTTGTTTTGCAGAAGTTGGTTGCTACGTCTTGCTGATTGTTGCCGAGAGAACGCGATAGTGCGTCTGCTATAACATTTTGTGTGCCAGGAATGTGAACTATTGTAAAATTAAATTCCTGTAAATAAAGTTTCCATCTGCTTAATCTATCATGCGTGAATTTGGCCGAAAGTAAAAATTGTATCGCTCTGTGGTCTGTGTAAACGGTGGTATGTCTGCCATAAAGAAAGTGCCGAAATCTCGTAAAAGCCCATACAACACATAATGTTTCAAGTTCTGTAACGGAGTAATTTCGCTCAGCAGGTGACAGAATGCGGCTTGCAAATGCGATGTTTTTGATTACTATTGAACCATCTTCTTCAATTTCCTGGAAAATATGTACGCCTAAGGCGGTGTTGGAACTGTCGGTGGC
This sequence comes from Schistocerca serialis cubense, assembly GCF_023864345.2. NCBI lineage: Eukaryota > Metazoa > Arthropoda > Insecta > Orthoptera > Acrididae > Schistocerca > Schistocerca serialis. The sequence goes on along the minus strand of NC_064639.1, from coordinate 542,544,081 downwards.
AATGGAAAAATTTCTAGTAAGATCTGGGTGCGATAATAGTGGTGCATTCAACAAAGCATGTTTCAAATAACATTCTCGTGAGCAAAATTCTGCGTGTCAAAAGTAATGTTTGCGTTACTGTAATATGCAATCTATGCTGTATTTGGTTAAAATCTATCGTACGTCCTGTTATTTACGGGAGGATGCTGTGGCATATCCACTATATGAACTGTTCTGTTATTTCTTACTGACGTATTACGCTATGGATGACACCTATTGTCTGGATCATTCATGATAATGTGTTGTTGCTGATGTTCTTGCTGCTGAAAAGATCGACTGTTATTAAATGTACGCTGAAAGTTGTGCTCATCATTTTTTTTTTTACCTCTGTCCTGATAGTAATTTCTATACGGCGCATTGCGATACGAGTTGAAATAGTGTGTTGTCTGTACGTAGTTATTTCTTTGCTGCCGTGCGTTACTATTTGTTGTAGCTGAGACTTTACGTGCACGCGGCGAAACATTAAAGTTTGGTTGACCTTGTAGACTACATTGTTGGTTAGGTACGCCAAGCGGCTGACTTTCATGCTATTGTGGTGAAAAACAACTATTGTTACAAAAATGTGGTTGCGACTGCCGAAAATTTTGTACATGCTGATGATTACGATTTTATTTGTTATTAAAGTTACGGCGGTAGTTGTCATTACGGGAGTGCCTACTGAAAATTGTCACATTCGGTAAAATATTTGTCATATCCGGTTTTCATTACATATTCTTAATCCTACAAAGAGCAATAGTTAAAGAGCAGTTTTGATAGATATAAAGGATAGTAGAAGAGAAGGCAGCAGTGCAGAAAACTAAAGATGAAACAGCACTACTACAGCTCGGGGCCCTATGCTCGCTACGGCACATATTCATTAAAGCGTAATGAATCCCCTGAGGTCATTTACGCACTGCAAATAAATTTTAGCTTTTGCGTTGCAAGCAATAGCGGTAAAATTCCAAAAGTAAATAGTTGTATCCATGTTAATTCCAGTTTCTGCATAATAGGTAATGCTGATGAAAATACCATAGCAAATTGTCGCCTCAGGTTCAAAGCTAGTTTCTCCGTTACAGGTAATAGCGGTGAAGGTACAAAAATAAATTGTCGTATACAGTGCAAATCGTGTATCTGTGTTCTGCCATTATTAAATTCCTTACATTTTCTTACAAATGCAAATTGCTTATAATCAACGTTCTCGTCACTGAATTTGATAACACGTTCAGGTTTGTGTGTGAATCTGTTCGTCTGGGTCATTTCGGATTTCAAGTTGCGTAGCTTTTCAGATTTTAAGTCGCGTGGCTTTTCGGATTTTAAGTCGCGTAGTTGCTGTAAATTGCTCAAATTATACGCACTGCGTAAGTCTGACAAATGCTCGCAACGTGGCGGTTTCTGTGACGTATTGGTGACTGAAATAGTTTTCAACTCTGTTACTGTAACACTTTCGTCAATTTGGTTGATCTGTCGAGCAAATTTCTCGTCAACTTCCGTATTCGGAGTGTGTGAAACTTCCACTGACTCTAAATTAACTTCGTCGCGAATCTGTACTGCGTTTTTAAGGCATTGTTCGGTGACTGCAATAATCTCGTTTTTATGTGATTCTGTTGTGCCTACACGTGTGCTACTTAATTCTTGTGCAACAGTGCCAACTTCTTCATTACTGTTATTAGCACAAGTCTTAGTATCCACACGTAATTGTTCTTTACTGTCCTGACATTGCACGGTAACAGCTGTAATTTGCTCACTAACTTGTTTGTTCTGTTCTTTAAGGTCGTCTTGTTTTTCGTTTGTGAGATCGACACTTTTATCAATTGTTTCGCTAAGTTGTTTGAAATGGTTGTCAAAACTTTCACTCTGTTGTCTGATCTTTTCAATAAATTTGTCTAATTTTTTGTTCTGTTCACTAAGTTGTTTGCTCATTTGTCGCAACAAAGCCATAATTGGATTCGACTCAAGGTCAGCATTTCTATTCTCTGTGCTGTTCAACAGTGGATCTGGAATTGTTTCACTTTCTGTAACCATTTGGTCATTTTGAGATTTACAAAAAGGTTTGTCAGTCAAATGTATACTATCAGTCATTGTTTCGGAATTAAATAAATCTGTCGTACCTTGTGTATCCTGTTCATTTTCATTAGACAAATTTGTCTGTACATTACTTAGATTTTCTAAATCGGGTGTGTTAAGCTCGGCAGCGCTCATTACTATAGACCGCTCCGCGTCATCAATTGTCGTCAAGTTAACACAAGACACAATCGAGTTCGTTTGTTCATCATCAGGGTAAAAGTCATCACTAGTGGTTGGAATGCATTGATTGTCAGTGAACGCAGGATTGTCATCATTACACTGCGTCTCGCATGTCCTATCGGCAAAGTTGTTTGGGTCGGTATTTTCGTTCGTAATACCTCGCGATACACTATTCATAGTCTTTCGCGGCATTTTTACAACAGTCAATTATTCACAAAACAAATAATCACAAATGCAAAAACAACACACAAATACAACAGAGCAACGAATTGCCGTTGACCTGTAGAAAAAAAGTCACAAGTTAATAAAAGCGTTGCGCCAAATCCTAATTATATCTAAGCAAATAAGAGCAGATATCTGACTGTTTTTCAAAAGACTCTCAACGAAATACGATCCTGGACTGGGTGTCGCCAAGTGTAACCTCCCCACCGTAATTTTTAAAAGGAATAAAGACAATACTTAATACAAATGGGAGCCGAGTGTAACCTCCCCACAAAAATTTGAAAGAAAGAAATATGACAATATTTAATTATGAATGCTAATGGACACTGCTCTAAGCGTAACCTGCCCACAATGAAATGTACTGACAATGGCAACAAAAATGTGAAATTCGCAATCTGACTCAAATATAAATTCCTCACAAAAAATTAAAGTCCATTCAGTGATAATGATAATTCAATTAAACCGAAACATCGGTCTTTGGCCCTGTGTAAAACAATCAGAATTAAAGTCTTACCTCAGAATAACTGGATGTCAAATTTCTGCTCTTATTTCTGCGCACGGCTTGGAGGAACTGCATTGCAAATAATAATATTCCTTTTTTCTGTGAATTTACTGAAATTTTTCTTCAAAAAAAGTGGAGTGAAATGGGAAGTGCAACGAAATCTTTAGTTCAATAAAAAAATAAAATTTTTTTGAAAAATGCTTTTGAAATTAAAAATTATTATTGGGGCACTTGTTGGAGAATAATTACAATAAATAAATAAATTTTTACATTATCTAATGATTATATTAATTAACAGTATACCTCATTCAGCATCTTGACCAGTGTTGCCGACCGCCTACATCACACAACCGCACTGGGCTGCTACTACTGACCGACCGCTCTGCATGACGACTATTAGCGTACTGCACTGCACGACTACTACTGACTGACTGCCCGCAACTGAACAGAGCTACTGCTCGCGACGACTACCGACAGAGTACTGCCCTCAACTAGACAGAGCTACAGACTCGCAACGACTGACTGACAGACTGAGAACCGCTCGCAACACTCGCGCGGTCAAGCGCATACTCTCTGGTCACAGATGCTACAATGCCTCGCCATCGCTGCTATGTTACATACGTGTTTCACCCTCTTGACTTTCATTTATGGGGGCATCTGAAAGCTCTTGCTACGCAACCCCGGTACCAAATGTAGAGACTCGTCGTGCTCGTATTGTGGACGCCTGTGATACAATACGCCATTCTCCAGGGCTGCATCAGCGCATCAGGGATTCCATGCGACGGAGGGTGGATGCATGTATCCTCGCTAACGGAAGACATTTTGAACATTTCCTGTAACAAAGTGTTTGAAGTCACGCTGGTACGTTCTGTTGCTGAGTGTTTCCATTCCATGATTAATGTGATTTGAAGGGAAGTAATACAATGAGCTCTAACATGGAAAGTAAGCGTTTCTGGACACATGTTCACATAACATATTTTCTTTCTTTGTGTGTGAGGAATGTTTCCTGAAAGCTTGGCCGCACCGTTTTGAAACACCCTGTACGTGTAGAAAGTTGTGGACCTTCATCAAAGCCGAACTGAGGATTATCAAGATTAGTGGCAGTATCACAAGGTGTTACCGTGTGAGTAGTATTTTGCATGCTGTATTTATTTTTGTTCTGGCGTAACCACAAACGCCGGAACGAAGATGCGAAACGAAAGACCAGAGAAGGCAGTGAAGAAACGGCGGCCAATGGTGCGCGAATCAGACTGCGCCGCGCCAGGCGCGCCTGTTACGAGAGCTGTATACAAACTCAGCTGCTGGTTGCTTCGGCCGCACGTGACCGGCCCGAGTCCACAACGTGTCAGTGCTACGCTGTCAGTATCAAGTGTTTCCTTGCGCTCTGTGTATACCAAGAACTGTACTGTTTTCACATCGCCTCTCACTAGCACCATTTTCTGGGTATAAAACTACTAATTTTCTTTGTTGGAAATTGTTGTATAGTATTCCGAGAACGGTGCAACCCGAAGGCACCCTAATGCGGCGATTGGGCAAGACCCCCTCAATGCAGAAAAAGCATCTGCATGAAGCAGGCACACATTTCATCGTTCTCGTTGCAAAGACAGATATCAATTAGGAGAGCATCTACAAATACTTTTATGATTTGTAGCCTTGAATATATTGTTGTTTTTTAATGTAACAAATGTCTGAGGACCTTCTAGACGCACTCACACTGTGTGGACACCGTCATTGAAGGTGATCAACGGATCACATTGTAACACATCGCTGCACAACTGGGCGTCTCTGTTGATAGTGTTGAACACTCGTCAATCGTTTGGGGTACTCAGAGGTGTATGCCCATTGGGTTCCTCGCCACCCAGTAGGGACCATAAAGAGCAACGAAGGACCATCTATGCGGACTTGCTTGCTCCTTACGGGCTGATCGCGACTATTTTCTGTCCAACATCGTCACAAGCGATGAAAGATGGGCACCAAAGTTAAGTTTGTGCACCGAAAAGTTCACTAAGAACAGATGACTTGTTGCCAGTCTGAAACGTGATGACCTTTTGATGCCATATCGTATTAGTGGTCCTGTTCCTCCATAGTTAAAAATGCAGTGGCGCAACAGCTGCTGTAACTTGGACTACAGACCAGAGACAGCTCTTATCCCATACTGTCGGCTGTCCGATACTATCTCATCTTCCACACCCCTTCCTTCCTTTCTTTTTTTTTTTTTTTTTTTTTTTTTGGTCATCAGTCTTCTGACTGGTTCGATGTGGCCCGCCACAAATTCCTGTCCTGTACCAACTTCTTCATGTCAGTGTAGCACTTCCAACCTACGCCCTCAGTTATCTTCTACGTTCTTTTTTTACCCTCTACATCTCCCTATAGTACCACGGAAGTTATTCCTCGATGTCTTCACAGATGACTTATCATCCTGTCTCTTCTTTCCATATATTTATTACCTTTCCGAGTTTGTGCAGAACCTCCTCATTCCTTACCGTATCAGCATAACTAATTTTCAACATTCGACTCTAGTACTACATCTCAAATTCTTCGATTCTCTTCTTTTCCGGTTTTTCCCCCCATTCCATGTTTCACTACCATAGAATGCTCCACTCCAAACGTACATTTTCGGAAATTTGTTCCTTAAATCAAGGCCTGTGTTTGACAGTTGTAGACTTCTCTTGGCCAGTAATGCCCTTTTTGCCAATGATAATTTGTTTTTCATGTCCTCCTTGCTCCATCCATGGTGAGTTATTTTGCTGCCTAGGAAGTAGAAGTTCGTTAACTTCATCTACTTTGTAACCATCAGTCTTGATATTAAGTATCTCACTGTTCTCATTTCTGCTACTTCTCATTACTCTCGTCTTTCTTCGTATTACTCTCAAATCATATTCTTTATACATTAGACTGTTGGTTCCATTCAGCAGATCCTTCACTTTCACTGAGGGTAGAAATATCATCAGCGTAACTTATCACTGGTGTTCTTCCACCCTGAATTTTAATTCCACACTTGAACCTTTTTTTTTAATTTCCAACACTGCTTCTCCAATGTGTAGACTGAACAGTAGGGGTGAAAGACTATGTCCCTGTCTTACAACCTTTTTAATCTGAGCACTTAGTTCTTGGTTTGCCACTCTTATTATTCCGTCTAGTCTCTGGAACATATTGGATGTTATCCGTTCTTCCCTATACCTAGCCCATTCCCTACAGAATTCCGAAGATCTTTCACTATCTGACATTGTGTAACGCTTTTTTCATCATGTCGAGAAAACCTATGAAAGTGTCTCTATAGTCTTTCTTCAGTTACCAACCGCAAAGCAGTACCTGTCTCTCTGGTGCCTTTACCTTGCCTGTAGTCAAACTGATCGTCATCTAACACATCCTCAATTTTCTTTCACATTCTTTTGTTTATTATTCTTGTCAGCATCTTGAATGCATGTGCTGTTACGCTGATCGTGCGATAATTCTCCCGCTTATCAGCTCTTGCAGCCTTCGGAATTGTGCGGCTGATACTATTGTTAAAGTCAGATGGTATATCGCGAGATTCATATATTCTACACATCAACATGAATAGTCGTTTCGTTGCCACTTGTAGCGGGACTTTGAATTTCGCCGTGCTGCACTCGTTCCCTCAGACATGCATTGTGCCGTCGCAGCGGCATGAGCGCTCGACGGCAGAGAAAATACTAAAATTGTAACTCTCTTTTGTTTTTCTATCCGTTTCTTTATTGTCTCTCAAGTGCGGAAGCTTAATGCCGACGTGATCTGATGCTGACGTAAAAAACTTAATAGCTAGTCTTGATCTGATTTTAATGTGTAGACATATTGAGGTAGTTGTTGTGAAATTTGGAGGAGGGAAGCATCGTAAAATAAATTGCATTTAATATCAAGACGGTTTTGTGTACATTAGAAATTCCTGGACAATGAAACTTATCGCAAGATTTCGGAGCAGACTTTTTACGCAGAAATGAAGTAGGAGATTTTTGAAGACCTGGACGCCGCACGAAACAAGTCGACATGTTAACATGGTAAAGGATGAACTCTTATCTACGCCACTTCCTCCTGTCAGTTACATTTTGTTAGTCTCTCTTCTCTTTCAATAATTTTTGTAGTGGAAATTGGTTTAACTTTTGCTCAAAAACGCCACAAGCACCACCCCAACAATAACTTTTCCGAATCACGAAGTCCGATAGCTTTTCTGTAATACGAAGTCCGATTTGCTTTTCATTCTTTCCCTTTTTCACGGTCATTTACGATTTTAAAACCCCCTTGTTATTCACCATTCCTTCCCACCATTTTCAACCTTTTCTTTTATTTTATTTTCTTTTTCTTTCTTATTGACCACTACACACTTCCCCCAATGATTTTAGAAATTTCATTGGAATGCTATCTATCCTTCTGCCTTACTTGATTCAAGGCTCCCAAAGCTGTTTTAAATTCTGATTCTAATATTCGATCTCCTTTCAGTTCTCCAGCGTCTATTGTTTGTTCTTCTATCACGTCATCTGATATGTTCTAAGACACATAAAGTATCTCAAGATATTCTCTCCGTCTATTGGCTCTCTCGTCTGTAGTTAACAGTGGAATTCCGATTGCTGTCTTAAGGTTACTACCGTTGCTCTTAGCTCCACCGAAAGTTGTTTTCATTTTTCCATGTGCTTAGTCAGTCCTTCAGACAATCATTTCCTTTTCGATTTCTTCGCATTTTTCAGTAGCCATTTTATCTTAAGTTCCCTGCACATCCTGTTTATTTCATTCTTAATTGTATCTCTGTATTCCTGAATTTCCCTGAACATTTTTGTACTTCCTACCTTCATTAATCAACTGAGGTATTTTTTTCTGTTACCCATGGTTTCTTCGCAGTTACCTTCTTTGTACCTATGTTTTTCTTTCCAACTTCTGTGATTGCCCTTTTTGGAGATGTCTGTTCCTCTTCCACTGAACTGCCTACTGGCACTATCTACAGCCTTGAAGAACTTCAATCGTATCTCTTCTTCGTTAGTTCCCACTTCCTTCGGCATTGATTTCTCCTGACTAGTCTCTTGTACTTCAGCCTACTCTTCGTCACTACTAAACTGTGATCTGAATCTGTAACTGCCTATGGGTGCGCCTTACAATTCCATGTCTGATTTCAGAATCTCTGCCTGACCATGATGCAAAGTAACTGATATCTTCCCGTATCTCCTGGTTCGGTGAACATTCTTGTGTAAATCAGCTAGGTCTACCTTACGGCTATGTTTCTCCTTCAGTAAATCGTCACACACTAAGAGTTCCATTTTGTAAACAGTAGGAACATTGTTGACAAGCACTGGATACGGGGTTGCATACAGCTGAAATATAGTGGACAATGTTTCTACATCTTGAAACCTAGGCTTAAACTGGTTATGACCATTTTCTAGCATTTGCACATATTCTTCAGACGGACTAATACCTCGAGTACAAACTTGGCATTAACTTCGGAAAATGCGCAGAGTATCAAGCCAGCAGCTGATTATTCCACGGGTATAATGTCAATTTTCAAGGCTCTGATTCTATAGAACGTATTTTTTATGATGAGGATCTTCAAGTGACTCGTTAAATCAGCTAGGAAAGTTGAGTCACCAATCGAAATTTTTTCTTGCAACCAAGGAGCTGGCTGATTTTGATTAGTCACGAATAATGCTATTTCGTCTCTTAAATCAAAGAATCGATCTACACTAATGGCCATTAAAACTGCTACACCACGAAGATGGCGTGCTACAGACGCGAAATTTAACAGACAGGAAGAAGATGCTGTCATATGCAAATGATTAGCTTTTCAGAACATTCACACAGGTTGGCGCCGGTGGTGACACCTACAGCGTGCTGACATGGGGAAAGTTTACAACCGATTTCTCATACACAATCAGCAGTTGACAGGCGTTGCCTGGTGAAACGTTGTTGTGATGCCCCGTGTTGTAACCTCCCCACAAAAAATAATAAAAAATATAAATAATACTATGGATAATGGTTCTGATTTAGTGTAACCTCCCCATAAATTTTTATAATAAATAATATGAAATAAAATTCTCATTTAACCTCCCCACAGATATTCATTCTCATTTGCGACCTCACTACAAAATACTTTTCACATTTAATGTAAGCTCGAAACAGAAAAATTCCTAAACCTCGTAATAAAAAAATTAATTCAGTAATCTGGTAAATTTTGGACGACAGCAGTGCTGCGTCATGGCCTTGTAAGATCATTCTGAATAAAAAAGCAAAAATTCTTACCTCAATAAAGTCGCCAACTATCTGCTCTTACAATAACTTTTTCCGCCACAGCTCTGTGCAATGCTGGCCGATAGATTTGTCATTTATGAAAGGAAGCAACTGATTTTTCTTTTGCAACAATCGGAATGATCATGGATTGGAGAAATTAGTAAATTCTTTAAATTGAAGTGAATGCTTATTAGAAATTACTTCATATGACAAAGATTATTATTAGGACATTTTTAAAAGATTTACATGGGAGTTCACATAACATTACTAGATATGCGCGAGGCTGCTTTTTACCTTATACAATAATACTCAGGCTCCGGCATCGCTGCACCGCGACCGGCCCAGCCAACATGATACACTATACCAGACCAGAGCAGACTCCAGACAAGCGCAGACTTGCCACTAGCAACAACTTACTGCTACAGCTACACAGTTCCTACTGCAGTCAACACTGCTCTCTGGTCAGCGATTCTCTTATACCTTGCATATCGCAGGCAGCGCATGAGCAATATATCGAAATTACATCTGCTCAGACCTCTTACATAAAATTACATCTCTTACATAACCCTCCACTGAGGGGGCAAAAATTTGGCAGCGATGGTGAGTCAATTGGACTTGCCATGAGCAACAAATTTTTCTTAATTAACTAAGTTTACAGTCACAGAGTATATACATATATATATATATATAAGTGCAGAACATGAAATGAAATAGAGTGCACATGCACTGAGTACAGAACATATCAAGAAATGACAAGATGTATACGGAATGAGTACAAATGACATATAGTGCACACGCACTGTATATATTTCTTACCATTTTACAAGAACTGGGATAGGAAAGGGAAGGATTGCATCATGGTTGTAGCACAGTAGGTTGCACGTAGCTGCACTGAAAGTCCATATCTTTCTACAGAAGCACAACACCAAGTCAGACAATCTGAAGTTCTCTTCCCTGAAGTATTAATCAGTGTAGCCAAGACACTTTTCACTTCTTGTCTCTCTTTTCTATTATTTTGTTTTGTTATTATTATTATTACTACTTGCGTAACAACGCATATACGAAAAGAGCCGCGAAATACCTTTCAGTAATGCTGTGCCATGAATTTCTTTATGAACATTAATTTTCAACAAAACAGAATATATCGTATTGTTATTGTTCTGTATCTGGCTTTCTATTAAAGGAACATTTTTACGTTACTGTAACTCACTATAAAATTCAACATATCTTCCCTACTTTATAGTTATTGAAAATAAAAATTACTTTGTTATGAATACTGATGTTACAGTTCGCAATGATTGCTCAACATCAAAATTTTGCAGTGGATTTTTGTTAACAGTAAAACACCAATAATTACCACGACTAGCACAAGAACATGAGACTATTATCGGAGAAAAAGACGTTTTTTCTATAAGGTTTGCCAGACCAGAACTAAGCACAGAAAGATTCCTATTATGTTACGAAGGTAAATTATCTTTTTTGTACTGTTAGTAATATATTATCAGCAGCCCGCTACAACCTGCAAAACACATCATAAAATCTGCTGCTCTGCTCTGTATGTCCGAAAGCTGAAAGAAATAATTTTATTTCACTATTACCTCCCCGCTTCTTTGCGGTATGGTAGATTTCATTTAATGCAGTTTGAATGCGCCGCGGCAGCGGCTCGTTCGTTCGTAGCGCAGCTCTGCGCCACGGATATTTAAATAACTGAAAATGTCTTAAAGGGATGGGATAATATGCCGAGCAAGCTATTACAAATAATAATGCAAGGATTCATTAAATAACTCTATTCAAAACGTTTAAATATGTTAATTATTACATAACTTTTAAATGAGTACGTGTAAGTAGGCTGTTTAGGTTTTTTTATTGGTAACGCCACCTCTGTATGAAAATCACTGGCTGTGCTGTGTGCAGTCTGTGGCTGCTTTGCATTGTTTTAATACTCGCCATTGTAGTGTTAGGCAGCTGGCTGTGAACAGCGCGTAGCGTTGCGCAGTTGGAGGTGAGCTGCCAGCAGTGGTGGATGTGGGGAGAGAGATGGCGGAGTTTTGAAATTTGTCATGAACTGCTATATTTATATATGATGATATCAAGGTAAATACATTGTTTGTTCTCTATTAATATCTTTCATTTGCTAACTATCCCTATCAGTAGTTAGTGCCTTCCATAGTTTGAATCTTTTATTTAGCTGGCAGTAGTGGCGCTCGCTGTACTGCAGTAGCTTGAGCAGCGAAGATTTTTGTGAGATAAGTGATTTGTGAAAGGTATAGTTTAATGTTAGTCAGGGCCATTCTTTTGTAGGGAATTTTGAAAGTCAGATTGCGTTGCGCTAACAAAATATTGTGTGTCAGTTTAAGCACAGTCTTGTGTAATTGTTCAAAGGGGACGTTTCATATGTCGACCATTGGCCTAGGATACCTCACTGGAATCTTCTGATTTTTTTTCTTGTAGTTTGTGTAGTTAGTGTAGCCTTTGTTTATTGCTAGCACGCAATTGTAGAGAAAATCTCCTTTGTAGTTGCAGTCTTTCATTGTTGTACAGTAAAACAGTTGTGGCATGCATGTAGATTTGCACCAAGTATTTCGCAGCTGCAATTAACTAGATATTATTTTCAGTGTTATGTTAATGTGTTCTCTTATTTTTGCTCTTCAAATTGTGCTTTTCTGTGTTGTCGTGTGAAATATTGTGACAATAATGGCGTGTGAAAAACGTAATACTAGGCTCCAAAGTAAACTGAGAAATGACAGTGAAGACGAAAGCAGTGTGTTAGCGCCGCAGAGTAATGAATTAACAGACATTCAAAGTAGTGATTTGGTAACTGTGCATAGGGAAATGGAGCGGGCGGCAAACAATGGCGTGGACAGTGAAACAATTAGTGAAGAGGGACGCATTATCGATCGATCGGTCGGCAACAGCTCGCCTCAGGAATCGGGAATGACAAGACACAATTTTGCAAATACTGTAGACTCAGGTTTTGGGTTCTAACCGTTTTCTCAAATGAGTCAAGACACATTTTCCGCTTGTCAAAATGTTAATGTTGCCGGTGCAACTTCACTGCCAAAAAGCACTGAGGAACATGTTTCGGACACCAGTGCATTGTTATTACAATTAATGCAACAAATGGGACAAAAGCTTGAAAAGTTAGACACACTGGAACAAAATCAGAGACAAACACAGCAAAAGCTTGAAAAGTTAGACACCACACTTGAAAAAACACGTGAAGATTTAACTACTGAGTTACATAACATTGAATCGAAATGTCAAAAAGTCTGCAATGGCGTAAAAACACAAATTTGTGAGCATTTTCAACCTATTTTTTCGCGGTATGAAAATGCATTACAGAATCATGAAGCAGCCATAAAAGAACTGCGAACCATTGTTCATGAAAATCGCGACACCTTGCAAGCTAAAACTGACTCAGTTGCATCTACCGATATGGTTATGCAACTTGCAAAAACTCAGGAAAACTTAAAGGACACAGTAGATACGATTTCAACACAAATGGACACTCTGAAACTTGGTTCAGAAAAACATACAGAGGAAATGATCTCACTATCGGATAAAGTAGCCGAACTTTCAGATCAGTTCACTAACTTATCTACAAAGGTAGATGATGATCTGAATGACACAACACCTGTAGCCTTCACGGACACTGAAGAGTATGAACAAATTAGAAAATTCAAACAAAATCAGAATCAAATTAATACGCAATACAAAAGAGAAATCCGGGAAGTGCAAGATCAGTTGGCACAAGTAGTACAAGAATTACGTATTTCAGAGGACACTCGCACCCCAATACGCGAAGAGGGACATAGAAATACGGAACAGCCACAAAATAATGACACAGCGCATTTCGGAAATTATGAAAGAAATTGGCAAGGCGCATTGGATTTTGAGATGGAACCGCCGACACGACGTAACAATGACCGATATGCTACTCGCCGACATGATGACTTTGACTATAAGCTGTTCATTACTACACGTATATTCAAAACATTTAAGAATTCTGGCAACGACATTCATCCACAAGCGTGGCTCCATCAATTCTCTCATTGTTTTCCTCCCAACTGCTCATTAGAGCACAGATTAGAATTAATGTGTGGCTACTTAGAGAATGAACCAGCTGTGAGAATGCGATCGGTCATTCACGATTGCCACAGTGAAGGAGAGTTTTACCATGCCTTCCTCTCAGCATATTGGTCTCAAGCCACACAAGACCGAGTAAAACATAGCATCATAATGATGAAACATTTCGAACAATCTGAATTTTCCAGTCTTATGAAATATTTTGAAGACATTTTGCATACGAATCAGTATCTTTCAAACCCATACAGCCCCTCAGAACTCATCCGCATTTGCTTAATCAAACTGCCTGAACATTTACGACATATTATTTTGGCAGGACGTTGCAAAGACGACATTGAAGCATTTCAGGGACTCTTACAAGAATTAGAAATTGACACTGACAATCGCGGAACGCGAAACCAGGAGCACAACAATTACAGGTCACATCCGTCGCAATTCCGCGATGAAAGAAGTAATAACTTGACACGACAAGGCTATTCTCACAACACAAATCGTGACCAAAACAGACACCACCCGTATGACAACCGTTGGCAGAGTAGTAATAACTACAGGGAAAGATCACCTCTCCGTGGTAATGACTATCACAGAGACCATAAGAGAAACAGACAATATGGGAACCAAAATAAATATTATCAAGGGAGACAGAATAACTTTAGACGCAACGGACCAGCGCGCAGTTACGATTCAGGGAGAAATTCTCCACCATGTGACCGACAAGAAAGAAACTATGGAATCTACCGACATGACGACAGACGATATGATCGTAACGACAGACCTGAATTGCATCAGAACTGGTGGGATTCAAACAGAGCAGGGCCCTCTCGTCACGGTGAATTTGTAGAAGTTAGGTCTCCAAATCCCAATAACGACGCGCGCCAACAAAGAGACAATAGGCAATGACTCACACCGCTGGCAGCAACAAAACGTACTTATGAAACTGATGACGCAGCTGCCGTAGCTCGTAATTACGTAAAAATGGAAGACATTAGGGACATCTTACTCCAGGAACACGGCGTAAAACTTAACAACATTGCATATCCTGTGATTCACATTACTGTAAATGAAGTAAAATTTACGGCAGTACTTGACTCTGGCAGTCCCATCTCAGTAATTAGTGAAATAACCTTTAGCAAATGCAACAAATCGAACGATTGCCCCCACTTCCGTTACGTAAGATTAAATTACAAGGTGCAATCTTTGGAAAAAATGTAGATGTACGCCAACAAACCAACTTAGAATTCTTTTGTCAAAGCCACAGCTTCTCTACGAACTTTCTTATTGTTCCATTATTGTCGACGGAAATTATATTGGGAGTAGACTTTTGGAATGAATTCAAAGCAATCTTAAACTTTCACGATGCTGAAATAAGTTTAGAGAAGGAAGGTAAGTCAATAGCTTTGAAATTTGAAGATTGGCTCTCAAACCATGACGAAGAAATCAATCGGCTTTACCTTCTGTTGGACAACAGTTCGGAATTTTCTACGGAACTAGACACTAACAATCACTCTGCAAGAACTGACAGGGATGATATCGACGGCATATTTGAAATTAATGAGTTATTTCAGAATAAAATTCAAACAATTGAGAATTGTAATGACACTGATAGGCAGGACCTTTTTGAGATTTTACAAGAACATTCCACAGTTTTTACTCATAAAACAGGAACAATCAAGGGATTTCTATACCAATTTCGGGTTCGTGAGCATACTAAATTTTGTGTTAGACCATATGTAATTCCAGCACATTATAGGGACCGTGTTAGAACAGAAATACAATCTATGCTTGACGAGGGCATTATTGAGCCTGCAGTAAGCTCATACAGCAATCCATTACATGTTGTTGAGAAGAAAACTGGATCGATCAGGCTTGTCTTAGATTCGAGACAAATCAATACGATCATTATTCCTGAAACAGACAGGCCGCAAACGTTGGAAGAACTTCTTCAAAATTTTAATGGTGTAAAAGTGTTGTCTTCCATTGATCTCAGATCCAGCTTTTATCAGATCGAACTTCATCCAGAATGTAGAAAATACAGAGCTTTCCTTTGTTTCGGCGTTTGTTATCAGTTTCGGAAACTTCCCTTTGGTTTGAACATTTCTTCAGCAGCATTCATTCGCGGGCTAAATTCCATATTACCTGAGTTCTTAAAACGTCACATCACCTTATATGTGGACGATATTGTAATAGCAGAAGCTTCATGGGAACTACATAATCGCATCCTCAACAGTTTGTTACGTATTTTTGCAGAATCTGGAATTACAGTTAACGTGGAAAAGTCTGAATTCGGTAGGTCAAAGGTGAGGTTTTTGGGACATATTATTTCTTCTGCAGGCATTCAGCCGGATCCTGAAAAGTTAGAAGCAATCAGAGCCATTCCAGTTCCATCCACAAAAAAACAAGTCCGCAGTTTTCTAGGTCTCGTAAATTTTTACCGTCGTTTTCTGAATATGCAAATTCTTGTTACACCAAAACTTTGTTCTCTCACTGAAAAAAATACTATTTGGAGCTGGGACGAACAAGCACAGTTGGAATTCAATTCTTTGAAAGAATCGCTACTTAACGCGCCAATATTAGCTCATCCAGATCTGTCACAAGATTTCTGCCTTAGCACGGATTCTTCTAAAGTCGGTCTTGGTGCCCATTTATTTCAAGAAGCCACAGTAAATGACACTACTGTTCAGAAAACCATTGCTTTTGCTAGCTGAGTGCTAACAAAATCTGAAAAAAATTATTCCGTTACTGAATTACAAGCTTTAGCTATCGTTTGGGCATTTAACAAATTCCGTTTCTTTCTTTCTGGTAAGCACGTAAAAGTATACAGTGATCATCGTGCATTACAATTTCTTATGTCTTCAAAATTAAATCATGACAGGTTAAAACGTTGGGCATTGTTTCCGCAAGAATTCCGCTTCACAATAGTCTACATTCCCGGCAAGGAGAACATTGTTGCGGACGCACTGTCACGCGCACCGGCTGGGCTTGAGAAAAGTACCACAGAAGGCAACCTCGAGAAAAATTTCAGTATTCTTTACAATCAGAAAGTCGCCTTTGAAAACTTCATCACCACATCTTTAAAGGACATTGCTCATGAACAAGATAAAGATCCGATTTGGAAAGACATTAAGAGCAAATGGCATGAAAAGACACACACTCAGATTCGGCATTATTATCTGGTTAGAAACAACATACTCTTCAAACGCTGCACTGTTGATGACAAGCTATGGGTACTTTGCATTCCATACGATTTTGTTAATAAGCTCATTTGGTACATTCATTTCAGCTACGCACATTTTGGCCCACGAAAATGTTATCATATTCTTCGAACGACTTGTTATTTTAACAATATGGAAAAGAGAATTCGAAGAGTCTTGTCTATTTGTAAACTTTGTCAAAAGGCGAAACCATCTACTATCTCCCATCGTGCTCCGCTGTTTCCTATCATTCCTTCTAAATTAAAAGAATTTGCTGCTGTTGATCTCTTGGGACCGCTTGTCAGAACATCTAATGGATTTTGTACGTTCTAGTCGCTGTTGAACTTACTTCAAAATTTGTTTCTTTCACACCGTTACGTAAAGCCACTGGACGGTCTGTATCCAACGCCTTTGTTAAAAATTTCTTACGTGAAGTTGGACACGTTAGTAAAGTCATTTCAGATAACGGACCGCAATTCAGATCTGCTGTTTGGTCAGGCATGCTTTGGAATCATAAAATCAAACCTGTTTTTATTTCATTGTACTCACCACATTGTAACCCATCTGAACGGATTATGAAAGAAATCAATAAGCTTTGCAGACTTTATTGTCACAGGAAGCATCAGCATTGGGACAGCTATTTACACTTATTTCAAAACGTGCTGAATGAAATGCCTCACGACTCCACTGCTTTACCACCTACTCTTGTACTGAAGAATGAAGAACCACCGAACAGGATCAGAGAGCTTGTACCTTTCCCGAATACACGTAAACTTCGACACAAAGACATAATTGATTTGGCTCTTAAAAATATAAAATCTGCAGCAGACAAAAGGAGAGAACTACACGGTAAAGCAAATGCAAAAAAATTATATATTGGTCAGAAAGTTCTCATTAAAGCTCATTCATTGTCACATAAGAAGAATCACTTGAGTCACAAATTCTTTCTAGTTTACAATGGACCTTACAGAATCCGACGTATACCACATGATAATTGCGTTGAAGTTGAAACTCTGCGTACTAGGAAGAGTAAAGGTTTACACCACATTTCACATGTAAAACCGTTTATTGAAAGATAATCTGCTTTTTAACTTTGTCATTGCCATAAAACTTTTCACTTTACATTACTAGTATGCTTGTCAGACTTAGAATCTGTTAACATGCAAAAATGTTTGAAGTTAAATATCCAGTCAAGAACCAAGAGAACTTATTGAAACAGAAATTACGAATGCATTGTTATTGTGAACAGACGACACAGTGTTATTGTGTGTGTACATTCTTGCTTGTTAGTTGCACGATTACATAACGACTATAAGGCTCACATACTTAGAACATTTACCAGTAGTGCTAATGATATTTTAATGCAACATTTTGGTTTACTTGAAAATACATTCTGGGTTTAAAGTACTTTCTGTGAGATACCAGACGACAGAGTGATTAGTTTATGTGACAGATACACGATTTTATCACGACGCTACTAATGAGTGACAATTTACAATGTTGCTTTTGCGCTATATCTGTTTTATATCTGCACAGTTTTTCTGAATTATTCTGGAAAGTAAAACAGGTTTTAGTAGTAACTTTTGTGGTATAGCTACAATGAGACTGCCTTTTCCGTAGCACAACAATACGTTACAGCACAGTACTTTCCTCATCACGGCAATAAGCGTAATAACTAAGACATTTATACGCAAAGCATTTCACTTTTGTGTATTATGAGGTAAGTACATTGACTTCTGCAGAACTTAGCTTTCGGAGGACGATAACTACGACACTTCCACACAGATTATGTTGCAACAAGACGCACATTTAGCGCTACAGTACACGTATTTGAGTGATTAATTTTGTACTTAAAACATTTATTTTTAAAGATTTTTGAATTACAAAGAAAATTTTCCGTGATACATTTCATTCCATTGCTGTAACCTGTAACACCTGAGGGTACAATTACATTAATCCTCAGGGGGGTACACGCTTACTTTGTGTACCATGTGTGTGGCAACCACAAGGAACCCTAGCTAATATGGTATTTGCTTATACAACTTTACACAATGGTACCATATTTCTCTAACACACAAATTACACAGCTATCTGATCATGTAACTGAGAGAGACAAACATTTATTTTACTATATCACTGACACATGTTTACGTAATTACACAGTTGGATAACTTCACACTTATGAAACTGTATTTTGTCTGTACTTTGTAAACTGTTCATATTTTTTCGGAACCATTGTGATAATATGAGAGCTTTGAATGATGTATTTGGTATGGGATCATGATTTTTAAAGTACGTTTGAGGCAGATGACACTATTGACTTGAGCAGAGACTTTTTTTAGGTTTTGAAATTATTGGAGGAAGCTACGACGATTTTGAGAATTGACTGAGATGTTATGATATTATTATGACGACGATGTGTACTATGCTGTTGAGATATGTTTATGATCAGTAAGATGATGCTACCGTATATGAGGAATAAGAAGTATTTTGGAAACCAAGAAGCGTACTTTAAGAGTTATGAAATGTGCGTAAATGCGTGACTGTATCACAATGCTGACGAATATTTTATTTGGACACTTATATTTATAGGGTTTTGTTTCTACACATTTGCAACGCAAATTCTCGACCCGTGAAATTTTGTATATGACACTGTTACAGTAGCAGAAACTGCTGTCGTAAATATTTCCGTAAGAAAGTTAAGTGACCACCTGCACGTAATGCGTCGTGGGCACGCAGCTGTGTCAGACGCCGGGAGAACAAGTCATTAGTGAGTGCCTCATCAGAAGCACAGGTAGAATAAAAGAAAGGGGAGGCCATTGTCCTCGCTATTGACATTTCCTTGTTGAAAGCATACTGTGGAGCTCGTAATTTATGATATTTAGTAAAATGCCTAATGAAATGATTATAAACATTTTACATCTATTGTCTTTGTAGTTAAGAGATTGCTCATTTTGTTTAATATCTGGTTTCCAGCTGCGTTGCAGCATTGGTTTTATAAAATAAACTTAAATGCATCTCAAGATTTTAAACATGGCTGCAGCAGCAACTGTTAAAATTCTTCACAGTAAAGGATGGCAGCCAAAAACAGTTGCAGTGTAGAATTTTTTTATTAAAATTCTTGACCAAGGTTTCGGTACATATAAATATACCTTCATCAGAAGTACATTTCCTGAATAGAAAGACACATTCATTAGAAAAGCCATATCAACGAAAGCGAGAAACAGAAGCTTAAATAACGGTGAAATTGCTAAAGTAATACAGGCACACAATCTTTAGTACTTACTAAAATTACATCATGCACTGGAGAATAATGAAACAATTATGCCAAAAGGCGTCGTCAGTAATTAAAATATCATCTCCATTTGTACAACATGTGTAATGGGTACAGGATCAAAGCGAACAGTTTAACAATGTTACTTCGCCTATGAACTGTTGAGACACGAGTGTGAAGGCACTAAGGTAGATTGTTTCGCCGAGAGAGGGCACTTGCATGTGCCAGACTCGCGCATATTACAATCCATAAATACATACATAAGCGCATCACAATTATTAAAGGTTGTGTTAATTCAAACTTTGTCTTAATAAATAAAGCGTATCACGCCAATTGAAGACATTTATGTAAACTAGAAATATAGAACCAAATTTACCTGTGTCCTAGTGTCAAACGGATAAAGCTTGCGCTTGGAACATCTAACGAGAGAGGGCACTACTGTAATGCGCGAGAGTCTCGCGTAACGTAGGCAGTGAAATACATACTAGCGAAACAACCAAAATGTTATAATAAAACGAAACCATCTGTCTGTATGAATAAAACATAGTAGTCATTTAACCACACATACACATTGAAATTCATAATTAAAAAACATCACAATATGTAGATCCCAACAAGATAGGAAAAGCGCATTTCACCGGCATCAACAAGCAAGAAAATAACTCCTAGTCAGCCAGACTATATTACATTAAGGCAATGAGGGGTCTGAAACTGTCTAAAAAATTTTTGTTTCGAAGCTGCACCTGTTCATTAAGAACAAAACCATCTTTTAGAGACAGATGCTTGAAAATCTCTAATTCTTCGAGCAAGTCTAGTTTGTCACCTTTATCAGCTTCATGAAGCAGCTCTACGTCGTCCAGTTCTCTTGGCGTGTGCTGTAAGAGCCATAGATGTTCAGCAAAGGTGGAATTATATACGTTTTCCCCATTTTTACCTAACTTGTGTTCTTTATACCTAACTTTAATGGGTCTACCTGTCTGCCCTATGTAATAGTTTGGGCAGTCGTTACAAGTAATTTTGTATACACCGGACTTAGTGCTGAGTTCTTCTCGTGCTCCAATATTATGAATTACTCTACGTTTGAGGCTATTATTTACGGAAAAAGCAACTCTATAACCGTATTGTTTCTGTAAAAGTCTTTTAATCTTATATGAAACGTTCCCTAAAAATGGAATAGAAATAAAGTTATTACTCTCATAGTTTTTTGTCCTGTTATCTCCTAAAGTAGAAAATTTTACAGCTGTTTTTTTCTTAGCAATTTGGTCAATTAATTTAGGGTCGTATCCATTGTTGGTGGCTATTGATTTTAATAAAAATATTTCATTTTCAAAACAATTCTGTGCTAAGGGTGTGCTCACAGCGCGATGAACTGCAGAATGAAAAAAGGCGATCTTGTGAGTTTGAGGATGACAGGAATCTGCTGGAATAATATTATCAGAAAAAGTTTCTTTACGGAAAATGTCGAACCTAATGGTGTTACCCGATAACTTAAGTCTCAAATCAAGAAAATTGAGTTCTCTCTCGTTATTTTGTATCTCTTTTGTAAATTTCATTTTCTCGTGGAAACTGTTGAAAACATGAGACAGTTGTTGTAGATCTTGGTCACAACCTTGAAATAGTATGAGTATATCATCAACATAACGAGCATAAAAAGAAATCTTATTGCCTAACGTAGGGTTGTTTTTGAAGAAATTTTCTTCTAGTGCATTCATAAAGATGTCAGCAAAGATGCCAGCTAACGGGCAACCCATGGCTAAGCCGAATGGTTGCTCATACATTTTACCATTAAACTGAAAGTAATTGTAATCTAGTACAACCTGCAGTAGTGACATAAGTTCCGACAACTGTAGCTCACTTAAAGTTTTATGTTGTCGAATGTTACCTTCAATAATCTTAAGAGTGATATCCACTGGAACATTAGTGTATAAACTTACGACGTCAAAAGAAACCAAACGAGAGGAAGAAGTAATCTCTATTGATTTTAGCTTGTTTATTACCTCAGCACTATTTTTAACAGAGTAATTGTTTTCAAAAACAAAGGCTTCTTTAATTTTAGTGTGTAAAAATCTCGCTAATTTGTGATGTGGGCTCTTTATTCCATTAACAATGGGACGAACTGTGTGTTGACTTTTGTGTACCTTAAACTGACTTCTAAGCGTAGGTGCTCTAGGGTTCATGTTAATTAAGGTTTTCTTTTGAAACTCTTTCATAAGATGTTTACTTCTCCTTAACGTATCTCTAATTTGCTTTTGCAATGTAGGGGTATGATCCTGCTCAATTTCAAATATACCATTTTCTTCGAAAAAAGCCAAAGTTTTAGCAATGTATTCACTTTTATAGGCTACAACAAGCGAATTTCCTTTGTCTGATTTAGTGATGAGAGCCTCATTATTTTTTAATTTACGGTTAATACTAGTAATAATGTTACCACCTCTCTGTTTTAAATCGCTGTTTTTTACCGACTTGACCTCTCTTTCTATAATTGCGCTACATTCATGAGCTATCCTATTTTGTTGGGATTTTTCAGTTTTTACGGAGTCAAGACCAACTTTAAGGTCAACAATAAAATTATCTATCACTTTAGGATCGTTAATATCAGGCATGAAATTGTATTTAAAACCTCTCGCTAGCATGGCGCTTTCTTGAGGGGTAAAGCTTATAGGAGTTTGCTTATAGAAGCCTTCTATAAGCTTTACCCCTCAAGAAAGCGCCATGCTAGCGATAGGTTTTAAATACAATTTCATGCCTGATATTAACGATCCTAAAGTGATAGATAATTTTATTGTTGACCTTAAAGTTGGTCTTGACTCCGTAAAAACTGAAAAATCCCAACAAAATAGGATAGCTCATGAATGTAGCGCAATTATAGAAAGAGAGGTCAAGTCGGTAAAAAACAGCGATTTAAAACAGAGAGGTGGTAACATTATTACGAGTATTAACCGTAAATTAAAAAATAATGAGGCTCTCATCACTAAATTCAGACAAAGGAAATTCGCTTGTTGTAGCCTATAAAAGTGAATACATTGCTAAAACTTTGGCTTTTTTCGAAGAAAATGGTATATTTGAAATTGAGCAGGATCATACCCCTACATTACAAAAGCAAATTAGAGATACGTTAAGGAGAAGTAAACATCTTATGAAAGAGTTTCAAAAGAAAACCTTAATTAACATGAACCCTAGAGCACCTACGCTTAGAAGTCAGTTTAAGGTACACAAAAGTCAACACACAGTTCGTCCCATTGTTAATGGAATAAAGAGCCCACATCACAAATTAGCGAGATTTTTACACACTAAAATTAAAGAAGCCTTTGTTTTTGAAAACAATTACTCTGTTAAAAATAGTGCTGAGGTAATAAACAAGCTAAAATCAATAGAGATTACTTCTTCCTCTCGTTTGGTTTCTTTTGACGTCGTAAGTTTATACACTAATGTTCCAGTGGATATCACTCTTAAGATTATTGAAGGTAACATTCGACAACATAAAACTTTAAGTGAGCTACAGTTGTCGGAACTTATGTCACTACTGCAGGTTGTACTAGATTACAATTACTTTCAGTTTAATGGTAAAATGTATGAGCAACCATTCGGCTTAGCCATGGGTTGCCCGTTAGCTGGCATCTTTGCTGACATCTTTATGAATGCACTAGAAGAAAATTTCTTCAAAAACAACCCTACGTTAGGCAATAAGATTTCTTTTTATGCTCGTTATGTTGATGATATACTCATACTATTTCAAGGTTGTGACCAAGATCTACAACAACTGTCTCATGTTTTCAACAGTTTCCACGAGAAAATGAAATTTACAAAAGAGATACAAAATAACGAGAGAGAACTCAATTTTCTTGATTTGAGACTTAAGTTATCGGGTAACACCATTAGGTTCGACATTTTCCGTAAAGAAACTTTTTCTGATAATATTATTCCAGCAGATTCCTGTCATCCTCAAACTCACAAGATCGCCTTTTTTCATTCTGCAGTTCATCGCGCTGTGAGCACACCCTTAGCACAGAATTGTTTTGAAAATGAAATATTTTTATTAAAATCAATAGCCACCAACAATGGATACGACCCTAAATTAATTGACCAAATTGCTAAGAAAAAAACAGCTGTAAAATTTTCTACTTTAGGAGATAACAGGACAAAAAACTATGAGAGTAATAACTTTATTTCTATTCCATTTTTAGGGAACGTTTCATATAAGATTAAAAGACTTTTACAGAAACAATACGGTTATAGAGTTGCTTTTTCCGTAAATAATAGCCTCAAACGTAGAGTAATTCATAATATTGGAGCACGAGAAGAACTCAGCACTAAGTCCGGTGTATACAAAATTACTTGTAACGACTGCCCAAACTATTACATAGGGCAGACAGGTAGACCCATTAAAGTTAGGTATAAAGAACACAAGTTAGGTAAAAATGGGGAAAACGTATATAATTCCACCTTTGCTGAACATCTATGGCTCTTACAGCACACGCCAAGAGAACTGGACGACGTAGAGCTGCTTCATGAAGCTGATAAAGGTGACAAACTAGACTTGCTCGAAGAATTAGAGATTTTCAAGCATCTGTCTCTAAAAGATGGTTTTGTTCTTAATGAACAGGTGCAGCTTCGAAACAAAAATTTTTTAGACAGTTTCAAACCCCTCATTGCCTTAATGTAATATAGTCTGGCTGACTAGGAGTTATTTTCTTGCTTGTTGATGCCGGTGAAATGCGCTTTTCCTATCTTGTTGGGATCTACATATTGTGATGTTTGTTAATTATGAATTTCAAT
Organism: Schistocerca serialis cubense; assembly: GCF_023864345.2. Taxonomy (NCBI): domain Eukaryota; kingdom Metazoa; phylum Arthropoda; class Insecta; order Orthoptera; family Acrididae; genus Schistocerca; species Schistocerca serialis. The sequence goes on along the minus strand of NC_064639.1, from coordinate 542,519,540 downwards.
GTGTATGTGTGGTTAAATGACTACTATGTTTTATTCATACAGACAGATGGTTTCGTTTTATTATAACATTTTGGTTGTTTCGCTAGTATGTATTTCACTGCCTACGTTACGCGAGACTCTCGCGCATTACAGTAGTGCCCTCTCTCGTTAGATGTTCCAAGCGCAAGCTTTATCCGTTTGACACTAGGACACAGGTAAATTTGGTTCTATATTTCTAGTTTACATAAATGTCTTCAATTGGCGTGATACGCTTTATTTATTAAGACAAAGTTTGAATTAACACAACCTTTAATAATTGTGATGCGCTTATGTATGTATTTATGGACTGTAATATGCGCGAGTCTGGCACATGCAAGTGCCCTCTCTCGGCGAAACAATCTACCTTAGTGCCTTCACACTCGTGTCTCAACAGTTCATAGGCGAAGTAACATTGTTAAACTGTTCGCTTTGATCCTGTACCCATTACACATGTTGTACAAATGGAGATGATATTTTAATTACTGACGACGCCTTTTGGCGTAATTGTTTCATTATTCTCCAGTGCATGATGTAATTTTAGTAAGTACTAAAGATTGTGTGCCTGTATTACTTTAGCAATTTCACCGTTATTTAAGCTTCTGTTTCTCGCTTTCGTTGATATGGCTTTTCTAATGAATGTGTCTTTCTATTCAGGAAATGTACTTCTGATGAAGGTATATTTATATGTACCGAAACCTTGGTCAAGAATTTTAATAAAAAAATTCTACACTGCAACTGTTTTTGGCTGCCATCCTTTACTGTGTTAAATGCATCTGCTAATGTGAACACTTTCTGTCAACAGATTTATTAAATAAGTATTTTCTGATCCACATTCTTCGAAAAAGGAGCTCTTGGAATGGAGAGAACAATAAGAAGGGACTAATAACAGTAACTGCATCTATAATTTTCTTTTCAAGTACTTGGTAATTTCTTTTGTAGAATAATTTGTGGTGCACCACTTTAATTACATAGACATTAAGATGTGAATATACATTTCCCTTATCTGCATTGTTGTTTTTACTGTAATATTTTTTCTGCTTGAGCTATGTCATGTTTAGGTATATGGGTAAGTTACTGCTGTTTGCCAGGCATAGTGTTACTGAATTTGACTTTGTGTTACTGTGCTAAGCCAGTTTACTACTGATTTATTTTTCTTGTTGCTGCACATTGGCTCATATTAGTTGCAATGTTGCATTGCTTGGTAATTTAGATTTACTGTAGCTTGCTTTGCAATTTTCCATTTTTTTGATCATTGCTGTTTGTGTTACTTATTTTGTGCTGCTGCATTGCCTCGTCCCTTAGTTTAGCATCTGAGCTCAGTAGATTTAAGTTAGCTTAAGAGGGGGTAGCCTCTAAGAGAATGAGTTGCGATGAATTGGAAGAAATGCATTGAGAAGTTATACGAAAAAAAGTACAGAAAACAGGTTTAGGTAGGATTTTCTTGGAAATAAATGTTGAGGTAAGAAATGTGTGAACATATAAATACAGAAAGCATGCTTAGATAAAATTTTTTGGTGGAAACAAAGGATGAAATAGGAGGAAAGATATATGAAGTTTTGGGTTGGACTGCAGTACCACATGTTACACTGAAAACGAACCCTGTCCTTTCCTGTTGGTGTTATCCCACTATGTGTTTGTGTACCCTTGTGTATTTGTCTTTTTCCTGTCTTAAAGTGTTTAGCTAATAAGATTTATGTTGTAGAATTTTTCAAATACAATGTTATTTATCTTGTAAAGATGTTTAGACATTATTTATTCTGTTTTGTTTTAATGCTCATGTGTGAAGTTGATGTTTCGAAAGTTATTCTGATCTTTTATGTATGTACTCATGTCATAATTCCTGTAACACTGATGTATATGTCTATTTCTATTCTTTTGTAAAGCCTGTTTTACTACAAATGTTATCTGCATTTTGTACCTTTGTAATTGTATTCTTATGTTATAAAATTGTAATTAACGCCAGGTCATCAAATTAAGTAACTTGTCAGTTCCATTTCACTGCACACGTTTCTGTTGGTCATAGTATATGGACAATCTGTGAGAAGTAGGGACTGTTAGTGTTTGCACGTGTGTTAATAATTCTGCAAGGGACTGGATAACAGCATTGCTGGTTCTAAGGACAATTCCAAAAACTTTGTGAGTGCACAAGTGGTTATGGACTTGCTATATTATCCGCAAGACTCTTCAATGGTGATTGTGCACCTGCACAGTCGCAACAGATGGCTGCTGGCCGTCTCTACAAGGACTACAGTGGGTCTGCACCTCTGGTGGCCCACCAATACCGTAATCTCTACCAGGACTACAGTGGGTCTGCTCTGTGATGACCTACCTACCAATACTCTTCAAAATTTCGACTGACTCTGCTGTGGGTTTGCTCTGTTGTGGTCCATTACCTGTATGCATGTCAAGAGTCAGCACTGTCTTTCCGTTGGAAGGACAACACTACTTCTTCAAGACTGCATGGAAATCCACTACTTCCGTGTGCATTTTCTTCTACTGCTCAGACTTTTAGAAAATCACTACTATTTTACCGTAATGAACGATCAAGACTGTCTTTATGGACTGTGAGAAAATTTGAGCTTTTGACCAACATTGTATCAATAAGTTTGTGCATTTGATTTCTTTGTTATTGTAATTATGAAAAATTTTTTAAATCTGTATTGGCCACTGCCCAATCCAATTTGTAAAATTTTTTGTGGGGAGCATGGGGGCTATGTAAGAAGGCTGTTTAGGTTTCTTTATTGGTAACGCCACCTCTGTATGAAAATCACTGGCTGTGCTGTGTTCAGTCTGTGGCTGCTTTGCATTGTTGTAATACTCGCCATTGTAGTGTTAGGCAGCTGGCTGTGAACAGCGCGTAGCGTTGCGCAGTTGGAGGTGAACTGCCAGCAGTGGTGGATGTGGGGAGAGAGATGGCAGAGTTTTGAAATTTGTCATGAACTGCTATATTTATATATGATATCAAGGTAAATACATTGTTTTTTCTCTATTAATATCTTTCATTTGCTAACTATCCCTATCAGTAGTTAGTGCCTTCCATAGTTTGAATCTTTTATTTAGCTGGCAGTAGTGGCGCTCGCTGTATTGCAGTAGCTTGAGCAGCGAAGATTTTTGTGAGGTAAGTGATTTATGAAAGGTATAGTTTAATGTTAGTCAGGGCCATTCTTTTGTAGGGAATTTTGAAAGTCAGATTGCGTTGCACTAACAAAATATTGTGTGTCAGTTTAAGCACAGTCTTGTATAATTGTTCAAAGGGGACGTTTCATACGTAATGGCGTACATCTCTCAATCTTGACAAAAGAAGGCTACGCTAGCATACAATACAACGTCACAGGCTATCCTACTCCCGTAACTCCAAGACGAAGACAGAGAAATTAATGTTCGTGCTGTATTATTTATACTAGTCACACATTCTCATCTTTGTTTGATATTTATCGTCTGTGGCGGTTTCAGTACTCACCGACACAGATATTATCTAAAATAAATAATTAAAAAAGTACATAATTCCATACAATAACAAAACATGATACACAATGTTTTCTCTTTACTACATAATATGTCTTTTGCTAATAGACGTTACACACTGAAATGTCCTATTAATATTCAATGTTATCATTTTGGTAGTACGTTAGGTACACCAAACAGTGGGACGATAATAACATCTCCATTGTTCAAGGTGGTGGACAGCATGATGTGTCAACACCACACTCTTTCACCAACGTTGAATTAGTGCAAAAACCAAATATGGTGCTCCATGATCATAAGGATGGACAGGACAAACGGATATTGCAGTAATTTCTGGTAATTAGGTCAGAAGGTGAAGGACATTAAGTCTTATGCTAGTCATCATTGAGAATTACACCGATTTGAGTAATTGGTGGCACTCATTGCCTAGTTACTAAACATTTCTGTACTATGTATGAAGTATTACAGAATAATGTTCATAAGTCATCTGATTACAGTGAACATTGGCACTCATTGGTCAGTTACAAACCATCAGAAGTCATCATTCAAAACAGGAGCTAAGGAGTGTAGCATCAAGCTACTGGTATTCATATTTAATAGCATGTAAGTGACATAAGACAAATTTAAAATATAAGAAACAGTGGCATTCATTGGCCAGTTACTAAACATATAGCAAGTACTGAAATTACAAAACATTTTTCATCACTCATCTGATTGCGGTAATTATTGGCACTCATTGGCCAGTTACAAACAATTTATTATGCATTATTCAGAAGTTATTATTCAAAACAGGAGCAAATGAGTGTAGCATCAAGCTACTGGTATTCATATATAATAGCATGTAAGTGACATAAGAGAAATTTAAAATATAAGAAACAGTGGCATTCATTGGCCAGTTACTAAACATATAGCAAGTACTGAATATTACAAAAGTTTTTTCATCACTCATCTGATTCCGGTAGTTACTGGCACTCATTGGCCAGTTACAAACCATTTCTTATGCATTATTCAGAAGTCATCATTCAAAATGAGAGTTAATTATTGGCATAGCATTTATAGAGTATAACAAAAATATTACTTACAGAAATTATTGGCATAGCATCTATACATTGTTACAAAACATCATTCAGTATTACTCAGAACTCATCATTCAAGTGACATAGGACATATTTAAAATGTAACACACTGTAACTATTACTCAAGGTCTGTGGTTAGAAAACATCATTCAGTATTACTCAGAACTCATCGTTCAAGTGACATAGGACATATTTAAAAGGTAACACACTGTAACTATTACTCAAGGTCTGTGGTTAGAAAACATCATTCAGTATTACTCAGAACTCTCTCAAACTGGTAGCATTATTTGGGACTGGTAATACATTTTTTTTGTGCTAGCAATGCATTGCGTTGGGATCGATAATTAATTGCTGGGGCATGAAAATATTTGCTTTTGACTTATTGCTGTAAATAACGATTAGTAACATCATTCGTCATGAGTCAGCTGTAGCAAGGTTATGAAACTAGTGGAGTATATTTGATCACATTCTTGAATGACACACACAAATAGGTAAAAAAATGCAAGTACTAGAACAGGTTTAATGACTAGCTGCTTATAGCACATTAATTTCATGAATAGCTTCACCTGGAAAAATACAAAATGGATTATTAAGCTGAAAGAAGAAACGCATATTATGCTGAAAAGTAGTGAACTTCGAATTAACAGGTAGTGAAACGTGTACTCAATATGTATGTACTCTAGCTGTCCTTTCCAAAACATTCAGTCATTATACCATGCGACATAGGACATACTGTCAAAACGAACTGCAACAAATACTTAAATAACTACATAGCATCTCTTAACTAATATATAAACTTCATCATTATACTCATCTGCAAAGAAAAACTTAAAAGTGGTGCGTTAAGTGGCCATATAAAATTCATCACTATCATCACCTGCAAAGAAAAACTTCATTATTCATATTAGCATATTCTTCATATAACTAATCATCATCATTTATTATCATCTGCAAAAAGACACTTCATTATTCATTATTCATATTACCATTACATCATATAACTATTCATAGTATAGAGTTTTTTATTTCTAGCATATTTCATCACTAAAACTTAAGATGTGTAGTTCTGTCTGACAGCCTGCATCAATCGCTTCGTATTCTGAAAGAAAAAAATTAGTTAAGACTGCTAACATACGATGTGTATAGTATATTCTTGTTAATACTTGTTAATTCTGATCCATTTACTCTTCATGACGAGGTATTGCATCTTCTTTCGTTCATTCCGAAGGTGAAATTCCCATTTCATAGTAATCTACTGTGGTTTGTTTAATTTATTTCTCTTACACATTATTTCTTTCTGAAAATGATGAATAAGGATTAATATCTTGCATTTAAATCATATACCCATTAAATAAAAACTTGTTTCTAGTGATATAATTAAGCATACAGCATAGCATAACAGAAAACGTATTATATCAAAAACATAAACAGTTTTCAAGTGCAAAAAATGTACATAGAGTATCATAATGTAGTAGTAAAAAATGTAAAATAGTCCCGATGTTGAGATATCATAAGGGAAAATGTCAAAGTCAACTGGTGTTTGTTATATCTTAAAGATTTCGTAGTGCATACAAACAAAACAGGAAAACAATTATACATACACGAAAAATGGAAAATGTGCATGGTCTGATATATAACGACAACAAATGACTTTCTTTGTGTGCAGCTTGTATGTTGTGTAGTTGATAGAGGCGAGCGTTGAAGACTTTAATGGAGAAAGAATTTGATAAAATTAATATGTTACTAGATAGTGGGAATTAGTGAAGTTCGGTGGCAGGAGGAACAAGACTTCTGGTCAGGTGACTACAGGGTTATAAACACAAAATCAAATAGGGGTAATGCAGGAGTAGGTTTAATAATGAATAGGAAAATAGGAATGCGGGTAAGCTACTACAAACAGCATAGTGAACGCATTATTGTGGCCAAGATAGATACGAAGCCCACACCTACTACAGTAGTACAAGTTTATATGCCAACTAGCTCCGCAGATGACGAAGAAATTGAAGAAATGTATGATGAAATAAAAGAAATTATTCAGATTGTGAAGGGAGACGAAAATTTAATAGTCATGGGTGACTGGAATTCGAGTGTAGGAAAAGGGAGAGAAGGAAACATAGTAGGTGAATATGGATTGGGGGACAGAAATGAAAGAGGAAGCCGCCTGGTAGAATTTTGCACAGAGCACAACATAATCATAACTAACACTTGGTTTAAGAATCATGAAAGAAGGTTGTATACATGGAAGAACCCTGGAGATACTAAAAGGTATCAGATAGATTATATAATGGTAAGACAGAGATTTAGGAACCAGGTTTTAAATTGTAAGACATTTCCAGGGGCAGATGTGGACTCTGACCACAATCTATTGGTTATGACCTGTAGATTAAAACTGAAGAAACTGCAAAAAGGTGGGAATTTAAGGAGATGGGACCTGGATAAACTAAAAGAACCAGAGGTTGTACAGAGATTCAGGGAGAGCATAAGGGAGCAATTGACAGGAATGGGGGAAATAAATACAGTAGAAGAAGAATGGGTAGCTTTGAGGGATGAAGTAGTGACAGCAGCAGAGGATCAAGTAGGTAAAAAGACGAGGGCTAGTAGAAATCCTTGGGTAACAGAAGAAATATTGAATTTAATTGATGAAAGGAGAAAATATAAAAATGCAGTAAGTGAAACAGGCAAAAAGGAATACAAACGTATCAAAAATGAGATCGACAGGAAGTGCAAAATGGCTAAGCAGGGATGGCTAGAGGACAAATGTAAGGATATAGAGGCCTATCTCACTAGGGGTAAGATAGATACCGCCTACAGGAAAATTAAAGAGACCTTTGGAGATAAGAGAACGACTTGTATGAATATCAAGAACTCAGATGGAAACCCAGTTCTAAGCAAAGAAGGGAAAGCAGAAAGGTGGAAGGAGTATATAGAGGGTCTATACAAGGGCGATGTACTTGAGGACAATATTATGGAAATGGAAGAGGATGTAGATGAAGATGAAATGGGAGATATGATACTGCGTGAAGAGTTTGACAGAGCACTGAAAGACCTGAGTCGAAACAAGGCCCCCGGAGTAGACAATATTCCAGTGGAACTACTGACGGCCGTGGGAGAGCCAGTCCTGACAAAACTCTACCATCTGGTGAGCAAGATGTATGAAACAGGCGAAATACCCTCAGACTTCAAGAAGAATATAATAATTCCAATCCCAAAGAAAGCAGGTGTTGACAGATGTGAAAATTACCGAACTATCAGCTTAATAAGTCACAGCTGCAAAATACTAACACGAATTCTTTACAGACGAATGGAAAAACTAGTAGAAGCCAACCTCGGGGAAGATCAGTTTGGATTCCGTAGAAACACTGGAACACGTGAGGCAATACTGACCTTACGACTTATCTTAGAAGAAAGATTAAGGAAAGGCAAACCTACGTTTCTAGCATTTGTAGACTTAGAGAAAGCTTTTGACAATGTTGACTGGAATACTCTCTTTCAAATTCTAAAGGTGGCAGGGGTAAAATACAGGGAGCGAAAGGCTATTTACAATTTGTATAGAAACCAGATGGCAGTTATAAGAGTCGAGGGACATGAAAGGGAAGCAGTGGTTGGGAAGGGAGTAAGACAGGGTTGCAGCCTCTCCCCGATGTTGTTCAATCTGTATATTGAGCAAGCAGTAAAGGAAACAAAAGAAAAATTCGGAGTAGGTATTAAAATTCATGGAGAAGAAATAAAAACTTTGAGGTTCGCCGATGGCATTGTAATTCTGTCAGAGACAGCAAAGGACTTGGAAGAGCAGTTGAATGGAATGGACAGTATCTTGAAAGGATGATATAAGATGAACATCAACAAAAGCAAAACAAGGATAATGGAATGTAGTCTAAATAAGTCGGGTGATGCTGAGGGAATTAGATTAGGAAATGAGGCACTTAAAGTAGTAAAGGAGTTTTGCTATTTGGGGAGCAAAATAACTGATGATGGTCGAAGTAGAGAGGATATAAAATGTAGGCTGGCAATGGCAAGGAAAGCGTTTCTGAAGAAGAGAAATTTGTTAACATCCAGTATTGATTTATGTGTCAGGAAGTCATTTCTGAAAGTATTCGTATGGAGTGTAGCCTTGTATGGAAGTGAAACATGGACGATAAATAGTTTGGACAAGAAGAGAATAGAAGCTTTCGAAATGTGGTGCTACAGAAGAATGCTGAAGATTAGATGGGTAGATCACATAACTAATGAGGAAGTATTGAATAGGATTGGGGAGAAGAGAAGTTTGTGGCACAACTTGACCAGAAGAAGGGATCGGTTGGTAGGACATGTTCTGAGGCATCAAGGGATCACCAATTTAGTATTGGAGGGCAGCGTGGAGGGTAAAAATCGTAGAGGGAGACCAAGAGATGAATACACTAAGCAGATTCAGAAGGATGTAGGTTGCAGTAGGTACTGGGAGATGAAAAAGCTTGCACATGATAGAGTAGCATGGAGAGCTGTATCAAACCAGTCTCAGGACTGAAGACCACAACAAACAACAGATAGAATTGCATAATTGGTCATAAAATATGTAAGTTTATCTGAAAAAATGTGCACGGTCTGATGTGTAACGACAAGAAAAGCGACCTGCTAACCTTACCTTGCCGGGCACTTGCCAAGAAATAATATGATAATCATCAGTAAGTAGTCACATAAATATAATTGCTGAAGTGGTCATAATACGTGTAAGTTTACCTGGAAAAATGTGCACGGTCTGACGTGTAACGACAAGAAAAGCGACCTGCTAACCTTATCTTGCCGGGCACTTGCCAAGAAAAAAAAAAATACGATAATCATCAGTAAGTATTCATACAAATATAATTGCATAAGTGGTCATATAAAAATCAGGAAATGGCATTACAGTGTGATAAATCATAAAGTATGTTCATTCAATAAAGGGTTTAATATTGGAGACATGGTGATTGCCTTTACTTTTTCTGGTTCTCAGAGTTTCGACGTGTACTAAATTGGGGTGAGGAATGCTGCGAATTCGATATGGACCTGCGTATAGAAGCTCAAATTTACTACATCTACTCTTTCCTCTGTTGGATAAATAACGTGTGTACTACTATCTTCTGCCCAATGTGAAAGTCACGGCGTGTAGAAACCTGTTTTTGCTGTCTTCTCCGGCGCTCTGCGGCACGCTTGATGTTGTTCAGCGCAACGTCAATTGTTTCATGGTGTCGTAGTCGACGAGATGTAGGAAAGGATACTAATTCTTTAATTTTGTTAGGTGGTTCAACATTTTTCAGTATAACAGTCGGAGATAGCATAGTAGATTCATTTGGTATGGAATTAATTACATCCTTGAATGAGAGTATGTGTGTGTCCCAATCAATTTGTTTTTTATGGCAGTATATTCTACATAGTTTACCAATTTCTTTCATTAGTCGTTCACAAGGGTTCGAAGAAGCGTGATACCTGGATATATAGATCGGAGAAATGTTTCTTGTTCGTAACATACGTGTCCATATAGCAGATCGAAACTGTGGTCCATTGTCAGTAATTACTTTCCATACATACCCTACATGAAATAGAAAATATTTTACAAATGCTTTCGAAACAGATAAAGCAGTAGCTTTGCGTAACGGAGTGAAGGTAACAAATTTCGAAGTGAGTTCAACAGCGACAAAGATGTAGCAAAAACCTCTATTAGTTCTGGGAATAGGACCAAAAATGTCTACAGCGGCTATGTGTCTCAATTTAACAGGTACAATGGGATGTAATGGAGGAATATGTGAAGTCGTGTCTGACTTAGATTTCTGGCAGATTTTACATGACGCCAAAACTCGTCGAATACGTTTCTCCATATTGGCAAAATAACAGTTCTGTCTCAATATAAGAAAACATTTTCTGGCTCCGTAATGTGCGTAACTTAAATGAGTATACCAAATTAATTTGTTAACAAGCTCGTCAGGAATACATAATAACCAATTGTTGCTGTCAGGGTAAGAGCGGTGAAACAGAATATTATTGCATACAGTGTAATGGTAACATTATTCCTATCTTGCCAAAGGTGTTTAATTTCTTTCCATACGTTGTCTTTACTCTGCTCTTGTGCTGCGTCTCGTAATGACGACGAAATGAAATTTTCAAATGCAACTTGTTAAATATACATGACGCTGAAATTTGCTTTGCAGCAGTTGGTTGCGATGTCTTGCTGATTGTTGCTGAGGGAACGGGATAGTGCGTCTGCTACAATATTTTGTGTACCGGGAATGTGAACAATTGTAAAATTAAATTCCTGTAAATAAAGTTTCCATCTGCTTAATCTGTCGTGTGTAAATTTAGCGGAAAGTAAAAACTGTATAGCTCTATGATCTGTGTAAACGGTCGTATGTCTTCCATAAAGAAAATGCCGAAATCTCGTAAATGCCCATACAACACATAATGTTTCAAGTTCTGTGACAGAATAATTGAGTTCAGTAGGTGACAGAATGCGACTCATAAAGGTGATATTTTTACTTACTGTAGTACCATCTTCTTCAATTTCCTGAAAAATGTGTACGCCTAAAGCGGTGTTAGATCTGTCGGTGGCAATGGAAAAATTTCTAGTAAGATGTGGGTGTGATAAAAGTCGTGCATTCAACAAGGCTTCTTTCAAGTTCACAAATTCAGAATGTGGTTGGCTATCCCAGGACCAAAAAGTGACATAATCTAGGGGTGTCTAAAGCAGAGTAATGAATAAATTTACGAAAAAAGTAAATTAAACCCAAAAAGCTGTTGTTTCTTCGTCGTAGGTACAGTAATGTCACGTAAGGCTTGAAGTTTTTCCGGGTCAGGCGCAATGCCTTCTGCTGTAATTACATGTCCAAGAAATTTTAAAGAAGTTTTGCCAAAGTGCGATTTGCTAAGATTAACTGTGAGTCCTTGTGCACGAAAAGTTCGTAACAGTTGTTCAAGAATCAGATTGTGTTCAGACCAGTTAGCTTCTGCAATAAGAATGTCGTCTACATACGTTGTGATTCTGTCTTTCATGCAAAAGTGTGTATCGGATGTCGTCAAAACTAATAACATTTTCGTGAACAAGATTCTGTGTGTCAAAAGTATGGCTTACGTTGCTGGAAGATGCAATCTGTACTGTATCTAGTCAAATTCTTTCTGACGTGCTATTATTTGCGGGAGGATGCTGCGGCATTTCGACTATTTGTACTGTTCTGTTATTTCTTCCTGACGTATTACGTTCGGGATGATATCTACTGTCTGGTTCGTTCATGATAATCTGTTGTTGCGGATGATTTCGTTGCTTGTAAGACCGACTGTTATTAAACGTACGCTGAAAATTGTACTCATTACTTTTACGTCTGTCATGATAGTCATTTCTATACGGTGCATTGCGATATGAGTTGAAATGGTGTGTTTTCTGTACGTAGTTATTTCTTTGTTGCTGTGCGTTACTATTTGGCGGAGCCGATTCTATATGTGCAGGTGGCGAAACATTAAAGCTTGGTTGACCTTGCACATTACATTGTTGGTTAGGTATGCTAACTGGTTGGTTTTGTTGCTGTTGTTGGGAAAAACCTCTATTGTTACCAAAATGTGGTTCCTGTTGCTGATAATTTTGACGATACTGATAATTAAAATTTTGTCTGTTATTAAAGTTCTGGTGGTTGTCGTTCCTGAAGCGTCTATTACCTTTGCTACTGAAATAGCGTGGCTGATCGTAATTGCTGTATGCTTGTTGACCTTGGTTATTATATGAAAAATTTTTGTTTATGAAGGAATAATCTGATTGCTGAACTTCCAAAAGCTGTAACAGATCTCTGAATGCCGAAATATTTTCTTTCTGCTGACCTGTTAAAAGTGATACTCTTAATGATCGTGGTAATTTAGAAATACATAATTGAATGAGTGCAGATTCACTGTATGGCTCACTTAAGTAGTGGTTTTGTTGGACCATGTGTTCAAAAAATTGCATGACAGTGGAAAAATTTGAGTTCTCATAATTCGGTAAACTAATTAATTGATCCTTGATTCTGCACTGTGTCGTCTTCGACCAATACGCTGACAGAAAAGCATTCTGAAATTCTTCTACCGAATAGCATTGTCTCGCGATCGGTCTCATACAACTTGCTGGTTCACCTTCCAGAAAACTACAAATAAATTCAAGTTTCTGTGTTACGGGCCAAGTCGGTGGAAAAGCAAAGCTAAATTGTTGTATCCAATCCAAGGGGTGAATCTGTGTTCTGTCACTTTTAAATACTTTAAATTTTCTCAGTGATAGAAAGTGCTTGTAATCAAAATTATCGTCTCTGTACGTCTGAACAGGTTCAGGATTGTATGATAATCTGTTTGTCTATGACCGTTCGGAATTTAAGTCACGTGCTCTCTGTCAATTACCTAAATTATACTGGCTGTGTGAGTCTGACAAATGTTCGCAAAGTGGCGTATGCTGTGACGTGTTAAAGGCTGAAATATTTTTCATCTCCGTCACTTCGTGCTGTAAAGATGATAATTTTCTACGTAATGTATTATTGGACGAACCTATCTCACTGATAGTCTGCTGTAAATTTTGGAATTCGGGTGTTTGATTAAACGAAACTGGTGACGTATCGTCTGATTTGGTGTCATTATTACTTTCGATAACGTCAATACGACTGGCCAATTCATCATATTTTTCAGTCAGTACTTTTACCTGATCATCGTTTTTATTATCACAAGCATTAATTTGTTTTTGTATTTTACGTGTGGTTGCGATCAATTTTTTAACGTCTGCTTTGATGGCATCGGGATCCCGTATTAGTTCCAACTTTTCAAGTCTGTTGGTCATTGTCTGAAAGTCTAATGTGTGTGTGTCTGTTTTTGCTTGAAGATCGGAGATTTCATCATGCAATTCGGTGTTCAACTGTTTGATTTCGTCCGATATTGTAGCAATATTGTTGTCTACGTATGTTTTTGCTTTCGTAAATAATTTACGCTTATCTTCCTGTCTCTGTGCAGCAATTGTTGCTTTACTTTATTCTGTTCCTGTATAAATTTACGATAACGCGTTTCACTGCTTTGTAAGTGGTGATTAAAACGTTCGTCAATTTGGCTGTTCTGTTGGTCAAATTTCGCGTCTACTTTTGCATCCAGCACGTGTGAAAGTTCTGCTGACATTAATTTAAACTCGTCGCGTAACTGTGTTGCGTTTTCAGAGCATTGTTTTGCGACTGCACTAATTTAATCTCTAAGTAATTTAGTTGTGGCTGCATGTGTACTACTTAATTCTTGAGCAACAGATCTAATTTCCTCACGTAATTGTTGTTTAGTATCGCGACATTGCACGGCAACGGCTGTAATCTGTTCACTAAGTTGTTTGTTCTGTTCATTTAGGTTGTCTTGTTTTTCATTCAACTGTTTAAGATTTTCATTAAGTTGTTTGAAGTTGTTGTCTTGTTTTTCATTCAACTGTTTGGAATTGTTATCTAGTTTTTCATTAAGTTGTTTGTAATTGTGCTCTTGTTCTTTCTTCGATTGCTTGAAACTTTCATTAAGTTGTTTGAAGTTGTCGTCTTGTTCTTTCTTCGACTGTAGCAATACTGCCATAATTTGATCCAAGCCAAAATTAGCGACTCTATTTTCTATGCTGTGTAATGGTGTATGCGGATTTGTCACGTTTTGTATAATCATTTGGTCATTCTCTGATTCTTGAACAGGTTCGCCAATTGAATGTGCATTGTTAGTCACTACCTCGGAATCAAATAAATCTGACGTATTTTGACTACATTGTTTATCTTCGTGAGAAGAATTTATCTGTTCACAATTCAAATTTTGCAAACCGGGTGTGTCAAACTGGGCAGCGTTCATTGTATCGGAACGTGCCGCGTCATCATTTGTCGCATTTACTGTCGACATAATTGAATGTGTTTGTTCACCATTAGGATCAAAATCATTACTAGTGATCGGTAGGCACTGATTACCCGTAATTAGACGATTATCACTGTTACACTGAGTGTCGCAACTATTATCGGTCAAGTTATTCGAGTCGACTATTTCACTCATTGCACATCGCGATGTACGGTTAACAGTTTTTCGCGGCATTTTTCACAAATCAAAAATTAACCACAAAATGAAACAAAGACAAAGCGAAATGGAACAAACACAATTACAACAAAGAGTAATAAATTGCCGATGATCTGTGAAAGAAAAGGTGACAAATTAGTAAATGCGTTGCGCCAGATGCAAACTACATTTAAGTAAATAAGAGCAGATATATGACTACTTCTCAGAAATTCACAAAGAAATACGATCCTGGCCGGTTGTCGCCAAGTGTAACCTCCCCACAAAAAAAATACATAATTAAATATTATTTGGTTAATGATTCTAATTTTAGTGTAACCTCAGAACAAAACTGGTTCCCATTTAATGTACTCACAAAATTCTTCTCTCATTTAATATAAGCTCGATACAGAAAAATTCCTAAACCTCGTAATAAAAAAATTAATTCAGTAACCTGGTAAATTTTGGACGACAGCAGTGCTGCGTCACGGCCTTGTAAGATCATTCTGAATAAAAAAGCAAAAATTTTTACCTCAATAAAGTCGCCAACTATCTGCTCTTACAATAACTTTTTCCGCCACAGCTCTGTGCAATGCTGGCCGATAGGTTTGTCATTTATGAAAGGAAGCAACTGATTTTTCTTCTGCAACAATCGGAATGAGCATGAATTGGAGAAATTAGTAAATTCTTTAAACTGAAATGATTGCTTGTTAGAAATTACTTTATATGACAAAGATTATTATTAGGACATTTTTAAAAGATTTACATGGGAGTACACATAACATTACTAGATATGCGCGAGGCTGCTTTTTACCTTATACAATAATACTCAGGCTCCGGCATCGCTGCACCGCGACCGGCCAAGCCAACACGATACACTATACCAGACCAGAGCAGACTCCAGACAAGCGCAGACTAGCCACTAGCAACAACTTACTGCTACAGCTATACAGTTCCTACTGCAGTCAACACTGCTCTCTGGTCAGCGATTCTTTTATACCTTGCATATCGCAGGCAGCGCATAAGCAATACATCGAAATTACATCTGTTCGGACCTCTTACAGTGTAAGGAGGAGAAATGTGTGCCATCACGTTTCCGACTTTGATAAAGGTCGGATTGTAATCAATCGCGATTGCGGTTTATCGTATCGCGACATTGCTGCTCGCGTTGGTCGAGATCCAATGACTGTTAGCAGAATATGGAATCGGTGGGTTCAGGAGGGTAATACGGAATGCCGTGCTGGATCCCAACGGTCTCGTATTCCTAGCATTCGAGATGACAGGCATCTTATCCGCATGGCTGCAACGGATCGTGCAGCCACGTCTCGATCCCTGAGTCAACAGATGGGGACGTTTGCAAGACAACAATCATTTGCACGAACAGTTCGACGACGTTTGCAGCAGCATGGACTATCAGCTCGGAGACCACGGCTGCGGTTACCCTAGACGTTGCATCACAGACAGGGGCGCCTGCGATGGTGTACTCAACGACGAACCTGGATGCACGAATGGCAAAACGTCATTTTTTCGGATGAACCCAGGTTCTATTTCCAGCGTCATGATGGTCGCATCCGTGTTTGGCGACATCGCGGTGAACGCACATTGGAAGCGTGTATTCGTCATCGCCATACTGGCGTATCACTCGGCGTGATGGTATGGGGTGCCATTGCTTACACGTCTCGGTCACCACTTGTTTGCATTGACTTCACTTTGAACAGTGGACGTTACATTTCAGATTTGCTACGACCCGTGGCTCTACCCTTCATTCGATCCCAGTGAAACCCCTCATTTCAGCAGGATAATGCACGACCGCATGTTGCAGGTCCTGTACAGGCCTTTCTGGATACAGAAAATGTTCGACTGCTGCCCTGGCCAGCATATTCTCCAGATCTCTCACTGGTGGTCAATGGTGGCCGAGCAACTGGGTCGTCACAATACGCCAGTCACTACTCTTGATGAACTGTGTTATCGTGTTGAAGCTGCATGGGCAGCTGTACCTGTACACGCCATCTAAGCTCTGTTTGACACAGTGCCCAGGCGTACCAACGGCGTTATTACGGCCAGAGGTGGTGGTTCTGGGTGCTGATTTCTCAGGATCTACGCACCCAAATTGCGTGAAAATGTAATCACATGTCAGTTCTAGTATAATATATATGTCCAATGAATACCCGTTTATCATCTGCATTTCTTCTTGGTGTAGCAATTTTAATGGCCAGTAGCGTAAATTCTTTCTCCTGATCAGCCACAGTATATTACAAATGATAAGGGAGATCACCGTACTGACAGCCACATTAGTAAAAAAAAAAGGATTTAACTGTCTACTTGACTGCATGGAAATGGTACTTCGGTATCAGTAACATTTTTAGCTTTAATGTACTTGGTGCAAGGTTTCTCTTGATGAAGAACGCAGTGGACTGCAGTGAGATCGCCCATTGTACCAGGAACAGTTTCATCTGCTCTCCCATCCGTGTTATTAATCCATCATTAACTCTACCATAGACGAACTCCATCAGTTGTGACAGAAAGAAGCTTATGCTACGGTCGCAGGTTCGAATCCTGCCTCGGGCATGGATGTGTGTGATGTCCTTAGGTTAGTTAGGTTTAAGTAGTTCTAGGGGACTGATGACCACAGATGTTAAGTCCCATAGTGCTCAGAGCCATTTGAACCATTTGAAAGAAGCTTATTCCAACTCAGGCCAGGTTTTCAATGGCTCTTTGAGCACCTTTGAAAAAGTTCAACCCTGTGATGGTGCCCTTAATTGGAACTGAATCCACCAATTCCTCTGTGACGTTCAATTTGTCCTCAACGCCCATAATGAAAGTAACTATTTGCGCCATATCTCTCACCACTCTCATCGCCAGCTAAGGGGTAGTGTACAGGCTTACGAGCCATAACACCTAGTTCTCTTGGACGACTGCACCCATTTCCTGGATATGTCGCATGGTATTACTGCGAGACCAATTTACTCCTTCGAAGTCTTCTGCCAAATGTGGACACATGTCTTCAGCCGCTGTCAGAATCACTTCTTTCGCGAACTCTCCTTCAGTAAACAGCTTTACTTTCTTGGGTTTATAAAGAGCTATTCTGTACCTGAGGACACACGCTTCGCTACTTTGATAGTCATGTACGTAAGCATGTTCTTTTAACTGCTATAGTGCTGCGTCCCCTGTATATTTCTCATACACATATGCGTCGCACACGGAATAATAACGTTGTAAATTACATCGCTTAATATTCCAGCACTCGTTTGCTACGAACTGAAACTAGTTCCTTTGTTATTATTATTGTTAAACACTGACCTACAAAATTTTCCCTGACAAAGACAACTCAGACTTAACCTATTCATTTTGTAGCCACAGTATAGAAGCCCAAAGCAATCTGACTGCTATACATTGACAACATGACTTCCAATAATTAACACAAAATTATGTCCCTGAATCGCAAGGAATCCTAACAATAATACAAATGCAAAAAACATAAAATTAAAGATATATGAAACTACCTCCAATTCTGTTAATTGCCTAAACTGATTTCAGTCACTAATCCCGATAGTGCGAACCCCATTATTCTTCACAAGTCACTTACCTCATAGAAAATCTTCATAACACGAACTACAGAGAATACAGCAAGTAGTGAAAGTGGCCAGCTAAATAAAAAGATTTTAACTACTGTAAACTCTAACTACTAGGAGGCGTATGGTTAGCAAAAGAAAGATTTTGTTGAAGAGCAGACAATGTATTTAAAAAATTTTAGCTCATTTATGTGACATCCAGTTCCAAAAATTACATAGCTGTCAATAATTCCCGTTGTGGCCTAGCGGTTCTAGGCGCTTCAGTCCGGAACCGCACTGCTGCTACGATCGCCGGTTCGAATCCTGCCTCAGGCATGGATGTGTGTGATGTCCTTAGGTTAGTTAGGTTTAAGCAGTTCTAAGTCTAGGGGACTGATGACCTAAGATGTAAGGTGCCATAGTGCTTAGAGCCATTTGAACCATTTGAATCAATAATTCCACTACCCAAACATTACCAGCAACATCCATCATCACACATTTCCTTGCATATTTCCTTATAAACACATTATTTCACCTCACTTCACATTGCGTGTCCTACCAACACAGAGTCTCCACTAAGAAAATCATTTCCATACACTTCCCTATCCACTCGCGAACTGCTAGTCCGCCCAACCAGAATCTCTTGCCAAAGGCGCAGAGCGCTTTCAGCGATACACGCTTTACAACTTCATCACATCGCACAAACAAAAAATGACTTTCGCATACAGATATAAAAACTGGCTGTTCCATTTTGCTTGTGCTCGCCGTGTTACTGTCGTCTACAGTGCTTCAGCCGCACAGACAGCGCCGTTTCTCTAGGCAACATTGCAGTACCCAGCTCACGCTTGACGTCACACGAACTGATAGCGAGGCCAACGAGAAAGACAGGCTGCGGCGCTTACGTCAGGAGGGTAGTCCTGAGCTAGCTAGCTCCCTCAGCTTGGCAGACGAAATGCGTTTCTAATCGTGTTAACTCGTAACTCGGTGTTTACATACAAACTAGAATTGCATATTGTTCTACTGAAGTCTGCTTTTATAGAATCTTACTAATTACTACAACAAAATACACAACTCCGCAGTAGATTTTGTAAGGTGGCAGAATAACTAAAGGTCAATTCCGCACCTTACATAAGAGTTCATACATCGTAATGATAAGGTGAATATGACACCTAACTTGCCTCAGCAGCAATGAGCAGATTTGCCTATAAGTAAGTAATGCAAAAGGGATGACATTCAATCGACGGTATTAACACACCACTCCTATATAAAGCATGCCCAATGAGCAGAAGGTGAAACAAGCAGCGAGAAGAAACGTTTTGAGTGGAAGCCATCGCGGGCAGATGCAGATGCGGCACTCCGGGAGGCACTGCAGAATGCTCTTAAGGGGGCACGTCCTGCGATGGGTCAGCGACCAGACAGGTGACGCATACTGCAGGCCGAGTAACAGACCGCCAGAAGTAGGACAGAAAGAAGCTTTAGAAAACTGCGTTTCGGAATTGCAAATGGATACAAACAAAACCAGTGATGCATTCGATCATGTGAACTGCAAGTGGTACACACATGATAGACACATGTAACTTTTTAGGCCTCTGGAGCAGACACATAACGTCCTATTGGCGGAAACGCACCAGGAAGGAGTAAAGTGCCGAGATTTCTACACAGTTTGATGGTAGGACCCTTGCGATTGGTAGAGACAGTTTCCACAAAATAAGAGGAACGCTCCTATTGGTCGAAAAAATCCATGACGTGGGGAACGAAAGAACCCAGGTGGGGAGAGAGCTCGGTTACGAGAAAGACGAGAGCGAAATTTTCGGAGACTCTTCTGTGAAATGGCGTCAAGTGCATAACGGAGCGCATAACGCTCTGTACGACGCAGAGGAGAAATTTGTGTGAACACTGCGTTCACAGTGCCTGATCTGCAGCTAGAAATTAGCTGCAGCATCGTTGAGCTCTAACTGTAGAGAAACGAATATGACAGTTAGTTAGTTGTTCTTGCAAGAACTGAGAGGACATTATAATATGCATGCTGCTCCAGCCATGCACGTGTATATTGCCATAGTCTGAGATTAGGGATGAGGTCATGTTTTCTCGCATATCGAGAGACATAGGGAGAGTGACTGCTGGAAAATTCAGCAAAGGCCTAATTATATTTTATAGGAATTTCAGTGGGTGAGAGCAGCCAGGCAGACGACAACTCATGGCAGGTAAATACTGCAAGCAGAAGCATAAACTTGTTGGTTCAACAGCTTGCGTCCACTGTGAACTCGAGCGACCTTGGTTAATCTTCTGCTCTGCTTGTCACAAAACTAACTATCCTCTGTAGACTTGGTTTTCATCCTAAAAGTAGTACCGAACTTTGAAACGGAATCAGATGATTTATCGCAGTACTGGCCAACATCATAATGTAATCGTAAGAATAATTTTGTAAAGAAACTTCTAGTTAAAATTTAATGTTGTTGTATTTAGGACTATTTAACTTTCTGAGAGTTACAGTTTAACATTGTTGTGTTTAGGATTAGTTCACTTTCAAAGGCTGAGATGCGTCATTTTGGCAACTGTCTTAACATTGTCACATTTTAAGCTGTGTAAAAGCGTGTATTTCCGTGACAAAATTGCAATATTAAACAATGTCATCACAGCTTACACACTTGTGTTCAGTCATGGAATAAGAAACGACCTTACCTTACCATAACCTTACAATTTAATTTAAGATTTATGGTCTGCACAAATGGTACAAGAGTTCGCTTACAGCATTTAGTCTGCTGCTTAACAGTCGTCATTTCATTTAAGATGTAGTACCTCATCCAATCACTGAGCGAGGTGGTGCAGTGGTTAGCACACTGGACTCGCGTTCGGGGGGACGACGGTTTTATCCTGCGTCCGGCCGTCCTGATTTAGGTTTTCCATGATTACCCTAAATCGCTCCAGGCAAATGCCAGGATGGTTCCGACTTCCTTCCCCGTCCTTCCCTAATCCGATGAGACCGATGACCTCGATGTCTGGTCTCCTCCTCCAAACAACCCAACCAACCTACATCCAATCGATAACATTTTATTATACTCTGTGAAGTCGTAACAAATTATTAGTAGGCATATGGAATTTCGATCATTGTAGGACTAATAAACAATAACACTGACAGGATTCTTCTTCGTCCCGGCACGTAACACTTCCCGAAGCTGTCCTCCTCTGTGGTAGTTGCGTTAACAGCTGTGAGGGTAGGTATAATGAAGAAAATGGGCCAATATGCGCTTCGTGTGTAGGTTCACAAAATGCAATGGAAGAGTGGCACGACAACGCTGTGCTGTGTTCGAAGAAAATAAATCCGACAGCAGTAATTTTATGAATTATTTCATTTGACTACCAATTTCGGTGCCTCACTGACGTTACCTTCACGCCCCTATAAACGTAGCACATTTCAGCTCTTGAAGTGAATTGTGTGGAGGCTATTTTTCCGAAAGTCAGATGATATATCGCCAGACTCATACAATCTTCACATCAATGTCAATAATCATTTCGTTGCCACTTTCCCCAATGATTTTAGAAATTCATATGGAATGTTACCTATCCCTTCTGCCTTATTGGATTTTAAGTGTTCCAGAACTCTTTTAAAGTCTGAGCGTAATACAGGATCCACTATCAGTTCTCCATCGACGTCTGTGCTGTTATAGCGCTCATTAATTTCAACTGGAATCCATAGTTTTCTAAAACTTCTCGGAAGACGTGAACTCTCCGCGCTTCTAACGAGCCCGAGTCTACAGAGAAGTTACAGAAATCTACGGAGGCCTGCTGAAGTTAGTCATCACTGTAACAGCGCAGACGATACATGAGGTACCTAACTACGTGTATAGGAGTCTGAAGATGGTGTCAGTGAGGCATCGCAAATAATTCTTAAAACAAATCTTTGACCAGCCGCAGCCCCATTCCATTTACACAAGATGGAACTAAAGAGACTACGCTGGATTATCCCTATAGCGACGGCAACTGCATGTTATTACTTTTGCAGCTGAGTTTGTATTGTTTCGGTGATTGCGTACTGCAGGATTTTGTGAAAGTATTTTTATATAAATCAAGGCAGCAGTGAAAACAAACCAAAAAAAACCATAGCTATTGCTACTGTGTAACTAGCCTTGGAGACCAAGTGTCCCATATAATAGAGTAATCACACAGTAACCCTGGTAAACTTCAGAAATTTTGTGGTTGAAATCTGAATTCCTCACTTATACCCACATAAACCGCAAAATTTGAAAACTCATTATGACTGGTGTTAATTAGTAACAGTCAAAACCTGGCGTGAATATTAACTTTTTTTGTACCTCCTGTCAAAAATAAAACATTATTTTCGGTAAGTAAAATTCGACACATAAGCAAAAAACCATTTCGCTGTCCTTTCTATTTCATTATTTTTTTAGTAAAGCATGTAAGTAGGCTGTTTAGGTTTTTATATTGGTAATGCCACGTAGCGCCCTGTATGAAAATCACTGGCTGTGCTGTGTACAGTCTGTGGCTGGTTGGCATTGTTGTAATATTCGCTATTGTAGTGTTGGGCAGTTGGATGTGAACAGAGCGTAGCGTTGCGCAGTTGGAGGTGAGACGCCAGCAGTGGTGGATGTGGGGAGAGAGATGGCGGAATTTTGAGAGCGGACGATCTGGACGTGTGTCCAGCAGAAAGAGTAAACTTGTAATATGGGATATCATGAACTGATATCTATATGATGACTCCTAAACACTATTAGGTAAATACATTGTTTGTTCCTTATCTAAATCTTTCATTTGCTAACTATGCCTATCAGTAGTTAGTACCTTCAGTAGTTAGAATCTTTTATTTAGCTGGCAGTATTGGCGCTCGCTGTATTGCAGTAGTTCGAATAACGAAGATTTTTATGACGTAAGTGATTCATGAAAGGTATAGGTTATTGTCAGTCAGGGCCATTCTTTTGTAGGGATTATTGAAAGTCAGATTGCGTTGCGCTAAAAATAGTGTGAGTCAGTTTAGTGTTGATCAGGATAAGCAAAGAGCGAAATGTGTGAGTACGTTCAGTTCTGCTCAGCTGTTTGAAAATCAAATAACGTAAGGGGTATCCAATCATAGTAATTCATAAATTTTTCTAAGGGGAGGTTTCAAGCATTGCTTCTTGTTGTAGCCTTAGACAGAGATCAGTTTGAGAAAATACGGACGTCCACCTGAAGTATATATTTTCCAGCCATATATTAACAAATTTGAGTATTTCTAAGAAGTGAGAAGCTTTTGTTCAGTTATATAAAGGTGCATACCCATTGAGTGTTGATTGTGGCGGACAGTGATTTGCTTTTCACATTTACAGTAATTATATTATAGAGGTGGTAGAGGTAATTATTAACAGAATAGTGAGTGGCTTATTTGTATATCCCAAATTAAATTTAAAATCTGTGTGCGTGATACGTGGGTAATTTCGACATATCCCTTCATATTGAAATACGGTTTCTGCTGGGAAACAAATTACAGCCGTTAACAACTGTGACTACAAACAAAGTTTTGATACTGATTTAATTCTTCCTTTTCGTACCCCTTCTCTAACCCCCCCTACACAGAAACACATAAAAACGCTTTCCATATACAATGATGAGCCAAAACATTATGACCACTGCCCACCGAGACGTTGGATACCGCCTGGTAGGCCGGCCGCTGTGTCCGAGCGGTCCTAGTTGCTTCAGTCTGGAACCGTGCGCCTGCTACGGTCGCAGGTTCGAATCCTGCCACGTGCATGGATGTGTGTGATGTCCTTAGGCTAGTTAGGTTTAAGTAGTTGTAAGTCTAGGTGACTGATGACCTCAGATGTTAAGTCCCATAGTGCTTAGAGCCATTTGAACTACTTTTACTCTCGATATGTTGGCGAAAATACATGTTTAATTCCAGAGGTATGCGTAAAATATCATCCGAAATTGTGCTAAACGCATTCTCTGAAAATTATTTGGAGCAGTTAGTTCATGAACCCACGCGAGTAGTACACGGTTGTGAAAACACAATTGACCTCTTAGCAACAGGTAATTCTGAGTTAATAATAACGAGCATCAAAACCGATGCAGTGGTAGTGAACACATGGTTTTCGTAGCGAGACTGAATATTGTAATCCCCAAATCCTCCATAAATAAGTGAAAAATATACCTATTCAAAAAAGCAGATAAAAATTCACTTGACGCCTTCCTAAGAGACAATCTCCACTCATTCCAAATTAATAATGTAAGTGTAGACCAGATGTGGCTTGAATTCAAAGAAATAGTATCGGCAGCAATTGAGAGATTTATACCAAATAAATTAACAAACGACGGAGCTGATCCTCCTTGGGACACAAAACGGGCTAGAACACTGTTGCAGAAACAACGAAACAAACATACCAAATTTAAACAGACGCAAAATCTCCAAGATGGGCGATCTTTTACAGAAGCTAGAAATTTAGCGCGGACTTCAATGCGAGATGCTTATAACAGTTTCACCTACGAAACCTTGTCTCGAAACCTGGCAGAAAATCCAAAGAGATTCTGGTCGTATGTGAAGTATATAAGCGGCAAGAAACAATCAATGCTTTCTCTGCGCGATAGCAATGGTGATACTATCTAATACAGTGCTGCCAAAGCATAGTTACTAAACACAGCCTTCCGAAATGCCTCCACAAAAGAAGACGAAGTAAATATTCCAGAATTCGAATCGAGAACAGCTGCCAACATGAGTATCGTAGAATTAAATATCCTCGGAGTAGTGAAGCAACTTAAATCACTTAATAAAAGCAAGTCTTCTGGTCCAGAATGTGTACCAATTACGTTCCCCTCGGCGTATGCTGATACATTAGCTCAATACTTAACAATCATGTACAATCGATCGCTTGACGAAAGATCCGTACCCAAAGACTGGAAAGTTGCACAGGTCACACCAATATTCAAGAAAGGTAGTAGGTGTAACCCACTAAATTACAGGCCCATATCGTTAACATCGATGTGCAGCCGGATTTGGAACATATATTGTGTTCAACCATTATGAGTTACCAAGAAGAAAACTGTCTATTGACACACAGTCAACATCGTTTCTGATAAACACAACTAGCTCTTTATTCACATGAAGTGCTGAGTGTTATTGACAAGCGATTTCAGACCTATTCCGTATTTCTGGGTTTCCTGAAGGCTTTTGACACTATACCACACAAGCGGTTCGTAGTGAAGTTGCGTAATTATTGAATATCGTCTCAGTTATGTGACTGGATTTGTGATTTCTTGTCAGAGAGGCCACGGTTAGTAGTAATTGACGGAAAGTCATCGAGTAAAAAGCAAGTGATTTCGGGCCTTCCCAAGGTAGTGTTATATGCCCTTTTCTGTCCCTTATCTATATAAACGATTTGAGAGACAATCTGAGCAGCCGTCTTCGGTTGTTTGCAGATGACGCTGTCGTTTATCGAATAATAAAGTCATCAGAATATCAAAACAAACAGCGAAACGATTTAGAAGAAATATCGGAATGGTGCGAAAACTGGCAGTTGTCCCTAAATAACGAAACGTGTGAGTTCATCCACATGAATGCTGAAAGGAATTCGTTGAACTTTGGTTACACGATAAATCAGTCCAATCTAAAAGCCGTAAATTCAACTAAATACCTAGGTATTACAATTACGAACAACTTAAATCCGAAGGAACACATAGAAAATGTTGTATGGAAAGCTAACCAAGGACTGAGCTTTATTGGCAGAACACTTAGAAAATGTAACAGATCTACTAAAGAGACTGCCAACACTACGCTTGTCCGTCCTCTTTCAGGATACTGCTGCGCGGTGTGGGATCCTTACCAGATAGGAAGTTCATATAAGTGCAGCACGTTTTGTATTATCGTGAAATATGGGAGAGAGTGTCACTGAAATAATATGGGATTTGGCCTGGACATCATTAAAAGGAAGGCGTTTTTCGTTGCGAAGGAATCTTATCACGAAATCCCAATCACCAACTTTCTCCTCCGAATGCGAAAATATTTTGTTGACGCCGACCTACATAGGGAGAAACGATCACCACGATAAAATAAAGGAAATCAGAGCTCGTACGGAAAGATATAGGTGTTCGTTTTTTCCGCGCGCTATACGAGATTGGAATAATAGAGCATTGTGAAGGTGGTTCAATGAACCCTCTGCCAGGCACTTAAATGTGATCTGTAGAGTATTCATGAAGATGTAGATGTAGACTCAGTCTGTGCTGTAGACGAAGAATCTCATGACAGGAAATTCATTTACATAGCAAAGGATATAATGTTTACTTATAGAATTGCAATTTGCTGCTGTTGGATCTCTACCTCATCATTCTCTGCTGTTTTCGAAGAGGCAGATCTTGTAAAATACATCGAAAAGAAGAAATTAAATATATCACTTTTTATTTTGATTGCACAAGCAATACCGTGTGTAACCTATGTTAACATACTCTATCACAAGTAAATACACTGTTAAAAACTTACTGACTGCATCTTCACACTAAACACAGGGTAGATGAGATAGCTGGAACATTGCGCGCCCATGAGCCAGCTGCTTCACTGAGTTGTACCATGTGCCAGTGCGTGAGAGACGACATTATACCCGACCGGGCCCCCACAACAGCTGTCAGCCAATGCATCGCGAGGCATCTCACATAGTATCATGCACAATGGGTGAGAGGCGTTAAGCCCCGAACTAAGTATTAGGTGACAGCAACTGGTGTCTAAGAAATTCCTGTCGAAATACATGCTCTCTCTCTCTATCTCTCTCTCTCTCTCTCTCTCTCTCTCTCTCTCGCTGGTGGGCCGTTGTGGCCGAGCGGTTCTAGGCGCTTCAGTCTGGAACCGCGCTGCTGCTACGGTAGCAGGTTCGAATCCTGCCTCGGGCATGGATGTGTGTGATGTCCTTAGGTTAGTTAGGTTGAAGTAGTTCTAAGTTCTAGGGGACTGATGACCTCAGATGTTGAGTCCCATAATGTTCAGAGCCATTTGAAGCATCTCTCTCCCTCTCTCTCAAGCGGTTGCTTCCTGTTTGTATGAAGCATTGTATGCAAACACACACAAACCAAGATGTCCCCTCCACCCCTCTTCCCTTCCACCTCCCTCCCCTGGCCCCCCTGCCACTCATTCAGATCTGGTATTGGTAGTAGATACATCCCCTGGCTTCACACTTGCACTTCTATGGAAACCTGTAGCAGATGGAACAAAGACATTGAGAAGATGTAGGTAGCCACACTAGCTCCACCTTTGTCATGAACAAAGTAGTAGATACCAGGTAAACCACCAGCTGCGGAAGTCTTAGACATATTTCCTCACTCTATCAGATTGATTATTTCATTAAATCAGTACCATTTATGTGCCACCAGTTTTTCCTTATACTCCACTGTTGTAGCAGGACTGGTACATTTGGCGGGATTCGATCCTGCAACTGCCCAATTTCCAAGCCCTACTCTTCCCACTTTAGAATTTTCTTCCCTTACCCCCTATTCGTGGATACTGGCACAGTTAGGTCATTTGATAGGAAGTCCATTACGTTGCAGGTAGCTGAAATTTTCAAATTTCAATTCAGTTACATGCTATGTCCTAAAACAATTTGCAGGAGGGGTTGGGGTTTTTAAACCATGATAGAATTCCTAAGATGGTCCTCTCCACTACATTCAGAAGCAGAGGGAAGGGCCTACTGTGTGATAGGATAGAAACAACAACAAATACTACTGCAAGGCAGAGTCCACTGCGAAGTATTGAGAATCACTAAACGTGACACACTTGAACCATGACCCAATTCTTAGCAGTAGTAGTTGGCATGATAAAATGTCAGAGAACACTGAAACACTCACGCGTCCTTCATGCTCATGTCCCTATGTCCACACGCAGCACCCCAGGCTAGATGTTGCACACCGTTAGTTGCCGCCTTTGATGCACATCTCAGCAATCACATCCTGTCTGCAACCAGACTCGGTCCATCGCAAAGCGTTGTTCAGTTGTGGAGGTAGTCCAGGATGACCAGATTGGTTGGACTTCAGATGTTATCAACATGTCCAATGTCAACATTCGCCATATTGAATGTTCTCAAATATCCAGGTAAAAATCGAAGAATACTCGCAACATACGCGATTGTGGAGGCTGCCTAATACAGGCTGAGTGTTAGTTAGCTATTCACCTGACCAGAGGCCGCCGAAAAAATGCCGTTACCATGACTTGTCCCTGCGGCTGTGGGCAAGAACTGGCTAGCTGGACAACTGGAACTTTTCTTTGTACCCGCCGCTCATGAGAGCCTTAAGCCAGAAATTCAGTTCATTCTGGCCAACAGCTACCTACACCACATGCCCTGCGTGCCAAACGGTGTCGTCCAAGGAAACCAACCACATATTAATCACAGTAATTACAATTAAATATTATGATTCCGGCCTCAATTAGGTGTCATTCAACAATGAGCGAAGTATCAGAAATGCCCCTCGTGATGGCTGTGTCTCTGGGATGAATCTCACATTGAAATATTAATATCAACATCCTCCTTAGGATAGGACGTAATTTTCCATGTACAATCTTTCATCCTCCTTATGGCTGGTGATGCACTGAAATTGCATTTTTTCACATCAAATCCGTATCTCAATTACGACCGGACACAGTCATTTTCTTTGCACATATCGGAACACTGACCACAGTAACTTTACATTCCTACACAGACTTTATAAGCCTAATGATCATAGCTGATCTATCACATATTCCCTACTACACTCCTGGAAATGGAAAAAAGAACACATTGACACCGGTGTGTCAGACCCACCATACTTGCTCCGGACACTGCGAGAGGGCTGTACAAGCAATGATCACACGCACGGCACAGCGGACACAACAGGAACCGCGGTGTTGGCCGTCGAATGGCGCTAGCTGCGCAGCATTTGTGCACCGCTGCCGTCAGTGTCAGCCAGTTTGCCGTGGCATACGGAGCTCCATCGCAGTCTTTAACACTGGTAGCATGCCGCGACAGCGTGGACGTGAACCGTATGTGCAGTTGACGGACTTTGAGCGAGGGCGTATAGTGGGCATGCGGGAGGCCGGGTGGACGTACCGCCGAATTGCTCAACACGTGGGGCGTGAGGTCTCCACAGTACATCGATGTTGTCGCCAGTGGTCGGTGGAAGGTGCACGTGCCCGTCGACCTGGGACCGGACCGCAGCGAAGCACGGATGCACGCCAAGACCGTAGGATCCTACGCAGTGCCGTAGGGGACCGCACCGCCACTTCCCAGCAAATTAGGGACACTGTTGCTCCTGGGGTATCGGCGAGGACCATTCGCAACCGTCTCCATGAAGCTGGGCTACGGTCCCGCACACCGTTAGGCCGTCTTCCGCTCACGCCCCAACATCGTGCAGCCCGCCTCCAGTGGTGTCGCGACAGGCGTGAATGGAGGGACGAATGGAGACGTGTCGTCTTCAGCGATGAGAGTCGCTTCTGCCTTGGTGCCAATGATGGTCGTATGCGTGTTTGGCGCCGTGCAGGTGAGCGCCACAATCAGGACTGCATACGACCGAGGCACACAGGGCCAACACCCGGCATCATGGTGTGGGGAGCGATCTCCTACACTGGCCGTACACCACTGGTGATCGTCGAGGGGACACTGAATAGTGCACGGTACATCCAAACCGTCATCGAACCCATCGTTCTACCATTCCTAGACCGGCAAGGGAACTTGCTGTTCCAACAGGACAATGCACGTCCGCATGTATCGCGTGCCACCCAACGTGCTCTAGAAGGTGTAAGTCAACTACCCTGGCCAGCAAGATCTCCGGATCTGTCCCCCATTGAGCATGTTTGGGACTGGATGAAGCGTCGTCTCACGCGGTCTGCACGTCCAGCACGAACGCTGGTCCAACTGAGGCGCCAGGTGGAAATGGCATGGCAAGCCGTTCCACAGGACTACATCCAGCATATCTACGATCGTCTCCATGGGAGAATAGCAGCCTCCATTGCTGCGAAAGGTGGATATACACTGTACTAGTGCCGACATTGTGCATGCTCTGTTGCCTGTGTCTAGGTGCCTGTGGGTCTGTCAGTGTGATCATGTGATGTATCTGACCCCAGGAATGTGTCAATAAAGTTTCCCCTTCCTGGGACAATGAATTCACGGTGGTCTTATTTCAATTTCCAGGAGTGTATGTACAATACTTCGCCATTAACTGAATGCTGGTAGACCAAACAATACTTGAGCAAAAATCCGCGATCGATGGAGACGCACCATTTGTTTTTCTTGTGAGTAGACCAGTGTGTCACAGGAAGAGAGATAATCGTCTTACAAGTGACCAACTATTAAAAACACGATCGCAATGACCATGTTCTTTTCACGCGGCATAAAAAGCTTCTTGGTTCTACAGCCACAAACAACTATCGCTGACAATACCCACATTAAAAACTATACATGCTTTGTAAATTGAGGTATGGTATTGCTTCCAAATGAAGTGGTCGTCTACACAAATACAGCGACATTGCATTTAGACAGTGATCGTGGGGTGTGTGTTAACAGACTGAAAGTGTAGGTGCACGCCGCCAGCTGCATACGATCGTAATAAAATCATCCTTCTCACCAAATTTAGAAAGTGATTTGGCTAAGGAATGTGCTATTAAACCGACATTTGCAACTCCCTAATGCTGCAGCTAGATGTTTCCCATGCTAAGAAACACTACCTGTAATGCATTCTATCATGATACACTACTGGCCATTAAAATTGCTACACCAAGAAGAAATGCAGATGATAAACGGGTATTCATTGGACAAATATATTATACTAGAACTGACATGTGATTACATTTTCACGCAATTTTGATGCATAGTTCCTGAGAAATCAGTACCCAGAACTACCACCGCTGGCCGTAAGAACGGCCGTAATACGCCTGGGCATTGAGTCAAACAGAGCTTGGATGGCGTGTACAGGTACAGCTGCCCATGCAGCTTCAACACGATACCACAGTTCATCAAGAGTAGTGACTGGCGTATTGTGACGAGCCTGTTGCTCGGCCACCGTCGACCAGACGTTTTCAATTGGTGAGAGATCTGCAGAATGTACTGACCAGGGCAGCAGTCGAACATTTTCTGTATCCAGAAAGGCCCGTACAGGACATGCAACATGTGGTCATGCATTATCCTGTTGAAATGCAGTGTTTCGCAGGGATCGAATGAAGGGTAGAGGCACGGGTCGTAACACATCAGAAATGTAACGTCCACTGTTCAAAGTGCCGTCACTGCGAACAAGAGGTGACCGAGACGTGTAGCCAATGGCACCTCATACCATCATGCCGGGTGATACGTCAGTACGGCGGTGACGAATACACGCTTCCAATGTGCGTTACCGCGATGTCGCCAAACACGGATGCGACCATCATGATGCTGTAAACAGAACCTCGATTCATCCGAAAAAATGACCTTTTGCCATTCATGCACCCAGGTTCGTCGTTGAGTACACCATCGCTGGCGGCTGGTCCCTGCGGAGGTTCGAGTCCTCCCTCGGGCATGGGTGTGTGTGTTTGTTCTTAGGATAATTTAAGTTAAGTAGCGTGTAAGCTTAGGGACGGACGACCTTAGCAGTTAAGTCACATAATCTCATCCACCACAGCGATGTGGTAGCAAAGGTCAAGGTGCCCCTTTTCGAAGAGACCAAAAATATTGATTGCTCATACTGCAGCCAAGTAGGCGATTGCTGTTTTTGTGCTGACAATCACTGGAAGGTTTTGCTCCTATCAAGAATCTCACCATCTCAAACAAGTGGTGTCAGTCAATCATTATGTTGTTATCACAACAGTGTACCAGTGGACAGATGGGATGGAGAAGACACCCGCTACGGTCGCGGGTTAGAATCCTGCCTCGGACATGGGTGTGTGTGATGTCCGTAGGTTAGTTGGATTTAAGTAGTTCTAAGTTCTAAGGTACTGATGACCTCAGAAGTTACGTCCCATAGTGCTCAGAGCCATTTGAACTACACTCCTGGAAATGGAAAAAAGAACACATTGACACCGGTGTGTCAGACCCACCATACTTGCTCCGGACACTGCGAGAGGGCTGTACAAGCAATGATCACACGCACGGCATAGCGGACACACCAGGAACCGCGGTGTTGGCCGTCGAACGGCGCTAGCTGCGCAGCATTTGTGCACCGCCGCCGTCAGTGTCCGCCAGTTTGCCGTGGCATACGGAGCTCCATCGCAGTCTTTAACACTGGTAGCATGCCGCGACAGCGTGGACGTGAACCGTATGTGCAGTTGATGGACTTTGAGCGAGGGCGTATAGTGGGCATGCGGGAGGCCGGGTGGACGTACCGCCGGATTGCTCAACACGTGGGGCGTGAGGTCTCCACAGTACATCGATGTTGTCGCCAGTGGTCGGCGGAAGGTGCACGTGCCCGTCGACCTGGGACCGGACCGCAGCGACGCACGGATGCACGCCAAGACCGTAGGATCCTACGCAGTGCCGTAGGGGACCGCACCGCCACTTCCCAGCAAATTAGGGACACTGTTGCTCCTGGGGTATCGGCGAGGACCATTCGCAACCGTCTCCATGAAGCTGGGCTACGGTCCCGCACACCGTTAGGCCGTCTTCCGCTCACGCCCCAACATCGTGCAGCCCGCCTCCAGTGGTGTCGCGACAGGCGTGAATGGAGGGACGAATGGAGACGAGTCGTCTTCAGCGATGAGAGTCGCTTCTGCCTTGGTGCCAATGATGGTCGTATGCGTGTTTGGCGCCGTACAGGTGAGCGCCACAATCAGGACTGCATACGACCGAGGCACACAGGGCCAACACCCGGCATCATGGTGTGGGGAGCGATCTCCTACACTGGCCGTACACCACTGGTGATCGTCGAGGGGACACTGAATAGTGCACGGTACATCCAAACCGTCATCGAACCCATCGTTCTACCATTCCTAGACCGGCAAGGGAACTTGCTGTTCCAACAGGACAATGCACGTCCGTATGTATCCCGTGCCACCCAACGTGCTCTAGAAGGTGTAAGTCAACTACCCTGGCCAGCAAGATCTCCGGATCTGTCCCACATTGAGCATGTTTGGGACTGGATGAAGCGTCGTCTCACGCGGTCTGCACGTCCAGCACGAACGCTGGTCCAACTGAGGCGCCAGGTGGAAATGGCATGGCAAGCCGTTCCACAGGACTACATCCAGCATCTCTACGATCGTCTCCATGGGAGAATAGCAGCCTGCATTGCTGCGAAAGGTGGCTATACACTGTACTAGTGCCGACATTGTGCATGCTCTGTTGCCTGTGTCTATGTGCCTGTGGTTCTGTCAGTGTGATCATATGATGTATCTGACCCCAGGAATGTGTCAATAAAGTTTCCCCTTCCTGGGACAATGAATTCACGGTGTTCTTATTTCAATTTCCAGGAGTGTAATTTTTTTGGTAGTGCAATGAATTTTAGCAATTTAGACAGTTTTTCGTAATTTCAACGGTGACCAGTGACACAACAACATGCTTCCCAGTTACTATATCATCACTAAACCATCCCTTCACTACTTTGAATGAACCAAATACTACATTGCGAATGTAGATGGATGCTGTGCAGTATGTCAATTCTAGGCCAATTCTCAGACATATACACTAAAGTACACTAGACAACATACTGTACTGAAATAGTTGGGTTAGCTACATTTTTCTAGCACTTTGATCATAGTGCGCAATTTACGATTACAAATCTCTCTCTATACGGGTGGGAGTCACAGAGTACTATCGCATTCATAGGATAATGTAGGAGACTGAAAGATCTCACCACATTGTCTTTGACCAACCTTCCGTGCAACACTGTTGACAATTTAATTTGCAACTAACCCGAAGTAGGAGAGTATTACTCCTGCTCTATTTCACATCTCATGAAGGAACAGAGTGAGCTGAGTCGTAAGTGCTGTTCAGCAAAAACTGTTGCACACCAGTCTTACTCGTGTCACACATCCAAGTGCACAAGACCTCTCTGATGTGTGCATTTGAGGAAGTTTGCACCCATTACTGGTATATAGCCAATATGAAAGTGATAATCGCCAGGTTAGCCGAGAGCGCTAACATGCTGCTTCCTGGACTCAGGTAGACGCATCAGCCCCGGTTCGAATCCACCCGGCAGATTGACTATGGGGGCCGAAGTGCCAGCCAGCCTGAATGTGGATTTTAGGCAGTTTTCCACATCCTACTAGGTGAATACTGGGCTGGTCCCCATGTCCCACTTCAGTTACATAACTCACAGACATTTGAAAATGTTTGCCTTATTTCATGGCTTACACTAGATACAGACAGTTGGGGTACACTACTTCTGGCCAAGGGGTATGGGGTGGTGACAGGAAGTGCATCTGGCCGCCCTCTGACACTAACATTGCCAAATCCATAGTAACGTGGCTGACCATGCGTTGAAGTGGGTCAAAGACCCAAGAAAATGATGGTGAGTAATTATGAGTGTTGTGGTGGTGCAACAGACAGTTACAAAGAAACATGTGTTTTACATATGATGGCGCTCCATATGGTCGGAGTTTAAAGAATTTTGTGTAAATCAACAGTGCTTTCAACTCCAAAGAATTGTTCTAGTGTTGGGGGTCAGTACCTAGAAGGTACTACCTAGAATAGATCATAGAACATAAACACATACACTCCTAAGTCTGCACAGTTCCATTATTAAACATACTACAAAGTCAAATTTATGTGGTATCCTAGACATTAGTCATCTTAATACTGTATTGCCAGACATATAGATCTAACATCCGACATACATCCACCCTGTAAGTTGTCTGTTCCACTCACCACAGTGACGAACTATGAAATGATAAAACAACTTCCTTCTGCACCAAAGAAAACCGAAGATTCTTTATGATACATACACAGAATAGCTTTCCTTAGGTGTATAATGCCCACTATTGACATCTTATTATGGTTCACAAATTATGCTGTGTTCACATAGTCCTCTAAAATATCGTCAACATCGGGAAATCCATCTTACAAGGAAACAGACAAATGACTAGCAGCAGTGTTTGACATGCGAAATTACACACCATGCCACACTAACTCTGAAAACAGGACAACTCTTGAGCAACTGTATACACAGTATTTGCTGTAATTCACAAACTCCTATCACTATCTTAGAATCACTGCAGTTAAGAAACTGAAGATTCGATTTATGAACTTCGAGCAGGTGGAGTGTTTTGGGTCAGAAACTTTTATTAATCAATAGAACGAAAAACCAGTCCAAGATGCAAATATTTTACTTTCTTATTTACTCAATGACTAGTTTTGGGCTGAGACCCATTTTCAAATCAATTCACAATGCAGAAAACCAAATTTACAGTCATGCATAACACAGTTGTTACCAAATTCTTAAGGATATGCCAAAGATACATAACATATCATTTTATACTTAATAATGAAGTCGAAAACGGCATTTTCGAAGATGTAGAAAAGAATGTAGTGTATATTTACAGTGCATACAGATGACTGGCAGTTTACTCCTTCCACTGTTGTAAGGAAACTTTGGGAAGGGGGCACCCTATTAGGATAGAGGAAACCTCTTTATTTATTAAAACGTTCTCCAACCATCAAGAATACAACAATTAATACAATAACCCTACAAGCTCACAATAAAATTTATACTTATTAGAGTCTTTACCAAAAAGAGTCAAAAACTTAAAATCACTGACCAATAATACACAGCAGCGCCACGTAAGGCACATATTACAAAGTTATATACCACGTTGGCACATTAAAATCATTAAATATAAACAGTAATGTTAGTATGAAGAGAAACTAAACAATAGGAGAACTTTTAAAATCTTTACAAAAAGAGTCAAATTCCTAAAATCATTTACCATTACTACACAGTGGCACCACATAAGGCATGTACTACAAAACAGTGTGCCATGTTGGCACATAAAAATCATTGAACATGAAACCACGCAAGTCAACAATAAAATTTTTAACCTTATAATCCCCTACGAAAAACAGTCTCTTTAAATCCAGTGAACAGTAAAACATAGCAGCACCACATATGGGGCATATTACAAAGTTGTATGTCATGTAGGCATGTAAAGATCATTAAATGTGTAAAGCGACAGTATTAAAAACAAAATAGGAGACCCTTTTTTAAAACTTTACTAGTAGTAAAGTAAAACATTTGCAACTTCGACTGTTTTTTCATTCTATTGATTCAATTTCTGTGCAAGACTGGGCAGAGACTTCGAGTACTTTACAAACATCTTCGTTTGTCTAGAGGAGGATGTTGAAATAGATTTCCCATAGATGGAGACATCCTTCATCATACATGCGTAGGCAGTTCTCTGCTGACTGTGGTATGGAGAGGTTTGCTGTTAACAATTGCAGGTAGGAAGTACACTATGTCATACACATAACACGCAACTGTATACGAGCTGAACGCAAGCTATACCACACAACTGATGTATGCTGAGAGAACAACAACATGCAGAGAAATAGTGCATTTGCGTTAGGTGTTGACAACTGTACTACCTTTTCAAACAATTTTACAATATGTGGTGAGAAGTTATGTCATGATCACACTAGTAGAAGTGAGGGATGAGTATTGTGGTGGAGGTGCGTTTGAAAAAAATGGTTCAAATGGCTCTGAGCACTATGGGACTTGACAGCTATGGTCATCAGTCCCCTAGAACTTAGAACTACTTAAACCTAACTAACCTAAGGACACCACACAACACCCAGTCATCACGAGGCAGAGAAAATCCCTGACCCCGCGGGGAATCGAACCCGGGAACCCGGGCGTGGGAAGCGAGAACGCTACCGGACGAGGTGCGTTTGAAGGTTCCTTTCGTATGTTTTCTTGAATAAATAGAAAACTGTGGCCTCCAGCATAAAACTTATCCCTGTACAAAACTAAACTACATTACATTTCATACAAAAATGTC
Source organism: Schistocerca serialis cubense (assembly GCF_023864345.2). Classification (NCBI taxonomy): domain Eukaryota; kingdom Metazoa; phylum Arthropoda; class Insecta; order Orthoptera; family Acrididae; genus Schistocerca; species Schistocerca serialis. The sequence goes on along the minus strand of NC_064639.1, from coordinate 542,482,539 downwards.
CTGCTCATTTTTTTTCTGTAGGACCAATAGTTTTCTCGTAGCAAATGAGAGAATATGAAACCGGTTTTTGACGGCCTAATATAACATTACGGATTGCGTAAAACGACATCGGCAGGAGAAGCTGAATCGCCCTGCGTAACAAAACGATGTGTTGAGGTATGCTAGCTGGATTATTTGCGACAAATGAGCAAAAAAACATAACTTTTTCTCGAGTATCAGAACGTGGGCGAGAAACTTTTTCTCTGCTGAAGCGTTTAATTGATTTTTGGTGTTGCTTCTGACAAGGAAAGAGTAAATGAGACAAGAAATGAAGGACGCATATCATTAACTTCTGCAAAAGAGAGAAAGCCTGTCCACGCGGGGTGACGCAGCCCGCAAGTGGCACTCCGGTAGACCCGGCAGCAGGTCGCGTCGTTGTTTGCTCCGCCTGTGTCCGGCGCCCCGCCCGCCAAGAAAATCCATCAGGCTGCTCTCAATGGCGGGCGCCCTTATCAGATGCGCGTCTCAATATATTCAATCAGTGCCATTAATGAGGTGTATCGGAAGGTGGAGAGGGGGAGGGGGGGGGAGAGGGAACACCGAGTGTCAGTTACACTTGTCGGCCGCGGCGGATAGGACGGGGAATTGAAAAGTGCCCGCCTGTCGGAGCGGGCGCCGCTGCCATTGAAGCGCCAGAGACGCCTCACCGCTCCGCCCGCCCGTCTATTTTTCGTTTGTGCAAACACTTTGTTTGCGCGCGAACCGAAGCTGCTCCTGCTGCCCGCTCTCCGATGGATGGACCGTCCGCGCGCGATTCATTTGTCAGCGGCGCGCCCAAGGCGGGCCCCGCCAGCGCGCTGCTGCCGATCCCGTGTAAACAATAAATTAATCAAGCAGATGGCAGCCGGCGCGACGCCGTAATCGAATTCTGCGCCGAGTGTCTGTCGACGACTCTCCAGCGCAGGCGCATAATGCGCGCCACAATGCGCGCCGCTCCGAAAGTTTCCGCCGGACGCGTCTCCGCTTTCCCCCGGCTCGTTCTTCGCGCCCGCACTCTTTCGGGCAACAGTAACAGGGCCGGAAGCACACTGGGAATGTTTGCGAGAATAATCAACACCGCGAGGCAGGGTTCATTACTCTTTGTGATCGGATCTCCGCTGGTCGTTCACTCTTATGTGTCCGCTTGTACCGGGGGCTACGGCAGCGCTGACTGGCTCAGAATATAGTGTCCGCTTACAGTTCAGTATATGACGAGGAAAATAAGCTGAAGTTAACTACATCATCTGTTGGCAAAAAGTTTCTAATTTAGCAGGTTGTACAGTAATATACGCGGAAGGACTGGAATTCATTCCAATACGATGTTCGTGAAAGTACACAGAGATCAGGCGTCTATCGAGGAGGCGCAATTGCAAGTTACTCACTTTGAAGAGGAGGGCTAGAAAAAAAAATGATTCAAATGGCTGTAAGCACTATGGGACTTTACATCTGAGGTCATCAGTCCCCTAGAACTTAGAATTACTTAAACCTAACTAACCTAAGGACATCACACACATCCATGCCCGAGGCAGGATTCGAACCTGCGACCGTAGCGGTCGCGCGGTTGCAGACTGAAGCGCCTACAACCGCTCGGCCTCTCCAGCCGGCTGGGGCCTCAAATACATCATCAGCAACTTAGGGGCAGTTTTGTTGTAACCGCAATGCAATGTTTTTTGCTAATTGAAAGTGGCAATAAGCCTGAAGAATTATTAAAGATATGAGCCTCTTGATCCCCAATTACCCGGAACACTAGTTCTCACCTTCTAATCTGCTGTTTCCTTGACCGTGGCCGGGAAAGGACTTCGTCTTGTCTATCAGGGGTTTCTGATGGGTAAAAGGATGATTTGTAGGAAGCAATAGGGAAATCCTACAGACCAGAAGACAGACAGGACTGATAAAAATTTAAATACATAGTCCCACAAACACACTGAAATGCAAGATACATCATAAAAACCTTACTCAACCCAAAATTAAAGAAATATTGGCGTGAAAATGTGTTACTGCAGTTCAACACAAACAAAACGAGTAACTGAAACACAAATGGCCGGCCGGAGTGACCGAGCGGTTCTAGGCGCTACAGTCTGGAACCACGGGACCGCTACGGTCGCAGGTTTGAATCCTGCCTCGGGCATGGATGTGTGTGATGTCCTTAGGTTAGTTAGGTTTAAGTAGTTCTAGGTTCTAGGGGACTGTTAAGTCCCATAGTGCTCAGAGCCATTTGAACCATTTTTGAAACACAAATGGGCGTCTGTACAACTCGTCCAGACCCTCTTTAGAGAGGGACAACGCACTGAGATTACATTCAAATGGTTAGCGGCCAAGAGAACAGAAATGAATCAAGCCCAGAAAGTGGCACCCCAAATTATCTATAGCGAAAGCATGCTTACCTTTAACACGCCTATCGATCGGGATGCTAACTGTTTCATCATTATGAAATCACAACCCAAATATTCGCAGCTGTATTACTGATCAAACCTGCACTAACACTAGTGGTACAGGAAATTGGAGTCTTAAGTTATCAGAATGAGGTCTTACATGGTGCGTTGATGGGCAGATTACAGGGTGGTCAGTGCAAGGTGCTCGTTATGCCATTTGTATAAATAGAAGAAACCAGCGAAAGCAAAAACGAAGCTAAGGGTGCGAAGACGTCCAACCAACTGAGAACTTACACTTCAAGAGGAGCTGTAGCTGTTGCCCTTGGGTCGCACATCACCTGTCACGTCGAACGGTCGCTCTGTACGCTCATCAATTCGTCAGAAGCTCTCTAATAAAGCAGAGTACCCATGTGACACGGTACATGTTGTGTATTTCATGTCGTACGTGGACCAATGGACAGCGGGTAATATACTCTTCACGGATGAGACATTTTAAACCAGAGAGTGACTTGAGGCACTTGCTCGTCTAGAACAACCATGACAATATTGTGGAAGAGTTTAATATGGTGGCGTAAATTTACTCGACTTGGGTAGTGTAATGTTAGGGGTACGTACAACATCACCATGTGTTTCCTGCACCTGAATTCCATCTGACATACCGTAGTACTCCGGCACTCAGTGTTGGGCTGGTGAACTAGTGCGTGGAACGTGGGGGCATGTTGTATGCTAGCTCTCTGGATTTGAATCCTATACAATGTACATGGAGCGCAGTATCGTGAAATACTGCTGCCACGGACTGCTAATGACAAACGAAAGGAATTTGTCCATCAGTCGGTGGCGCTACCGAAAAACATGTACGACGCCCAGATCTGCAGTGTTCTCGTGTTTTCACGAGATCACGTCACATCCTGTATTGTTCTTCTGTATAAAAAATAATAATAAAATGGTTGAAATGGCTCTGAGCACTATGTGACTTAACATCTGAGGTCATCAGTCTCCTAGAAATTGGAACTGCCAAAACCTAACTAACATAAGGACATCACACACATCCATGCCCGAGGCAGGATTCGAACCTGCGACCTTAGCGGTCGCGCGGTTCCAGACTGAAGCTCCTAGAACCGCTCTGCCACAACGGCCGGAGTATGACAAAATGAGGCTAGTGTGTTCTATATGACAAAATCGTAAGGCAAATAGTGTGTTCCACTGTAAACGGGTGTGCTGTGATTGTTCACGGCCATCCGACTGCAGCTTCTTTCTAACAAGCTCGATTGTGGAAATCTTTTTTCGTGAAATGCTGCCGTAAACGTTGCACAATACCTCGTTAGAAGGCAGGCAACGATTATAATTCCAGCCTGATGGAGTACCACCACACTCTGCCGGTGTGTCAGAGAGCATTTAGACAATGCATTCCCTCAACTGTGGGATTCGGAGGAGTGGGAAAATTCGATGACACCACATTCACTCCTGTGAATTTCTCTGTAAGAGTGGAGATTAAGCATTTGGTGGACGAGACACCGATAGACGCTCCAAGACACCTAACTGTCCATTTTCCAGAAGTTGCACCTATTTTTCGTGAAACGCTTGATTGCTCTGAGCATTACACACAGTTACTAGCACGAAAACACAAGTTGTGCATTAATGTAACCGGACGACAGTTGCAGCAACATCTCTAAAAGAATATCCATCACAAAGTGATTTGAAAACCATCTCTGAACATCATCAGAACCAAACGAAGCAGTTGCGGCATATTTGTGACATAAACTTCGTGGGATGAGATGGTATGAGCCCACTTATCAGTATGACGTTACACCTCCTCTAGCTTGTAAGTACGCACTGACTTGCTTGGGAAGGATCACATATAGCCTTTGTATTCTCTCCCCAGGCAAGCTGGCCGTCAACATTTTTTCCGAGTTATTAGCCTTCCGACTGGTTTGAAGCGACCTGCAACGAATTTCCCTCCAGTGCCAACCTCATCTCAGAGTAGCACCTGCAACCTATGTCCTCAGTTATTTACTGGATGCATTACAATATCTGTCTTCCTCTAAATTTTTGCCCTAGTTCCACGGAAGTCATTCCCTGATGTCTTAACAGATGTCCTATCATCTTGTCGATACTTATACTCAGTGTTTTCCACACATTCCTTCTCTCTCCGATTCTCCTCATTCCTTATCTTAACAATCCACCTCATTCTCAACATTTGACTGTAGCACGACATCTCAAATGCTTCGATTCTCTTCTGTTCCGTTTTTCCCACACTCCATGTTTCACTACCATAAAATACTGTGCTCCAAACGTACATTGCTCGAAAGATTAAATTTTAATCATGTGATAATACACACTCAGATTTCTGTTATTATTAATGCCAAAGCTTAACGTTGCCTTTTAACTGACTTCCGCCATAAAATAACCAAAGACAAGTGATTTCATAATTTATTTAGTTTCTGCTCGTCGACGAGAATCCCTCTACAATAACATATTATATCACTTGTAATAATTAATAAATGCTAGCAGCCAATCACTGCCGAATACAGGACACATAACACAGAGTCCCCAGTGCTCTGCCCAACGCACCACCTTCATAGTACAGCGTTACGCGCTACGCTGTCTACAAGCCCAAACATCAGTAGCGCATGTTAGTTCTCGCGCAGCGGAATTTAAATAGCTTAGCAGGCCTTAAAACAGATTTAGTCTAAAACAGGCCAGCTTAAAAGCCCTAGATTTCCATAAGTATCACTTATGCTAGATGACTAATAAGTACACAAGCATAAGGGACTGTGGTGCACCACATCTAACTTCAGAGTTAGGAGGCAGCCATGCTGAGCGCAGAAAGAAATTCTTATATTAGTGCTCGTAATTAAGTGCAATATAACATTGGCAACGAGTATAGAAAGGCCGAGCAGACTGCGCTATATCACATAAAATCGTCGGTTATTTGCTCATACCTAAAAGCGGCCGACCGTAAACATACTTCCTGGTATTTTTCATCACCATTCATATATCGTACAATACTTTCCCAAGCACTACCGCTACGACGGAAAACCCTCCACTTCTATAGAACGTGTGGTGCCTAAAATATTAGTCTCAACAAAAATCGTAAATACAATGAAATCTTAAACAGTCCGCATACATTCCTAAAAATCTTTTATCACGTTCTCACACATAGGTGTAAAACGTCACTGTAAAATACTATTAGAGCATTCAGGACAGAGAAAGAGAGAAAGAGATAGGGAGAGAATGAACAACGTACGACTTGCTACTGACTGAACCAAGTCAGACAGAATAACAGCAGTTCCATACAACACTGGAACACGTGATGTGGTACGCGCTCTATGCCGGCACCTCGCGCGAGACTCAAACAACAGTGACTTTGTTTTACGCCCTTAGGTCAGGCACATGGCCCATCGCGCAAAGTCCATAGTTAACTTGCTGGGTCTGCTGATTAAATGTTTCCACAAAATTTCGCTATCGTTTAGTGAAAAGAATACAAGCTTACAGAATACCGGGCCAGATTTAGAAATGGATTCAATACAGAATTGAACACGTCGCTTTTAACGGACAAAAATGCGAGGATGTAAAGATAAAAGCCGGAGAAGCCTAAGAAAGTATGATAGTACCGTGTAAGTAGGCTGTTTAGGTTCTTATATTGGTAACGCCACCGCCGCGTAGCGCTCTGTATGAAAATCACTGGCTGTGCTGCGTGCAGTCTGTGGCTGGTTTGCATTGTTGGAATTTGCTATTGTAGTGTTGGGCAGTTGGCTGTTAGCATCGCGTAGCGTTGCGCAGTTGGAGGTGAGCCGCCAGCAGTGGTGGATGTGGAGAGAGAGATGGCGGAATTTTGAGAGCGGATGATCTGGACGTGTGTCCATCAGAGACAGTACATTTGTAAGACTGGATGTCATGAACTGCTATATATATTATGACTTTTGAACCCTATTAAGGTAAATACATTGTTTGTTCTCTATCAAAAACTTTCATTTGCTAACTATGCCTATCAGTAGTTAGTACCTTCAATAGTTAGAATCTTTTATTTAGCTGGCAGCATTGGCGCTCGCTGTATTGCAGTAGTTTGAGTAACGAAGATTTTTGTGAGGTAATTGATTTGTGAAAGGTATAGGTTATTGTTAGTCAGGCCCATTCTTTTGTAGGGATTATTAAAAGTCAGATTGCGTTGCGCTAAAAATATTGTGTGTCAGTTTAAGCACAGTCATGTATAATTTTGCTGAAGGGACGTTTCAACCGTTACTGCTTCAATGTGTATAAATGATCCACTAGAAAGCATAGGAAGCCCTTTAATACTGTTGCGGATGATGTGGTTCTTAAGGAGAAAGTAGCAACGCTGGAAGACAGAACTGACTTGCAGAATGATCTGCAGAGGGCTGAAGAATGGTGCAAGCTCCGGATGTTGACTCTGAACGTAAATGGATCTATTTCACATACCTAGGAAAAGAAAACACAATACTGCACAACTGCACAATTGATGTCAAATTGCTAGAAATAGTTTGACATAATAACTGTTTAGTGACATGCCTTTGAGCAACAGCATATAAACTGATTGCTGCAGCATATAAATTGATTGCTTTCCTGGGAAAAGCAGAAGGCCTGTTGAGTTTGAAACGTGAGAGCAGAATTTCTCCGCCGTTGGTGCGACGTAGAAATAGTTGGCGGTAGGTCTGTTGGCGGTTTCCACACAAAGCAAGGGATTATGGGAAAGGAAACTCGTGTTTCCCTGGCCGAAAGGCGCGAATGGTCTCACTTCACATTGCGGTGTCCCTAAGCCGGAAGTACGAAGTGTGTTTCCAAAAGACAAGACGACCCTGGAGAGGCCCTGTGCGAAGCTAGACCCGTCCACGGACTCTCCCACTTGAATCTACCTATTAGAGCCTCCATTGGTTTTCCGTACACAGCGTAGGAAAACAGCTGCCTTCTTGTCCAGAGACATTCTCAGTCAAAGACGGCAAGATGCTTGTACAGTGACACCCCCTATAAAAATGAGGGAACGGAGAAATTCTCATTGGTCAGTGTGGTAAGATTTTCAGGTCCTTCCTCCACAGGATAGCCTTTGGGAGTGGGACGGAGGGCAAGAGACACGCGTCTTTGATACTGGCGTACGTATAGCCCGTCGTCGATAATAAACTTGTTGTTCGACACACTCGGTGTCTAACATTTATCAAACAGAGTTCGCGATTGCAGGGTGACATGTTGAGCACACGTACATGGTCCAGTGGCGTCCAACTGCAATTTGGCATTGCTCCGGTGCGGTTATTTTGAATAACCGTAGCATTTGGCCTTTTCGCTGCTTTACGCTCTCTGCAGCTCGTAATTGTCTAATTATTCAGTAATAGGAGTTGTTTTCTCATTTATCGTAGACAGATTTCATTAAAGGAATCATGAATCAATCCTCCCCAGCTTACTTGCATTTGTCAGCTGCTCAGACTTAGACTAGTCATTTGAATTGTCCTGCAGAAGTCTTACACGTGAAATTCAGGTGTCTTTGGCACAAATAGAGATAATCAGTAGCCCTGAATGCTTTTATGGTGCTAACTCATGTCAATAATTCTTGCATTCTTGCGCGCCTATTTATGTTGATTTCATATTGAACTATTTGTAGTTGCATTGAGTAATTCAGTATTTTAATTGAATATGAATGGCTTTTGTGTCACATTTTGTTCCTTTCAACCAACTGATGAGCCGACCCAGCAATTAACAATTATCGTTGGTACATTTCTAAAATGTGATCTTGCTGTGACGGTGTTTTTCGTTGTAAAACAGATGCCATTGTTAGGAACATTACCAAATGGAAGAAGATTTATATAAGTATGTTGGTTTAGGTAACTGATAGTCACCTGAAAGTGAACAGAGCGCCGTGAGTATATTTCGTTACCAGTGTGTTTTACGGTGCTATTTTACCTACAAGGCGTAATATTAAATACAGTGTGTTGAGTTGGCAAGTTGCATATATCACTGCTCAATTCCACACCACTCACCCACATGACACGTATAAAGCACCGAACAGGGAACACACACAGAATGTGCCGTAAAACATAGACGAAGAGCAGCAAGTTTCATCAGGCGATCGTTTAGTCGGCACGATAACATTACAAAGATGTTTAAAACACTTCACTGGCAGGAGTTACAAGAGGGACGTTGGCATGCAGGGTGGTATGCTATTGAGATTTTCCGTGAGAACTTTCCGGGAAGAATCGGACAAAATATTACTCCCTCCCACTTACACCTCACGAAATGACCGCGACAGTAAAATTCGAGAAATTAGAGCTAATATAGAGAGTTACCGACAATCATTCTTGCCACGCGCCATTCGCGAGTAGAACAGGGAAGGGAGGGGGGCAGTTAGTGGTAACAGGAGAACCCTCCGCTACGCGCTATCAGGAGCCTTGTGGAGTACGATGTAGAAGTAAATGTAGATGTAGATGAAAATATGAATCCTGGACACTGCGCAACGCAACAGCATCTCTTTCCACTACGGGATCCTTTCTGTAAAGCAACAGTGAATACTCGCCAAAACAACTAAGAAAAGGAGCTCCCAGTGACAGCAAGGATGGAACAAAATCATATTGCATGCCACTCACATTTCCGCCCACAAGAGTGTGCCTGCACGAGACAGTCACCAACTACAGCAATGACGTTAACTAATACTGTTAATAACAACCTGACGTGTAACACAAACCATTCAAACTTTACATAAAGGAATGGTCCCCATAAGAGTCTCCATTCAGTAACAGGGTATCCGCAGTTTTCAGCAACGACCTCGCATACTACTCATGCGGAATTCACAGCGATGTGGCTACGGACACCAACCACACACAGTTTTACTGTATCATGCCTGAGCCGCACAATGCTACTTCGGCGTTCAAATCATAAGTTCTAAATGGAATCAAATCACGGAGATGACCACCAGCTTGTCGCCGCTGCCTTACACCACACGCCTGTCGCAGAGGGCACTCACTCATCGAACCGCCTAGAGGTCATCTGCGAATTAGCGCCCCCCGGCCCCCTTCCTCCCCACCTCAGGCTGTAGCCTTCTCCTTCCTCATCGGTCTACTGGACTGCGATGTAACTGATGGTGAACGCAAATGCCTAATGAAATTTTACAGTGAGTAAGGCTATCGTTATCGAAGGAAAATATCACCGGTTACTTGGAAGAAAGTGTACAGCAGAGTCTTCTGAATGAAGAATCTGTTCTAATCTTTAGCTACATACTTATGATAATTTTGAAATGGGTGGAATATAGTGTAATCGCTCACGAACTGCACAGGGGGGGGGGGGGTCCCATGTATAATTGTATACTTTACTACAAAAATCGGTGACAGTACAAATAAAACAGTCTCTCTCTGTCCAAGCATAATAGTCCCGACTCTCGTGGTCTGCTGGTTAATCGGATGTGTCATGTTAATTTTGAAGGGGTGGCCAGATACCCTTCCTCTCGCCATCCTGTAACCCCTCCCCCCAGGAAAGAATTAGTGTACCCCAACTGTTTGCGTCTAGTGTAATCCATGGAATAACGTGGATGTGTTCAGATGTCTGTGAGTCGTGTAACTGAGGCGGAACGTGGGAACCAGCCGATTATTCACCTAGTGGGATGTGGAGAACCGCCTAAAAACCACATCCAGGCTGGGCAGCACACTGGCCCTCGTCATTTATCCGCCAGGCGGATTCGATCTGGGGCCTGAGCGCCTGCCCGAGTCCAGGAAACAGCGCGTTAGCGCTCTCGGCTACCCTGGCGGGTTAATACAAATAAAACGCTGATTAGCCAAAAAAGGGGATAACTAAACGGTCGCCAGCCGGCTAGGGCAATGAATCTAGAGAATCTTAAGAAAGGTAATGGCAAAGAAATTTAAGCAAATAATCACTGGCGCGGCAACAGAAGCTTGTAATGCTTTTCCACAGCACGACTGTTCACGATAAAGTAAATGAATCAGAAAGCACTGCGTTTGCAGTTACTTATTCTCAAATACTAAATTTTGAAAGCAAAATAAAATGAAGTTACTAGTTAAATAAATGGCTGGCTTAACTTAAACTTCGTTATGTAAAAAATGACTTTCAGTAACCTCAGTATAACGTAATGCAAAATTTAGGAAAAAGGCAAGCAATTTACTTTTGATTATTGAAACACTGAATTGAATTTTTTCAAACAAATGAGCAACTGGTTTTACTATAAAAATAACAAAATAAAATACATACCAAGCCAGCTGAAGTCACTCTGTAAGCTGAATACAGACTAAATTAAATTGCACATTCTTAATCTGCGATGTATATTTAGGTATTAGTTTTGCCAGTGAAATTTTACGTTACTTTAAATGAATGAAGTTAATAATAAAATTGCAAATTAGTTTAGCCTCTGTTACGCAATACAAGAATGAACAGTTACTGAGGTAGAAAATTTAAACTGAAACTGGTCATTAGCAAACACACAAAACTTGCAGTAAATAGTTAATTTTGGACTTCATCCTAAATTAATAAAAATCATACAGTTAACCTTAACAAACACCAAATCCAAAGTAAAATTTAGAGGAGAAATATCTGAACCATTTACGATTAAAACAGGGTTGAGACAGGGAGATTGTTTATCACCATTGTTATTCAATTGTGCTCTTGAATATGTAATGAGAGAATGGTACAAGGAAAATCCTATAAATATTAAAATTGGAACTAAGAAAGATAAAATAAACCTAAATTGCTTGGGATTTGCTGATGACCTAGCATTACTAGCTAATAATATTCAGGAAGCCACGAAACAAATAACAAGCTTACAAAATATTGCACAAAAATTAGGGCTCCAGATATCATTTGAAAAGACTGAAATAATGGTAACGGATCCACTTGTAATAGATCACATCACAGTGAACAATAGGGAAATTAAAATAGTGAAACAATTTAAATACCTGTGTGAAATTATAACACATAAATTGGACGAGAAACCTGCATGGCGAGCAAGAACTAATAAAATGATAAAAGCTCAAAAACTAACATGGTCTACATACAATAAAAAATGTCTATCAATTAAAACAAAATTAAAACATTACAAGACGGTGGTTCAACCAGAGGTTACATACGGAAGTGAAACTCTTTTTAAAGTCACCCAGAAAAACAGAATTGACAAAATTTTAAAAGTAGAGAGAAGAATTTCTAGAACATGCATAAATAAGAAATATCAAAAAGCTGGGCAATGGCGGATAGTTCCAAATGAAGTGGTATACAGAGAACTGGAGCCCATCACTGATACTATACGAAAGAAAAGGATCTCTTTTTGTGGTCACATTCTGAGGACACCAGAAACCAGATTATCAAGGAAAATTATTGAGAAACTCTGGAATTTGAAACAACAAGGAGGATGGCTTAAGGAAATAAGAGAGGATATGGAAGAACTGGAAATAACTCTGGATGATTTGCAGAACAAAACGCCAAATTTAAAGAAGTTGAGGGACACAGAAATAAGATTTAAACCAAAAATTGACAAACAACATACAATGAAAAGGGTATTTACAGATAAGGAACGACGAAAAGCATCGGAACGAATGAAGAGATACTGGGCCACTCGGAAGGGGAAAATACCAAAGAAGAGGACCAGAAATGATTGACTGAAGTGGTCCAATGAGGCCGTAAAAGCAGAAGAAGAAGAAGAAGTTAATTTTCATATGATTGCATGGAAAGGAAACGGGACCCCGCCTGGTAATAATGTCTCAGGACAATAACAACAGAGGTGCCCAACAAATATTGACTATGTTAAGTTGTTACTCAAGTTAGTCATACTTTGTGAAATAAATGTAACTGGGTAAACCTATTACATTCCTATATCTGTCAGTTAACCGTCTTACGCCAGCTGCGTCTTCCTCCGCCTGTTCACTCCTACCGTGCTCCCAGTACGCGCAGATTAACGAACGAGGTGCGTCTACACGGGCGCGAGCGTAGCTGCAAACCGTGTCGGGAGGAAACGCCCAACAAACGCTTCCGTTCTCTTTCATGACTCAAACTCATCTGCTTCCTCCCTGCTCGCAACGCGACAGAGACTCTCCATACGCAAAGGTCAACAACGGCACAGCTTCTGCCATTTCGTCGTTGCCATCGATACAATTAAATAAAGTTCCATTGGCGATAACCCAACAATTTACAGTATTTTCATTATAATTACAATCAGTTATATACAGTCAGAAATAAATACACTATACATCGATTACTTATTAAATATAGTTTTTGTAATACAGCTTACAGCTTCAGAATCAGAAGTATTGTACAAGTTATCAACAGATATTAAACGCCGAAAACTTTTGAATGGTGCAGAAAGTATGTTATCTGCATTTTCGGTGTTACAAGTATATCTGCGAATACAAATCCCTGCAGCGATGGACATCTGGCATTATATCCTCCCCCCCTCCCCCCCTTCCCTTCCCATCCCCAAACTTCAGACTGTCCCGAAGAAAACAGCATTGAACTTTTATTATTGCTGGTTACCCACTGACGGGCTTAATCCGGGAAACATGCTTGCAAAATCTAACTAGTCTGACTGACCAGGCGTTATCCAATAACTAGAGCGAGGAAATGCTGAATAGCTAATGGTCATGTACAGTAGGGCAGCAGTTTTTTCGAGACCTTTTCACTAGCCTTACCCACAGCAGCAAAACCTCTAATGAGCACTTTATCACCTGCCTGGTGTCTATAAGGTCGCCTTTCCTCACTACCACAGTTCTCGTGTCTACAATGTGCTGCTATTATATTGTTGCATGCTTTTCACTATTACTCCCTGTTAGAAGCAGGAGATTTTCTGGAGCAGAAAATAATCAATTCCCCACAGATTACTTTACTGGAAATTGGATGCGTAAGAAAACATCCAGTGTGCGGAAGTGCCTAGATCACTTTCATGTTTAGCTTAGAGATTGCGCATGCAAGCCGCTTTAGTGTCTCATCCCAGTCCATCTTTATCTTATAATGATCCGCAATGAGAAACACTCGAAAATTGTGGTTGACTGTCACCACAAAAGAGGGTGATATAATAACGCTTAACCCTCATGCCGAGAGCGATGTTTTTTTTTTTTTTAAATTTCCTCACAGGAAAGTCAGCTGCATTATCGGCAACCAAAATTCTGCTGGAGCCAAACACCCCAAATATCCCTTTCAGTGCATTTACCACTACTTCCACCATCACCAATCTGGTAGGGGAGAACCAGGAGAGCCGACCGTTGTGGCCGAGCGGTTCTAGGCGCTTCACTCCAGAACCACGCGGCTCCTAAGTTCGCAGGATCGAATCCTGCCTCGGGCATGGATGTATATGATGTCCCTATGTTAGTTAGGTTTAGGTAGTTCTAAGTTACAGGGGACTGATGACCTCAGATGTTAAGTCCCATAGTGCTCAGAGCCATTTGAACCATTTTAGAACCAGGAGAATCTCAATAAAGCATCAACTGCAACATAGATGTACACATTCCCTCTTTTGGAATGCGGTAGCTACTCGACGGAAACTCTAAAAACCTTCTCTATGGGTTCCTTTTACCGATTTGGAGGCCACAAGACAAAGCATCAAATTAATAGGCCATTCTTTGTTCCGTATGGTTTATGGAACGCGAAGCAAAAGCAACTAGCTGCGGCGCTCCTTATGCTGTTGCAATAAAACGGCTTCGATGTCCGAATGGAACCATCAGTTTCAGCGATGAAGGTCTTATAGATGGCAGGCAAAACCAGAACTGGGGCCGCAGTAAGCGCCTTCTTAAGGTCTAAAAATGCAGCCTCCTCAGACTGAAACTTAACACCCTTCTTTCATAACAGTAAGGGGAGCCACCTTCTGCGCAGATATCTGTATAAATTTACGAAAAAAATTAGCCATTCCGACGAATCACGCCACCTGCTATACATCATAATAAATTTTACCTTCTCATTGTCAACATCTGACCCTTTAGCGGTGACTATATGACCCAAAAACTGCACTGATGAAAACACATATTTAACGGTATAATGATATTTTCTTACTTTTTTGGACCGTCTGACTCAAACTGAATGAAACACGATTTTCGTGCCATACGCGTTTCGCCTTTATACTCTGCAAGGCACTTTAGTGGCCTAGAATATGTACATGTTTTTACGATTTAGTTTACAATTGGGATAATGTACCTATAAGTTATAAACTACATCTTAGTAAAAACCAACCACCATAAATGCTTATAACCTATAGATACATTACCCCAAAATATACATATTCTAGGCCACTGAAGGTGACTTCAAGAGAATAAATGTGGAACGCGTATCGCGCGAAAATTGTGTTTCATTCAGTTGTAGTCAGACGGTCCAAAAAGTAAAAATTATCAGTATACCGTAATATTACACGCGACTGAGGAAGATAAGACAACAAGAGTTGAAGACGCAAATTTAACCACATCTAGGTTAAATGTTTGTCCCACTTTCCATCTCTCAAATACGATCTCGAAACGCTCCAAATGCTCCTCCATGGAAACATTGTACAAAACCACATCAACGAGGTAATGGTGAACAGTCACCAACATAATGCTTTCAAACACAATGTCAAGTAACTGAGACAAAACACCTCTCCCTGAGGGCACCCTAAAGAGGACCTGGTTAAATTTTAAGATTCTAGTCTGTGCTAAAAGCAGTTAATGGCTCGGAGGTCTCCTGGAGAGGTGTGTGGTAATGTGACTGATTCAAATCTAGAGTGGTAGAATTCTAGCATCACTGAACGAGACAAAACATGATTCGAGGTTGGGGAGAGGAACTGTAATGAACTATTTTTATTGTATTTGAAACCAAACATTCGATGTGCACCGTAATACTGTCATCACCTAAGATGTCTTGTGAATTTAGATGTTAATTTTAACAATATTTGGGGCACAATATTCGCCTCTTGTCTCTTGTTACTTGCCTTGCTTTTTCGTCTAGTATACCGCAAGCATCTCATGTTATTTTCTCGTAGTATATTTGAAATGATAACAATAAAACGTAAAATAGTCTATTTTATTTACCAAAAATGATATTACTATCCTTTGCTGTTGAAGTGGCGAGATTTTTGATGCTTTTCCATGCAAATCACTTTGAAATGCGATCAGTTTGGTTACGTGTCGATTAGCGCATCATCCGTGCGCAATTATGGCGCAGATTTGCACCATATAAAAAAATTCGAGCCTTGCAGTCTAGATTTGGTCATCCGGTTCATGTTTTCTAGTAAAATGCAGATCATTTTGTCCCATTACAATTCAAGCAAGCACGGCACAGGAGATGATGATGGCCGAATTACCTCCTGTTCTAACATCCTCTGTATCAGCTGCTTGTGTTGCTTCACACACAGGGGTGATAACCTATATGGTGGTTTCCTAATAGGAACGTTACCGGGAACATGTGTTTTATACCTGATACATTGAGTAAGCCCTAAACTTTCTGTAAGCACATCAGGAACCATGGCACGACTTTATTTTCTGCTTATCTTGACTAGACAAATGTGAAATTGGTCCAGAATTTCAGGAACTCCTACTCGATGTCATGATCTAGCATATTCGTGACGTTCGTCACCTTCATGGTCACAAAACAACAGCTGGCTACTTCTACAAAATATTAATTTAAAATAACTGTCTGACTAGTTCAGTAATAGACCTACTTTCGCAGTTATATCAGAGACAAGATTTACCTTGGTGGTAATATTATTCAGCAATCTAAACAGAGATTTTCAAGTGTAATTGTCATTGCACAACCTAAAACCTGCGGTATTAATTATGTCAACAAGGGAAGGGTTACCAGATATCACCCTACATCAACCTAAACTGGGGAAAGCTTGCAGTGTTGCTGATATAGTTGTAACCAATGGACACCAGTAGTCAAGATTGCATTTCCTGAATGCAGGAGTGCGCAAGAGCTTCATCATTAACTTCACAACAAATGAAAGACAGTGTGCTGGCCGCAAGGCATCATATTAGTGCAATGTTGGGTCGGTTGGGTTGGGTTGTTTTGGGGAGGAGACTAAACAGCGAGGTCATCGGTCTCATCAGATTAGGGAAGGACGGGAAAGGAAATCGGCTGCGCCTTTGCAAAGGAACCATCCTGGAATTTGCCTGGAGCGATTTAGGGAAATTACGGAAAACCTAAATCAGGACGGCCGAACGCAGGATAGATCCGTCGTCCTCCCGAATGCGAGTCCAGTGTGCTAGCCACTGCGCCACCTCGCTCGATAGTGCAATGTCTTGCGAAAGAATGATCTTTGGTTTCCACGATTTTCTTAATTGTCAGTTCCCACTTTTGCCTTTAGGTTGGGTACAGAATCGGCAAATGTGTCCCGTTTTACCACAATGATAAAATGTAAGCTCATTTCAACGACAGCTGCCTAGCCATCTCTCCTCTGTTTGTACTTGCAGGATGGCACTTAACATCCCGTCATTGATCCATGAACATTCCGCCTTGAATATGGACAGTTCACTAGAGCCCTCAGCAGATAGCTTCAAGCAAATCGTTTTTGCAAAGGTTTTGTTGCGCCTTCGATATCCTTGGATAGTTCGAGTGTTCTTCCGAAACTTGCCGTCAGAGGGTTTCTTGTGCAGAGAGCACGAGGCTACTTGGACACGCGCGTTGCCGTTAGAGAGACTTGAGTAGGTGGCTCCCCTCGAGGACCCGTGTGTGGCAACAGAGCCCGGAGAAGTCGGTTGTGGTGCATTCAGTGTGACTGTCATTTGAGTAATAGCATGGCCCGCTTTGCCTGTGCTGGAGGCACGTGTGTGTCTCTAAGGGCTGTGTCAGCATCCTGAAAAACAAATCAATGTGTTGCGTGTTACCCTGGAAAATGACTCTGAGCACTATGGGACTCAACACCTGAGATCATCAGTCCCCTAGAACTTAGAACTACTTAAACCTAACTAACCTAAGGACATCACACACATCCATGCCCGAGGCAGTATTCGAACCTGTGACCGTAGCAGTCGCGCGGTTCCGGACTGAAGCGCCTAGAACCTCTCGGCCACCGGGGCCGGCGTTATTCTGGAATTCCGTGGCGTGCAGTCTTGTGAAGTGTGCAATAAGTTGGTGATGTTGTGGCGGACTATTATGGAGTCTTGTCAGTTCTTCTTCACTCTGGGAGCCTGTAGCCACGATGTTATTTCTAGTTAGTCTTATGTATAAGTTACTTTGATGTTTTAAATAACGTACAGAACAGCCATTTGACAGTGGGACTTGCAGCTGTGTTTAATTTTTTGGAGCCAGGCTCTTAAGTAATACGTATTTTTTTTTTTTTTTAGATTTGACTTCCTGTAGTTAGTCAGTTGTTATTATTACTTCGCTACTCAGTTTCTTTGCACTGTGGGGACTGCTGGTTGCAGAAATCTGACTGAATTTGCTTTCTAATACTGTAGATCAGCACCTGGAAATAGACACATTTTTAAAAAGCTGTTTGCCTGTGGTTTATGTTATTTCGTATTTGCGTTCACAGGCTTTAAGTTTTGAATGTTGTTTACCAATTTAAGTTATGTCATTACCGTTGTGTTTTCTTTAATCTGTTGGCATAAAGCATGTAAGGTGCGATTTTGCTTATTCTAGAATTGAGAACAATTGTGCAAGGTGAAATGACAAGTTTAATGTCGCAATTTTTCTCACAAAATTACACTCTTTTACACAGTTTTCAACTCGATAACATTAAAACAGCGCAATTGATAACGCATCATGTCAACATCGAAAAGTGAAATAATTTTATACAAAACAATGTTAAATATTAACTCTCTGGAAGAACATTAATCTTAAACACAATATTATGAAAGTTTAATTGGAAGTTTCTTTACAAAATTGATCCTACACATACGTTATGATGTTGGTCAGTACTATGAAAATCGTCTGATTCCAGTTCAAAGTTCGGTACTATTTAGGATGACAATCAAATCTACGGTGAATGGTTAGCAAAGTGCCAAATTTGGGCGCAAGATTATGCAAGGCCACTCGAGTTTACAGTGGACGCAAGCTGATGAACCAACAAGGTCTACGCCTCTGCACGCGGTATTTACCTTAAGCTGTGACGTGCTGCCGACTGCAAGGCCGCTCTCACCCACTGAAATTCCTTCAAAACTAATCTGGCCTTTGCTGAACTTTCCAGTAGAAACTTTCCCTATGTTTCTCGATATACGAGAAAACATGTACTCAGCCCTAGTCTTATTATGTGGTGATATACATGCGCATGGTTGGAGCAGCGTGGATATTATAGTGCCTCTCAGTTCTCGCAAGAACAATTAACTAATTTGGCTGGCTAAGTTCTCCACAGTTGGAGCTAAACGTTGCTACAGCTAATTTCTAGCTGAAGTGCAGCCGCTGTAAATGCAGTGTCCACACTTATTTCCTCTCTGCATCGTACAGAATGTTAAGCGCTCCGTTTTGCACTTGACGCCAGTTTAGAGAAGAGTCCTCGAAAATTTCTCTCTTGTCCTACTCATGACAGAACTGCCTCCCCTCACTTGAGTTCATTCGTTTTTCACTTCTCGGCCCATTTCGACCAATAGGAACATCCCTTTTATTTTGTAGAAACTCTCTCTACCAATCCCAGTGTCCCTTCTATCAAACTGCGTCGAAACTTATTTTTCTTCTTCCTAGTGCGTTTCTGCCAATCGGACGTTTCGTGCCTATTCTAGACGTCTAAAGTACATTGACCTTTCCGTGTGTCGCACTCGCTGGACGAAATGAGTCACTGGCTCTTGTTCGTATCCCGTTGGAATTCCGAAATGCAGCTTTCTGAAGCTTTTTCTCTGTCCCTTGTGCAGATGTGCCACAACACGCAGTCCTCCGGGCCGAATCACCTGGCCCATTGTCGCTGACCTTCCTCCTGCCACCCATTTAAGCGGTTTCCGTCATAACCCCCACAGTGCCCCTTCACTAAAAGCGACTCGCATTGCATGTTCCACCTTCCACTCAAAGACATGCATTATATAGGAACGGTGTAATAATTACTGTTGATTGGCTGTCATCCCTCTTTGCATTCCATACTGATAGGCAAATGTTCTTATAACCCCCAAATTACGTCAGGTAACTCGTTGCGATGTATAAAGGTCTCATGTAAGGTGCGAATCTGACAATTTATTCTGCCACCTTACAAGCAAAACGCCATTTACAAAGTTTAATAATTTATATTATAGTTGCAAGTTCATATTGCCTTGATCACGTGGAAATACAGTATTGTAATTGGTTTATGTCAAAATTTCGTAATCACAGTTATGTTGCTTAACTCATGGTTTAGCGAGTATATTAAGTGGATCTGTTTCTTTATGGTTGCTATCTAAAGTCTTTGAAACCCATTTGAGTTCTGACACCTCCTCTTTTCCTAAGCTATAGTCAGGGTGTAAATTTTGTATTTGCAGCTTGGTTTGGCGTGGATCACCATCAGACAGTTAAACTACTCTTTCTTGTATCATGATGTCATCAGAAATTGTAAAATGAAGTACAAAACATACATTATTTGTACTGTGAAATTCAAACAATATTTTTGGACCTTAATACTGAAGTCTGAATTTCTGTGTATTACATTACTTTAAGCAGAATGTATAACGTAAATTCGGCACAGCACCTTGCAACTTTCTCTTCTCCCCTGCCACTTCACGGATAGCAAGGATATTTAATCTTAATTCAGGACCTCCGTTTCTCTGTGGCGTATTTTATGGAACTGTTTTTATCTGTTTTTCCTTAAGTCGACTGTGCTTAACGTGAAGTCGTTTTTTACTCCTTTTCCGTCTTCGTGTTTTACGGTTCTTACGTGGGTGCGTAATGACCCTAGATATTCCTGTGCCCCGAAACTAAACAAAACAAGTGAATGATAGCGGAATGCCGTTACAAGGAAGTGGTGGGGTTCTGATCCAGCGGTAGGACTAGGTTAAACAGTGTAATTAATTGTGGTCTATTGGTGAATGGGCTTATTGTTTCTGTATGTTACATTTCAGGTTTTGCCTAGGTGACGTATAGAAGCTAGAAATATGCAGGGTATATCTTATTTAACGGCGGTGCAGCTGGAAAACGAGCTTGCTATCTGTGGAGAAAAGTTTGATGGTAGTGTGGCAGAACTGTCAGGTGGGTGATGCCTGTTGTTTTTGTAGTCTTTTTGTTGTTGTAGTCTGCTGGACAGCGTGCGGGCTAGTATACTGCTGTTGGAGAAGAAATTTCCTAGCCTGGCCCAAGTGCTTCGAATGCAGGCTCAAGTAAATCATTTGATTAAGGTCACGGAATCTTCGTTGCTGATGTGTAAAGTAATGAAACTGCAATTGGAAAGTAATTTATTGAATTAGCAGGTTAACGAAAGTTTGGAAGATACTCATGTTTCTGGCAAGACAAATGAAATGCTGAATAAGCCTAGTAATGTTGGCAATGGTATAGAAGGTTGGGGGCTGTATAATAAGATACCCAATACTTTATCCATTCTCCTGGAAGGGATCTCGAGTCTTGCTGTATATGCTAGTGAGCAAATAATTCAGTTACTGGGCTGACACTGCTGTTACATAATTCTTATGTCTTTCACGTGCAACGCGTAATGAGGACCTTGCTCGATATATTGAAGAAGTTTGGCTAACACTACCAGCCCTTTGTTTAGAAATCTCCAAGGCTGATGCCTTGAAAAGTATGGGTGAAATTCAGACAGAAGATAGGTAAATGGAGCTATTCTTCACTAAACCGCAGGCATTTGTTGAATTAGATCAGCTAGCCTCCCATATTGATCATTTTTGCTTTAGTGACGAGAAGCTTAAGAGTGGGGAAGCTTGTGTTAACAACAAACAAGTAGACGATACTGTAACTGGGTGACATCATCCAATTTTGGTTCTGGAAACAGTTTGGTGTGTTTTCGATGAAATAAAAAAGGACATGTTGTGCGTGATTGCGGAAAGGGTCAGAATAAAGGAATATTCTGTGTCTGAAAACATGTGTATTTTTGGCATAATGAAGAAGATAATTTTCCGCCTGATTGAGGAGTACTTGGAAAAAGAGCAGAGGATGGTGGAATGGCGTAATAATGTCAGTAGGTTAATTAGGAAGAAACGTAAGGTAAAGGGAACTCTTGATTTGCGTCCCTTTTCATGGGGTAGTGTCTGTCCATGGCTCGACTCTGGTAGCAACCTTCACTCATTGGTGCCAACACAATGTTCGTCTTTCCAAGACTCTTCTTCTTTCCAAGACTGTTGTTGTTGTGACAACAACATCAACCTGGAGAGTCTTGATAACTCTGATTTAAGCTCATGAAGTGTTACTGGTGATGTTATTTCCACGGTAATAAGGATTGCTCGTTATGACAGATTTCAAGAGTTCAGTGCGCCTAACCAATTTAGCGTTATTAGGGGGTTGGTTGTGCTTGTCATCCTTCAGCATGATTTTCTGAGGAAAATGGGTTGTGTGTTAGATTAAGTTGATACTGCCATTCCGTTCAAATTTCGACCAGATGTCAAATATCCTTGGTGTCAACATCAGTGTCTACCTAAAGCAGGTACCGTCCAATCCAACAGTCCCATGTTGCATTTGAGCCCAGAACGGAGGAAGGCTTTGTTAGACATGTTACATTAATTCCTGGAGGTGGTGATGGACTGTTTGGGAATGTAACGTTATTGTGTATGTAGATGTGCTAATCGGCCACCTCAAGTTGGTACGAGGTAAGGTGAGTTTGCTGAATGGCAGGACGCTAGTGGGCCCAGGGCTCAGGGCGGGCCACGACCGGTCAGGCTAAGTGACGGGTACCAGCCAGTCAGGTGCGAAGATGAGCAGCATGGCCAGAAATGGAGAAAATACCAGAAGGGGGAGCTGCACAGTGGTCACTTGCTTAGCACAATGTAGAATGCAACAGGAGTGTTCGAGTCTGAGACAAGCTGAAAGATGGCCTCTTACAACTCTGAAATTCGACAGTAATTTGCAGACACGTATTAAAGTAAATCCGAATGTGTGTTGTTTGAGGCTTTCCCGGCGCTGCATCTGCTTGATAGGTTCCTAGGAATTACGCCGGATAATATTGTAAAAATCGCACAATATTTCAGCGAGACAACAGCCCGCCATCTTCAGGTGGTATCTTGTGCGCTACCCGATCCTAAACACTACGTTAAGTTACTTAAAGAAGCCTCCACTTGTCCCAATTATTGATGTGGATTCTTGTCTCCACTAGCCTCGCTTACATCTCACAACCTTTTCCAATAAAGAAACACCCTGCCGTTCAGCCTTCTCTGCTGGGCTAATGATTGTGGCCCAACATGAAAAAGTTCACTAAGAGGTTGCACTTCTGCAACAGATGCTGTTATAGGAGCCAGCGCCTCACTCACCGTTTTACTGTTGTCGGACAAGATCACCGACTACTTGTTCAAACATATTAATTTGTTGTGATACTGTACCCTCACAATCACTTTCTTGGACAGGTAATTCGTATCACAGTTCCTCCTGTCGGAGAAGTTGCGGATCCCGTACAGTACGTGCGCCCACATTGAAACAAATTAGAACCTATCACAAAACAAGTTCTAAGTTACCAGCCCAACCTTAGTCAACATCGTAAGCTCGCTCAGTTTAGCTTATCCAGAGTTTGTGATTTTGTCGTGCACCCTGTGTTCTTGACAGCAAACCGAACGTGAGAGACTAAAGCGTTTAAACCTAGTCATCGAGCTAGACCCTCTATAGCACTTCCTCTTCGACTCATCCATTTCGTAAGAACTGTCCGAGTGAGAAATTCCCTCACATCAACTTGAGATGGTACCCCATCCTGTTGAAAGTAATAATCTTCATTGTCATCAGTATTCTACTGGCACAATCGTACTCTGTTACCGACTGAACACAGATTCTTAATAGTCGGGAGTGGAGTGCTGGGTTTTATTAAATCGCAAGTTGAGCTGAATATCATTTATGGAAACTTTTATTTGTGGCAGGCTCAGTAATCTTGAAGGCTACACTGCGGGGCCAACTGCTTGTAAGGAGTCGAGCACCACCGATCCCCCAGTAATAACCACAAACACCTTCCTGTAACTGTGATCGGTATAATAACCACGGCTCAATCACTTCATCAGTCCTTAAATACGGCAGACGACGCAATACTTACGTTGAATTTCAAAAGACAAGACAACTTTATATCGAAGATATTATGAAGGAATTTTTCGTTTAAAATTTTAGAATTGCAATATTAACAAAACTCTAAACCCTAAGAAAAGTAACGCTTTCTAAAACCCACATATTCTCATTTAATAAAACAATGTTTCAAAACTGAGTCCAAACGCAACCATTATTCGAAAGCTTAAATTTTAATCATATGATAATACACACTCAAATTTCGATTATTATTAATGTCAAGGCTTAACTTTCCCTTTTAACAGACTTCCGATATAAAATAATCAAAGGTAAGTCAATTCATGATTTATTTACCTTCTTCTAGTCGACGACGAATCACTCCGCAATAAGAACTTATATCACTTGCAACAATTAATGACCGCTGCTCACTAATCGCTACCGGACACAACACACATAACACAGAGCTACCAGTGCCCGGCCCATCGCACCACCTTAACTTTAGGATGTTACCCGATACGCACTCTACAAGCCAAAACATCAGCAGCCCAAGTTATTTCTAGCGCAGAGATGTTAATATTTGTCATATACGGTAGTAAACTTTAAGTCTACTAGCCTAAGTGTCCGTGGTGCACCACATCTAGTTTTAGAATTAGGAGGCAGCCTCACTGAGCACAAAAAGAAATTCTTTTACTAGTGCTTGTAACTAACTTAAATATAACTCTGACAACCAATATAGAAAGTCTGCGCAGACTGCATTTTATCACACCTACAAAATCATCAGTTTTTTGCTCACACTTAAAATACGCCGGCCGTTGTGCCCGAGCGGCTCTAGGCGCTTCAGTCTACGCTACGGTCGCAGTTTCGAATACTGCCTCGGGCATGGATGTGTGTGATGTCCTTAGGTTAGGTAGGATTAAGTACTTCTAAGTGTAGGGGACTGATGACCTCAGATGTTAAGTCCCATAGTGCTCAGAGCCATTTGAACCATTTGAACTTAAAATACTTTTTCACTAGAATTCAAACGGCGTAATGATACTTCCACACGCACTGCCGTTGACGGGGTAAACCCTCCGCTTTTATCGCGCGTGCAGTACCCGAGAGATGAGTCTCAACAAATATCGTAACTACAATATAAGTTTGCACAATCAACGTACACGCGTTAAATCTGTTGTCACGTTCTCACACAAGGGTGTAAAACATCGCTATAAAACATCGTTGTAACAACCATTATAACAAGGACTACAGAGAGAGAAGGAGAGTGAGAGAGGGAGAGAAAGAGTGAACTGCCCACTACTTGTTGCAGACTCAGGCAGGGCAGTCAGAAGAACGATGCTCGAACATGTGGGGCGGACCTCACTCTGTGCATCGCACAAGACTCGAACAACACTGGCCTTGTTCCGCGCCCGTAGATGATCCACGCGACCCACCACACAATGTGCATAGGTAATTTGTGGCGTCTGTTATCCAAATGTTTCCATAAATTTTCTGTCCTGGTCGTTACACGTACCCCTTTCCACTGTAAGATTCTTTACGCAAACCATTAGAGAACTATCGCCTAAACAACGAAACGAAGGAACTCCCAGTGAACTGTCTCCATTCAGTAACAGGGTGTCTGCATTTTGCGCAAATAACCACGCCCGCTATTGTAATAGAATTATTTCAAACTGATAACTCTGACAAGTCATGCAGAATTCACATCTTCAGAAGCTGCAGACCAGCGATGTGGCCACGGACACCAACCATTAACACTGTGCCCTGTTACGCCTAAGCCGCACGACGCCGCTTTGGCGATCACACCAGAAGGTCTCACTGGCACCAAGTCACAGAGCTGAGAACAGCTCCTCGCCTCAGCCGTGCACCGCGTGTCCGCCACAGAGGGCGCTCAATCGACGGCTTAGAAGCGGAAGCTAGTTGCGGGTCAGCGCCCACAAGTCTGGCGCCCTTCAAGCAGACGCGCGACTTCAAATCACCGGAATGATGATTATGGTCGTCCGGTACTCATATATGAAGTTACATTAACATCAGACTATGTCTTCTGAATGTTTCACCTTTTTCGTCAGGTAGTACATATAGCATGAGTTTGGCTGAAAACGTTGGAGAATTGAAGCTCCACCTTCAATGTTAACAATCATAAGAATATGAGACAAGTTCGAAATGGATGGAACGATGCACGATTTGAGAAGGAACTAAATGTAAGAAACAGGCGTTCATCAGAAAACGTAAGTGTTTATGCAATGATTGTGGCTTACACAATCCCGAAAATGCTCTCGTGAGATTGGTATCAGGGAAAACTGTGTTCACGAAATTATGTGGACTCACAGAAACCTTACAGTCGGATACATCTCCATGCTCTGATGATATCGAAAATTGTATTGAATTTTTATAATGAAAAGGATGAACGTTTCCGGGATCTAAAACATTGCTCAGATGAAGCTACCTTTAAACTTAAAAGATTAATTAATCGCCACGAGCTAAATGCATGCGCAACTGGACAAAGACATTTTAATCTACCAGGAGGACCAGTCTGCTATGGTTTGTCGGCTAGAGGATTAATCTGTCCGTAAATCTATGAAAAGACTGTCACAGGTAACTATTACCTAGAAATGTTGTACATGATAACCACATGTCTTAACATTGTTGACAATAGAGATTATTACTTTCCATAGAAAGGGGGTGCCATCTCAAGTTCAACTTGATGTGAGAGAATTTCTCAGTCGCGCAGTTCTTCTGAAATGGGTGGGACAAAGAGGAAGTGTTACGGAGGGTCCATATCGATCACCGGGCTTAACTCCTTTAGAATTCCATGTTTGGTTTGCTGTCAAGAACACAGTGTGTACGGCAAAATCACATCCACTGGATGACCTAAATTGAGCGAGCTGTCGATGTTGTTTCATTAGGTACAATAGAGTTAGTACGTCGCACTGCTCTGAATCGCGCTTTCCTAAGTCTTCCAGTCTCGACCAGCTGAGGAGGTAGCCCTGACAAGGCTTAAAGTGGAACATTGCTCCTTAACACATGACCTTATCTTATGTCGGAAGAAGGCACCAGTGTATCATAGATGTTGAAGACAGATATCGATACCATATACGTTAACTGAGTTTGTTTTGTATGACGACCTGAAGGTAGACCTGGGATTCACACAAGACCTGTACACTATTTTACACTGATATAACAAAATTCATGGTATAGCGATGTGAACATATACAAATGGTGGCAGTATCACATACACAAAACACAAAGCGACAATACATTGTCAGCGTTGTCATTTACACTCAAATGATTCATGTGAAAACGTTACCAACTTGATTATGGCCGCACGACGTGAATTAACAGACTTTGAACGGGGAATGGTAGTTGGAGATAGACGCATGGGACACTGCATTTCGGAAATCGGTAGGGAATTCAATATTCCGAGATTCACAGTGTCAAGACTGCGCCGAGAATACCGTATTTCAGGCATTACCTCTCACCACAGACAACACAGTGGCCGACGGCCTTCCTTTAACGACGGAGAGCAGAGGTCTTTGCGTAGAGTTGTCAGTGCTGACAGACAAACAATACTGCGTGAAATAACAGCAGAAATCAATGTGGGACGAACGAGGAACATATCCTTTTCGACAGTGCGGCGAAATTTGACGTTAATGTGCTATGGCAGCAGACGACCGACGCGAGTGTCTTTGCTACCAGCACGGCATAGCCTGCAGCGCCTCTCCTGAGTTGTGACCGTATCGGTTGGATCCTTGATGGCTGGAAAACCGCGGCCTGGTCAGGTGAGTCCCGATTCCAGTTCGTAAGAGCTGATGGTAGGGTTCGAGTGTGGGGCAAATCCCACAAAGCCATGAACCCAAGTTGTTAACAAATGGTTCAAATGGCTCTGAGCACTATGGGACTTAACAGCTGTGGTCATCAGTCCCCTAGAACTTAGAACTACTTAAACCTAACTAACCTAAGGACATCACACACATCCATGCCCGAGGCAGGATTCGAACCTGCGACCGTAGCAGTCTCGCGGTTCCGGACTGCGCGCCTAGAACCGCGAGATCACCGCGGCCGGCAGTTGTTAACAACGTACTGTGCAAGTTGGTGGTGGCTCCATAACGGAGTGGGCCTCGTTTGCACGGAATGTGATGTGTTCTCTGGTCAGCTGAACCGATGACTGACCAGAAACTGTCCTGTTCAGCTAATTTGGAACTTTGGCAGCCATTCACGGCCTTCACGTTCCCAAACAACAACGGAATTTTTATGGATGACAATTCGTCGTACCACCGGACCAGAATTGTTCGCAGTTGGTTTTAGGAACATTTTGGATAATTCGAGAGAATAATTTGGCCACTCAGATCACTCGACATGCATCCCATCGAACATTTATGGAACATAATCGAGAGGTCAGTTCGTGCACAAAATCCAGCACCAGCAACACTTTTGCACTTGTGGACGGCTATAGAGGCAGCACCGCGTAATATTTCTGCAGGGGACTTCGAACGATTTGTTGAGTCCATGCCGTGTCGAACTGCTGCAATACGCCGGGAAAAAGGAAGTTCGACATGATATTAGGAAGCAACCCTTGACTTCTATCACCTCAATGTAATATAGAGACGTGTGGACGCAGAACGACTGGGAGCGCATGAAATGTTCATAGTAAAATATGTGTTGGAATCATTGTGGACTGGGCTCGTTTTGGAGCCATGTATGTTCTGTTGGTAATATGGCTTGTTGTTATCGCTATGAAATGTAGGAGAACCCGTGTGGTGTTGCTTTCGAATTTAAGTGCAATTGGACTTCAGTGTCCTTCTGTAACGGTTTGTTGGCCATAAACTGTTCCTAATCGTGTTATGTTTTCTACGGAGGTTTTGTTTATGAGGGTTTTGGTAACATACCAGATAAATGTAATACACTACTGGCCATTAAAATTGCTACACCAAGAAGAAATGCAGATGATAAACGGGTATTCATTGGACAAATATATACACTGACATGTGTTTACATTTTCACGCAATTTGGGTGCATAGATCCTGAGAAATCAGTACCCAAAACAACCAGCTCTGGCCGTAATAACGGCCTTGATACGCCTGGGCATTGAGTCAAACAGAGCTTGGATGTCGTGTACAGCTTCAACACGATACCACAGTTTATCAAGAGTAGTGACTGGCGTATTGTGACGAGCCAGTTGCTCGGCCACCATTGACCAGACGTTTTCAATTGGTGAGAGATCTGGAGAATGTCGAACATTTTCTGTACCCAGAAAGGCCCATACAGGACCTTCAACATGCGGTCGTGCATTATTCTGCTGAAATGTAGGGTTTCGCAGGGATCGAATGAAGGGTAGAGCCACACATCTGAAATGTAACGTCCACTGTTAAAAGTGCCGTCAATGCCAACAATAGGTGACCGAGACGTGTAACCAGTGGCACCCCATACCATCACGCCGGGTGCCAATGTGCGTTCACCGCGATGTCGCCACACACGGATGCGACCATCATTATGCTGTAAACAGAACCTGGATTCATCTGAAAAAATGACGTTTTGCCATTCGTGCACCCAGGTTCGTCGTTGAGTACACCATCGAAGGCGCTCCTGTCTGTGATGCAGCGTCAAGGGTAACCGCAGCTATGGTCTTCGAGCTGATAGTCCATGCTGCTGCAAACGTCGTCGAACTGTTCGTGCAGATGGTTGTTGTCTTGCAAACGTCCCCCATCTGTTGACTCGAGACGTGGCTGCACGATCCGTTACAGCCATGCGTATAAGATGCCTGTCATCTCGACTGCTAGTGTTACGAGGCCGTTGGGATCCAGCACGGCATTCCGTGTTACTCTGCTGAACCTGCCGATTCCATATTCTGCTAACAGTCATTGGATCTCGACCAACGCGAGCAGCTATGTCGCGATACGATAAATCGCAATCACGATAGGGTACAATCCGACCTTTATCAAAGTCGGAAACGTTATGTTACGCATTTCTCCTCCTAACACGAGGCATCACAACAACGTGTCACCAGGCAACGCCGGTCAACTGCTGTTTGTGTAAGAGAAATCAGTTGGAAACTTTCCTCATGTCAGCACGTTGTAGGTGTCGCCACCGGCGCAACATTGTGTGAATGCTCTCAAAAGCTAATCATTTGCATATTACAGCGCCTTCTTCCTGTCTGTTAAATTTCGCGTCTGTAGCACGTCATCTTCGTGGTGTAGCAATTTTAATGGCCAGTAGTATAAATGTAACTGCGTACTCATCTTCCGAGTTTAATTTTAGTAGTCAAAGTCCAGCGGAACACTGTGGAACTATCACACTTACACAGTCTTCATAGAAGTGATGGGGCAGCGCGAGGCAACGGAAGAAACGCAGGACCCGCCAATGGACCGGGCGAGGCCGGTGTCGCAGGCAAGGTGGCCGCCCCGTTTGGAATATCGTGTCGCAGCCGCCGGCTAACGAGACCCTGCCCTGGCTGTGGCGCGGCGCTGCGCTGCGTTGCGCCTAATGATAGGCGCGTGTTGCGGGCGTGTCCGTGACAGCCGCCATTGAGGCGGGCGACCATTGTCCGGCGCGGCGCCCCGCGCCCCGCTAATGCAAAGTTGCCGGCCGGCTTTCTGTTAAGTAAAGCGCCCTGGCTGCGGGCCTCCGCCGCTGCCTCCGGGTCTCTGCCGCGCCGCCCTCGCCGCGATTTTTTTCGCGTGGCCTCCCTGGCCGCCCATTGTCGGCGCCCAACGGCGGGATGCATTAGCGGTCGATATCGCGGCCATTGAACAGTGCCGAGTAGTGGCCCGAACACAAGAATTAGCCCCCTCGCGCACCCCGCCAACATTCAGTTCCGGCGTTTATTGGCACCGCTTCCGCCCGCACCCCGCGCAGACGCACATGCACGTGTGTGTGTGTGTGTGTGTGTGTGTATGTGTGTGAGTGCGTATGCGTGCGCACGAGCGTGCGCGCACTTGTCCCTTTGTTATCCGGCGCTCGCTCCGCATTCTGCTTAACGTTCCACTGATTCTCGTACTCTCCGCCCCCTCACCCCCTCGCGTCCGCGCGTCCACATTCGGCGCTCGCCAGGAGTCATTCTCTCTCTTGTTTCGGGTTTTCTGTATTTCGGCGGACAAGAGAGGATTTAATACCGAATCTCTCGCGTACGCCGCCGCCGCCGCCGCCGCCGCTCGCCTCGCCGATTATGGCGTGTTTTAGTTATTTCCCTCTCTGTGAGCCGGAGTGCTTGCTTCGCTTTTCGCGGGGATTATTGTGACTCGGAGTGGAAGGCGGCCGCGGATCCCGGCGGCGAACAACGCCGCCAGCGGATTAATATTTTTCGTTATTCGCCGCTTTGTTCGCGCGAGTCGCCGGGCGGAATTTTTCGTAAACAGCGACGGCTGTGCCGGAATGGAGCCGCCGCGCCGCGCGCCGAAATCTTTTGTCTCGCCCGAGCGCGGATGTTTCGTCGCTTTCACGGCGGCATGGCGCTATAAGCAGACGGCTGTCTGTACGGCCCGATTCTTGTCCACGTCGCGTCATCGAATACCAGCTTCGGCGTCTCTCACTGAACGCCGTGTGAACGCGCGTTTTGTGGTTTGAACAGTCTTGCGAGATGGTAGCCTCTGCAGCTGTCTTCCTCAACGGCTTCTCTACTGGTATAACGTATTTTCTTTTTATCTCTGTATACATAAGATTTAGTTTTATAATTGCGAAACAAATATTTTACTTCAATATTCAAGAAAAATAAAAAAATGCTAAGGCATTTACTAAGAAAATAATAAAAGCAATGTAGTTGAAAGCAGGCCGAAGTGACCGGACGGTTCTAGGCGCTACAGTCTGGAACCGCGTGACCGGTACGGTCGCAGGTTCGAATCCTGCCTCGTGCATGGATATGCGTGATGTCTTTAGGTTAGTTAGGTTTAAGTAGTTCTAAGTTCTAGGGGTCTGATGACCTCAGCAGTTAAGTCCCATAGTGCTCAGAGCCATTTGAACCATTTGTACTTGTAAACATAAACGCCACTTTCTGATTAGGCGTTAGGACTTTTCCGACTACCAACATGGCAGTACGAGGAGCGTTCTATCATCATGATGCATGTGATCAGCGCGTCGCCAATCCCTCCAGCTAGAGTTCTAAAACTACTACACGCTACTGTGGACTGTTGTAAGTAAACGTAGACTACAGCAATTTCCTTAAGAGCTTTGGTCAATTAACATCGTACCCGGATTACCTGTGCATTACATGTGTTGCATACATATCGGGGGTTACCTCATTTCGAAAGCTTTGTCTGCAGATGCAATCAGGGTCTTATTGGATTCCCCGAGAAACCATCTAGAGACTAAGTGAGGACGTACAAAGGGCCACGAAGCATACGGAATATTTTTGCGCCATGAAGTTATCCTCCAGTATGTTACTTAAAAAAAAACAGCATTTAAAGCAAAATAGAAACAGTGATTGTTTAATTGAGCTTTAATTCAAAAATTGTTGATTTGTAACGTGCAACAAAGGTATGTTGTAGTAAAAATGAAAAGAAGAAATACAGACGTACCATATAGTGCGAGAAAAAGCATATTCCTCAAAAAAGGGTACGCTTAAAAAACCGCAAAACAAAAACATATCATGTAAATAAGTTATACAAAACTCCAACCAGTCACTTTTTTTAATAATTATGTTTTATTCCATGAACCGGTTTTCGAACCTTTTCAGGTTCATCATCACATGGTTTCAGAAGTTACGTCATTATTGCTAACATAATGCTGGGTCCTGGCTCAATGACAAAACGATGGAACAGACTTTAAATCACCATGGCTATAGCTTATCTGTCGATATGGATGTAAATTTATTTTTTATACTTACTGCGACAGTATAGCCGACTTTTTTCGGTTAGTGTCCATCTGTCTGTCTCCAGTTTTATGTCCAGTTGTTATATCAGTGCAAATGGATCACTACAAATCCGTAATGGATAAGCATAAAAAGGTATCAAACACTGCTTCAATATTTCGTCTAGTTTATGACACGTGTTTCTATTATTGCTAAACAACTTTCGCACTTATCAATACTAACATGAAACTCTTGCGTTTGATCAATATGAAGGACATTCTATTGCAAACAAAATAAATACTACAATTATACAGATTTCTCTATGTTTATGCATGTAAACTCTGCCTGCATCCGGTCGCAGGTTCGAATCCTGCCTCGGGCATGGATGTGTGTGATGTCCTTACGTTAGTTACGTTTAAGTAGTTCTAAGTTCTAGGGGTCTGATGACCTCAGATGTTAAGTCCCATAGAGCTTAGAGTCATTTGAACCATTTTTTTCTGCGTGCATCAAAAGTAATTGTTTTATTTGCCTAAGAGTGCAGAAATTACGGTGCTGAATTAATTTTTGTTAATTACAAATTCAATTTATATTTTGTAAGGATATAAAATACACATTGGACTCTAAGGACCTGCAGTCCGAAGTACGTGCAAAACAAACGAATAAAAAACAAAGAAAAATCTTCAGCTGCCTGTTTCTGTCTCATATCTTTATTTATGTTTCCAGCCCCACCAACTCCACCAGTAATACTGGTAATCCTATCATTTAACACATCGTTTATATACTATACCAAAACTACCGAACCATAGTTTTCGTCGAGCGCAACTCTACTTCAAGCCATTATTGCCAATAGATGAATCCTGATGCTGCTGCACCTTCTTCATCCAAGCTGCTCAAGTCTCACTTGTCCTCACAAGGCCGAAATAACCCCTTTCCAGACCTTCCTAAATCAGAAGAAAGCCTGAAGCTCTACCGAGAATCGAACTCGGGTCCTTCTGCAGCGGAATCTGAGACGCTAGCCTTTTGCAGCGAATTCAATAAATTGTATAATCAATTTTCTTAATGTCATTTCTGTACAAATTTGCCTGTACTCCCAATGTAGGGGTGTCAGCTAATGGGATGTCAAAGCACCTTTATAACATATGAGGTCAGAAAACTGGAGAAGCTGAAGTCTCAAACACATCTTTTCATCGGCGTTGTATCCATCATCGAAATCGCCGTAGCCTCAAATTTTTTGAAAACATAGCCTTCCACGGCCCGTGTGGATGTGGATAAAATTCTTTTCGGAGCTAGGCTACGTATTATAAAAATTACTGCGTCTATGTACGTACGTTCCGCATCTCTTCCTAAATCACTGGATCGATTAAAGTCAGACTTGGTACACATATGACCTACTGTCTGGAAAGAATCGCTTTGAGGGTAAGAACCACATACCTTTCAAAGGGGTGGGGGTGAAAACGAAGCATTCCTCACGACGCATGAATAGCCATGTTATATTCATCCAGTATTACAGAATGAGGGTACTTGGTGACTTTCAACAAACTTTATACTACGAGATCGTTTCACGCTGACACCCCTCGCGAAATGGTGAAAGGAAAAAAGTTCATTGCTTATTACAATTTCGGTGTTCATACCGTAAAACTTCCGAGTCAGAAAAGTCGTTTAGATTTACTACTTCTGTACTAGTAAATCTATTCGCAACACAGACAGAAATATATCATTGTGCGTCACATAATTCAGGAGTTATGACGTCATAAACTTTGATCTACCGGAAAACGAAAGTGCATAGTGAAATTCGATAGAGGTGGATGTGAAATATGTATGAAATGTGTTAAACGTGTGTGACATGTTGGTATGCGGGCAATGACGGGACAAAAAATTCCTCCTAAGCCCCTGCATCGACTTCAATCGGAAAGAAATATTGTGTGGTAAGAACCAGATACCTCTTATTGGCGTTGGAGTGATAACGTGTCAAGGAAAGGAGGTAGAGAGAGGAGAAGAAGGAAGAAACAGATTGACAAATGACAAAGGATGTGACAGAAAGAGAAAGAGGTGGGGAGGGGGAAGATGAAGTGAGGGAGTGAGTGAGGAGGAGATGGACTCCGTACGGCGGGACGAAGAGATGGACAGAGAGAGAGGGAAGGAGCAGCTTTACAGAGTGAGTGGTAGGAAGATAAGGACAGTGAGCGGGAGTGGAGATGGTGGACAGGGAGAGGGGGGAGGAGGAGATGGATAGAGTGGCTAATAGACGACTGTAATAAATACCTACCTTGGCAACGCCCGGTGCGCAGCTAGTGAAGTACTGAAACAATTGGAAACCCGATGTTCCAACCGTCTTTGCCATGGTTCGCTTCAGGGCGACCAAAATAATCGGGTTAGTCATCCTGAATTGGACCACTGTAAAGACGGTCGAAATGTTATATTTATAATTGTTCAGTGTGTCATTTTGACGCAACCAGACACCCAAAAGGATATTCAAAACTGGAATTTTCCCTTAATTCGTGTATTACATAAACACGTTCTTCGCCAATGTGTCTGTTGCGACGCAGTCAGTTCCATTAACTACTGTAATTAGTCAATTCACAATAAAGAAAACAATTTCTTCCCCCACTGTGGTCATAAAATATTTTAATAATGTTCGCCAGCATCGATATAGGCTATGAGACAGACTTAGTATCCACTTCTGTAATACTGGTTTGAGCCCTCTTACTGTCTGACCTCTTCCTTATCTGACAAGCGGAGCAAAAGTTATATGACACTTCCCGTTTGAACTTGCCAACACTCAACGTCTTTGAATGTATAGATAATAAAGACAAGATAACAGCAAGCAAAAGTGCGAGTCTACATTAAGGGTAGATCCTTAGTACTAAATATGCTTCCTCTACATCGATGATTTCCCAAGCAACATTTATTTCAACCAGAACTTGAAAGCCAGAGGCTCATGTGAGCAGAGATGAAACTCGGGGGCATCCAGTTAGAGGCTGTGTTGTGGGTGATCAAACACTTCCCATCGAAAAGGCTACAGGGGCATCTTCTTTGTCCCTGCAGAGTGCGGGCAAGAATTGTCATGGAAAAGGAACCGCATGACAGTTGTGTTATGTGGGCTGCGTGACGTCAGGCGAAAACTCTCACTTGGCCCTCATAATTAGTGGAAGACACTACTTAACCTGGCTTGTTTACATACTCACTCTGTACTCAGAACTGAAAAGAGTGACGAGACGCCATCGACAAGCGTGCTAGAGACACTGTCGACACATCTGTACAAAGCTTTATGGGATTTTCACTGTAGTTTCCATTTCGCACCCGATCGGACATTACTTTCCGAATCACCTTCGTGCATTATACTTACAGTTTGTAAATCACTTGACTACTAGACTCGTTACTTCTCAACTGACAGACTTCAAGCTGCAAATATTTTGTGTTTGACCTCTGCAATTGATAACAGTAATAACATTAATAATGATAAAACAATAATAATAATAGTAATAATATTGTGTAGTCCCTACAGTAGTGGAGGAACCATTACACAGTTACTGTTGTGTTGCGCTGTCAATTAGTTCCTGCATACGTTGCGAAGTGAATGGCGATGCAATTTCTGATTCGTTGTGGAAACTACAACTAGAAGAAGTCACTTTCATGAGACATTAAAGCATATGTGACGTACGCTCAACGGATAAAAAGTTAGCGACCCCTAGAGAAATAATTAGGAGCATCTTTTAATACCATGTAATTCCGCCCCTGGACTTGATAACCGCCTCGAATCGGTTAGGAAGTGAGTCCCCAAGGTTATGCAGGTACGTCGCATCCGGGTTAAGCCACTCGCTGATGATCGCGCAGTTCCACCAAACTGGGGGATGCTGACGTAGGCGCTTTAGCGATTGTTCCAACATGTCCCACAGATGTTTTGCGAGGTTCATGTTCGGTGATTTTGCAGGCCAATCGAGATGTAACAGGGTGGGGGGCGTGTTCAGAAAATCAGTAGCATATTATTTCAGTCCAATAAACTATACTGCTGTCGTCTTTACGTGCCAGTGTGAGCAATGGCCTCTTGCGAGGTGACCGACTCCCGATGTTCGTTTCATGCAGTTCCCGTAGCAATGTTCTCCTGCCGACAGGTTAGGATAGACCTTCATTTACTGCCTGCAGCAATTCCTGTGGGGCTTAGAAGCGATTTTGATTCACAAGACGTGAAACGCTTCTCAGGACCCACTCATTCAGGATCTTTCTCCGACCGCTGTTTTGACGTCGTGTTTCGTGGCCAAGTGTGTTACTTCGCTGTTTGTAGATATGTTGAACAGTACACTGGGAACATCAACACATCCAGCAACTTCACATATCGTGTGGCCATGGGCACAGTCAAATACGATGTACCACTCTGTCACGTCCTTACATTTACCAATATTTACGTAGAATGTCAGCTTGAAACATAAATCTATCACTGATCGCTCTTCCTTATTCTCACGTGGAGGCACTGCACGCGTGGTTGAGCGCGTGACTCGACTGCTGCGCCACGTGTAAAGGCTTAACGACTACTCTATGCGTGCGTACTGGTGTGGCTGTTTTTTGTCCGATGAGCTTATACGTCTCAATTTTACTGTGAGAGATACATGGCACAAAGCAAGAAGTATGTTCGTAGTGAATGGACTACGCGAGGAAGATGTTTATCAATTCGTTTCAAAATCTGTACAGAATTTATAAAAAATTTAATTATTTTGAAATGTCCCCTTAGAAAAATTAATGAACTACTGTGCTGGTAAACCCCTTACGTTATTTGATTTTCAAACAGCTGAGCAAAACTTAACGTACTCAGACATTTCTCTCTTTACTTATTGTGATCGTCACTAAACTGACACAGAATATTTTTAGCGCAACTCTGTCTGACTTTCAATAATCCATACAAAAGAATGGGCCTGACTAACAATAACCTATACCTTTCATGAATCACTCACCTAACAAAAATCTTCGTTACTGGAACTACTGCAATACGGCGAGCGCCACTACTGCCTGCTAAATAAAAGATTCTAACTACTGAAGGGACTAACTGCTGACAGGCATAGTTAGCAAATGAAAGATTTTGATAAAGAACAAACAATGTATTTACCTTAACAGTGTTCAAAAGTCATAATATATATAGCAGTTCATGACATCCAGTCTTACAAATTTACTCTCTCTGATGGACACACGTCTAGATCATCAGCTTTCAAAACTTCGCCATCTCATTCCCCACATCCACCACTGCTGGCGTCTCACCTCCAACTGCGCAACGCTACGCGCTGTTCACATCCAACTGTCCAACACTACAATAGCGAATATTCCAACAACGCCAACCAGCCACAGACTGCACTCAACACAGCCAGTGATTTTCATACAGAGCGCTACGTGGCGTTGCCAATATAAAAACCTAAACAGCCTACTTACAATTTGTAACTTATCTAACCAATAATACTATCTTACGAAAAAGTGATAATACTAAAGATATTTTACAAATAATTTAATTTCATGAACAAAGCACAGTTTTTGCATTTACCCCTCAGGAAACTGAATTTTTCACATCAGTGCGTAATTACATCCAGGTTTGGAACCACTTGTCTTGGTCTACTGGAGCGGAGAAAGGTCACAGCAGTTGTTGTTGTAACGTAAGTTTTGTTCACTAACAGTTACTTTACAGTTTGATGTGTTACCATATGCAGGAAACTTTTATTCTGAGTTTGTCCACAGACGTCAAAGCATTTAAGACCAACAGCCATCTAAATAAAATAAAAAATGTAGTCCGTCGACCACGCGTCTCTTCAGCTGACTAGTCTACCACTAAACTCGTGGCTGTAGAGAGAAGTGCACATCAAATTAAAACAAAAGCCTAAAAGCTGCTCTGTTCCGTAATCAGCAGAGGATCACTACCTTCAACTTCGTTCAGCGCATTCACGAAGTTGTTTTCGTGCAGAGCAGATCTTAGAGAGTGTTGAATATTGCTTTCAGCCGATTACCCCTAACGTTACATATACATAACTAACACTCTGTTTTGATGGTTCTGCCTCCCGTTATGCTATTACACCTATCGTGTTCGAAGTGCGACTGGGCGTGATTCGTAGCTACTACATAAGTTAAGAAAAAGTTGAGGGCCGCTCGGGAAACGATTCTGGTTACCGATTCCAAAGAAGCGTGGCCTCATGTCCTACTGTGGCTGAGGATTCTCTCTGGGCAACGAGTTGAGTGGACGTAGCGCAGGCTGGTCCCTGGAGTCAGCAGTCACAGTCAGTTAGGCAGAGGTGCATCCTTGGAGCGTCGCGGGCAAGTAACAGCATCAGATAGAATGACAGGCATCCAGTGTATGCTATTTCTGTCCTTCTCTCTCTCTCTCTCTCTCTCTCGCTCTAGCACAAGCTCACACATGTTACTTCCGATAAGGCTACATCTGGAATTCACAGTTACACGCTGGCGGGATTGCTAGCTGTGGTTGCCAGTGGAATTAGCACAAGAACCGACAGAGTGGAATTTTTCTGCTAGCTGGCGGTCTTCAGCAGTACTCCTATTACTCTTAAAGGCTATTCAGTACATTTATTACTGATTTGTGAGCATATTGTGTTATTGGAACGTTATAGGGCGCCTGATCGGCGTTTCGGCGGCGTTGTTCAAATATCTGGCTTCTTCAAGATGTTGTTTTTCTTAGTTTTAGTGTTTTTTGTATTAATTAGAGTGTGCCTTTTAGGTAATGTTAAAAGAGTATAATATTTTACCAAACGTTTTATTTATTTAAACTGTTTTTAAGTATTCAGTGACTGCAGGCTCCAACTTACTGTTTAATCCATGAGGAGTTCGTTTTGAAACTTAGTTAGTAAAAATTGGTATTAATTGCTGCTCATTTTTCAATGTCTTTTAGTGCTTTGAAGATGAAGAATGATTTGTCATGTCACTAATTTTATCCAAATGGATCTGACTATCAAGCTGTGGCACTTTGGGCGACATTAATTTAATTCTTGCAGTGAAGGGTAAGTTTCTGATTGTTTTCATTAGTAAATCTGTTTTGTTGTATATTTATGCTTAAAACCAGCACGTTCCACATCCAATACCCAGGATCCCTATCTTTTTACTGGTAGCAGAGCGTGGTTGAAATGTATGCTGGGCAGTAATTGCAAAGTATTTTGCATTCCATATTTTTTATCCAGAGTATCTGAACCGATCAGTAAAAGAAGCTGACACAGCAGCTAATTTTAACTGCAAGAGTG
The DNA here is from genome assembly GCF_023864345.2 of Schistocerca serialis cubense. Lineage (NCBI taxonomy): Eukaryota > Metazoa > Arthropoda > Insecta > Orthoptera > Acrididae > Schistocerca > Schistocerca serialis. The sequence goes on along the minus strand of NC_064639.1, from coordinate 542,443,174 downwards.
TGAAGGGAGATGATCTGGACTTTTACAGAGAAAAATAAGCCAAAAGTAGATTCAGTCTCTTACACTGATGTTTAAGTGTGGGCTGAGTGCAACACACAGCCAGTAGATCAGTCTGTTCTGTTACCTGGTTGCAGCAATGCCTCCTGAATTTGCAAGAAGTCCTTATACTGATTTACCTGTTCGATTAATTGTTTCAAATGGTTTCTGTCGATCTGCAAAATATTTTCCTTTGAACTGCCAGGAGTTTTAGTTCAGTGAAGTTAGTAACTGTCCGGTCCCTCGTTAAAAGAGAATGGTTCAGATGGCTCTAAGCACTAAGGGATTTAACATCTGAGGTCATCAGTTCCCTAGACTTAGAACTACTTAAACCTAACTAACCTAAGAATATCACACACATCCATGCCCGAGGCAGGATTCAAACCTGCGACCGTAGCAGCAGCTCGGTTCCGGACTGAAGTGTCTAGAACCGCTCGGCTACAGTGGCCAGCGATAAAAGAGAGATATTAACCTGTTTCACTACATGAAGCTTATACCTAACTTTCCTCCTATTTTTGTTTTTCTTTCTTTCTGATTCAGATATCCACAGAGAACTTTTTTTTCATTTATCTTGCTGCCACGTGGCATATGATTCATCGTGTTGTAACTCATGAACCAAAACATTATGACTACCTTCTTAACAGCTCCTCATCTCGAATACAATACACGGTGGTAAATTACGGGGCAGTAGTTTGTTTGCATGGATGTGGCACCCGGTTGCATCTAAAACATGTTCCATCTGGTTCAGATAAGGCAATTTTAGTGACCAAGGGGAATGAGAGTTGTATATCATGTTGCATGGACCACTGTAACATTATACTGGCCTTGTTATAAAGAAAGTTATCTTGCTGGAAGATGCCACTGACATTGGGATCAAACTTGAACGGATGCAGATGGTCTGCAACAACGAACACATACTCAAAAGTTGGCATGGGGCCTTTGATTTCTAATACATGTCCTATGGAAGCCCAGGTGAATGTCCTCCATAGCATAATACTGCTTCCACCAGCCTGTCTCTATGGCACATTACATGTTTCGAGCAGTCGTTCGCGACCATTGACTTGGTGTATTAAGAAACGTGATTAATTCTGCCATGCGACATACAATATCGGATCAAGAGTATCCGGTCACCTGGCTGAAAATGACTTACAAGTGCATGGCGCCCTCCATCGGTAATGCTGGAATCCTGTATGGTGCTGGCCCACCCTTAGCCTTGATGACAGCTTCCACTCTCGTGGGCATACGTGCAATCGGGTGCTGAAGGGTTTCTTGGGGAATGGCAGCCCCCCATTCTTCACGGACTCCTGCACTGAGGAGAGGTACCGACGTCGTTCGGTGAGGCCTGTCACGAAGTCGGCATTCCAAAACATCCCAAAGGTATTCTATAGGATTCAGGTTAGGACTCTGTGCAGGCCAGTGCATTACAGGGATGTTATTGTCGTGTACCCACTCCGCAACAGTCTGTGAATTTTGAACAGGTGCTCGATCGTGTTGAAAGGTGCAATCACCATCCCCTAACTACTGTTCAACAGTGGGAAGCAAGAAGGTGCTTAAAATATCAATGTACGCCTGTGCTGTGATAGTGCCACGCAAAATAACAAGGGTTGCAAGCTACCTCCATGAAAAACACGACCACACCATAACACCACCGCTTCCGAATTTTGCTGTTGGCGCTACATACCCTGGCAGATGACGTTCACCGGGCATTCACCGTACCTTCACCCTGTCATCGGACTGCCACATTGTGTACCGTGATTCGTCACTCCACACAACGTTTTTCCGTTGTTCAATCGTCCAATGTTTACGCTCCTTACACCAAGCGAGGCGTCGTTTGACTTTTACCGACGTGATGTGTGGTTTATGAGCAGCCGCTCGACCATGAAATCCAAGTTTTTTCACCTTCCGCCTGACTGTAATACTGCTTGCAGTGGCCCCTAATGCAGTTTGGAATTCCTGTGTGATGGAAGGTCTGGATAGATGTCTGCCTATTACACAATACGACCCTCTTCAACTGTCGGCGGTCTCTGCCAGTCAACAGACGAGGTCGGCCTGTACGCTTTTGTGCTGTACGTGTCCCTTGCGTTTCCACTTCACTATCACATCGGAAGCTTTGGGCCTATGGATGTTTAGGAGTGTGTAAATCTCGCGTACAGACGACAAGTGACACCTTCGAAGTCCGTGAGTTCGGCGGAGCGCCCCATCCTGCTCCCTCACGATGTCTAATAACTACTGAGTTCGCTCATGTGGAGTACCTGGCAATAGGTGGCAGCACAACGCACTCAATATGAAAAACGTATGTTTTTGGGGGTATCCGGAGACTTTTGATCGCATAGCGTATTTCCATTGATCCACGGTCCAAGCTCGATTATCCCATGTCCTCTCAATGGTAACCAGCGATGTCATTGGGTTAAAATAGAAACATTTAGCGATCGACAACTGCGAAGCCTCATCTTTAACATTTTCACTACGAAACACTTGTGCCTGCACCGACATAGTTCTCTGTCGTCAGTTCTGCCACATTTCATCGCTTGTCCTGTTTTACAGAGCAGACACGCTCCCGACTCCACGTCGTCTGGTGAGGCGTGAACGTCCAACACCTTTACATGGTAGTGGTTCGACCATACCTCAGCCACTTCCCACAGATATTCACAATGGTAGCACGTGAACAACCGACCAGCTTCGCCTTTTCCGAGATACTCGTTTCCAGCCACCAACTCCTGATAGAATCCGTTTTTGTCAGAGCAGCTTATGCCAGTTGATACCCCCAATTGCGACCAGCATCGTAGCTAGATGACTGTCCACTCGTTACTATTCCGCGTACTCTTTCATGTGTCCGAAAAACCACCGGTCGCCAACAATTTAGTGGCTGGCAGCGGTCATAATGTTTTGGCTTATCAGTGCTGCATTATTTGTGTAACAAAGTTGTCGTAAGTGTTTACTAGTGTGCTTTCCGACCGTTCTCTGTGCTGCCAGTTCTTTCAGCTGTGCATAAGGTAAAGTTTTATATAGTGTTTCATGCTTATTTAGTGCATGTGCTGCAAATCAAGTAAATGAAACAAAAGTAGGTATGTAGCTGTGGGCGATTTGGCACAATCACAACTAAAACTGACTGTAACACCGAGAAAGTCCACAGAGTTGCCATTAAAAATTCTCTTTGTCTTATATCTCGAAAATTCAGTAACTTCATAACAAGAATGTGGCATGTTTCAATGTTTATAACCAAGGTAAAATTTCCTCATGTGAGGCTAGAATTACACTTCTCGCATTTCGTTTGATTTGTTTTATTTTTCTATGTCAAAGAATTTCATGCTGTGAGACCTATAGCTAAACAATCCCCGTCTGTCACGGGTCTTCCATATTAAAATGGTATGCCATCTAGGTTAGTTTTTTCCGCTTTATTAGACACAATTTGAAAATATCCACGGTGATCAAAAGACCCATATTACCGTATTTATAGGTGAGGTTGAGTGTCTTACATGGAGCAGTCTACCTTCGTGAAACGCACAATGTTCATATGGTTCAAATGGCTCCAAGGACAATGGGACTTAACATCTGAGGTCATTAGTCCCCTAGAACTTAGAACTAGTTAAACCTAACTAACCTAAGGACATCACACACATCCATGACCGAGGTAAGATTCGAACCTGCGACCGTAGCAGCAGCGCTTTTCCGGGCTGAAGCGCCTAGAACCGCTCGGCCACAACGACCGGCCGCACAATGTTCTGTGACAGTTTTTATAATGGAATCGTAATGTTATGACTACGTGAAAAGTAATACTCATTTTCAACATGTTGCGCTAATAATGGGACAGCAACTTGTGTTAACCTGTTTGACACAGGAGCAGTCACAGTTGCAAAATTCAGTATTTTTATTTAATTGGTGACTAGTTTTGGATTACCTGAATCCATTTTCAAATCACCAGGACATAAAAAACACTATTTTTCGTATTACCAGGTAAACCGTGTTAATATTGCACATAGAAGTATATCGAAGTCAAGTTTTTCTATGAACAGTGGCAGGACAAAAAACAACGCAAAACATAGCGTTGTATGTTTGTTCCACCGCTATCCATAGAAAAACTTAAGTTTGATATACGTATATCTACAACGAGAGGTAAAGAGACTTCCCGGTCCGAATAATTTAGAGTCCAAAAACAGAGGATTGCGCATGCCAAAATTCAGAAATTCCTGTGTTCACAATTCCAGCGGTCTGTGGAAGGTCGGGTTACTGTTTACACAGTCAAATAGAAGCAGTAAAGTATTTAAGATACAGTATATGTCGAGACTCACTGAAATTTAATTCATGGTATCATTCCTTTTGAAATGTATTCGAGCACGTAGAAACGGTTGAAATATATTCGTAAGAACTCCGTGTCGGTAGAATTACTACAATGACGAACGTTTCACATCTGTTTCAATAGCTGAGTGGCTAGGCTGACGGTTTACGTACGTAAAGGATGAGCATTCGAATGAAACTGGAGAAATTGTCTTTTTCTTTGAATTTAGAACTGTGCAGGTAATATTTTAAACGTTAATTCGCTACAGACTGTACAGTTGTAGGCATTCCTAGATTCCGCACCCTTTCAAAAGATTTCGTTTTATAGTAGTCTAATTTGTAAACATACAAATGGTCACAGTAAAAATATTGAAAACGGATGCATTTATTTGAAATTTCTTCGACCGCTACCTGGTGTCTATAGTTTTCAGCTAGGAGAAACGTATTGGCTGACTGGCATGTCGTTACGCGCGGTTTACACGAACGTGTGGATGTGCCAGCCAGTATCTGTTGTTTCCTGTCTAATATTCTTTCTTGAACTACGGCAGGGCTATTCGAGAGTTACGCTAAAAAAAAAGAGATCGGTAGCGTGTCGACTTGTTGTACTGGTGGCTGTAGTATGTGTCGGATCGAATCTCACCGCAGCATTTTTTTAATTGTGTAGCAAATGTTTCGTGCTTTATTTATAATTTTGTTATTAAATTATGTTTTCTTTTTTTAAATTTTTTCATCATTTTCTGCCGTATGTCTACTTATGGTTTGTGAATTTGATGTCTAAAAGTAATCTTTCTTGGAAGGTAATATTTATCTGACCTCCCATAATAATAAAAAAATCATTACACTTTTTTGGAGACATATGTGTCTCAACTTTATCTTCGATAAGGGCAGAGGCTGAAATAATGAATTAAAATCTGTACTAAGGCCAAGACTTGATTCCAGCTCTCCTCCTTCCTAGACAGATGTGCTAACAAGTAAACCACCAGGGCATTACAGCGCACACATCAACATGGACAACATAAGACCAACGTCCTCGCTAACAGCAGTTTGAGGTACAATGCGTTTTTGGCGTGATGGTCAGTACATCTACCTAGACAGCAGGAGATCCACGTTCGAGTACCGCCCTTAGCATGAATTTTAACTAATTACATCAGCTTTTATCCTTATCGAAGAATACTGGAATTGATAAACGAAACAAAAAGTATCACACTTATGACAAAGATGTTCAAATTACTTCCAAAAAAAATAATAACTCTTCCATTCGCTATGAACTTACATTCATATTATCTCAGAAGAGAAGGACAAACGTGGAGTCAAAATCGCAGAAGAAATCCATAGTGGTACGATCCAAGGTGTGCTAAATATCTGGCTATTAAAAATTTGTGAAAAATTGGTCCTACTGTGATACTTCACTCAATGTCTATAGGAACGAAGACAACTGTATAAAACAGCGTGACCGTAAATGAGTTAAATTACCAGCTACCTCCCTCTGCTTTATTTTCCTTTCATTTCTACAGTGGGTGAAGGGAGGAAGGTGAAGGCGCGGGGGTGCGGGCGTTGGGGGGCGTTTGTGGAGGTAGTAAGGTTGGACTGAGTTGCGTGTTGGGGAAGTCAAGAAAACAGAGGCGAGAAATTTTCTTTGAAGGAAAGTTAAGAGATGTTGCTAACCTGGGTAATTGTTCAGCCCCGTAGCTGTGAATTAGTTAAAAAAGAAAAACCTGTCCGAAAATGAAACTTCTGTTTTGAAGTAAACTCTTCCACCGCGTAAAATCGCACTCCACAGCTTCCACAGAGGTTTTTCACATTTGCATGGTGGCAAGAAATGTAATTTAGTGCGTGCTGTACGTGACTATAGAACTTCGTCTAGCCATATATCAGAGCGCATATCTTTCAAGACTTAGCTGCGCCTTCCGTTTTTATTAACAGGACGCACGATGTACCAGAAATGCTCTTACGTTATTACCGACATGACTGACTCCTTTCAGGGACTTTTTAACAAGAATGCGCCAGAGTTAAGCTCCTCCCTCATTCATGTACTAAAGGAAGTTTTGTAACCTTCGCTTATATTTTGAGATCCTTTCAACTTTACTATTCAGCTTCCATTATTTCTTTGCCCCTATTCACGTTTGTTGATTAGAATTCTTTCTTGCTTTGTTGAGTAATTAACTTATACATTTTTCATTTCTGTCTGCTTTCTCCGTCTTTATTCCATCCTTAGAAAGACACAGCACCTTTTCCTGCAGAAATTTCGGGTTTCTGACTTGCAAACAAATCCTTCACTCGTCGTTAACATACGGCAGAAAATGGACCACAGGACTATACCGAATTAGCTTTAGTGGCTCTTTGGAAGAAAGGAGTGGGGAAAAGATTGTCATGTACGTTTCGCTGCGACATTTACATTATCGACAATGGCTTTTGATGATTTCCTTGTCTTTAGCTGACCGATTTCATTTCTGAAATGTTGAGCGATTGTCTGATGATTACTACTAATGGGTTAGAGAGCTGAGGCAAGTGAAAGTTCTTCAAACTCGATGTCAGAAAGTGTATACTCGAAGCATTGAGAGGTTTGAGACAGCAAATCATCACCTGATCATCACGAAAGGTGCCCGTCCAGAAAAAAGAGTAGTTTGGAGCATGAGATGCACGTATCTTCGAGACGATATGGTGGTGTAACGACACGGAACAAGAAACAACTGAAAACTGTGCATGTCCAAGAGAATCCGAAAGTAACAGGTCAGGTAGCTATCATATTCGATAATTTCAGATGACACAGTATCTAAAAAAAGAGAAAAGTGTACAAGTATTAGAATTTTTCCAGTTCAAAAAACGCATAATAAATAGCAATTAATAATTAATGTAACAATATATAATATTGTAATATTGTAAAATTGTATTGCAAAATATACAAAACCATTCAAGGCATGAATAACAGAGAGACACCTGGAGATGATTTCCATTCAGCGAAATGGTTAATGCTGGAGGTAAAATAATACCCCAAGTGCTCACAAAATATTTTTCATAATATGTGGAGAAAGAGATTTCCTCAAAATTGTAACAATGGTGTTACTGTTCTTCTCAACAAGGGACAGAAAAAATATATGCTTTCTCTCCTTCATGTATCAAGCATCAACTTCATGAGAAAAACCGAACTCTAATCAACGTATAAGCTGGCTTTAGAAGTGGACACAGCACAGCGGGATATCTTCCAGTCCTGAATTTAATTTAGAGACCGGAGCAGTGACTATTAACAACAGCTTTGTCTCGGATTATCATCATTTGTGAAAGATTTTACCTTAGTGTCAGCATTGTCTTTACTAACAACTCTTGACAAACAATGCACGAATCAGCTTTGTTTTGGTTGTTGTGGTGCTGATGCAGCTCTCCATGCTGCTCCATCCTGTGCAAGCCTCTTCATCACCGAATAGCTACTGCAACCAGCATCCTTCTGAATCCGTTTACTGTATTCATCTCTTTTTCTCTTTATACGATACTTACACCCCAAACTTCTCTCCAACACTAAACTGATGATACCTTAGCATCTCAGAATACTTCCTACCCACAGATCTCTTCATCTAGTCTAGACCTCGGAGACGATCAGTTCAGATTCCGAAGAAGTATAGAAACACATGGCGCAGTACTGACCCTACGACTTCTCATAGAAGATGGGTTAAGGAAAAGCAACCCTACGTTTATACCATTCGTAGACTTAGAAAAAACTTTTGACAATGTTGACTGGAACACTCTCTTTCAAATTACAAAGGTGGCTAGGGTATAATACAGGGCGCTAAAGGCTTATTACAATTTGTACAGTACCATATGGCAGTTATAAGACTCGAGGGCGCGAAAGGGAAGCGTGATTGAGAAGGGAGTGAGACATGACTGAAACCTATCCCCGATGTCATTAAATCTGTATACTGAGCAATCAGTAAAGGATACAAAAGAAAAATTTGGAGTAGGTATTAAAATACATGGATAAGAAATAAAAACTTTGAGAGTTGCCGATGACATTGTAACTCTGTCAGAGACAGGAAAGAACCTGGAAGAGCAGTTGAACGGGATGGACAGCGTCTTCATAGGAGGATATAAAATGGACATCAACAAAAGCAAAACGAGAATAATAGAATGTCGTTGAATTAAATCAGGTGTTGCTGAAGGAAGTAGATTAGGAAATGAGACACTTAAAGTAGTAGATGCGTTTTGCTATTTAGGGAGCAAAATAACTGATGATGGTCGAAGTAGAGAGGATATAAAATGTACGCTGGCAATGGAAATAATAGCATTTCTTAAGAAGAGAAATTAGTTAACATCGAGTATAGATTTAAGTGTCAGGAAGTCCTTTCTGGAAGTATTTGTATGGAGTGTAGCCATGTGTGGAAATGAAACATGAGTGGTAAACAGTTTTGACAAGAAGAGAAAGAAGATGGATAGATCACGTAACTAATGAGGAGGTACTGAATAGAATCGGGGAGCAGAGAAATTTGTGGTACAACCGGACTAAAAGAGGGGATCGTTTGGTAGGATACATTCAGACGCATTGAGAGGCCACCAATTTAGTACTGGAGGGAAGCTTGGGGGGGGGGGGGGGGGGTGAAAATGATAGAGGGAGACCAAGAGATGAATAGACTAGGCAGATTCAGAAGGATGTAGGTTGCAGTAGCTACTGGGAGATGAAGAGGCTCGCACAGCATAGAATAGCATGGAGAGCTGCATCAAACCAATCTGTAGACCACAACAACAACGACGTGTTGTCCATAGTAGCCTACCCTCATTTCTATTTTCCTCTTCATTATTAAACCTACTCCTGCATTATCATTATCTAAATTTATATAAATAACCCTGTAATCAGCTGATCACAAGTTCTGTCCCTCCAGCCTCAGAACTTCACTAATTCCGACTATGTCTAACTTACACCAAGTCACTTACCTTTTCAAACTATCGAACGTAGTTGTCCGATTACGGAATCTAACGTTTCGTGCTCCGGTCTGTAGAACGTCAATTTTGTCTCTCCTGATGACGACATACTCCTGAGTAGTTATCGCCCGAAAATCCGAATGGGGCCTTATATACCTCAGTAATATTTTACCCAAAAGGACGCCATCATCAGTTAACCATACAGTAGAGCTGCATGCCATCGAGAGAAGTTACGACTTTCAGCCGTTCGCAGCACGAGCACAGAGAAGCTGTTTTGCTTGATGTTGCAAGTCCAAATCAGTCAGTCATCCAGACTGTTGCCCTTGCAGCTACTGAAAAGGCTGCTGCCCCTCCTCAAGAATGGCATGTTTGTCTGGCCTCTCAACAAATACACCTTCGTTGTGGTTGCACCTACGGAACGGCTATCTGCGTCGCTGAGGTGTGCAAGCCTCCCCAACAAAGGCAAGGTCCATAATTCATTGGGGGGGGGGGGGGGGGAGAGAGCTGGCAGCTAATATTAGTATACGGCAGCTAATGTTAGCATAATGAAAAAATTATATACATCCTTGCTACAATTTACATTCGGTTTCAAATAAACGAAAGGCAACCAAAAGATAGGCACCAACCTGAACACTCCCAAAATGATACTGGCCTACCTGCCTAAGAAATTTACTGGGTACGACATTGTAAAAAATGCTAATTGGTAGATCAAAATGGCACAGGGTCTAACGGGATTAAATAATTCTCAGTATGAATTTTGGAAGGGTAAATGTATAGAAGATGCGTTCAATGAGGTGAGAAAATTAATATACGCTGCAGACACAAAATTTACGGTACCCGTAATTATATACGTATCTGTGGCCTTTGATAGTATATGGTATCCTTCCTTCTTTAGAACCATAAGGGAAACGGCTGTCCAAGATTGCTATACTACTGTTTAGTGAATTACTGCAAAGACTCAAACGTGACACTGTCAAGTCTCACATCAGTAGTAACCACACTTATTATGAAAGAATGCGTTTTAGGCCCCAGATTCTTGAATGCTTACTTAGAACCACTTCTGGGTATAGTAGAAAACAGTCTGGAATCATTAGGAGTTGCAGCATGTGCTGCTGACCTATTACATTTAGTGCACGCCAACAACCGAGATCAGCCGGAAAATAACTGTGGAAAAATCGTTCGCGTCTTTCATAAGTAATGCTCGCAGGTGCGACTCAAGATCGAACTATAAAATCGCCATACATGTTGCTTAAAGGAAGACTTACTAACGACTCGCTATTTTTTTAAAAAAAATAAAAAAAAATCTGGCGTTAAATCGAAGGTGCAGCATCGACAGATATTTAGGTGGATACCTGGACGAGCAATGGACATTAAATGTACACATAGAATTTGTAGCAAGGAATGACAACTCTATTTAATGAGCAAAATTATTAATTGGAACAAATCAGATTTTATTGGCCCCTGACTGTATCACGCATCTATATTAAATCCAGTTGCGGGCTATGTTAGTGGTGTTTGGGTGCACAGGTTACAGGTAATCAGATCTGCCACTGAAGTAAGAAAAATACAGTGAGAAATTCTCCTACCACGCGGCGGAAGCTTTAGCACAACATCTACAGACGTCCTGAATCGTCCCCTTAGAACAATTATACATGACTGTGCTTAAACTGACACACAATATTTTTTTAGCGTAACGCAATCTGACTTTCAATAATCCCTACAAAAGAATGGCCCTGACTAACATTAACCTATACCTTTCACAAATCACTTACCTCACAAAAATCTTCGTTACTCCAACTACTGCAATACAGCGAGTGCCACTACTGCCAGCTAAATAAGAGATTCAAACTACGGAAGGCACTAACTACTGATAGGCATAGATAGCAAATGAAAGATTTTAATAGAGAACAAACAATGTATTTACCTTACTAGTCATAATATATATATATAGCAGTTTATGACATCCAGTCTTACAAATTTCAAAACTCCGCCATCTCTCTCCCCACATCCACCACTGCTGGCGGCTCACCTCCAACTGCGCAACGCTACGCGCTGTTAACATCCAGCTGCCCAACACTACAATAGCGAACAACAATGCAAACCAGCCACAGACTGCACACAGCTCATCCAGTGATTTTCATATAGAGCGCTACATAACATTGCCAATAAGAAAACATAAAAAGCCTACTTACGTAGCCCCCATGCTCCCCACAAAAAATTTTACAAATTGTTTTGAGCAGTGGCCAATAATGATTTGATAAAATTTTTCATAATTACAATAACAAAGAAATCAAATGCACACACTTATTGATACAATGTTGGTCAAAAGCTAAAATTTTCTCACAGTCCATAAAGACAGTCCTGATCGTTCATCACAGTAAAATAGCAGTTTTTTTCTCAAATTCTGAGCAGTAGAAGAAAATGCACACAGAAGTAGTGGATTTCCATGCAGTCTTGAAGAAGTAGTGTTGTCCTTCCAACGAAAAGACAGTGCTGACTCTCGACATGCAGATAGGTAATGGGCCACAACAGAGCAAACCCACTGCAGAGTCAGTCGAAGTTTTGAAGAATATTGGTAGGCAGGTCATCAAAGAGCAGACCCACTGTAGTCCTGGTAGAGATTGTGGTATTGGTGGGACATCAAAGATGCAGAACCACTGTAGTCCTTGTAGAGATAATGGTATCGGTGGGCCATCAAAGATGCAGACCCACTGCAGTCCTTGTAAAGACGGCCAGCAGCCATTTGTTGCAACTGTGCAGGTGCACAATCACCATCGAAGAATCTTGCGAAGAATATAGCAAGTCCATAACCACCACTTGTGCACTCATAAAGTTTTTGGAATTGTCCTTAGAACCAGCAATGCTGTTATCCAGTCCCTTGCTGAATTATTAACACACGTGCAACCACTAACAGTCCCTACTTCTCACATATTGTCGATATACTATGACCAACAGAAACGTGTGCAGTGAAATGTAACTCACAAGTTAATAATATGATGAACTGGTGTTAATTACAATTTTATAACATAAGAATACAATTACAAAGGTACAAAATACATCATTAAAGAATATAACAATACAGACAACATTTGTAGTACAGGCTTTACAAAAGAATCCAAATAACATATACATCAGTGTTACAGGAATTATGACATGAGTACATACATAAAAGATCAGAATAACTTTCGGAACATCAACTTCACACATGAGCATTAAAACAGAACAAAATAAATAATGTCTAAACATATTTACAAAGAAAATAACATATTATCAGAAAAATTCTACAACATAACACATTAAGACAGGAAAAACACAAATTCACATAGTGTAATAACACAAAAATACAGGACAGGGTTTGTTTTCAGTGTGACATTTGGTACTGCAGTCCAACCCAAAACTTCATTCCATAGATCTTTCGTCTTATTTCAACATTTGTTTCCACCAAAAAAAATCCTATCCAAGCATGCTTTTTGTATTTATATGTTCACATATTTCTTACCTCATTATTTATTTTCCATTATCTTATCTTATCATTTATTTCCAAGAAAATCCTACCTATACCTGCTTTCTGTACTTTTTTCGTATAACTTCTCAATGCATTTCTTCCAATGCATCGCAACTCATTCTCTTATATAGTCTACTCCCTCTTAAACTAACTTAAATCTACTGAGCTCAGATGCTAAACGAAGGGACGAGGCAATGCAGAAGCACAAAACAATTCACACAAACAGCAATGATAAAAAATGCAAATAGGCAAACCCAGATACAGTAAATCTAAATTACCAAGCAAATGCAACATTACAACTAATATGAGCCAATGTGCAGCAACGAGAAAAATAAATCAGTAGTAAAACTGGCTTAACAGGGTAATGTAAAGTGAAATTTAGTAGCACTATGCCTGGCAAACAGCAGCAGCCAATGCAATAACTTATATCTAAACATGACATAGCTCAAGCAGAAAAAATATTACAGTAAAATTGGCCATGTTTAATACCTATGTCACATCTTAACACTAGAGTGATGCATCAGAAAAACATACGCTAGCAGATAAGTTACCAAATCGTAAAAAAATTATTCATGCAATTCCTGTGAAGGGAAATGTCTATTTATGTGCCCTCGTTTTCTTGGAAGTAGATCATAAATTTATAATTGACTGGATCTGTAGGCATAAAATATCTATATTAGTACATCTATTAAATTTTATTTTAACCAATGCTGCAGTGCAGCTAGAAACTAGATATTAAACAAAATGAGTAAATAAATACATAAAGCAAGCCATATGGCATTTCTCTCAACTAGCAAGACAATAGCTATGCAATGTTTCTCATCGTTTCATTAGGAATTTTAGTAAATATAAATTAAGAGCTCCACAGTATAATCATATGTTTTCACAAAATTTCACAGGTCGAGAATTTGTGTTGCAAATGTGTAGAAACAAAATCTTATGAATATAACAGTGTCCAAAAAATTTTCGCCGGCATTGTGATACATTCACGCATTTACACATATTTCATAATTCTTCAAGTACGATTCTTGGTTTCCAACATCCTTTTCCACAAATCAGAGTCTAGGGACTACTCATTATTCCTTACCTTATTATACATATACATATTCGTCGACACTTCTTCAATATTTCATCATAAGAAATACATAGCATAATCAAATTCCTCATATATGGTAGCATCATCTTATTGATCATAAACATACCTCAACAGCATAATACACATAGTCATCGTAAAAATAACATCATAACACCTCAGTCAAATCTCAAAAACGTTGTAGCTTTCTGCAATAATTTCAAACCCTAAAAAATATTCTCTGCTCATTCCAATAGTGTCATCTACCTCAAACGTACTTTAAAAATCATGATGTCATACCAAATATATCATTCGAAGCTCTCATAGTATCACAATGGTTCCGAAAAAATATGAACATTTCACAAAGTACAGACAAAATACAATTTCGTAAGTGTGAAGTAATCCAACTCTGTAATTGCGTAAACATGTGTCACTGACATAGTAAAAAAAATGTTTATCTCTCAGTCAAATGATCAGATAGCTGTATAATTTGTGTGTTAGAGAAATATGGTACCGATGTGTAAAGTTGTATAAGCAAATACCATATTAGCTAGGGCTCCTTGTGCTTGCCAAACACATGGTACACAGAGTAAGCGTGTACCCCCCTGATGATTAATGTAATTATACCCTCAGGTGTTACAGATTGCAGCAATGGAATGAAATGTATCACGGAAAACCTTTGTATCATTGTACTTCAAATATCTTTAAAAATAAATGTTTTAGTACCAAATTAATCACTCAAATACATGTCCTGTAGCGCTAAATGTGCGTCTTGCTGTAAGATAATGTCTGTGGAAGTGTCGTAGTTATCGTCCTCCGAAAGCTAAGTTCTGCAGAAGCCAATGTACTTACTGTGGTGTCACCGCCAGACACCACACTTGCTAGGTGGTAGCCTTTAAATCGGCCGCAGTCCATTAGTATACGCCGGACCCGTGGTCTAGAGAGACGTACTGGCACTCGCCCCAGTTGTACAGCCAACTTTACTAGCGAAGCTACACTGACCAATATGCTCTCATTTGCCGAGACGATAGTTAGCATAGCCTTCAGCTACGTCAATTGCTACGACCTAGCAAGGCGCCATAATCCTTAGCTATATATATTGTGGTTATAACATGTACCATCAAGAGCGATGTTCTACAATTGTGGATTAAAGTTAAGTATTACATCATCTACATACTTTATTTGCAATTCTCAAGATATTGTCCTGTTCCAGACCTCACGCCAGTCAGCGTGTAATTAAACGCGTGCATTTCGGCCTCCCCTAGAAAAACAGTGTTGGCTCTTCTGCCAACACTACACTTACCTCATCAGAAACGAAAGTGAAATGCTTTGCGTATAGATATCGTAGTTATTACGTACCTTACTGTGATCAAGAAAGTACTATGATGTACCGTATTGTTGTGCTACAGAAAAGGCAGTCTCATTGTAGCTATACCACAAAAGTTACTACTAAAACATGTTTTACTTTCCAGAATAATTCAGAAAAACTGTGCAGATATAAAACAGATACACCGCAAACCAACAATGTAAATTGTGTCCCACATTAGTACTGTCGTGATATAGTCGTGTAGCTGTCACATAAACTAACCACTGTGTCATCTGGTATCTCACTGAAAGTACTTTAAATACAAAATGTATTTTCAAGTAAACCAAAATGTTGCATTAAAATCTCATTAGCAGTACTGGTAAATGTTCTAAGTATGTGATCCTAATGGACGTTACTTAATCGTGCAACTAACAAGCAAGAATGTACACACACAATAACACTGTGTCGTCTGTTCACAATAACAATGGACTCGTAATTTCTGTTTAAATAAGTTCTCTTGGTTCTTGACTGGATATTTAACTTCAAACATTGTTGCATGTTAACAGATTCTAAGTCTGACAAATTGTACTGGTAGCGTGAAGTGAAAAATTTTATGGCAAAGACTAAGTTAAATAGCAGATTATCTCTCAACAAACGGTTTTACATGTGAAATATGGTGTAAGCCTTTACTCTTCCTACTATGCAGAGCTCCAGCTTCAGTGGAATTATCATGTGGTATATGGTACATCGGTAAAGAATGCTAAATTTTTTTTTCAAGGTTAGCGTCTATGTTATTTTTTTCTGAGCCAGCCGGCGAACGCGGATGCCTGCGGTGCGAGTCATTGTCTGTTCCTTTGTTGGCGCGCGTCGTTATTGGGATTAGGAGACCTAACTTCTACAAATTCACCTTGACGAGAAGACCCTGCCCT
This sequence comes from Schistocerca serialis cubense, assembly GCF_023864345.2. Lineage (NCBI taxonomy): Eukaryota > Metazoa > Arthropoda > Insecta > Orthoptera > Acrididae > Schistocerca > Schistocerca serialis. Next base: position 542,427,143 of record NC_064639.1, on the reverse strand, counting down.
GTTTGAAGCTCGCCAGTTCTGATGGAATTCAGGTCTGTCGTGTTGTCGGTAGTTTACATAGTTTCTTGTTTGTCGTTCATGTGGTGGAGAATTTCTCCCGGAATAGTAACTGCGTGGTGGACCGTTGCGTCTGAAGTTATTCTGTCTCCCTTGATAATAATTATTTTGGTTCCCATTTTGTCTGTTTCTATGGTTGTCTCTGTCACGTTCATTACTATGGAAAAGCGATCTTTCTCTGTAACTATTATTCTGCCAACAGTTGTCATACGGATGGTGTCTGTTTTGGTAACGATTTGTGTTGTGAGAATAGCCTCGTCGTGTCTTATTTCTGTCATCGCGGAATTGTGACAGATGTGACCTGTAATTGTTGTGCTCCTGTTTTCGCGTTCCGCGATTGTCAGTGTCAATTTCCAGTTCTTGTAACAGTCCCTGAAAAGCTTCAATTTCGTCTTTGCAATGTCCTGCTAAAATAATATGTCGTAAATGTTCAGGCAATTTGATTAAGCAAATGCAGATGAGTTCTGAGGAGCTGTATGGGTTTGAAACATACTGATTCTTATGCAACATGTCTTCAAAATATTTCATAAAACTGGAAAATTCAGATTGTTCGAAACGTTTCATCTTTATGATGCTATGTTTTACTCAGTCTTGTGTAGCTTGAGACCAGTGTGCTGAGAGGAAGGCATGATAAAATTCTCCTTCACTGTGGCAATTGTGAATGACCGATCGCATTCTTACTGCTGGTTCATTCGCTAATTAGCCACACATAAATTCTAGCCTGTGCTCCAATGACCAGTTGGGAGGAAAACAAGGATGAAGCCATGCTTGTGGATGAATGTCGTTGTCAGAATTCCTAAATGATTTGAATTTACGTGTAGTAATGAACAGCTTGTAGTCATAATCATGGTGTCGATGAGTCGCACATCGCTCATTGTTACTTTGTTTCGGCGGTTCCATCTCAAAATCCAATGCGCCTTGCCAATTTATTTCATAATTTCCGAAGTGTCCTGTGTTATTATTTTGTGGTTGTTCCGTATTTCTATGTCCCTCTTCCCATACTGGAGTGCGAGTGTCCTCTGAAATATGTAATTCTTGTATTACTTGTGTAAACTGATCTTGTACTTCCCGAATTTCTCTTTTGGACTGTGTATTGATTTTATTTTGATTTTGTTTGAATTTTCTAATTTGTTCATACTCTTCAGTGTCAATGAAGGCTACAGGTCTTGTGTCATTCAGATCATCATCTACCTTTGTAGATAAGTTAGTGAAATGATCTGAAAGTTCGGCTACTTTATCCGTTAGTGAAATTATTTCCTCTGTGTGTTTTTCTGAACCAAGTTTCAGAGTGTCCATTTGTGTTGAAATCGTATCTACTGTGTCTTTTAAGATTTCCTGAGTTTTTGCAAGCTGCATAACCGAATCGGTAGATGCAACTGAGTCAATTTTAGCTTGCAAGGTGTCGTGATTTTCATGAACAATAGTTTGAAGTTCCTTTACGGCTGCTTCGTGATTCTGTAATGCATTTTCATGACTTGAAAAAATAGGTTGGAAATGCCACAAATCTGTGTTTTTACGTCGTTACAGTCTTTTTGACATTTCGATTCGATTTTATGTAACTCAGTAGTTAAATCTTCACGTGTTTGTTCAAGCGTGGTGTGAAGATTTTGTTCCTTTGCGTCTAACTTTTGAAGATTTTGTCCCATTTGTTTCTGATTTTGTTCAAGCGTTGAGTCTAACTTTTGAAGATTTTGTTCCATTGTGTCTAACTTTTGTAGCCTTTGTCCCATTTGTTGCATTAACTGTAATAACAATGCACTGGTGTCTGAAACATGTTCTTCAGTGCTTTTCGGCAGTGAATTTGCACCGGCAACATTCACATTTTGACAAGCGGAAAATGTGTCTTGACTCATTTGAGAAAACGGTGAGAGACCAAAATCTGAGTCTACAGTATTTGCAATATAGGGTTCTGTCATTCCTGATTCCTGAGGCGAGCTGTTGCCGACCGATCAATCGATAATGCTTCCCTGTTCACTACCTGTTTCACTGTCTACACCATTATTTGCCGCCCGCTCCGTTTCCCTATGCACAGTTACCAAATTACTACTTTGAATGTCTGTTAATTCATTACACAGTGGTGTTGGTAAGCTACGCTCGTCGTCACTATTATTTCTCAGTTTACTTTGAAGCCTAGTGTTACGTTTTTCACACGCCATTATTGTCACAATATTTCACACGATAACACAGAAAAGCACAGTTTGAAGAGCAAAAATAACAGAACACATTAACATAGCGCTGAAAATAATATCTAGTTAATTGCAAGCGCAGCTGCGAAATACTTGGTGCAAATCTACAAGCATGCCACAACTATTTTACAGTACAACAGTTAAACACTGCAACTACAAAGGAGATTCTCTCTACAATTACGCGCTAGCAATAAACAAAAGCTACACTAATTACACAAACTACAAGAAGAAATCAGAAGATTCCCGTGAGGTATCCTCGGCTAAGGGTCGACATATGAAACGTCCCCTTAGAACAATTATACATGACTGTGCTTAAACTGACACACAATATTTTTTTAGCGCAACGCAATCTGACTTTCAATAATCGCTACAAAAGAATGGCCCTGACTAACATTAACCTATACCTTTCAGAAATCACTTACCTCACAAAAATCTTCGTTACTCCAACTACTGCAATACAGCAAGCGCCACTACTGCCAGCTAAATAAAAGATTTTAATAGAGAACAAACAATGTATTTACCTTAATAGTCATAAAATATATATAGCAGTTCATGACATCCAGTCTTACAAATTCCAAAACTCCGCCATCTCTCTCCCCACATCCACCACTGCTGGCGGCTCACCTCCAACTGCGCAACGCTATGCGCTGTTAACATCCAGCTGCCCAACACTACAATAGCGAACAACAATGCAAACCAGCCACAGACTGCACACAGCTCATCCAGTGATTTTCATACAGAGCGCTACGTAACGTTGCCAATAAGAAAACATAAACAGCCTACTTACAGTCCTAATTATATTAACAGTCGTATGTCGCCTGACCTACAGAAAAAAGGGCTGTAATCTATCAACTGAAGAAAAAAAATGAAACAATATGGGGAAATTCTTGGGGAACCACCAACAACTGCATTAGTAACAAAAAAAGTGGTCGCAAAGCGGTATGAATGATGGACTTCCGAACACACAGAAAGAAGAACGATTGTATTATTCCTGATAGAAATGGAAGTTTAAATATCACACGTTCTGAGCCAAGGAGGAAACTGATCCTCTACCTTTCCGATTGTGGGCCATATCCTACATAACTGAAGAAAAATTTGTGTAGGGGAAACGACCAACTATTAGTTTGACGAAATTGTCACACCAGATCGTGCAGTATGGGTCTGTCCCGTAGTTGAAGATATGGCAAGGACTGTTAGTTAGGCTTTAATTGATCCGCTCTGATCCGTCGTTATGCTATCTGAAGACAGCAAAATGTTGGTAGGCCCAAAAGGTGGCCAACCTGACACAGACCGTAGAACAAACTAGATACAGTCTACAGTGGTACATTGTGTGTGTGTGTGTGTGTGTGTGTGTGTGTGTGTGTGTGTGTGTGTGTATGGGTGTGTGTCTGTTTGTGTTGTGTTGTGTACATTACAGTACATAGAAGTAATGGAGGAAATGGACAGAGAAAGGAAAGAAGAGGAGACGGAAAGAGAGTGGAGAACACGAGAAGCTAGAGAAGGAATGTGGAAAGAGATGGAGAGCAGGAAGAGGGGGGAGGAGGACATGAACAGCCATTGGGGGCAGGGGAGGAAGACAGGGAAAGAGAGAGAGGAGTAGGAGGGGATCGACAGATAGTGGGGGTGGAGGAAGTGGACGGATAGAAGGGGAAGAAGAAATGGACTAAAAAGAAAATTGAGTCCCCAAGTTTGGTAATTAGTCGTTCGACGTTTAAGCACGAAAAGTACAGAGAGGTGAGCGCTCTGCCTTTACGTATTTAATACCAAGATGTCGTTTAACAGCTTACCATAAAGACTCAGTTGGATTCGAACTTACTATCAAACTGAATTTCATTTCGATAATTTGTTTTAACATGTGTTTTTCGATACATCACAGATGGGGAATGGGCAGAAGGTCATTACAAACTAGTGTAGTATGTGACGTACTGAATCATCAAGAGTGAGTATTTTACTCATTAACAATGGGCAGCGTTCCATCACTTACATAACATAAATTAGTAACGCGTTTTGATAGACATTACTCTCATAAACACGTTGTCAACAATCAAAACATATGATTAAAACAATACAAGTCTAGCAGTACGTTTTGAGCGTTCATGAAGTAAAATAAAAATAAATGCCGCAGATTATTTACTAGACTTTTAGCATTCAACTATATGCGTTGATTGTAAGCTGGTGATGAAAAAAATGTCTCTCGAAATGCTTTTCTGATTTGTGTTTAGTACGATTAAAGTGGAGAACGCTACCAATTATTATTGTTAAAATTAAGCATCCACCGCCTCACATTAGAAAAATGGGCACTATTAAATACTATTTTACTGCTGATAAGTTACAAAGAACAAAAAACTCTCTACCCTGAGAGTAAACAATGTCTGTGCGAGTAAATGAGAGAAACTCTAAAACAAGTAAATGAGAGAATAATATCGATATTGAGAATGTAGCGCACTACATCTTTCGGGTCTGCGTACCCAAATATCAAGTGCTACAAAAATAGGAGATAGATCAATACATCGCAATACTACAAGCAATGACAACCATATAGAAATATTTATACCGTCCACTGGTTACCGTCAAAAGTAAAAACCCATCAGCAAACATGCATTGTCAAAGAAACTCTAAATTCTTCTAAAAGCACAGCTGTAAACTAAAGCCAGCCGTTTTCGCCTACCAGAAATAGTACTTCCCTGCAACACATGTCACAGCGACCAACGATGGTACTTTCTCGTCATAAAATCTACACCTATGAACATTATACGTCAAGTACCAGTAAATTCGAAAACAAAACTCTACCACTTTATAAAAAGGGAGACAGGGATAATGTTGACAATTATAGACCTATTTCTATGCCATCGGTGTTTGCTAAAGTTATCGAGAGGGTTGTATATACAAGGTTACTGCAGCATTTAAATTCACATAATTTGCTGTCAAATGTACAGTTTGGTTTTAGAAATGGCTTAACAACTGAAAATGCTATAGTCTCTTTTCTCTGTGAGGTTTTGGACGGATTAAATAAAAGGTTGCGAACGTTAGGTGTTTTCTTTGATTTAACGAAGGCTTTTGACTGTGTTGACCACAAAATATTACTGCAGAAGTTGGAACATTATGGAGTAAGGGGAGTAGCTTACAATTGGTTCGCCTCCTACTTTAAGAACAGAAAGCAGAAGGTAATCCTCCGCAATATTGAGAGTGGTAATGATGTTCAGTCCCAATGGGGCACTGTTAAATGGGGCGTTCCCCAAGGGTCGGTGCTGGGGCCACTGCTGTTTCTTATTTATGTAAATGATATGCCTTCTAGTATTACAGGTGATTCAAAAATATTTCTGTTTGCTGATGACACCACCTTGGTAGTGAAGGACCTTGTGTGTAATATTGAAACATTATCAAATAATGTAGTTCATGATATAAGTTCGTGGCTTGTGGAAAATAATTTGATGCTAAATCACAGTAAGACTCAGTTTTTACAGTTTCTAACCCACAATTCAACAAGAACTGACATTTTAATCAGACAGAATGGGCATGTTATAAGCGAGACGGAACAGTTCAAGTTCCTAGGCGTACGGATAGATAGTAAGCTGTTGTGGAAAGCCCATGTTCAGGATCTTGTTCAGAAACTAAATGCCGCTTTATTTACCATTAGAACAGTATCTGAAATAAGTGACATTTCAACACGAAAAGTAGTATACTTCGCATATTTTCATACGCTTATGTCATATGGTATTATTTTTTGGGGTAATTCTTCTGATTCAAAAAGGGTATTTTTGGCTCAAAAACGGGCTATTCGAGCTATGTATGGTGTAAGTTCGAAAACCTCTTGTCGACCCCTATTCAATAGTCTGGGAATTTTGACATTGCCCTCACAGTATGTATTTTCTTTAATGTCGTTTGTTGTTAGCAATATTAGCTTATTCCCAAGAGTTAGCAGCTTTCACTCAGTTAATACTAGGCAGAAATCAAATCTGCATGTGGAATGCACTTCCTTGACTCTTGTGCAGAAAGGAGTGCAGTATTCTGCTGCATCAATTTTCAATATGCTACCACAAGAACTCAAAAATCTTAGCAGTAGCCCAAACACTTTTAAGTCTAAACTGAAGAGTTTCCTCATGGCTCACTCCTTCTATTCTGTCGAGGAGCTCCTGGAAGAGCTAAAAAATTAAGCAAATTCCAGTGTTACATTCTTGATTTTCTTTATTTAAACTAACGACTTGTCATCTGAATATGTTTCTTATATTTCATTTTATCTGTTTCTACAATCGTGTTATAATTTCATGTATTGACTCGTTCCATGACCATGGAGACTTCTCCTAAATGTGGTCCCACGGAACAATAAATAAATAAATAAATAAATAAAAGCTACACCTATGTTGCAGTTGTGAATCCACATAGAATGGACAACAGAAAACAACCTAACGCTGCCAATTCCAATCGCATCTTCCAAAGGAGGACATGAAATGGCCCTTGGACACTCCTGTCTTGTCATTTAACACGCTCATGCATTCTTTTCTTTCAGCGCAAAAAATCTCCACTTTCTCTGAGTCTGTGATGCTACCCAACTGTGTTGCTCATTCTTGAGGTACTTGGCCCCCATCCGTGAACTATTCTCTTTTTTCTTATGTTCTTTGTATCTCACTTTTAATTTTCTTCCCGTTTGCCCCATGTATTTTAATTTCGCAATCCTGTCTCTTTATTTCATAAACTTCCGCTAACGATAAATTGGCATTGTTTGAAATGCTGTGCACAAAGCAAATTCCATCCCACTAAGCCCTGAGAACATGGCTGAAGAAATGGAAACACTTAGTCAAATAGCTGTAGGAAATGGTATTGACGCAGGTGTAATAGATAGTATGCATGCAGCGGTAGTGCACAGGAACTAACAAAACGAGAAAAATCTTTCGAAATATAGAGTCATGCCTTATTAGGGGATTATCTCATACAAAATCGTAAGATTATTTAACAACGAAGAGGTAGAAATTGCATTCTGAATGGACCAAAAGGGGGGGGTGGGGGGCCAGTGCCTGAAGCATAGCGTTGGCACAGTGGAGAACTGGATGGGGAAAGCGTGAGTTTATGAAGGGTCAGAATTGTCCACGTGGAGCGAACTGGAAGAAACTCTAAAGTAAGGTTTAAAGAGCACAATAACAAAGAGAATGGCTCATCGGCGGTGGAGAAGCACTTCAAAAATGAGCAGCATACGTTGAGTAACATTAGAGACGGCGTGAGGGTATTGTACTTTGAGGACAAAGGGTGGTTGTTGTCACATTGAGAGGAAGTGAAGATTTTTTGCGCTTCAAGAAAAGAATGCGTCAGCGTGTTAAATGAGGATATCGAAGTGTATAAGGGGCATTTCTAGACCCATTTTAGAGATGTTCTCCTTGGAAACCAGCCACCAGCTTGTTCGAATTATCAGCGTTAAGTTTAACGATTTCTGTTGTTCATTCTATATGGAAGCACACGATACAAATTAGATGTAGTATTGGTTTTAGAATTTACTAGGACTTGGCACATAACGTTCATAGATTTTATGATCGTATCATCGTTGGGGGTTGTGACATGCGTTGCAGGAAATTACTATCTTCGGTGGATGAAGGCCGTTGCCTTTAGTTTACAACTGTGCATTGTGAGTAAAACATGGCAACATCAGAAATTCTAGAAGAATTTGTCTGACAATGCATGTTTCCTGCTGGTTTGATACTTTTGAGAGTGACTAATGACAAAGAAACTTTAAGGTACGTTGAATTAATAAAATAGGAACCCCTTATGTCCAGTACCACAGAAGAATCAATGATAGAAAGTTGTTACGAAATATCCCATATTTTCTACTACATGTGCCGCATGGGGTAGCTGCGCGGGCTAGGGCACCTCGTCACGGTCGCCACGGCTGGCCCCGTCGGAGGTTCGAGTCCTCCCTCAGGCATGGGTGTGTGTGTTGTACTTAGCGTAAGTTAGTTTATGTTAGATTAAGCAGCGTGTAAGCTTAGGGACCGATGACCTCAAAAGTTTGGTCCCATAAGATCTTACCACAAATTTCCAAATTTCTACTACATGTCATGTTGTTCTAGACCCAAAAGGTTGCACGTATCTGTTATAGGAACCGAAATATTAATATGTTGGACATAAGAGGATTCTGCGCAAACGTTTGGACATTAGAGTGATACTGTACAATGTGTGCTGCAATGTAAACCATGAGCTTCGGGCAAAACGTCCTTCCCCTAATAGTTTGTGCATTTTCTGTTTCTCAGTCTCGCTTCTTTTATAATATCTCATTAATGTTTCCTACGAACGCCCTTCCTTCCCTTTCTTGGTGATTCTACATCAGTGATTTAGAAATGCCATAAAGGTGCAGAAATAATAGTTAAACATTGTAATAATGCAATGAAAATTGAGCGTAATATTCATTGTATTGCAGTAATATAATGTTTATCTGCTTTGTAGACTGTCAACTGTTTAGCAGCCAGATACAACAGCTTTAGAAAGGAAAGTAAACTACTAAGGAAATCAATGAGAAATGCAAGAAAATGATGAGTCCACTCATTAACTGTAGAAATGCCTCATGCCACTGGATATGAGGCGTTTCTGAACAAAACAGTAAAGATTGCCATCTGATAATACGGAAACAATTAGGTGGACATTAGATATTTCTATCACAATCAAAGTCTCTACATGCAGAAATACATAATCCGCCATTATCTCATTCTGAAAAAAATGTGTACATGAGGGGTTTCTGATTTTATCGAGTCATTATACTGCAGGATGATATAAATATTTTTTTATGATTGCCAGTAAGTGAGGTGCTGTAATGTGCTGATTTGTTTCCCTGTTGTATAGCACTTAATAATGGGGTAACATTGGTCCGAAACAAGCTGTGGTAAAAATATCACACGTTTGACAACTTCTGCATAAAATTCGCAGTACGTGTCATGAGACAGCAGTACGATGGCTCCACAACAAAAAGAATAATAGTTGTAGCGATGCACAGCATTAGACGCCCAACCTGAATTTAAGTGTTACATCTGATAATGGCCTAATTCTCCAGAAATCGGTAATAACAGTTAATGAAATATGGCCTATACTCATTTGTTCATTAATGAATAATAACAGATGACTCTTCATGTCGTAACAGGAGCATCACATGGTAACTGCATATCCACGTACGTAAATATAGCCGGAGTTTAATAGGATGTGGGAGCTGTAAGGTGGTGTGGTCTCCTGACATTCATTTGTAACATATTCCGACTTCACCATCGTATTCTGCGTATCAAGACATTTCATTTGAGCCCAAACTCCATGGGGTAGAGTCATATTTCCATTTAATCAACATGCAAATCTAATAAATAAATCGCAAGTGCGCACCTAGATTAAAAAGTCGAGGCAGGTGTACACAAACATTCAAGACACAATGCCCACAGGAGTTTTTGTTTGGCGGAGGCAACCAGCCCGACCGCCCACGGACCAAAACACATGAAAAAGGCCTGCATGTTCACCTTAAAAGCAAAATCCACTGTACTGTTTGGAGGAGCCCCAGCAAACACATTTTTTGACGGACCTACTGCGCTGTTTCAGAGTTCTCACAAGTGGACAGTAAACGCCTAATGCAGATGAGATACAGGGTGGTCCGTTGATAGAGACCAGGCCAAATATCTCACGAACTAAGCATCAAACGAAAAAAACACAAAAAACGAAACTCGTCTAGCTTGAAAGGGGAAACCAGATGGCGCTATGGTTGGCCCGCTAGATGGCGCTGCCATAGGTCAAATGGATGTCAACTGCGTTTTTTAAAATAGGAATTCCCATTTTTATGACATATTCGTCTAGTACATAAAGAAATATGAATGTTTTAGTTGGACCACTTTTTTCACTTTGTGATAGATGCCACTGTAATAGTCACAAATGTATAAGTACGTGGTATCATGCAACATGCCGCCAGTGTGGATGTTATTTGCTTCATGATACATTACCTGTGTTAAAATGGATCGTTTGCCAATTGTGGAAAAGGTCGATATCGTGTTGATGTATGGCTACTGTGAGCAAAATGCCCAACGGGCTTATGCTATGTACGCTGCTCGGTATCCTGCATGACATCATCCAAGTGTCCGGGCCGTTCGCCGAATAGTTATGTTATTTAAGGAAACAGGAAGTGTTCAACCACATGTGAAACATCAACCACGACCTGCAACAAATGACAATGCCCAAGTAGGTGATTTAGCTCCAGTAGCAGACAAATTGTGCGAGAATCGGGAATCTCAAATACGTCGGTGTTGAGAATGCTACATCAACATCGATTGCACCCGTACCATATTTCTATGCACCAGGAATTGCATGGCGACAACTTTTAACGTCGTGTACAGTTCTGCCACTGGGCACAAGAGAAATTATGGGACAATGACAGATTTTTTGCACGCGTTCTATTTAGTGAGGAAGCGTCATTCACCAACAGCGGTAACCTAAACTGGCGTAATATGCACTACTGGGGAACAGGAAATCCACGATGGCTGCGACAAGTGGAACATCAGTGGCCTTGGTGGGTTAAGTATGGTGCAGCATTATGGGAGGAACGATAATTGGCCCCCAATTTATCGATGGTAATCTAAATGGTGCAATGTATGCTGATTTCCTACATAATGTTCTACTGATGTTACTTCAAGATGTTTCACTGCATGACAGAATGGCGATGTCCTTGCAATATGATGGATGACCGGCACATAGCTCACGTGCGGTTGAAGGGGTATTGAATAGCATGAAAGGGTACAGTACCGTCCGACATTGAAAACAGGTACAACATTCTTCGTTATTCTAGTCAGAACAACATATCCTTTCTAATAATAACTCAATTTCAATTAATACAGCGAAGCTGGATACCAGTGTGGGAATGAATGACAATTTATTTATTAAATTGATCACATATGCACTCCCACAAAATAAATCCCTACATCCAGTTTGGTGAGATCTGTGAAATGAATGAATGTATGGTCGTCTGCTAAGTGCAGATAGTGAATGTGAATATATGATCATCTTTGAGACGGTACTTGGGTCACCTTTGGTGGGACCAAAGAGATGAAATTTACCTGAGCTTTGAGCACCTGAATTGTGGCTGACCAATACGGTAGCAAGGTGCTCCCCCACTTCGGCAGAGGTGCGAGAGGACCTGAAGAACGGCCATGTTTCAGCACTCTGCCACTGGATCTAGTGTTGGTAAGACCTGTCTTAGGCGTGCTCCGTAAGGACGAAAGAGTGGAGACATGGTATGGTTCAAATGGCTCTGAGCACTATGGGACTCAACGTCTGTGGTCATCAGTCCCCTAGAACTTAGAACTACTTAAACCTAACTAACCTAAGGACATCACACACATCCATGCATGAGGCAGTATTCGAACCTGCGACCGTAGCAGTCCCGCAGTTCTGGACTGCGCGCCTAGAACCACTAGACCACCGCGGCCGGCGAGACATGGTATGCATGTAAAATACTTAAGAGTAGTTTAGAATAATAATTTCTCTATTACAGGAACTTTTGTGGGGAGAATTAAATGTCAGGCAGGTAATATTAAGGGGACCGTAGTAATCTTCAGAAGTGACCAACGGTTACAATGAAACCACGTGTAGCAATAAGTTGAAATACTTCCGAGTGCTTAAGTTAAGCTGATTTACTAGCGTGTGTACTATAAGTTGGAAATATTTAAGAAATGGCGTGTGCTGGACTTGAAATTAGAGATGAGTACTTCCACGTGCTGAGTACTGTGTGAGTCTCAATCTGTGTATGAGACAAAGGATAAAGAGAAGTACTCGTCCATGGTATCAGTTGAGGACTCGCGTGTGTGATGAATATGTTCTTAATATTACTTTGCGTGTTATGCTTCTGTGTGACGCTTGATTCAAACTATAATACTCTGAGAGAGAAGCAAGATGAGTCAGCCGTCTATCCAGCAACGCCACTTGGCTTGCATTGCACAGGAAGACGTTCATATATCGTCCAGAATTCGTAGTAGGAAAGAAAAGTTACGAAGTGGGGCAGTGTCGTGTGAAACTGGGATGAATTTTAATTGTAGTGGGAAAGCTGAAGGTGATGGGATTATAACGTTGTGATTATTCCTTGTTTTGTATTGTATGTTGCCGGTGTGATGTATTTCATGAAATTTAAGTATGTGTGGTTTGCGTGGGAGAGTAGCAAGGTAGTTTCAGAGGTAGTGGGTTATGCATGTTCCTTTTGTACCGCTCGGCCTTGAGGAAAGTTTCGTGATGATGGTTGTGAGAGTCGAAGTGTGAGATATAGCAAAAGATCCACCATCCTATCCCGAAAGTGCACTGTAGCGTCAAATAATCATGAGACTATAAGATAGAGAATCACCAATGTAAAGCCATGCCCACTGGGCGGAATTTCTCCTGTTATTGTTGTAGGTTATAGAATTTGTGTGTTTAGGTTATAGAATTTAACGGAATAAATAGGATAGTGGAAAGAAAAAAATTGGTGGGCTTTTCCTTCGAATTGTATGTTGTCATGATATTCAGAATTTATAATGTGTGCACCATTCATATTCAGTGTGATGGCCACGTGTTGATAAAAGGCGTTAAATAAAAAAAGAAAATGTGGTATTGCCGATGCATAGTGAACAGTCAGAGTAGTGTAAATTACTAAAAGTCAGATGTGCGTTTCCGTTGCGTAATATTCATACAGAAGAATAATTTGTAACTTAATTGTGAGTACTAGATTTCATGTTACTCGATAAATAAGAATGAATCCACTCACTTGGCAGACCACTCATCTTGCAGGCCTGACTGCTTGATGCCGCAGTATGAGCAAGGTATGTGGGTGCCTCTCATAATTTCGACCCTGCCAAGTTTTTGCTGTTAGGGTTTGCTGTTAAGATTTTTTTTATGGAATGTCTTGTGTTAGCGCTAAGGAGTAAAATTTTTTTTTGTTTGCAATTTCTTTCTGGATTGGTGAGGATCTTTAATTTTTTTTGTGTAATCGCTTGCTATGTAGTCCAGGGCTGGACTATCGTTGTATAAATTTTTTTTTTGCGTAATATCCGTAGTAACTAGGTCGCAGTCGAAAAGTGTAGTCACCATGGAGAATAGTGATTCTGGGGTGAACGTAGCAGTGCAGCAGGAAGTAGGTGTCGACCTTGGGTTAATGAGCGAGAACGGCAAACACTCGGGAGGGGCTGAATTGGTCAGCGAACTGCGGCGAGGTGATCCCTCAAGCAGCGGGCTTTGTCCACAATCGGGGCCTTTTCCCGACGACGCGGACGAGCCGGGACTATGTCAGGTATACAGTGAAAGTGTAGCTACCCTTAGAGAAGCTACGGTTTCTCAGGCGAACGAGGTGAGCGCACCGAAAGTAGCAAATGACAATGTGCTACTGCAGTTTTTACAGAGGATGGATAGAGATAATAAGGAAAGATTGGAAGCGATGGATAGAGATAATAAGGAGAGAGATAGGGAGAATAAGGAAAGATTGGAAGCAAATAAGGAAAGATTGGAGGCAAATAAGGAAAGATTGGTAGCAATGGATAAGGGAAATAAAGAGGCAATGATGAAGCTACACTCAGTTATCGATGAGTGTCTGCCCACAGTTAATAATCGGTTAGATGAGGGGGAGAAGAATCTGGGAGCACTGAAGCAAGTATGAGAAGCCATGAAAGAAAAAGCCAATAATTTGGAGGCACCAATAATTGCAATAGAGAGTGATATTACAGAACGTAGGGGCGTGTTGCCAGATGAGTGAATCAAAGAGGTAGTGGAGGACTTACTTGCAGATAAACAAGGGGCATTAGACAGCGTGGAAGCTCAAGGCACCCGGCAAGAAGTGTCGCTAAATAAACACAGGGATGAAGTTGCGGAGGTAGTCGTCAGAAAGAATAAGATTAGTGCAGATGTAGAAAAGATCAGTATAAGAGGCGAGACAGGTTCTGACAGTACGTAACGAGAGGTTTATGCCGACCAGGAGGAGTTACGATCACCATTACTGTTTAATGAGGCACAATTGGAAATAAATAGGAAACTTAGGGAAGAACTTGCACAGTTGCAAATAATGTGCAGTGGCGAAGGTGAAACACCACCAGGTAGATTGCAGACGAAAGGTGAGATAAATTCAAAAAAGGAAAATAGGCAGAAAGAGGAAGACGAATTCAGAGAGTCAGAAGAACGGTTGTGTCAGATAAAGCAGGTGGCATACCCAACTGGGTATAGTCCAAGGCTGTCTCAATTTCAAGATTCATTACCTTTATCGTGGGGACCACTCCTCAAAATGAAGTTTGTGTGTAATCATTTGACGGACGAGGCTAGAGCGAAAATGCAGAAAATTATTGAAGACTGTGGTAACTACAAGATATTTTGTGACAAGTTTTTAAATGAATTCTGGTCGAAAAGTAATCAGGACCAGGTTAAGCAAAGCATATTGATGATGCCAAATTGTAACGAAGGTGGTATAAGAGATCCAGTGGCGTGCTATCAGGAAATGCTGAGACTAAATAGGTATTTGGATGTGCCATAGGAAACTGGGGATCTCATTAGGATCTGTATAACGAAGTTGCCAGTGAGATTGCGCAGAGATATAGTGATAGCTGGCAGAGGCTTAGACGATTCTGTGTCATTTCAGCACTTGTTACAGGAACTGGATAATGAGAGCAACATCGTGAACGGAGACACGACTCATAGGTCAGACAGTGTCGAGGATAGGAACGGCAGAAACTATCAGAATGACAGGAGAGCATGGAATCCTGGCATTTCATTCCTGTCATAATGGATTGAAGGATAGGAGAAACTAATCCAACATATCAGCACTTAGCATCTTGCCTTAAAACACATGCCGCTGGCACTGAAAATTGTCTGTGTAGCAGACATACTCTGCTGATATGTAGGAATGCAAATACCATACTTCTGATCACAAAAAAAAAAAAATACCAGTAACGGCATCTGTTAGGCTGGTCTCTCAGAGCAAAATTTGCAAATTTTTATTTGGAACACTAAGGTAAAAGGACTGTTTCCTCAAAACAATCCAGTTGCTAAAAATGTTATGTAATAATCCCAATGAGTCCAGTTTAATTAGTGCGATTTGACTATTGCAGGTACTTAACATGTAATGTAAAAAGTCAACATTGTGACCGAAGTTTTTAGATTGGCTGCCATCTGATTGGTAGTATGTCATTGTCATGGTGACAATTATAATGAGGTGCTGTGTATGGTTGTTCGGAATCTGGTGTTAGGGAAAGAGGCCACTAGCACCAAAGTTTCTAACACTTGGGCTGTCCCATCTCTCCCAGCTTGTATATTCTCTGCACACATTTAATTTTCATGTAAACTTAGATTCCTAACTAGCAAATTCTTTACTGTGTATAGTGGACCTTTCAGAGTGAGGCGGATTGTCCATGAAAATGCTGTACTGATTGAGACGATCAAGGGAAAACAATCGCGTGGGCTTCATCACATTTCTAACATCAAATTGTGGAAAAGTTAAGGATAGATAGAAAGTAGGCAATTTATGGTGGATAGTCAGTGTATTTATTTGTGGTGTGTAATGTTGTGCAGGGTCAAATCGAACATAAGAATTTTCAGGTGGGATGTCAAGAAGTATGACGGAATACACTGGTCGAATGAGTCATGAGCAGGAGTCGACAGAGTGGTGCATGTAGGTATTTTTTGTCATATGAATAAGGATCAAGCAGAAACGACGTAATGATTAATGAGTGGATAAAGATGGTAGATAGAGAGAGAAGCGACGTGATAAATAATAGGGGATAAAGGTGATATTTAAGGAGAGAAGCGACGTGAAGCAGTGTGATTAATAAAGAGAGATTCGACGTGATGAAACAGTGGGAAAGAAAGGTGAGTAGAATTAATAATGTGGAGATGTCTTAGATGTATGTTACAGAGAGGCCTGTGTATGCTGCAATCGAGATTGATGCGAATGGCGAAGGAAGACCAGGAAATGATGGAGTAATGGACGGACGGAGAGCCGAAATACGAATGAAGAGATGAGGACAACTGCACAACGTGAAAGGACATAAAGGGAGTATGAGATCCAGATGGTGAACGTTGTGGGATACTGGCATAAGATGTAATATAAGTGTAAATCTAATTCTTACCATAACATTTGCAAAATGAAAAAAATAATTTTTGGTGTTGTTGTTGAAGCCTGGTACCAGTATAACTTGAAAGGGTACAGTACTGCACAACATTGAAAATAGATACAACATACTTCATTATTTTTGTCAGAACAACACATTTTTTTTGTAAAATAAGTCAATTTCAATTAATACAGCCATGCTGGATACTAGTGTGGGAAAGAATGACAATTTATTTATTTAATTGATCACATGTGCACTCCCACAAAGTAAACCCCTACATCCAGTTTGGTGAGATCTGTGAAATGAATGCATGTATGGTCGTCTGCTAACCGCAGATAGTGAATGTGAATATATGATCATCTTTGAGACGGTACTTGGGTCACCTTTGGTGGGACCAAAGAGATGAAATTTACCTGAGCTTTGAGTGCCTGAAATGTGGCTGACCAATACGGTAGGAAGGGCTCCCCCACTTCGGCAGAGGTGCGAGAGGACCTGAAGAACGGCCATGTTTCACAACTCTGCCGCTGGATCTAGTGTTGGTAAGACCTATCTTAGGCGTGCTCCGTAAGGACGAAAGAGTGGAGATATGGTATGCATGTGAAATACTTAAGAGTAGTTTAGAATAATAATTTCTCTATTACAGGAACTTTTGTGGGGAGAATTAAATGTCAGGCAGGTAATATTAAGGGGACCGTAGTAATCTTCAGAAGTGACCAACGGTCACAATGAAACCACGTGTAGCAATAAGTTGAAATACTTCCGAGTGCTTAAGTTAAGCTGAATTACTAGCGTATGTACTGTATGTTGGAAATATTTAAGAAATGGCGTGTGCAGGACTTGAAATTAGAGACGAGTACTTCCACGTGGTGAGTACTGTGTGAGTCTCAGTCTGTGAATGAGACAAAGGATAAAGAGAAGTACTCGTCCATGGTATCAGTTGAGGACTCGCGTGTGTGATGAATATGTTCTTAATATTACTTTGCGTGTTATGCTTCTGTGTGACGCTTGATTCAAACTATAATACACTGAGAGAGAAGCAAGGTGAGTCAGCCGTCTATCCAGCAATGCCACTTGGCTTGCATTGCACAGGAAGACGTTCGTAGTAGGAAAGAAAAGTTACGAAGTGGGGCAGTGTCGTGTGAAACTGGGATGAATTTTAATTGAAGTAGGAAAGCTGAAGGTGATGGGATTATAACGTTGTGACTATTCCTTGTTTTGTATTGTATGTTGCCGGTGTGATGTATTTCATGAAATTTAAGTATGTGTGGTTTGCGTGGGAGAGTAGCAAGGTAGTTTCAGAGGTAGTGGGTTATGCATGTTCCTTTTGTACCGCTCGGTCTTGAGGAAAGTTTCGTGATGATGGTTGTGAGAGTCGAAGTGTGAGATATAGCAAAAGACCACCATCCTATCCCGAAAGTGCACTGTAGCGTCAAATAATTACGAGACCATAAGATAGAGAATCACCAATGTAAAACCATGCCCACTGGGCGGAATTTCTCATGTTATTGTTGTAGGTTATAGAATTTGTGTGTTTAGGTTATAGAATCTATCGGAATAAATAAGATAGTGGAAAGAAAAATATTTGTGGCCTTTTCCTTCGAATTGTGTGTTGTCATGATATTCAGAATTTATAATGTGTGCGCTATTCATATTCAGTGCGATGGCCAAGTGTTGATAAAAGCCGTTAAATAAAAAAAAGAAAATGTGGTATTGCCGATGCTTAGTGAACAGTCAGATTAGTGTAAATTACTAAAAGTCAGATGTGCGTTTCCGTTGCGTAATATTCATACAGAAGAATAATTTGTAACTTAATTGTGAGTACTAGAGTTCATGTTACTCGATAAATAAGAATGAATCCACTCGCTTGGCAGACCACTCATCTTGCAGGCCTGACTGCTTGATGCCACTTGATGCCACAGTATGAGCAAGGCTTGTGGCTGCCTCTCAAGCATATTTCATGACAGGTGGATTGGTCGTTGAAGCACTATACCATGGCCCGCACGTTCACTGGATCTGACGTCCGCGGATTTCTTTCTGTGGGGAAAGTTGAAGGATATTTCCTATCGTGATCCACCGACAAAGCCTGACAACATGCGTCAGCACATTGTCAATGCATGTGCGAACATTACGGAAGGCGAAATACTCGCTGTTGTGAGGAATGTCATTACACGTATTGCCAAATGCATTGAGGTTGACATCATTTTGAGCATTTATTGCATTAATGTGGTATTTACAGGTAGTCATGCTGTAACAGCATGTGTTGTCAGAAACGAAAAGTTCACAAAGTGTACAAGTATTACATTAGAACAACTGAAATAAAATGTTCAAACGTAATTACTCGTTACCAACTTTTTGTGTAAAATTGTGAGACATATGTTTGTGACTATTACAGCGCCATCTGTAACAAAGCGAAAAAAGTGGTTCAACTAAGACATTCATATTTCTTTACGTACTAAACGAATATGTAATAAAAAATGGGGGTTCCTATTTTAAAAAAAACGTAGTTGAAATCCGTGTGACCTATGACAGCGCCATCTATCGGGCCAACCATAGCGCCATCTGGTTTCCCCCTTCAAGCTAGACAAGTTTCAGGCTTTGTAGTATTTTCGTTTGACGATTATTTCGTGAGATATTTGGCCCGGTCACGATCACTGGGCCACCCTGTATATTTCCGGATTGGTCGGCTTAGCCATTCTCCCGTTTGTAGGAGTAACGCTGATTGGTGGACTATTTCTGACGCAATGAGCTGGAGGAGTGAGGGAAAGACAGCGGATGATACACCCTTTCGCTTTTTGCGAGGAGGGATGTTGTTCCGGTGACGCTCTTGTAGCGGGAGCACATAGCGGGAGCGAGTGCGATCGTGCGTGTATGCAGAGAGCGAGGAAGAAAGTCTCTACTCAGTACCGCACTGAGAGAGCGCCTCTGTCGCTAGCGAATCGGAGTGATGCTCTATACAGAGTCGCTCATGATTAAGCGTTTGTCCACTGTGTTGGCCGCGACACTTAATGTGCGGTGTGAACACAGACAGAGTATTAGTTAGCGCCTGCGAGCGAACGTTGAGTGGCATCGTGTTGGACTGGTTATCTGACCGGTGTACTACGCCAATAGTTAGACTGGGGGCAGATAGGAGTCCTTGACTTCATCAAGGCTTAGTGAGAGTTCGATTGGCGATGGTCAACCCAAATAGAAATAAATAGTTTTGTTATATTGCAGTGGCGAGAGACGCAGGCAGCAGGCGTCGCAGCTCACGGTATTGTGCACTACAACGTAGGCGAGCCCCATCTTTCCTCCATTAGAAATAACATACTTCATTCACGTCACTCCATTACATTTCTCACGTGAAAGCCTCGACCATACTTAGAAATATTCAATTGGATAATTATTCAAGTGCAGTAGGCACGGCTCTCGGCCATTCTGCTGAGTAAATAACATTCTTAAAGAAAGGGTATAAATGAGCTTTCCCACTCTTTGTATATAAATGTCATCAACAGGATTCCTATCCATAAGAGGTAACCTCCTATTATGAAAAGAACCCGGAAATTTGTGTATCAGTTTATAAATAAAAGTTTCACTTGATTTTCTTAAATTTTGCAATAAATAATATTTTCCGTTCGTTTAATGTTTTTCTGACTAGCAGTACTCCAGTACCCGAGTATCCCACTAGTTACGTAAGAAAATAGAATATTTTTGTGTCTTATCCTTACAGCGGACGACTCCAGAAGATATTTATTGCTGAAAGTTTTTCAGGCATTTCTTTTTGGTACGTTATGAGCGGCTGTCTGACTTCTGTAGTAGTGTGGGGTGGAAATTGCTTCTTGCAGGAGCCAAAGGGTACTTGTCAGATCAATCCGCCAATCCGTCAACTCGTCAACGTAACACCCATACACTGACAGAGGTTGGAGGTGTTTGCTCTTACATGGGGAACATAACTGGCGACCTGGTCTTGTACGAGTGTACCACACGACAGAGGGCCCATTAGCTGCTTCCATCTTGCTCGCTGGTGCATCCCGAGTCGAACGTTCATCTCACATTCTTCTTCGTGCGCTGAAGAGACGACTGTAGACAAACCACCGATTGACTTTAATAGATTCGCGAGCTGATGGGAACGCGTCTTGTTCCATGACATCTTATATACTTGTAGTCTCACTTTCGTTAGATCTTTGGAGAGCGCTGGTCCTGTTCAAAATCTTACGGTTGTGCCTACCTATCTTCTTGACATAAAAAAGATGCTATTTGCAATCATCTTGCAGTGTTATATTCATTGGTTGTCTCGATATGAAATTTTATCCGAGCCTATGCGTGCTATTCACTTACTTTGTCTGCTTATTTTCCTTCTCTTTCTATTAAGCAAGAAATTTTTACAAATAGGTTAAAAGTTTTAAAGGTTGTTAACGGATCAAGTTATTAATTTCATTTACACCATCTAACTGTCTTGGGACTTAAACTAAGTGCGAAGAAGTTCCAAGTAATTTTAGTACTGCACAGGATATTAACTCTGAATCCTGCGACCCCTATTGTTCTCGTCGGTATCCCAGTACCATATCACAGAGAGTGAGAGCTTTTGTTACGATTATGAAAGATGACAGATATCTAATCTCTGACGCGAAAGACGTGGTACACGCACATTGACGAACCGATGTAGTAGTTCCGCAATTTTTCTGGCGGCAACCAACCTAACTGAACGTAGGAAACAGTGATATGTTCCAATAGATGGGTGACGGGTGTTAAGCACACATGAAGTTATGGTTAGTTCTAACCGTCTAGAGTTCTCGCTAAGAGTGCCGTGTTGGATTACATTGCAATAGTGGAGGTTCGGCACAGCTAGTTACTGCATAATTTTACGTTTACCGTTCATACTGTTGACACTCTAATACTGGAGGTTCGTTAGAACGAGTGATGAAGTAACTTTTCGTCTCACATACTGTGGACATATGCTCCGAAACTTTTATACCCAATATTCTGATGTGTAGTTGCGATACAGACTCGACGGATTGATGACACAGCTACTTACATCTGTAGATAATCCAGGGAGTTCGAAACCAGACGAACTGTAGAAATGTACAAGTGAAAGTGGAAAATAAACGACGTATAAAATTTTTTAAATCAAATGTTGCTGAATTCTTTCGCGCCGAATGAGATAATATATATTTTCTTTATTACAAAATCTGGCCAATTGCAAATCGTTTAGAACCTAAGACAGTGGTATAATTGTTTAGTTCTTATCTTCCCAGAACTTCATTTGTTGGCTGATAGCCTGCCTCTGTTCATTTTACATCACTCACCTAGGCTGTGGTTTTTGTTGTTGGGTAGGAGATGCTGTAGTACTGATCATTAGCCTGAAATTTTCCCCTACTGTATGGTGTCTTCTGTAATGTTTTCTCGCATTTCTTCTTGTCCTTTCCAGCCATCTTATGGTATTCTTTAATTTGAAAATGAAATTAAAATTTTTAAGTGAGGCTTTTGTTATTCATTCTGTAAATATGACTCTACAACTTCAATTTCCTCTTGCTTACTGTGTCAGTGATTGTTTCTATGTTTCTGTACAGATCTTCGTTTCCTCTCTTCGTCCAGTTGTTATCTTCCTAGTTTCGTGGATCTAAAATTTTTGTGAGTATTTTCCTTTCTACTTTTTCTAGTTTTTCTTGTTCACATCTTTTAGTATTATGCTTTCAGATCGGTATATTGCATTAATTACTGTTGCATAGTGATTAATGTAGGTCTAGAACGATAATGATCAACTATTACATCGGTTTTTGATGAGTTTGGATGATAATTCCATTTTCTTATTTCGTTTTATCGTAAGATATTTGTTACCCGGTTTTAGCCGCGTTTTGTGAAGTGTTTCTGTCTTTGTATCCGTTTTGTCCTTAGAAATTATTGCAATACCATCAGCAAAAGCGAGACATTTCACCTCAAATCTTCCTCTTCTTTGTTTTAGATGGATTCCTTCATTTTCTCTTGTACAACTGTATCCAACTCTCTGATTGCCTTGTCTAAGACCAGACTAAAGAGAACCGACGAGAGCCCATCGCTGTGCGGGGCACCTGAGTTACTTTCGAAGGGTTCAGAAACTTCTTCTAGAAATTTAACTTTTGAAGTTGCGCCTGTGAGTGTCTGCATGACTAACAGTCTGATGGTTTTGTCGATATCTGCCTCTGATTGCGTCAGAAATACTGTCTGTCTGTATACAGAACCATAGGCTTTTTGTAATCAATGAGCGTGCAAGGTTCAAACAAAAATACACACCTTACATTGAATTCCAGAAATTATTCTGGGTAAATCAATATGCCACACGACATGGTTACGTGAAAATATACGGATTTGATGGATATGCAAATCGAATAAACAGGACAGCATTTTGTTAATATAAACCACTAACACACACACACTAGTAACTGCAAGCAAGTAATTTCCCAAAACCGAGTTACGACACGCAGTTCTGAGAAAAGGAAAATTTTATGACACCAATGCCCGTCCCACTTTCGGCCGAAACCTTCACGGTGGGACATTTAGCAGACACAATGCGACACCGGAGTTACTACGCAGGTCAGCGGCGAAAGCCAACCTTGTCTCTGCTTTTAACCATGACCCTTCGGAAAGCATTTCTACAGGAACACAGATGGAGTTGGCAAATAAATTTACGAAGAAATCCAAATGAAAAAAATTGGTGACACAATGTGGCGACCTGCGTAAAAATCCACGTGAAAAGAGATTGTTTGTTTGAGTATTACATAGCAGAAGTTAAACTCTGCTCTAAGAAAGAAACAACGACTGTAATAGGCTACATAAACTCTAGTGGGTGGAGTTATAGTAAGTACGAACATTCTGAGTGATCAGAAAGACAAAGCGTAGCGTCCAGCTTTGATATAGGCAAATTGCAGACAGAGAACTTCGCCTCTTCTATTGCAGCAAATCGTCGAGTGTTTGAGCAAGGCGACTCGCGCGGCGCTGAGGCAATTGCGAGAGTTATTATGTGAACACTTGTTCACACGCTCTCCTTAACTCTTGAGGAATTAAAATGAAAAGTCTCCTCGTAAGGAGAATTGCACCGAGCACTGCCAGTTAACACTTGCGAGCAAACGTGAGCGCAACCACATACACGCTGTTCCAACCAAATAGCATGTACCACGCCAATTAACTTAGCTAGAGAATAACTAGGAGTCTCAGCTTCGCCGAAGACGTGGGAACTGTATCAGACTGGTGTTTAACAGGGGAAAGAGATTCAGAATAGTTTCTCACGTTCACAGCTCTCGCCGACTGCAGCCACTGCCGAAAGTTAAGCGAGCGCACTCACGCTACGCCAGCAAGTGATATTCAATTGGCACTCAGAACTGCTGTCATCTATGTCTCTCCTATTTTTCGTACTTTCAACCGTGACCTGCAGTTAAACATATTCACGACTGTCAGGCTTAACTGAAGCAAAACTCGAGATATCCGATTCAACGAAAAGAATTGATCAGCCATTGTAGAGTGATTTATACCCTAAATTTAATGAATTGTTTTCATTGTGTTAACGTCTTTCTGATTACTCTTTATCGACCCCCATCCATTTTTTGGTTACTTTAATCGTGCAATTCAGCTTAATTGTCATCTCTGGCTTCTACTGTATTTAATTTGTTTGTATTTTAGCGACCCCTAGACATGGTCATCAACCATCTTACCACTAAAGGACCTTAGAATAGTTAGGAATTTCGCTTCACAGTTGTGAACACCCAGTATCAATATTTCAACAACGTGTACACATTTCAATTATGATGGATATCTCATAAAGTCGTACTTAGAGTAAAAAATAAATCTAAATAACGACAATCTAAGATTTTCAGTTTTTGCTAACATATATTTACACCTGAATCCGAACTGTAATTTGTGTTAGCGATTACGTTTCCTTTACACGGAGTGTAGTGAAATCATAATTGAGATCATTGTCTGATTACATAACTGACTGTACTGTATGAAATGTCGCCTTAGAAAAATTATATATGACTGTGCTTAAACTGATACACAATATTTTTTAGCGCAACGCAATCTGACAAAAGAATAGCCCTGACTAACATTAACCTATACCTTTCACAAATCACTTACCTCACAAACATCTTCGTTACTCGAACTACTGCAACACAGCGAGCGCCACTACTGCCAGCTAAATAAAAGATTCAAACTACTGAAGGCACTAACTACTGATAGGCATAGTTAGCAAATGAAAGATTTTGATAGAGAACAAACAATGTATTTACCTTAATAGTGTTCAAAAGTCATAATATATATATAGCAGTTCATGACATCCGGTCTTACAAATGTATTGTCTCTGATTGATACACGTCCAGATCATCCGCTCTCAAAAATCCGCGATCTCACTTCCCCACATCCACCACTGCTGGCGGCTCAGCTCCAACTGCACAACGCTACACTCTATTCACATCCAGCTGCCCAACACTACAATGGCAGGCACCAATGCAAACTAGCCACATACTGCACACTGCACTGCCAGTGATTTTCATAGAGAGCGCTACGTGGCGTTACCAATAAGAAAACCTAAACAGCTTACTTACATAGCCCCCATGCTTCCCACAAAAAATTATACAAGTTGTTTTGGCCACTGGCCAACACATATTTGTTAAAATTTTTTCACATTTACAATAACAAAGAAATCAAATGCAAACACTTATTCATACAATGTTGGTCAAAAGCTTAAATTTTATCACAGTACATAAAGACAGTCGTGATCATTCATCACAGTAAAATTGCAGTTTTTTTTTCTCAAAGTCTGAGCAGTAAAAGACAATGCACATGGAAGTAGTGGATTTCAGTGCAGTCTTGAAGAAGTAGTGTTGTCCTTCCAACAGAAAGACAGTGCTGACTCTTGACATGCAGACAGGTAATGGTCCACAACAGAGCAAACCCACAGCAGAGTCAGTCGAAGTTTTGAAGAATATTGGTAGGTAGGTCATCACAGAGCTGACCCACTATAGTCTTGGTAGAGATTACGGTAGTGGTGGGCCACCAGAAGTGCAGACCCACTGCAGTCCTTGTAGAGACGGCAAGCAGCCTTCTGTAGCGACTGTGCAGGTGCACAATCACCACTGAAGAGTCTTGCAGTAAATATAGCAAGTCCATGAACCACCTCTTGTGCACTGACAAAAAATTTTTTTTCTTGAAACATCCTTAGAACCAGCAACCCTGTTATCCAGTCCCTTGCTGAATTATTAACAAACGTGCAAGCACTAACAGTCCCAACTTCTCACATGCTGTGCATATACTATGACCAACAGAACCGTGTGCAGTGAAATGATACTTAATTTGAAGAACTGGTGCCTACACAATTATAAATTTATAACATAAGAATACAATTACAAAGGTATAAAATAAATCATTAAAGAACATAACAGTACAGATAACACTTATAATAACACAGGCTTTACAAAAGAATATAAATCAACATATACATCAGTGTTACAGGAATTATGACATAAGTAAATATATAAAAGATCAGAATACCTTTTGAAACATCAACTTCACACATGAGCATTAAAACAAAACAGAATAAATAATGTCTAAACATCTTTACAAAGTAAATAACATATTATCAGAAAAATTCTACAACGTAAATCTTATTAGCTAAACACATAAAGACAGGAAAAACACAAATTTACATAGCATAATAACACAAAGGTACAGGACAGGGTTTGTTTTCAGTGTGACATTTGGTACTGCAGTCCAACCCAAAACTTCATTCCATAGATCTTTCGACTTATTTCAACATTTGTTTCCACCAAAAAAATCCTACCCAAGCATGCTTTCTGTATTTATATGTTCACATATTTCTTACCTAATTATTTATTTTCCATTATCTTACCTCATCATTTATTTCCAAGAAAATCCTACCTAAACCTGTTGTCCCTAAACCCTACTTTTTTGTTCATATCCTCTTTCAAAATACTTTTTTGGCCAAACCATTTTCTTATAGCTTCTCAATGCATTTCTTCCAATTCATCACAACTCGTTCTCTCATATAACCTAACTCATCTTAAGCTAACTTAAATCTAGTAGGCTCAGATGCTAAACTAAGGGACAAGGCAATGCAAAAGCACAAAACAATTAACACAAACAGCAATGACAAAAAAATGCAAATTGGCAAAGCAAGCAGCAATATATATAAATATGCAAAGCACATGAAACATTACAACTAATATGAGCCAATGTGCAGCAACAAGAAAAATAAATCAGTAGTAAAACTGCCATAACAGAGTAATACAAAGTGAAATTCAGTAGCACTATGCCAGGCAAACAGCAGCAGCAAATGCAATAACTAATACCTAAACATGACAAAGCTCAAGCAGAAAAAATAGTACATTAAAGACAACAATCGAGATGAGGGAAGTGTCTATTCACATCTTAATGTCTGTGTAATTAAATGGTGCACCACAACTTATTATACAAAAGAAATTATCAACTACTTGAAAATAAAATTATGTATGCAGATCCTGTTATTAGTCCCTTCTTATTATTCTTTCCTTTCCAAGTGCTCCTTTTGTGTTAGAGAAATATGGTACCAGTGTGTAAAGTTGTATAAGCAAATACCATATTAGGTAGGGCTCCTTGTGCTTGCCAAACACATGGTACACAAAGTAAGTGTGTATCCCCCTGAGGATTAATGTAATTATACCCTCAGGTGTTACAGATTACAGCAATATAATGATATGTATCACGGAAAACTTTCTTTGTAATTCAAAAATCTTGAAAAATAAATGGTTTAAGTACAAAATTAATCACTCAAATGCGTGTCCTGTAGCGCTAAATGTGCGTGTTGCTGTAAGATAATTCTGTGGAAGTGTCGTAGTTATCGTCCTCTGTAAGCAAAGTTCTGCTGAAGTCAATGTACTTACCTCATCAGAAACGAAAGTGAAACGCTTTGCGTATAGATATCGTAATTATTACGTACCTTACCGTGATCAAGAAAATACTATGATGTAACGTATTGTTGTGCTACGAAAAAGGCTGTCTCATTGTAGCTATACCACAAAAGTTACTACTAAAACATGTTTTACTTTCCAGAATAATACAGGAAAACTGTGCAGATATAAAACAGATACACCGCAAAAGCAACAATGTAAATTGTGTCACATATTAGTAGCGTCGTGATATAATCGTGTAGCTATCAAAGAAACCAAATGCTAAGTCACCTTTAATCTCACTGAATGTACTTCAAATAAAGAGTCTCTTTTCAAGTAAACCAAAATGTTGCATTAAAATCTCATTAGCAGTATATGTTCTAAGTATCTAAGCCTGATAGTCGTTACGTAATCGTGCAACTAACAAGCAAGAATGTACAAATAACAACTTTGTGTCTTCTGTTCACTATAACAATGCATTCGTAATTTCTGTTTAAATAAGTTCTCTTGGTTCGTGACTGGATATTTAACTTCAAACATTGTTGCATGGTAACAGTTTTTTAAGTCTGACAAACCTTACTAGAAATGTGAAGTGAAAAGTTTTATGGCAAAGACAAAGTTAAAAAGCAGATTATCTTTCAATAAACGGTTTTACGTGTGAAATGTGGTGTAAACCTTTACTCTTCCTAGTACGGAAGGTTTCAAATTCAACGCAATTATCATGTGGTATACGTCGGATTCTGTTAGGTCCATTGTAAACTAGAAAGAATTTGTGACTCATGTGTTTCTTCTTATGTGACAATGAATGAGCTTTAATGAGAACTTTCTGACCAATATTTAATTTCTTTGCATTTGCTTTAGCGTGTAGTTTTCTCCTTTTGTCTGCTGCAGATTTTATATTTTTAATAGCCAAATCAATTATGTCTTTGTGTCGAAGTTTACCTGTATTCGGGAAAGGTACAAGCTCTCTGATTCTGTTCGGTGGTTCTTCAATCTTCAGTACAAGAGTAGGTGGCAAAGCAGTGGAGTCATGAGGCATTCAGCACGCTTTGAAATAAGTGTAAATATCTGTCCCAATGCTGATGCTTTCTGTGACAATAAAGTCTGCAAAGCTTATTGATTTCTTTCATAATCCGTTCAGACGGGTTACAATGTGGTGAGTACAATGAAATAAAAACAGGTTTGATTTTATAGTTCCGAAGCATCCGTGAACAAACAGCAGATCTGAATTGCGGTCCGTTATCTGAAATGACTTTACTAACGTGTCCAACTTCACGTAAGAAATATTTAACAATGGCGTTGGATACAGACTGTCCAGTGGCTTTACGTAACGGAGTGAAAGAGACAAATTTTGAAGTAAGTTCAACAGCGACTAGAACGTACGAAAATCCATTCGATGTTGTGACAAGGGGTCCCAAGAGATCAACAGCAGCAAATTCTTTTAATTTAGAAGGAATGATAGGAAACAACGGAGCACGATGTGAGATAGTAGATGGTTCCGCCTTTTGACAAAGTTTACAAATAGACAAGAGTCTTCGATATCTCTTTTCCATATTGTTAAAATAACAAGTCGTTCGAAGAATATGATAATATTTTCGTGGACCAAAATGTGCGTAGCTGAAATGAATGTACCAAATGAGCTTATTAACAAAATCACCTGGAATGCAAAATACCCATAGCTTGTCATCAACAGTGCAGCGTCTGAACAGTATGTTGTTTCTAACCAGATAATAATGCCGAATCTGAGTGTGTGTCTTTTCATGCCATTTACTTTTGGTGTCTTTCCAAATCGGATCTTTATCTTGTTCATGAGCAATGTCCTTTAAAGATGTGGTGATGAAGTTTCCAAAGACGACTTTCTGAATGTAAAGAATACTGAAATTTATCTCGAGGTTGCCTTCTGTGTTACTTTTCTCAAGCCCATCCGGTGCGCGTTACAGTGCGTCCGCAACAATGTTCTCCTTGCCGGGAATGTAGACAACTGTGAAGTGGAATTCTTGCAGAAACAATGCCCAACGTTTTAACCTGTCATGATTTAATTTTGAAGACATAAGAAATTGTAATGCACGATGATCACTGTATACTTTTACGTGCTTACCAGAAAGAAAGAAACGGAATTTGTTAAATGCCCAAACGATAGCTAAAGCTTCTAATTCAGTAACGGAATAATTTTTTTTCAGATTTTGTTAGCACTCGGCTAGCAAAAGCAATCGTTTTCTGAACAGTAGTGTCATTTTCTGTCGCTTCTTGAAACAAATGGGCACCAAGACCGACTTTAGAAGAATCTGTGCTAAGGCAGAAATCTTGTGACAGACCTGGATGAGCTAGTATTGGCGCATTTTGTAGCGATCCTTTCAAAGAATTGAATTCCAACTGTGCTTGTTCGTCCCAGTTCCAAATAGTATTTTTTCCAGTGAGAGAACAAAGTTTTGGTGTAACTAGAATTTGCATCTTCAGAAAACGACGGTAAAAATTTACGTGACCTAGAAAACTGCGGACTTGTTTTTTTTTTATTATTTTTGATGGAAATGGAATGGCTCTGATTGCTTCTAACTTTTCAGGATCCGGCTGTATGCCTTCAGAAGAAATAATATATCGCAAAGACTTCACCTTTGTCCTACCGAATTCAGACTTTTCCAAGTTAACCGTAATTCCAGATTCTGCATAAATATGTAACACGCTGTTGAGGATGCGATTGAGTTGTTCCCATGAGCCTTCTGCTATCAGAATATCGTCCACATATAAGGTGATGTGACGTTTTAAGAACTCAGGTAATATGGAATTTAGCCCGCGAATGAACGCTGCCGAAGAAATGTTCAAACCATAAGGAAGTTTCCGAAACTGATAACAAACGCCGAAACAAAGGAAAGCCGTGCATTTTCTACATTCTGGATGAAGTTCGATCTGATAAAAGCTGGATCTGAGATCAATAGAAGACAACACTTTTACACCATTAAAATTCTGAAGAAGTTCTTCCAACGTTTGCAGCCTGTCTGTTTCAGGAATGATGATAGTATTGATTCGTCTCGAATCTAAGACAAGCCTGATCGATCCATTTTTCTTCTCAACAACATGTAATGGATTGTTGTATGAGCTTACTGCAGGCTCAATAATGCCCTCGTCAAGCATAGATTGTATTTCTGTTCTAACGCGGTCCCTATAATGTGCCGGAATTACGTATGGCCTAACACAAATTTTTGTATGCTCACGAACACGAAATTGGTATTGAAATCCCTTGATTGTTCCTGTTTTGTGAGTAAAAACTGTGGAATGTGCTTGTAAAATCTCAAAAAGGTCTTGCCTATCAGTGTCATTACAATTCTCAATTGTTTGAATTTTATTCTGAATTAACTCATTAGTATCAAATGCGCCGTCAATATCATCCCTGTCAGTACTTGCAGAGTGATTGTTAGTGTCAATTTCCGTCGAAAATTCCGAACTGTTGTCTAACAGGAGATAAAGCCGATTAATTTCTTCGTCATGATTTGAAATCCAATCTTCAAATTTCAAAACTATTGACTTACCTTCTTCCTCTAAACTTATTTCAGCATCGTGAAAGTTTAAGATTGCTTTGTATTCATTAAAAAAGTCTACTCCCAATATAATTTCCGTAAACAATGGAACAATAAGAAAGTTCATCGAGAAACTGTGGCTTTGACAAAAGAATTCTAAGTTGGTTTGTTGGCGTACGTCTACACTGTTTCCAAAGATTGCACCATGTAATTTAATCTTACGTAACGGAAGTGTGGGGCAATCGTTCGATTTGTTGCATTTGCTAAAGGCTCTTTCACTAATTACTGAAATGGGACTGCCAGAGTCAAGTACTGCCGTAAATTTTACGTCATTTACAGTAATGTGAATCACAGGATATGCAATGTTGTTATGTTTTACGTCGTGTTGCTGGAGTAAGATGTCCCTAATGTCTTCCATTTTTACGTAATTACTAGCTGCGGCAGCTGCGTCGTCAGTTTCAGAAGTACGTTTTGTGGCTGCCAGCAGTATGAGTCATTGCCTATTGTCTCTTTGATGGCGCGCTTCGTTATTGGGATTTGGAGACCTAACTTCTACAAATTCACCTTGTCGAGAGGGCCCTGCCCAGTTTGAATCCCGCCAATTCTGATGCAATTCAGGTCTGTCGTTATGGTCATAACGTCTGTCGTCATGTTGGTAGATTCCATAGATTCTTTCTTGTCGGTCACGTGGTGGAGAATTTCTCCCTGAATCGTAACTGCATGCTGGACTGTTGCGTCTAAAGTTACTCTGTCTCCCTAGATAATAATTATTTTGGTTCCCATATTGTCTGTTTCTCTGATAGTCTCTGTGATAGTCACTACCACAGGGAGGTGATCTTTCCCTGTAATTCTTACTACTCTGCCAACGGTTGTCATACGGGTGGTGTCTGTTTTGGTCACGATTTGTGTTGAGAGAATAGCCTTGTCGTGCCCAGTTATTATTTCTTTCATCGCGGAATTGTGACGGATGTGACCTGTAATTGTTGTGTTCCTGTTTTCGCGTTCCGCAATTGTCAGTGTCAATTTCATATTCTTGTAAGAGTCCCTGCAAAGCTTTAATGTCGTCTTTGCAACGTCCTGCCAAAATAATATGCCGTAAATGTTCAGGTAATTTGATTAAGCAAATGTGGATGAGTTCTGAGGGGCTGTATGGGTTTGACAGGTACTGATTCTTGTGCAACATGTCTTCAAAATATTTCACAAGACTGGAAAATTCAGACTGTTCGAAATGTTTCATCATTTTGATGCTATGTTTTACTCGGTCTTGTGTAGCTTGAGACCAATATGCTGAGAGGAAGGCATGATAAAATTCTCCTTCACTGTGGCAATCGTGAATGACCGATCACTTTCTTACAGCTGGTTCATTCGCTAAATAGCCACACATAAATTCTAATCTGTGCTCTAATGACCAGTTGGGAGGAAAACAATGATAGAATTGATGAAGCCACGATTGTGGATGAATGTCGTTGCCGGAATTCTTAAATGTTTTGAATTTATGTGTAGTAATAAACAGCCTATAGTCAAAATCATCAGGCCGGACGGAGTGGCCGTGCCGTACTAGGCGCTACAGTCTGGAACCGCGAGACCGCTATGGTCGCAGGTTCGAATCCTGCCTCGGGCATGGATGTGTGAGATGTCCTTAGGTTAGTTAGGTTTAAGTAGTTCTAAGTTCTAGGGGACTGATGACCTCAGAAGTTGAGTCCCATAGTGCTCAGAGACATTTGAACCATTTTTTTTTTCTCAAAATCATTATGTCGGCGAGTCGCATGTCGGTTTTCGTTACGTCGTTTCGGCGGTTCCATCTCAAAATTCGATGGACCTTGCCAATTTCTTTCATAATTTCCCAAGTACATCGTGTTATTATTTTGTGGCTGTTCCGTATTTCTATGTCCTTCTTCCTGTATTGGAGCGCGAGTGTCCTCCGAAATACATAATTCTTGTATTATCTGTGTCAGCTGATCCTGTACTTCCCGGATTTCTCTTTGGTGTTGCGTATTAATTTGATTCTGATTTTGTTTGAATTTCCAAATTTGTTCACACTCTCTTGTGTCATTAAAGACTACCGGTTTTGTGTTATTCAGATTATCATCTACCTTCGTAGATAGATTATTTAGCTGATCCGAAAGTTCAACTACTTTCTCTAATAATGAACTAATTTCCGCCATGTGACTTTCTGAACCATTTTTCAGAGTATCTACTGTGTCCTTTAAGTTTTCCTGAGTTTTTGCAAGTTGCGTAACCGAATCGGTAGATGCAACTGATTCAATTTATCTTGCAAGGTCTCATGATTTTCATGAACAATAGTTTGCAGTTCTTTTATGGCTGCTTCGTGATACTGTAATGCATTTTCATGCCGCGAAAAAATAGGTTGAAAATGCTCACAAATTTGTGTTTTTACGTCATTACAGACTTTTTGACATTTCGATTCAATGTTATGTAACTCAGTAGTTAAATCTTCACGTGTTTGTTCAAGCGTGGTGTCTAACTTCCGAAGATTTTGTTCCATTGTGTCTAACTTTTGAAGCTTTTGCTGTGTTTGTCCCTGATTTTGTTCCATTATGTCTAACTTTTGAAGCTTTTGTTGTGTTTGTCTCTGATTTTGTTCCATTTGTTGCATTAATTGCAATAATAATGTATTAGTGTCGGGAATCTTTCTCTATGCTTTTTGGCAGTGCATTTTCACCGGCAACATTCACATTTTGACAAGCAGGAAATGTGTATTGACTCATTTGAGAAAACGGTGAGGACCCAAAACCTGAGTCTACAGTATTTGCAATATTGTGTTCTGTCATTTCGAATTCCTGAGGCGAGCTGTTGCCGACCGATCGATCGATAATGCTTCCCTGTTCACAACTTGTTTCATTGTCTACACCATTATTTGCCGCCAGCTCCATTTCCCTGTGCACAGTTACCAAATTACTACTTCGAATGTCTATTAATAAATTACACAGTGGTGCTGATAAGCTACGCTCGTCGTCACTATTATTTCTCAGTTTACTTTGGACCCTAGTGTCACGTTTTTCACACGCCATTATTGTCACAATATTTCACGCGATAACACAGAAAAGCACAATTTGAAGAGCAAAAATAAGAGAACACATTAATATAGCACTGAAAATAATATCTAGTTAATTGCAAGCACAGCTGCGAAATACTTGGTGCAATTCTACAAAGAATGGCCCTGACTAACATTAACCTATACCTTTCACAAATCACTTACCTCACAAAAATCTTCGTTACTCGAACTACTGCAATACAGCGAGCGCCACTACTGCCAGCTAAATAAAAGATTCAAACTACTGAAGGCACTAACTACTGGTAGGCATAGTTAGCAAATGAAAGATTTTGATAGAGAACAAACAATGTATTTACCTTAATAGTGTTCAAAAGTCATAATATATATAGCAGTTCATGACATCCAGTCTTACAAATTTACTGTCTCTGATGGACACACGTCCAGATCATCCGCTCTCAAAAATCCGCCATCTCACTTCCCCACATCCACCATTGCTGGCGGCTCACCTCCAACTGCGCAACGCTTACAGTGTTGCCAACTCTAAAAAACCCGAGTCGCTAGATTCAATATCAAAAGTCGCTAGAAAGTCGCTAAAACTGATTTTACTAGGGGTGTACTGAAAATTTCGTGCTGTGAATGGTGCAATAAGCCAGTGGAAGGGGGGGGGGGTTATAAAATATTAATAAAAACTGTCTCATACGTAATTGCTATATTGTCTTAATTAAATGACGCATCGCTTGCAACAACATACATATAAAATACGCTAACGTTTAATTAAACATGTTATCATAACTGATGCAACACATAAATTGTTTCAATCACAGTAGTCAAATATACTTGAAATATACAACTATAATTGTAACAGAAGAAAGCAAGAACTCAAATTAGGTTACAAAATATATACATACAGATATGTGAGCTATTCATCGTCGTCACTCAGAAGATCGAATAACTCTTCTGTTTCATGCTCTGACACAACTGCAGTTGATGTAGAGGGTTGAACGTCGCTCAGAAGATGATGTTGCAGTTCGACTGGGTTTGTCGCAAAAGAGTAACTTTTGTTCGTTCCAATAAGCTCCAATACGTCTGACGGTATGTCAAAAGATGCACAATCTTTATTTTGTTACTTCAGCTGGTCTCTCAATATGATCAAAGCATTAATTGTCTTTAATAATAATCTGTTACGTTGTTTGGTTTTTATAATGTTCATAGAACTGAATATTCTTTCCACTTCTGCATTTGAATGCGGTAGGCATAGAACTGTCATTTCTAGCTGTGAAATCAAAGAAAAAGGATTCTCCCCTGCGGCATTTTTATACTGCAAAACCTCACTGCAAAATCGAACAGTGTTAGTAGTGTTATTCCACCTAATGAAGTTGATATTATGCCATTCTTGCAGCATACCATCTATGAAATCTCCACTAAAACCCAATTCTTTGGCTACATCCGCTACAGCATAATTTTTATTCCATTTTAGTGTTTCTTCAACATGCAGCATTGACATTTTTATCGGGATCGTAACGTCATTGGCAGTCTTTGTTGAATTTCTTTTATGAGTTTCAGACTAAACTGAATGCATCTCTTTTTCAAATAAACTTTATTTTCTTCACGCAAACTAGACTCAGACAATTTCTGTTCAAACATAAAGCCAAGGTTCCGATTTGCGTACATAGATTCGCTTGGAACTGGTGTTGTCAACAAATCAACAGTTGGAAAAACTATGTTTTGTCCGAGTGACTGCATGTGAAATACAAGTGTATCTAGTAATTTAGTGGGGGTCATTGTCTTCTCCTTCAAAAGCTTTTATTGCTCTTTGTACGTCTTTTAAAGCATGTTTAAGGTAAAACATGTAAAGATGGAAAATGGAAATGTCGTGTGGCTAGGGCCACCCGTCGGGTAGACCGGTCGCCTGGTGCAGGTCTTTCGATTTGACGCCACTTCGGCGACCTGCACGTCGATGGGGATGAAATGAAGATGATTAGGACAACACAACACCCAGTCCCTGAGCGGAGAAAATTTCCGACCCAGCCGGGAATCGAACCCGGGCCCGTAGGATTGACAGTCTGTCACACTGACCACTCAGCTACCGGGGCGGACATGTAAAGACGATTTGAGTCGTCACAATACATCTTGTACAAAAGATCGGTAGTGTAACAATTGTCTTGAACCATGGCAAGTGAAAAATGTAGCTTTAGTTCTTCCCACTGCTCCAGAATTCCTCGTATTGCTGGTTCAATTGAAAGCCAACGTGTTGCACATACCTTCAGAATTTTTAGTGGCTGTTTTCCACAATTTATTGTCTCATAAACCTTTTTATATTCCTCTTGTCTTTTGGGTGAAATGGAGAACCAATTGTAGGTTTCCCATACAAGGAACTCTATGTTTCTAGGTATGGTATTCACTGAGATGTGCGAAACTACAAGCTGAAGAGGGTGACAAATGCAACGGATCAATACCAAATGCTTCAAACCAAATTCTCTCTTGAGTTGTTCGAAAAGCCCATTGTTAATTCCAACCATTGCAGAAGCATTATCTGTGCCAATTCCTACCGTATTAGCGACTGGAAGTTTGAGATCTTTCAAAGAATTCACAAGAACAGCAGCCAGATTTCTTGCATCTGCAGTTTCTACTACAGCGAGTTTGAGAAATGCTGATCTAATGGTTTGGTTATTTACACTACATTACCGTATAACGATACCTAGCATTTTAGATATTGATACATCTGTGGACTCATCTATTAGTATACTGTATTTTTGGTTACCTATATCTTCAACCAATGATTGTGTAGAATATGGAGCCAGAACTTCAGTTATATTGTTAGTGCACTTTGTGCGATGTAATTGCTTGTTTTTAGCGCCTTCATCACCGGAAAACGCCTTCTTGTACAGTATTCCTAAATGATCTACAGCTAAAATAGAACAATGTTCAGCAATAAATAAAGAAAGGGCGCCTTCCGCTCTGCTTAAAACTGTAGTTTTCAGAACAATTTTCACAGGTAAGGTGGTTTGTGTTTTTTTAAATCAATTTTTTGTTTATGCTTAATAGTTTTCGAATGCTTTCTAATATCACACAATTTAGCATAAAACTCTGTTGCACATACTTGACATCTTGCCTTAGATAAGTCTCCAACGACTGGTTTCAGCCACCCATTGAATTCAGGTTCTGCTCCCCACGCATCCGGTATTTTTGAGTGTACTGCTTCTTCTTCTGCGGTAAATCCATTATGTAAGCCACCACAACATAAGTTTCACCACTTTATAATCACTGAAAATACATTAAAACTCAGGCGAACTAGAGGTCATGAAACAATCTACTCACTCGGTAACTCGATATCAGTCCTATTGTTAATTGTTTAAAACGTAATAATGTCTGAGATACCCCCACCGAATTGTTCTTGCGTTACCACTGTGCATGTGGCAATAATTTGACTGTGAGTTAACATTTCGAAAAATTAGAGGTTGCTGGACAGAAATGTACTTCATTATACTTAATATTACGTATGTTTTTTGTCAATTCGAAAAATAAAGGGCGTTCAAAAGTTGAAGAATTATAGATCGATACGCTTTCGACGATAACAGGCTAGTGGGTTATGAATAATGAGTTGTTCTATAGTCAAGGTTTTCTTACTCTGTAGGCAATTCCCACATTCAGGTTTACTAAATACTGAACAATGCTACATGATCTGCTAAGAACTTAATTTAACTTAGTAAATCTAGAACAAAGTCAGTGTAGTACCCATTCTATAGTTAAAATCTTAGTTTTGTTAATGAAAATACTGGCCCAGTATAGGTTTGATTTGTACTTCAAAAGTCGTCAGTACTCCAAAAGTCGCCAGATAAGTCGCTAAATAATTTTTGTCGCTAAAAAGTTTTTTTTGTCGCTAAGACAAAGGCAAAAGTCGCCATTTCTAGCGACAAAGTCGCTAAATTGGCAACACTGAACGCTTCGCGTTGTTCACATCCAGCTGCCCAACACTACAATGGCAGACAATAATGCAAACTAGCCACAGACTGCACACAGCACAGCCAGTGATTTTCATACAGAGCGCTGCGTGGCGTTACCAATAAGAAAACCTAAACAACCTACTTACAACTGTTGCGCTTTACTCAACTCTGCATGGTGAGCTGGTGTGTTCCTACCTTGCAGGGCGTGGGTTCAACACAAATTCTTAAAACTCTCACAGAGCGTCCTTGCGCAACTGTGGTAGGAAGATAGATCAGAAAGTCTCGCACATGTTAGAAGTGGCCGGCCGTTGTGGCCCAGCGGTTCTAGGCTCCTCAGTCTGGAACCGCGCGACCGCTACGGTCGCAAGTTCGAACCCTGCCTCCAGCATGGATGTGTGTGATGTCCTTAGGTTAGTTAGGTTTAAGTAGTTCTAGGTTCTAGGGGACTGATGACTTCAGATGTTAAGTCCCATAGTGCTCAGAGCACTGTTGTAATCCTGAAGATCTCTTCAAGTGAAAAATTAGCTCTAGGCACGATCAGTTTTTTTTTTCTGAATTTTGTACACTCCAATTGTGTGTCTTGTGTGGTCTTTTATCTTTTCCTGCAGAGCTCTGGATATGATTTTGTAGGTTACTGGAAGTAGAGGTTAGCCTCGGGGTATTGTTGGTGTGCCAACGGCCTTACCACATTGGTAACACCAGTTCCCGTCAGATCACCGAAGTTAAGCGCTGTCGGGCTGGGGTAGCACTTGGATCGGTGACCAACCGATCTGCCGAGCAGTGTTGGCAAGCTTAGTGCACTTAACCCTTGTGAGGCAAACTGAGGAGCTACTTGATTGAGAAGCAGTGGCTCCAGTCTCTTAAATTGATATCCGGCCGGGAGAGCTGTGTGCTGACCACATGCCCCTCCGTATCCCCATCCAGTGACGCCTGTGGGCTGAGGATGACACGGCGGCCCATCGGTACCTTTGGGCCTTCATGGCCTGTTCGGGAGGAGTTTAGTTTTAGTTTTATTGTTGTCTGTCCTATCTCCCTTCTTATGTGGCAGATGGGTTATGGTTTCTTTACAGTCATCCGGTTTCCTTCCTTTCTCCCTGCAGTCTTCAATAAACTTGTAAACGGTTCCAGCTGGCTACTTCACTCCCAATTTCCACGTCTCACCTAACATCGCAATGGTATACGATAGCGGAAATTAGTACGAGGGCAGTTCAATAAGTAATGCAACAAATTTTTTTTCTCGGGCAATTTTGGTTGAAAAAACCGGAAATTTCTTGTGGAATATTTTCAAACATTCCCGCTTCGTCTCGTATAGTTTCATTGACTTCCGACAGGTGGCAGCGCTGTACGGAGCTGTTAAAATGGCGTCTGTAACGGATGTGCGTTGCAAACAACGGGCAGTGATCGAGTTTCTTTTGGCGGAAAACCAGGGCATCTCAGATATTCATAAGCGCTTGCAGAATGTCTACGGTGATCTGGCAGTGGACAAAAGCACGGTGAGTCGTTGGCCAAAGCGTGTGTCATCATCGCCGCAAGGTCAAGCAAGACTGTCTGATCTCCCGCGTGCGGGCCGGCCGTGCAGAGCTGTGACTCCTGCAATGGCGGAGCGTGCGAACACACTCGTTCGAGATGATCGACGGATCACCATCAAACAACTCAGTGCTCAACTTGACATCTCTGTTGGTAGTGCTGTCACAATTGTTCACCAGTTGGGATATTCAAAGGTTTGTTCCCGCTGGGTCCCTCGTTGTCTAACCGAACACCATAAAGAGCAAAGGAGAACCATCTGTGCGGAATTGCTTGCTCGTCATGTGGCTGAGGGTGACAATTTCTTGTCAATGATTGTTACAGGCGATGAAACATGGGTTCATCACTTCGAACCTGAAACAAAACGGCAATCAATGGAGTGGCGCCACACCCACTCCCCTACCAAGAAAAAATTTAAAGCCATACCCTCAGCCGGTAAAGTCATGGTTACAGTCTTCTGGGACGCTGAAGGGGTTATTCTGTTCGATGTCCTTCCCCATGGTCAAACGATCAACTCTGAAGTGTATTGTGCTACTCTTCAGAAATTGAAGAAACGACTTCAGCGTGTTCGTAGGCACAAAAATCTGAACGAACTTCTCCTTCTTCATGACAACGCAAACCTCACAAAAGTCTTCGCACCAGAGAGGAGCTCACAAAACATCAGTGGACTGTTCTTCCTGATGCACCCTACAGCCCCGATCTCGCACCGTCGGATTTCCATATGTTTGGCCTAATGAAGGACTCAATCCGTGGGAGGCACTACGCGGATGATGAAGAAGTTATTGATGCAGTACGACGTTGGCTCCGACATCGACCAGTGGAATGGTGCCGTGCAGGCATACAGGCCCTCATTTCAAGGTGGCGTAAGGCCGTAGCATTGAATGGAGATTACGTTGAAAAATAGTGTTGTGTAGCTAAAAGATTGGGGAATAACCTGGTGTATTTCAATGCTGAATAAAACAACCCCTGATTCAGAAAAAAGTGTGTTGCATTACTTATTGAACTGCCCTCGTATAAAGGCAGGGCTCCTACGAACGTGACTGTGCAATGTGTAAGCATATATGTATCGAATTTGTTAGAAAATTAGTAGGTACATGTAAGACATACAAAATCGTGACAGAGTTTCTTTAACAACACGAGTAACAAAATAAGGCACTTGAAATTCCTGGATGGAAATTGTTATAAAGTCAGTCACTGTCCTGTCGTGTCGTTGTATTGTTAGTACTTTCTCCAACTTCCGTTCCTCCTAGTTACTTCAAAAATAATCTTCGGAACTGATTTTGTCGGGGTTTGTAGTTCTTCAAGTGAAATCGTCTGCCATTCATCGCGCATCGCTCTTTTCAGTCGATATACGACCTCAACTTGCCTTCCGCTGTAATATCACGCCTTGCAAGTGTTCCATATAGGTTTTCCACAGGGTTCAGACCCCAGCTTCGTGGAAGTCAGGGCATGACATCCATATCTTTATCTTCAAACCACCTTTTGGCTATAACAGAAACATACACAAATGCATTACGTTGTTGAAACAGACTTTCGTCCCTAGGTCCTCACACATTCTGAATTATTTCTTTAGAAGCTCAGCGTATAGGTTAGAGTTCATCCTAATGTTCAGCCAAGCAATGCGTGATTTGTCTTTAGAATGGAAGGCTGCCCAAATCACAACACTACCACCACCAATAATTGTGTTCATTATTACCTGCTGCTCTGTTCTCGTATCATGCCAATCCATCCGGCCAATCTAAATTAAACTTATTCGTATCACTGAAAATCACTTTATCCCATTATGAACTCCATGACATATTGTTCAGTAAACTCCAGACTAGCCTGTTTGTGTTTGGAAGTTAGAGGAGGTTTCTCCAGTCGTTACATGAGTGTCAAATGTGTGTCACGTGACGGAAGTCGTACACGTCTGGCAGTTACTTGTGGACTGTAAATCAGCAACACAGTGAGGTTACTAACGGTTTGTGGCGCTTCCTGTGCACAAAAATAACCTTTCCGATGACCCAGATAATTTTCTACTTTGCCATATTTTCCTTTCTGTCTATATCGTGCAACCAATCTAGCTAAATCATCAATCACTGTACTTGAACGGTTAATTTCCTTGGCGACTTCACGATTACAGAGTCCCATTTCCTTGTACGCACAGATTTTTGCTTTTTCATCACGTGATAACTGTTTTCCGCGTAGCATTGTCACAGTCGTAGCTTACATACACAACACTAGTGGTATCTGT
Organism: Schistocerca serialis cubense; assembly: GCF_023864345.2. Taxonomy (NCBI): domain Eukaryota; kingdom Metazoa; phylum Arthropoda; class Insecta; order Orthoptera; family Acrididae; genus Schistocerca; species Schistocerca serialis. The sequence goes on along the minus strand of NC_064639.1, from coordinate 542,385,725 downwards.
TCCCAATCTGCGATGAACACACGTACGCGCTCACTAACGCCGCAAAGAGCCGATTGCCTTTACAGCGGGTTCCACCCTCTGCTACCTGAATCGTTGATGTGTTGTTACGTACTTTACTACTGACATCAAGTGCTGTACCATTTGACAGCATTTGTCGATATACTGGATCTCTTCCTACTGCATATACAGGGTGGTCCATTGATAGTGACCGGGCCAAATATCTCACGAAATAAGGCATTGCCATAGGTCAAACGGATATCAACTGAGTTTTTTTTTAATAGGAACCCCCATTTCTTATTACATATTCGTGTAGTACGTAAAGAAATATGAATGTTTTAGTTGGACCACTTTTTTCGCTTTGTGATAGATGGCGCTGTAATAGTCACAAACGTATAAATACGTGGTATCACGTAACATTCCGCCAGTGCGGACGGTATTTGCTTCGTGATACATTACTTGTGTTAAAATGGATCGTTTACCAATTGCGGAAAAGGCCGAAATCGTGTTGATGTTGTAGTGTAACGACGTATTAGTTTTTCGTTTGATATATGTATGACCATGTGCAGACTTCGTCACCTACGTCAGTTACAACCCACTTCAAAAATGATTCATATTCTTTTAAATTGTCATAGAATGGTTCTTGAACGAAACTGTAAAACATCAGTTGAGTCGTGTGCAAAGAATTACATCACTTGGGCCAATTGGTTTTTGTAACTTTTTCGAATTTAAATTTCGTTTGTTTCTCCTCAGAAATTATATTGACACACGTTATCTTGATCTAATCGATATCAGAATCACACATTAAATAAACTTTTTAGATTCAAAGTTTCGGTGAACGCCGTAAGAATCACGAATCTTGTCAAATATACACTCCTGGAAATGGAAAAAAGAACACATTGACACCGGTGTGTCAGACCCACCATACTTGCTCCGGACACTGCGAGAGGGCTGTACAAAGCAATGATCACACGCACGGCACAGCGGACACACCAGGAACCGCGGTGTTGGCCGTCGAATGGCGCTAGCTGCGCAGCATTTGTGCACCGCCGCCGTCAGTGTCAGCCAGTTTGCCGTGGCATACGGAGCTCCATCGCAGTCTTTAACACTGGTAGCATGCCGCGACGGCGTGGACGTGAACCGTATGTGCAGTTGACGGACTTTGAGCGAGGGCGTATAGTGGGCATGCGGGAGGCCGGGTGGACGTACCGCCGAATTGCTCAACACGTGGGGCGTGAGGTCTCCACAGTACATCGATGTTGTCGCCAGTGGTCGGCGGAAGGTGCACGTGCCCGTCGACCTGGGACCGGACCGCAGCGACGCACGGATGCACGCCAAGACCGTAGGATCCTACGCAGTGCCGTAGGGGACCGCACCGCCACTTCCCAGCAAATTAGGGACACTGTTGCTCCTGGGGTATCGGCGAGGACCATTCGCAACCGTCTCCATGAAGCTGGGCTACGGTCCCGCACACCGTTAGGCCGTCTTCCGCTCACGCCCCAACATCGTGCAGCCCGCCTCCAGTGGTGTCGCGACAGGCGTGAATGGAGGGACGAATGGAGACGTGTCGTCTTCAGCGATGAGAGTCGCTTCTGCCTTGGTGCCAATGATGGTCGTATGCGTGTTGGCGCCGTGCAGGTGACCGCCCCAATCAGGACTGCATACGACCGAGGCACACAGGGCCAACACCCGGCATCATGGTGTGGGGAGCGATCTCCTACACTGGCCGTACACCACTGGTGATCGTCGAGGGGACACTGAATAGTGCACGGTACATCCAAACCGTCATCGAACCCATCGTTCTACCATTCCTAGACCGGCAAGGGAACTTGCTGTTCCAACAGGACAATGCACGTCCGCATGTATCCCGTGCCACCCAACGTGCCCTAGAAGGTGTAAGTCACCTACCCTGGCCAGCAAGATCTCCGGATCTGTCCCCCATTGAGCATGTTTGGGACTGGATGAAGCGTCGTCTCATGCAGTCTGCACGTCCAGCACGAACTCTGGTCCAACTGAGGCGCCAGGTGGAAATGGCATGGCAAGCCGTTCCACAGGACTACATCCAGCATCTCTACGATCGTCTCCATGGGAGAATAGCAGCCTGCATTGCTGCGAAAGGTGGATATACACTGTACTAGTGCCGACATTGTGCATGCTCTGTTGCCTGTGTCTATGTGCCTGTGGTTCTGTCAGTGTGATCATGTGATGTATCTGACCCCAGGAATGTGTCAATAAAGTTTCCCCTTCCTGGGACAATGAATTCACGGTGTTCTTATTTCAATTTCCAGGAGTGTATTATTAATCCGTTCACATAATTCTTCATAAATAAATCTTCAAGACACGTGTTTCAACTTTAGTAGCATACACTATTTTATTAGCTTCCTACACATACAGATATGAACTTGAGCGTTGAGAGTTAGTGACTGACATTTCAATAAGATTAAGCTCTATATGACGTCATTGTTGTACAAAAAGAGTATAAAACTTCATTTTTAATTTTTAGAAGCACGACGCAACAACTCGGTTCCAGGATCTTCTGTTGCTCCTTGGCTGTCGACCCGCGACGTATAGCGGCCAGCAATTTCCTCTCTGGTCGCGGCAACGAAGATGCTGTCCCCGTTCGTTGCGCCGCCCTCTCCGTACATGAAACACTTAAAAAAAAATACAAAACTTTTAGATAATTCACACCTATTACAAATAATAAGAAAACACATAAACAAAACTAAATTAAACTTATAGTCACCTGCAAACTGGGCTGACTTTGGTGGATGGGTGACGCTTAATTTCGTCCCACTACAATGTATGGCTATTGTGATCAAAATGCCCAACGGGCGTATGCTGTGTATGCTGCTCGGTATCTTGGACGGCATCATCCAGGTGTCCGGACCGTTCGCCGGATAGCTGCGTTATTTAAGGAAACAGGAAGTGTTCAGCCACATGTGAAACGTCAACCACGACCTGCAACAAATGATGATGCGCAAGTAGGTGTTTTAGCTGCTGTCGCGGCTAATCCGCACATCAGTAGCAGACAAATTGCGCGAGAATCGGCAATCTTATAAACGTCGGTGTTGAGAATACTACATCAACATCGATTGCACCCGTACCATATTTCTATGCATCCGGAATTGCATGGCGACAACTTTGAACGTCGTGTACAGTTCTACCACTGGGCACAAGAGAAATTATGAGACAATGACAGATTTTTTGCAAGCGTTCTATTTAGTGAGGAAGCGTCATTCACCAACAGCGGTAATGTAAACCGGCATAATATGCACTATTGGGGAACGGAAAATCCACGATGGCTGCGACAAGTGGAACATCAGCGACCTTGGCGAGTTAATGTATGGTGCAGCATTATGGGAGGAAGGATAATTGGCCCCCATTTTATCGATGGCAATCTAAATGGTGCAATGTATGCTAATTTCCTACATAATGTTCTACCAATGTTACTACAAGATGTTTCACTGCTTGACAGAATGGCGATGTATTCCAACATGCTGAATGTCCGGCACGTAGTTCGCGTGCGGTTGAAGCGGTACTGAATAGCATATTTCATGACAGGTGGATTGGTCGTCGAAGCACGCACGTTCACCGGATCTGATGTCCCGGGATTTTTTTCTGTGGAGAAATTTGAAGGGTATTTGCTATCGTGATCCACCGACAACACCTGACAACATGCGTCAGCGCCGGCCGATGTGGCCCAGCGGCTGTAGGCGCTACAGTCTGAAAGCGCGCGACCGCTACGGTCGCAGGTTCGAATCGTGCCTCCGGCACGGATCTGTGTGGTGTCCTTAGGTTAGTTAGGTTTAGGTAGTTCTAAGTTCTAGGGGTCTGATGACGTCAGCAGTTAAGTCCCATAGTGCTCAGAGCCATTTTTGAACATGCGTCAGTGCATTGTCAGTGCATATGCGAACATTACGGAAGGCGAACTACTCGCTGTTGAGAGGAATGTCATTACACGTGAAACGTCCCCTTAGAAAAATTATTGAATTACTGTGCTGGTAAGCCCCTTACGTTATCTGATTTTCAGACAGCTGAGCAGAACTGAACGTACTCAGACATTACTCTCTTTACTTATTCTGATCAACACTAAACTGACACAGAATATTTGTAGCGCACCGCAATCTGACTTTCAAAAATCCCTACAAAAGAATGGCCCTGACTAACATTAAACTATACGTTTCACAAATCACTTACCTCACAAAAATCTTCGTTACTCGAACTACTGCAATACAGCGAGCGCCACTACTGCCTGTTAAATAAAAGATTCTAACTACTGAAGGGACTAACTGCTGACAGGCATAGTTAGCAAATGAAAGATTTTGATAAAGAACAAACAATGTATTTACCCTAATAGTGTTCATAAGTCATAATATATATAGCAGTTTATGGCATCCAGTCTTACAAATTTACTGTCTCTTATGGACACACGTCCAGATCATCCGCTCTCAAAACTCCGCCATCTCTCTCCCCACATCCAGCACTGCTGGCGGCTCACCTCCCACTGCGCAACGCTATGCGCTGTTCAGATCCATCTGCCCAACACTACAATAGCGAATATTTCACCAATGCCAATCAGCCACTGACTGCACACAGTACAGTCAGTGATTTTCATATAGAGCGCTACATGGCGTTACCAACATAAAAACCTAAACATCCTACTTACAGACGTATTACCAAATGCACTGAGGTTGACGGACATAATTTTGAGCATTTATTGCATTAATGTGGTATTTAAAGGTAATCACGCTGTAACAGCATGCGTTCTCAGAAATGATAAGTTCACAAAGGTACATGTATCACATTGGAACAACCGAAATAAAATGTTAAAACGTACCTACGTTCGGTAGTTTAATTTAAAAAACCTACCTAACTTTTCGTCTAAAATTGAGAGCCATATGTTTGTGACTACTACAGCGCCATCTATCACAAAGCGAAAAAAGTGGTCGAACTAAAACATTCATATTTCTTTACGTACTACACGAATATGTAATAAAAAAGGGGGGCTCCTATTTAAAAAACGCAGTTCATATCCGTTTGACCTATGGGAGCGCCATCTACAGGGCCAACCACAGCGCCATCTGGTTTCCCCCTTCAAGCTAGACGAGTTGCGTTCTTTGTAGTTTTTTCGGTTGACACTTATTTCGTGAGATATTTGGCCCGGTCGCAATCAATGGACCACCCTGTATACTGTACACAACTGTTTCATTCGACAATGTTGATTTTCCTGTGCCAATCCGTGCTTCTATACTGATTCCGACTGCTGTATGGGGAAGACCACATCTAGAATGTAACTGCTAGCCGTCCGGATAGTAGGAACGCCGCTGTTGCGGCTACTCACTGACTGCCCGTGGCGGTAGCGGGCGGGCCACGCACACAGCGCCGCCGCAGCCGCTGCCGCCTCCCGGCCGCGGTCCGCAGCTGTCACGCTGTCACAGCGCGGATTCGCGCGGCGTAATCGATTACGCTCCCCTGGTGTGTCGGCCAGGTGAGAGGGGCGCATCATAAATTTAAAGGTGTGCGCCGCCGTGGCGAATGCAGGCCGCTTCTCCCCCGGCGGCCGCGTGCAACCTGTGCCGCGCCGAGCCGCTCCGCGATACACTTCCCTCCTATCCGTCCGTCCGGAGGACAATGCCGATCCTCATCGTCCTGTCTCACGCTCTGCCAAAAGGAGCGCGTGATGGTCTACCCTCCCCTGCCGGAACTCTGTAGAACGTACCAAACGGTTTCGGGTCATAGCCGACGCTCTCCGGTGGCGTGAGAACACTAGATGACTTCTATACCGGAATTTCCCATCTATTCTCCAACCATAACCCATTTTCAAGGGCTTCCGCTTGTACAGTAGGAAAAAGTTTCGTTTGTGAAAAGGAATGTGTTCAGTATGTTTTTAACGCTCTAATAAAGTTAAAAAAGCAACACTAATTAAAACACAAATAACTAATAAAAGAAAATTCAAAATAAACATAAATAAATCATAAAGTATCAATACTACCACCGTTTGTTATTGATTATATAAAATCAACCTTCCGCCTACCGATATAAGGGTTCCATAAATTATCTTTACAAATTATGACTTTAATACCTTTAAAACATATTAGGCATTAAAAAATGATTTTCGATATGTGATAAAATAACTCAAAAGATTTTCCTCATTCATACACATCAATATGTGCACCCTTAGTGGCACGACTAATGTCCACTCGGGGTTCCATTTCTCTCCACATACGATTCATGGTGATTTATCCACATGCACTGCAAATGACTGCCGGCCGGTGTGGCCGAGCGATTCTAGGTGCTTCCGTCTGGAACCGCGCGACCGCTACGGTCGCAGATTCCAATTCTTGCTTCGGGCATGGTTGTGTGTGATGTCCTTAGGTTAGTTAGGTTTAAGTAGTTCTAAGTTCTAGGGGACTGATGACCTTAGGTGTTAAGTCCCATAGTGCTCAGAGCCATTTGAACCATGTGCAAATAACTGCTTTCAAGTCCTGTAGGTCTCTAACCTTGGTTCGGTGCACCAGACGCTTTACAATAGCCCATAGGAAGAAGCTTTAGTGGTGTCAGGTCAGAGGATCGTTGCTGCCGTCCAATTGGATCATCTCGTCCAATCCACCAATCCGGAAACTTTTCATCTTCAGATTGACGGACATTTAGGGATCCGTCAGGTGGTGGCTCATCCTGTTGGAATAGACGTCAAGTTGCAGGTGTTCGAATTCTGGCACAACAAACTCTGGTGACATTTAAAGGCGGCTACACTGAGTCACAGCGCCAGAGATTGCGCCAAAGATTATTATTCCGCCGCCTCCACTGTGTAGTAGTAGTTCAGAGGTTTTCCAGGGCAGTAATAGCTCAGAGGATGTCGAGTGCAGTTGTTCTATTGGCGAGAGAGTAGATGCGGTTCGCTAGGTGTAATGTATAGATGGAAGATGTTGCAATGATCACAGTATTTTTCGCCAATATATATTGAGGTAAAAAAAGTCTTACAGATTTCTTTAATGACAATGCCTCTTGGTCACAGGTTCAGTCAACAAAGCATCTGGCTCGTGTTCATGTATTAGACTTCTAATTCTGGTTTCTATGTGCAATTATAGTATTTCTGGTTTTTCAATTAGTTCTTTGTAAGTGGTGTTTAAAATATCTTTTCGTATTGCGGAAGAACCGAGCCAGATACATGTACGTTGAGTCACACTACCACACACAGAGCAGTTACACTTATGCTTTGTTGTTTCGTAGTTTTTATAGTTGCAGGGGAGTTAATTAATCAATTGTGTTAATGGAAATTCTTTGTCATTCTTTATTTTTATTTTATGCAGTCAGATTGCGTACTATTACTAGTCAGGGCCAACCGGTTACGAGACTTCGTAACCGGACACACAGCTACTAAAATTATTGCATTTATCCTGCATTTTAACTAAGCCCCCATGCAATATGTTTAGGTAAACACCACTGTTGACGGCGGACTTGATGAGAAAGAACGGACCAGTGATGCAACTGTGCATCAGTCCGTTCCAAACATTGACCTTGGGACTGTCTTTTCCCACTTGACATGTAAAAGAGGATGCGGTGAATCCCATATACGAACGTTATGGCGATTCAGTTTGCGGGATACGTGAAACGTTGTCTCATTGGAGAAACATATCTTTTCCAAACAGCCGTTGTTTGCATCAGTCTTGCATAGCAGATCTACTGCAAACTGTTCGCACTAAGATTTGTGCGTAGGCTCTAATGCCTGAAGTAGCTGCGCCTAGTGGGTATACAGGGCGGAGTTCACGCATTGCGCAGACGTAGAACAGATAAGAGGCTCTAAAAGTTACAATAATTTCGCATTGTTTATTACTCCACACCTACCTATCATTTGGAGAAATGTCGTGCAAGTAGAGGATGAATGTTGCAATCACAGAAGAAAAAACTGAAATTGTGGTATCGATAGCTACGATGCCACGGCTTAGGTACAAGTTCTTAGGTTGGCACTACGAGAGCGGACGATCCACACCGACGACAGCGCCCTCTAGCCGGCGCTGTGCAGATCGAAGAGCGCAGCTCGAGATTCAGCCCATTTGATCACGAGCAGACGACCAACCAACATTGTTTAATTTTCATAGCGGGCGAGCCACTACATGTTGCCCGAGACGTTCGACAACGTATGTCGTTTCAGTATGACGGCTCCCCAGCGCATTACGCACCTGAAGCACAGGAGGTATCAGACCTTGTTTACACTGGTGGGTGGAATGGCAGAGGTGGCCCTATTAAAATTGGCCCGCTAGGTCGCCGGATTTGATGTCGCAGTATTTCTTTCTGTGAGGATATTTATAACAGGCTGTGCAGACATGGTCGACCGCGTCGAAACGTCATTCCCCGTAGAAGTTGGCGGTACTAGGTATCAACACTTACTGTAATTGGGAAAACAGATTAACGACCGCCTAGAGCCAAGACCACAGTGGCGAGTTGAGTAGTCCCCTGTTCGATATGTCGGAAGAATACAACGTTGCGAATGGGTTTTCCTATTAGAAGTTAAGAAATACTAGCCTTTCCTACGCTAGAAACATGGTCGCCATTGGATATTCAAGGACCATTGAGTAGGATGTCGTAAATTACGAATTTCTATTCCTCCGATTACAGCAACATCTGTGGCGAAACGAAGAAAATGCTTCGCACAGAACGTATGAAGATTTTTCAGTAATCTGCAATAAAAAACGGGGGTTCCCAATTAAGTTTTCAAAGTTGGCCTCCGCTATCCGTGCACGGGTTGGGGTGGTGGCTCGAATGTGGTAACATTGGATATCTCCCGCTGATACAAACAAATTTAATTATAACTGATTTTGATCTTATGTATAGTTTTCGAGATATTTCAATGTCTCCAGTTAAACTGAACACCCTGTGTAGCCAGAACCTCTTACGAAAGACATTGTGCACTGGTGATCGTCTCGTTTCCGACTCTGTGGCCACCATACGCAACGATTTTGCAAACGCCTGCCGTATCTTGTCCACGTTGACTTCTAAATCAGATGAACGCCCCCCCCCCCCCTTTTTATGGAGAGCATTACCTGTTTCCATAAATGACGTATGCCAAGCCCGAATAGTCGGAACGCTTGTCGTCTTCCATGCCGTGTTCGGAATCTTTCGTTGGACTCGGGTATTGGACGTCGCCTGTATGAACCAGGCCACACGCCGACCTTTCTCCTGTGGCGTCCAAATTTTATCAGGTTCTCAAGTTCAGTTTTGCTCCAAAACTCTGTCACCTGGAAGGTAAAGGAAAACATAAGTTGTCTTATCACTTGTAGGAAACCATTTGTTAATATCTAGTACAGTTTTAAAATCTTGAGTTGTAAAGATAATGTATGAACAGCATATACAATGTCCAAAGCGTTGCATCTGGACAAAAGAGTACCTACACCGCAACGAAGAGTTCACAACGGCCCGAGTCGTCATGAGAACGCCAAATGTAGGTGAGAAAAACTTACAGTTCTGTAAAAGACGTCAAAAGTGTCGTTTAACTATGACAATGAGACTTTTTATTTAACACTCAATATTTCCTTTGAAGCAGTCACATAAGAGTTTTACACTATCAACCAGTATCGGGTACAACTGGTCCTTGTCAGAAAAATTTAAGCAGCATCAGGATGATATCCATGTCCCCAAGCCTGATGTACCGGGTGATCAAAAAGTCAGTATAAATTTGAAAACTGAATAAGTCACGGAATAACGTAAATAGAGAGGTACTAAATGACACACATGCTTGGAATGACATGGGGTTTTATTAGAACCAAAAAATACAAACGTTCAAAAAATGTCCGACAGATGGCGCTTCATCTCATCGGAATAGCAATAATTAGCATAACAAAGTAAGGCAAAGCAAAGATGATGTTCTTTACAGGAAATGCTCAATATGTCCACCATCATTCCTCAACAACAGCTGTAGCCGGGGAATAATGTTGTGAACAGAACTGTAAAGCATGTCCGGAGTTATGGTGAGGCATTGGCGTCGGATGTAGTCTTTCAGCATCCCTAGAGATGTCGGTCGATCACGATACACTTGCGACTTCAGGTAACCCCAAAGCCAATAATCGCACGGACTGAGGTCTGGGGACCTGGGAGGCCAAGCATGACGAAAGTGGCGGCTGAGCATACAATCATCATCAAACGACGAGCGTAAGAGATCTTTCACGAGTCTACCAATACTTTTTTTTTGTTCTAATAAAAGCCCATGTCATTCCAAGCATGTGTGTCAATTTTTACCTCTCTATCTACATTATTCCGTGGTTTATTAAGTTTTCAAATTTATAGTGACTTTTTGATCACCCGGTATTATTGCGTATTATTGCTTAGAGACAGCCTGGAACTGCTTCAAATGTTTTTCTGTCATCATCATCATCATCATCATCATTCAAGACTGATTATGCCTTTCAGCGTTCAGTCTGGAGCATAGTCTCCCTTATAAAATTCCTCCAAGATCCCCTATTCAGTGCTAACATTGGTGCCTTTTCTGATGTTAAGCCTATTACTTCAAAATCATTCTTAACCGAATCCAAGTACCTTCTCCTTGGTCTACCCCGACTTCTCCTACCCTCTACTGCTGAACCCATGAGTCTCTTGGGTAACCTTGCTTCTCCCATGCGTGTAACATGACCCCACCATCTAAGCCTCTTCGCCCTGACTGCTACATCTGTAGAGTTCATTTCCAGTTTTTCTTTGATTTCGTCATTGTGCACACCCTCCTGCCATTGTTCCCATCTACTAGTACCTTCAATCATCCTAGCTACTTTCATATCCGTAACCTCAATCTTATTGATAAGGTAACCTGAATCCACCCAGCTTTCGCTCCCATACAACAAAGTTGGTCGAAAGATTGAACGGTGCACAGATAACTTAGTCTTGGTACTGACTTCCTTCTTGCAGAAGAGAGTAGATCGCAGCTGAGCGCTCCCTGCATTAGCTTTGCTACACCTCGCTTCCAGTTCTTTCACTATGTTGCCATCCTGTGAGAACATGTATCCTAAGTACCTGAAACCGTCCACCTGTTCTAACTTTGTTCCTCCTATTTGGCACTCAATCCGTTTATATCTCTTTCCCACTGACATTACTTTTGTTTTGGAGATGCTAATCTTCATACCATATTCCTCACATTTCTGATCTAGCTATGTAATATTACTTTGCAAACTTTCAATAGAATCTGCCATCACAACTAAGTCATCCGCATATGCGAGACTGCATATTTTGTGTTCACATATCTTAATCTCACCCAGCCAGTCTATTGTTTTCAGCATTTGATCCATAAATAATATGAACAACAGTGGAGACAGGTTGCAGCGTTGTCGTACCCCTGAAACTACTCTGAATCATGGACTCAATTTACCGTCAACTCTAACTGCTGCCTGACTATCTATGTAAAGACCTTTAATTGCTTGCAAAAGTTTGCCTCCTATTCCATAATCACGTAGAACAGACAATAACTCACTCCTAGGAACCCGGTCATATGCCTTTTCTAGATCTATAAAACATAGATACAATTCCCTGTTCCACTGGTAACACTTCTCCATTATTTGCCGTAAGCTAAAGATCTGGTCCCGACAACCTCTAAGAGGCCTAAACCCACACTGATTTTCGTCCAATTTGTCCTCAACCAATACTCGCACTTTCCTTTCAACAATACCTGAGAAGATTTTACCCATAACGCTGATCAAAGAGATACCTCTGTAGTTGTTACAATCTTTTCTGTTTCCATGTTTAAAGATTGGTGTGATTACTGCTTTCGTCCAGTCTGATGGAACCTATCCCGACTCCCACGCCATTTCAATTATCCTGTGTAGCCATTTAAGACCTGACATTCCACTGTATTTGATGAGTTTCGACTTAATTTCATCCACCCCAGCCGCTTTATTGCACTACAATCTATTGACCATTTTCTCCACTTTCTCAAATGTGATCCTATTTTCATCATCATTCCTATCCCATTGTACATCGAAATCTGAAAAATTACTGATCGTATTTTCACCTACATTGAGCAACTCTTCAAATTATTCCCTCCATCTGCCCAAGGCATCAACAGGATTCACAGGCAGTTTTCCTGACCTGTCCAAAATACTTGTCATTTCCTTCTTACCTCCCTTTCGGAGACTGCTAATTACACTCCAGAATGGTTTTCCAGCAGCTTGACCTAAGGTCTCCAACCTGTTTCCAAAGTCTTCCCAAGATTTCTTCTTGGATGCTGTAATTATCTGTTTGACTTTGATTCTTTCTTCAACATAACTTTCTCTGTCTACCTGAGTTCTAGTATGTAGCCATTTTTGATATGCCTCCTTTTTCCTTTTACAGGCTGCCTTGACTGTGTCATTCCACCAAGCTGTTTGCTTCATCCTACCGTTACACACTACTGTTCCAAGACATTCTTTGGCAACTTCTAGTACTGTGTCCCTGTACCTTGTCCATTCCTTTTCCAGTGACTGCAATTGACTACATTCAACTAACTGGTACCTTTCTGAGATCACTGTTATGTACTTGTGTCTGATTTCCTTATCCTGAAGTTTCTCCTTTCTTATCCTCCTACACATGGACTTGGCCTCCTGCACTTTCTGCCTCACAATACGAATTTCACTGCAGATTAAATAGTGATCAGTGTCATCAAAGAATCCTCTGAATACACGTGTGTCCCTCACAGCCTTCCTGAATTCTTGATCTGTTATTATATAGTCAATGACAGATCTGGTTCCCCTGCCTTCCCAAGTTTACCGGTGAATGTTCTTATGTTCAAAAAAGGAGTTTGTGATTACTAAGCCCATACTGGCACAGAAATCCAAGAGTTGTTTCCCGTTCCTGTTGCCCTCCATATCCTCTCCAAATTTACCCATAACCTTTTCATACCCTTCTGTTCGATTTCCAATCCTGGCATTAAAATCACCCATGAGCAGAACACTGTCCTTGTCCTTTCCTCTAACAACTACATCACTGAGTGCGTCATAAAAACTATCCATCTTATCTTGATCTGTCCCTTCACAATGCGAATATACTGACACAATCCTAATTTTCTTGTTAGACACTGTCAAATCTATCCACATCAGTCGTTCATTTACATACCATATGGCAACTACGTTGGGTTCCATTTCTTTCCTGATGAAAAGCCCTACACCCCATTGTGCTATTCCTGCTTTGACTCCTGACAGGTATACCTTGTATTCTCCCACTTCCTCTTCTTTCTCACCCCTCACCCGAATGTCACTAACAGCTAAAACGTCCAACCCCATCTTACTTGCAGCCTCTGCCAGCTCTACCTTCTTCCCAGAGTAGCTCCCATTGATATTAATAGCTCCCCATATCGTTACCATTCGTTTGCCGAGTCGTATCTTAGGAGTCCCTGGTTTGTCAATTAGAGGTGGGACTCCGTCACCTCCAAAGGTCGGAGGCATTTTGCTCTGATTGTTGCCAGCATCATATTTATAGTACCAGGGAAGCAGGTTGCTAGCCTTACATGCCCAGGGTCCCATTGAGTTTTACCCCTAACGGTTGAGGGACTAACCGGTGGATTTGGTAGTCTTTGCCGTCTGAGCACAAAGGTGGCCACGACTCGGAATATGTCCCAGATGCCCAGCCTTATTCTAAAGTAACTGGTATCCCCACTTACTTGGCCACTCATACGTTGCCCGTGGTTCATGAACTAGGACATGATACCAGGAACCCACACCATGAAAAATGGATGAAAAATGGCTGCAACGTATTCCAATATGCCAATTTGAAGACTGGGGAGTGCATTTTATTTCATCCATATGATTACTAAAATAATGGAAAATTACAACTATGTAACTGAGGCCATTAACATTTTGGAAGACATAAGCCACCATTTACAAAATTGTCTGTGTCATTGGTCGAACACGGTAACCTACGATGCTCAGTGGACCTTACAAAATACTCTGTGTCACTAAATTAAGTGAACCATCCGGAAGGCATTATCGAATATCAGTGTAATCCTAGACCGCAACTGATGCAAAAGAACCAGCAGATTTACCCAATTTGCCCTGGTTGGAGTAAATGTGTAATGTTTAAATTTTGACAGTGTACTGTAGGATAGCTAGACCCGTTACCTCTGTTCTCAATAGAACCGAAGATGTAACCTGCAAACTCGCATTTTAACGCATGGCTTTTTGAAACGTATCACTGTTGGTATCACTGGTGGTATGCAAATAGGGTGGTGCAAAAGTAACTAGAAGGTTTGTTAAAAGAAAACAAAATCAACAGAAAGACATAGTACAGTAGGAAGTTTTTAACCCCTTAAATTGTTATTACCAAATGGTGATAATTAGGCCTTGTGAAGTTGGTATACAACGCAATGCCAAACAAAACAAACACAGTAATCAAACTAGTGAATTGTTGAAAGCGTGGTCTGTGAGATGTCTTTACAACAGTAGTTTTCCGAATTGTCGCAAAAACGAAAGGATTTTCGCGTTAAAAACGTTTTATGTAAGTGGTTTTTCTGCAGTTGTTAATGACTGCAGGAGACACTTTAGATCCAAACCACCATCTAGACAAACAGTGAGGGACATACGAGATAGGTTTGAAGAATATGGATTTGTTGTGGATACACCAAGACTGGTCGTCCAGCATAAATTACAACTGGGGAAAATGAACTGCGGTTATGTTTAGCTATTGCACAAAGTCCACGAAAATCAACCAGACGATTAGCAACTGAGCTGGATTTACCACGAAGGTCAGTGCGCGGAATGTTACACAAACAGAAGTTTAAAGTTTACATCCCACGTTTACGACATGGGTTACTGGAAGATGATGACATCGACGTCTTCAGTTTCGTGAATTGATGCTTGAGCAACAGAAACATGATCCTAACCTATTCAATAAAACTGTATGGTCTGTCGAGGCCAATTTTAATTTAAGCGGACAGGTTAACAGACATGACTTCGCTTACTGGTATACTGCCAATCAAAATCTTTTGTTAGAAAAACAACTAAATCAACATTATGTGAGCTTTTGGGGGGCAATATCACCATTTGGCTTAAGTGGACCACATTTTTATGAAGTAACAGTAACAGGAGTTAACTGGATGTGCCTCAGAATTGCATGGTACCAGGACTTACTCCACGACATTCCATTACCCTTGTTATACTTATTTTTTTGTTAAGTTCGTAATTATTTTGAAGACTCCGTTCAACTGGTCTTCCATGTCCTTAGACGTCCCTGAAAGAATTACAGTGTCATCGGCAAACCGCAAAGTTTCTGTATATTTTCGCTAAACTTTAATTCTCTTTCAATATCTCGCCTTGGTTTAATAGCTTGTTGAACGTACAGACCGAATAACATCGGGGAAAGGCTGCAACCCTGTCTAACTTCCTTTCCACTACAACTTCCCTTTTCGTGACCTTTCATTCTCATAACTTGAGTCTGGCTTCTATACAAGTTGTAAGTTACCTTTCACTGGCTGTATTTGATTCCTGATGCCTTCAAAATTTCATAGAATGTAATCCAGTCAACAATGCCAAAAGCTCTCGCTAAATCTACAAACGCTACAAACGCAGATTTCCCATTCTTCAACCTATCTTCTAAGAAAAGACATAGGATTGGCGTTACTTTACGTATTCTTACATTTGTGTGAACTAAAACTGATCTTCTCCGAAGCCAGCTTCTACTAATTTTTCCATTCTTGTGTCAATAATTCATATCAGTGTTTTGCAACCATGACCACACTTGTCAGTACCTGCCTCCTTACGAATTCGAGCTAATACGTTCTTCTCGCTGTTTGAAAGTATTTCATCTGTCCATACATGGTGATTCAAAGTTCCTATTACAGACTGCAACGGCTTGTAGAAGCCAAGTCCGGAAACGTTCCGTTTGAATATAAAATTAGTTTGAAGGTCGGATCACTTTCAAATCTTCCACTTCACGGTACGCATACAAGCTGAGAAAAGGGCGCCAAATATTTTACTTATGAAATCACACAACACATTCGACGGGCTGCAACAACGGTTGCCAGTAACTGGTATCTTCAAAACTAGGAGGGTTGGCCGCGGTGCTTCGCGGACACGCTTCACTCTCGATTTTGCAGACATCCTTTGTCATTCAGAAGAGAGCCCTATGACAAGTACTCGAAACGTTGCCCATGCCATGTGCTCCTACAGCACTTGCCATAGCTTATTGTCTCCGCTGTGCATACCGCGGAAAGGATGATTTGAAATTTATACGATCCTCATACCGATTTTACATCCTAACGTTTCCGGACATGGTTCCTTATCATAATTTCATCTACTAAATCCCTTCTACAAGCAGTAGAAGCTTGTAATATGAACTTTAAATCACACTGTATATCTTGCACATCAGGTGAAATAGTTTTGTTATTGTACAGTCTATCAAGAACCTCAAAAATTCAAAGGGAATGTTTTCTACACCAGAGACCTTGTTTCCACTTTCGTCCTTTAGTGCTTTCTCAAATTCATCTTCCTGTATCGTATCTCTTCTCTCATCTTCGCCTACTAGTACTTTGCTTTCTATGATGTACAAGTTTGTTTCATCTATATAGACCATTTACATATTACTTTCACCTTTCAGATTTATTTGGTTCTGGCTTGCCATACTAGCTCTTGATATCCATACAAACGCTTCAGTTTTCTCCAAATGTCTCTTTAACTTTTCTATAGCCAGTATCTACATTTCTCCTCGTCATGCATGTTTCTACAGCCTTGCGTTTCTTATCCAACCATTTCTGCTTATAGATTTTTAGCATTTTCTGTCAATTTCATTTTCTTTTTGTGTCTGTATTCCGTCTCACCTGCGTCATTTGCTGTAATTTTATATTTTCTCCTCCTGTCAATTAAATTCACGTTTACCTGTGTGTTGCTGTGATACTTTCACTATTTCATCGCTCAGACCTACCCATTTGTTATCTACTGTATTACTTTCCCTGTTCAACTCTGAAACTCTCAACAACCTCTGGTTCTTCCGGATTATCCAGCTCCTATCTCCTTAACATTTTACCTTTTCGAAATTTCTTCAGTTTTAATCTGTATGGTTAGTGTCCACATCTGCCACTGGAAACATCTTACAGTTTGAAAATCTGATTACGAAATTTCTGTCTTACCACTGTATAGTCATTACGAAACCTTCCAAGCCTTCAGCATAATTGAAGATAAAGCCTTCTGCCTTGTGTTTTTTTGTTTAATTTTCCCTTGAGTCTTAAACCAACGGCCTTCAGCCGTCCTTAAATTAAGGTTGTTTCCTTTCAAGTGTTAGATTTTTGGGCCTTCAGCCAAATTATAGAACTTGCTTAACGCGAGGCCTTCTGCCTTCTAAATATTCTTTTTGGCGTCTGAATTTTGAGTTAATGGCTTTCAGCCGTTTTTTTTACTTAAAGTGGTTGCGCCCTTAAGGCATAAGATAGTGTGGCGTATTCAGCCGATAACTAAGGTCAAGAATTTGTTCTGTAATATTTGGTCAAATAAATAAGCGAGTGACTGCGTGTGAGATCGCTCTCTAAGTTTTTATATATTTTTAGGTTTCAGATACATATTTTAACGGTTTTTGTTATAATATTCACTATATAAGTGACTTATTAGTGGTTTCTTCATTCACCTCTGCCTTTCTTGTGTTGTGACCTGATATTTGTGAGTGTTTCGTATCGAGCAATGTAACCTCTTACCTGTGTTTACATTCAGCGCTGACCAGTTGCAGCTGTAGCGGTGCATCGAAAGCTAAGTACTAATTAATTGTTTGCGTAAAGTGGTTTATTTAGGAACTTTAGTAGTCTTCAACCGGTGTTTTTTGTGTTTTCTGGTGAAATAATTTCAGAAGAACCTTTTGGGAACTGTTTTCAGCTTCGTTACTGTGTCATTAGACGTTTGATTCTCTTTCTGTATTAGTCTTTTGTTACACTCACATTTGTTGTTTATTAATACTAATAGTAGTTACTTCCCTTGTAGAGTAAGTTTGTGATTATTGTAGTCAGGTTTTTAACATCTTCTTATTGTAGTAGCGGAACTTAGAAAAAGTAAAACTTTACCATGAGTGAGAAGTGTGGGCTTTGCCGTAGGTTCGTGAGTAGTGGATTGCGGTGGGAGACTTGTTCGAAGTATTTTCACTGGGGGGAATGCAGTGGGGAAACCAGTGGGCATTCTGGTGAGATCCTCTCCTGGAACTGCAGGTTATGTAGCAAGAGTAAGTTGATAGAGGAGCAGGAGTGTAAGATCTGTGCCCTTCAGGTGCAGTTGAAAAACGCACAGGAGGAGCTAGATAGGATGAGGAGGGAGAAGGGGGTTGAGGAATGGGAGGTGGCTGTTGGCAAGAGATCTGCTAGGAGAAGAAGATTTTCAGATAGTTTTACTATTGGTGTTTACAATAGATATGACCAACTGTTAGAGTCTAGTGGAGAGGAATCTCTAGTAGCTGTAGATGTAGGAAGTATGCAGCAGACCTCAGTAGTTACGGTGGCTAGAATAGTTGCGAAGTCGAAGAGGAAGAAGAAGGTTCTGCTGTTAGGTAGTTCTCATGGCAGAGGTGTAGGCCAGCAGTTGCAGGAAATGCTGGGGAGTGAGTACCAGGTCACCAGCATTGTGAAGCCTAATACAGGATTGGCTCAGGTGACTGTTAACATAGGGGGGTTATGTAGGGATTTTACTAAAGAGGATCAGGCAGTGATTGTGGGTGGGGCTGGTAATAGTATTGATAGGGATGGGGAGAATGACATAGATGGTAACCTGGAAAAGATAGCCACTCAGACTGGCAACACGAATGTGCATTTCGTGGAACTGTTTCAGCGTCACGATCGGCCTCATCTTAATACAGCCGTCAGGCGTAATAACATGAGACTTGGGGGTGCGCTGATGACAGAAAGCATGGGTCACATTTCAGTGGTGTCGGTGGAGTCTGTCAGCAGGACTGGTTTCACTAGACATGGCCTGCACCTCAACAGGTATGGGAAGGGGAGGTTGGCAAAGCTTATAGATCACAGCATAGGTGGGGTTGGTGGGATCACTCATGGGAAAATTCCTGCAGTAGTGGGTGTTAGAGCTGCACCTTTTTTAGATTGAAGTCAGCTGATAGGTATTCCTGCTTAAGGGAAGTCTCTCTAACAAAGGAACCACATTTGACAAAGCTTAGGTATCCAAGTAATGAGGGAATTAGTATATTTCATCAAAATATACAAGGTATTAGAGATAAAGTTAGTGAACTGCTTATAGATGTTATTGGTATATCTGAAAATTTCTTAAATAAGGAGATAATTCAGAGGCTTCCTTTGCCAGGATTCAGGTTGGCCGGCAGCTTTTCGAGGAGCTCTTTGCGGTGTGGGGGAGTAGCCATGTATGTGAAAAACGGCATCCCATTTGAGTCAATTGATGTTTCAAAGTACTGCACTGAAAAGGTGTTTGAATGTTGTGCGGGTGTGGTTCAATTTAATGGAGCTAAACTTCTAACTGTTGTTATTTATAGAGCCCCAGACTCCGATTTCACAACATTTTTACTAAAGCTAGAGGAGGTTCTTGGTTCACTTTATAGGAAATACAAAAAGTTAGTTATATGTGGTGACTTCAATATTAATTGTATAAGTGATTGTGCAAGGAAGAGGACGCTGGTAGACCTCCTTAATTCATATAATCTTATGCAAACCGTATTCTTTCCAACGAGAGTGCAGAGGAACAGTAGAACAACCATAGACAACGTTTTTGTTCATTCCTCATTACTAGAAGGGCATTCTTTTAGCAAAAAGGTGAATGGCCTTTCAGATAATGGTGCACAAATTTTAATTGTAAAAGATTTTTGTGCTGCAACACGTGTTAAATATAGTCATCAGCTGTTCAGGAAAGCTGATCCAGTTGCTGTAGAGACCTTTGTAAACCTTATCAAGGAACAAGAGTGGCAAGATGTTTATAGCGGTGATATAGTAGAAGATAAATATAATGCTTTCCTCAAGACTTTTCTCGTGCTCTTTGAAAGTTGCTTTCCGTTAGAACGTTCAAAACAGGGTACTAGCACAAACAGGCAGCCTGGGTGGCTGACTAGGGAGATAAGAATATCTTGTAGAACAAAGTGTCAATTATATCAAAACGTTAGAAACAGTCAAAATCTAAATGCAGCAGCCCATTACAAACAGTATTGTAAGGTGCTTAAAAATGTTATTAGGAAGGCAAAATGTATGTGGTATGCAGATAGAACAGCTAAGTCTCAGGATAAAATAAAAACCGTATGGTCACTCGTAAAGGAAGTGGCTGGTCTGCAGAGACAGGTCGAGGATATAGAATCAGTGCGTAGTGGGAATGTCCGTGTTACTGATAAGTCGCATATATGTACAGTATTTAATAATCACTTTCTGAATATAGCAGATGAACTTAATAGAAACCTTGTCCCAACAGGGAATCATATAGCGCTCTTAGAAAAAAGTGTTCCGAGACTGTTACCTGAAATGCTCCTCCATGATACTGAGAACAGGGAGACTGAGTTAATAATTAAATCAGCAAAGACCAAGAACTCTCATGGATATGACGGGGTATCCAGTAGAATACTGAAGTATTGTTCAGTGTATGGTAGCCCAGTACTTAGCCATATCTGTATCTTTTCCTTCAGGAGTGGTCGGTTTCCTGACCGATTAAAGTTCTCGGTAGTGAAGCCACTTTATAAAAAGGGAGACATTGATAATGTTGACATTTTTAGACCTATTTCTATGCCATCGGTGTTTGCTAAAGTTATCGAGAATGTTGTATATACAAGGTTACCGGAGCATTTAAATTCACATAATTTGCTGTCAAATGTGTAAGTAGGCTGTTTATGTTTTCTCTATGTAAGTAGGCTGTTTATGTTTTCTCTATGTAAGTAGGCTGTTTATGTTTTCTTATTGGCAACGTTACGTAGCGCTCAATATGAAAATCACTGGCTGTGCTGTGTGCAGTCTGTGGCTGCTTTGCATTGTTGTAATACTCGCCATTGTAGTGTTAGGCAGCTGGCTGTGAACAGCGTGTAGCGTTGCGCAGTTGGAGGTGAGCCGCCAGCAGTGGTGGATGTGGGGAGAGAGATGGCGGAGATTTGTAATTTGTCATGAACTGCTATATTTATATATGATGATATCAAGGTAAATACATTATTTGTTCTCTATTAATATCTTTCATTTGCTAACTATCCCTATCAGTAGTTAGTGCCTTTAGTAGTTTGAATCTTTTATTTAGCTGGCAGTAGTGGCGCTTGCTGTATTGCAGTAGTGGGAGAAACGAAGATTATTGTGAGGTAAGTGATTTAGTGATTTGTGAAAGGTATAGTTTAATGTTAGTCAGGGCCATTCTTTTGTAGGGATTTTTGAAAGTCAGATTGCGTTGCGCTAAAAATATTGTGTGTCAGGTTAAGCACAGTCTTGTATAATTGTTCAAAGGGGACGTTTCATATGTCGACCCTTAGCCTAGGATACCTCACTGGAATCTTCTGATTTTTTCTTGTAGTTTGTGTATTTAGTGTAGCTTTTGTTTATTGCTAGTGCGTAATTGTAGAGAGAATCTCCTTTGTAGTTGTAGCCTTTCATTGTTGTACAGTAAAACAGTTGTGGCATGCTTGTAGATTTGCACCAAGTATTTCGCAGCTACGCTTGCAATTAACTACATATTATTTTCAGTGCTATGCTAATGTGTTCTCCTATTTTTGCACTTCAAATTGTGCTTTTCTGTGTTATCGTGTGAAATATTGTGACAATTATGGCGTGTGAAAAACGTAACACTAGGCTCCAAACTAAACTGAGAAATAATAGTGACGATGAGCGTAGCTTATCAGCGCCACAGAGTAATGAATTTACTAATGTTCAAAGTAGTAATTTGGTAACTGTGCACAGGGAAATGGAGCGGGCGTCAAACAATGGCGTGGACAGTGAAACAATTAGTGAAGAGGGAAGCATTATCGATCGATCGGTCAGCAATAGCTCGCCTCAGGAAGCCGAAATAACACGACACGATCACGCAAATACTGTAGATTCAGGTTTTGGATCCTCACCGTTTTCTCAAATAAGTCAAGACACATTTTCTGCTAGTCAAAATGTGAATGTTGCCGGTGCAAATTCACTGCCGAAAAGCACTGAGGAACATGTTTCAGACACCAGTGCATTGTTATTACAATTAATGCAACAAATGGGACAAAAGCTTGAAAAGTTAGACACAATGGAACAACACCAGAGACAAACACAGCAACAGTTAGACACAGTGGAACAAAATCTCAAAAAGTTA
Organism: Schistocerca serialis cubense; assembly: GCF_023864345.2. Lineage (NCBI taxonomy): Eukaryota > Metazoa > Arthropoda > Insecta > Orthoptera > Acrididae > Schistocerca > Schistocerca serialis. Next base: position 542,363,547 of record NC_064639.1, on the reverse strand, counting down.
GACACAGTGGAACAAAATCTCAAAAAGTTAGACACAGTGGAACAAAATCTTAAAAAGTTAGACTCATTGGAACAAACTCTTGAACAAACACGTGAAGACTTAACTACTGAGTTACATAACATTGAATCGTAATGTCAAAAAGTCTGTAATGACGTAAAAACACAAATTTGTGAGCATTTTCAACCTATTTTTTCGCGGCATGAAAATGCATTACAGAATCACGAAGCAGCCATAAAAGAACTGCAAACCACTGTTCATGAAAATCATGAGACCCTGTGGGCTAAAATTGACTCAGTTGCATCTACCGATTCGGTTACGCAACTTGCAAAAACTCAGGAAAACTTAAAGGACACAGTAGATTCGATTTCAACACAAATGGACACTCTGAAACTAGGTTCAGAAAAACACACTGAGGAAATGTGTTCACTATTGGAGAAAGTAGCCGAACTTTAGGATCAGGTCACTAACTTATCTACCAAGGTAGATGATGATCTGAATGACACAAGACCTGTAGCCTTCACTGACACAGAAGTGTATGAACAAATTAGAAAATTCAAACAGAATCAAAATCAAATCAATACACAGTACAAAAGAGAAATCCGGGAAGTACAAGATCAGCTGACACAGGTAATACAAGAATTACGTATTTCAGAGGATACTCGCGCCCCAATACTGGAAGAGGGACACAGAAATACGGAACAGCCACAAAATAATAACACAGGGCATTTCGGAAGTTATGAAAGAAATTGGCAATGTGCACCGAATTTTGAGATGGAACGGCCGACACGACCTAACAATGACCGACATGCGACTTGCCGACTTGATGATTTTGACTATAAGCTGTTCATTACTACACGTAAATTCAAAACATTTAAGAATTCTGGCAACGACATTCATCCACAAGCATGGCTCCATCAATTCTCTCATTGTTTTCTTCCCAACTGGTCATTGGAGCACAGGTTAGAATTTATGTGTGGCTACTTAGAGAATGAACCAGCTGTAAGAATGCGATCGGTAATTCACGATTGCCACAGTGAAGGAGAGTTTTACCATGCCTTCCTCTCAGCATATTGGTCTCAAGCTACACAAGACCGTGTAAAACATAGCATCATGATGATGAAACACTTTGAACAATCTGAATTTTCCAGTCTTGTCAAATATTTTGAAGACATGTTGCACAAGAATCAATACCTGTCAAACCCATACAGCCCCTCAGAACTCATCCGCATTTGCTTAATGAAACTGCCTAAACATTTACGACATATTATTTTAGCAGGACGTTGCAAAGACGACATTGAAGCTTTTCAGGGACTGTTACAAGAATTAGAAATTGACACAGACAGTCGCGGGATGCGAAAACAGGAAAACAATCACTACAGGTCACATCCGTCACAATTCCGTGACGACAGAAACGATAACTGGACGCGACAAGGCTATTCTCACAACGTAAATCGTGACCAAAACAGACACCACCCGTATGACAACCACTGGCAGAGTAATAGTTACAGAGAAAGATCGCACTTCCGTAATTATGAATATGACAGAGATAACCATAGAAACAGACAATATGGAAACCAAAACAATTATTATCAAGGGAGACAAAATAACTTCAGACGCAACAGTTCAGCGCGCAGTTACGATTCAGGGAGAAATTCTCCACCACTTAACCGACAAGAAAGAAACTACAGGAACTACCGACAAAACGACAGACGTGACTTTCATCAGAACTGGCGGGATTCTAACAGAGCTGGGCCCTCTCGGCAAGGCGAATTCGTAGAAGTTAGGTCTCCTAATCCCAATAACGACGCGCGCCAACAAAGAGACAGACAATGACTCGCACAGCAGGCAGCTGCGTGCGGCCGCTGGCTCAGGGAAAAATAACAAAGACGCTAGCCTTGAGAAAAGATTTAGCATTCTTTACCGATGTAAACAACATGATAATTGCTTTGAAGTTGAAAGTCTGCGTACTAGGATGAGTAAAGGATTGCACCACACTTCACATGTAAAACCGCTTATTGAGAGATAATCTGCTTGTCTTTGCCATAAAACTCTTAACTTCACATTTCTAGTATGCATTGTCAGACTTAGAAACTGTTAACATGTAACAATGTTTGAAGTGAAATATCCAGTATAGAACATAGGGAACATTTTTAAACAGAAATTACGAATGCATTGTTATAGTGAACAGACGACACAGTGTTGTATTTGTACATTCTTGCTTGTTAGTTGCACGATTACGGAACGACTATAAGGCTTACATACTTAGAACATTTACCAGTACTGCTAATGAGATTTTAATGCAACATTTTGGTTTACTTGAAAATACATTCGGAATTAAAGTACTTTCTGTGAGATACCAGATGACACAGTGGTTAGTTTATGTGACAGCTACACGATTTTTATCACGATGCTACTAATGAGTGACAATTTACAATGTTGCTTTTGCGGTGTATCTGTTTTATATCTGCACAGTTTTCTGAATTCTTCTGGAAAGAAAAACATGTTTTAGTAGTAACTTTTGTGGTATAGCAACAATGAGACAGCCTTTTTCGTGGCACAACATTACGTTACTGTACAGTACTTTCTTCATCACGCCAATAAGCATTATAACTACGATATCTATACGCAAAGCATTTCACTTTTGTCTATCATGAGGTAAGTACATTGGCTTCTGCAGAACTTAGCTTTCGGAGGACGATAATTACGACACTTCCACAGAATTATCTTACAGCAAGACGCACATTTAGCGCTACAGGACATGCATTTGAGTGATTAATTTTGTACTTAAAACATTTATTTTTAAAGATTTTTGAATTACAAAGAAAGTTTTCCATGATACATTTCATTCCATTGCTGTAATCTGTAACACCTGAGGGTATAATTACATTAATCCTCAGGGGGGTACACGCTTACTTTGTGTACCATGTGTGTGGCAACCACAAGGAACCCTAGCTAATATGGTATTTGCTTATACAACTTTACACATCGGTACCATATTTCTCTAACACATAATTACACAGCTATCTGATCATTTAACTGAGAGAGACAAACTTTTTTTACTACATCAGTGACAGATGTTTACGTAATTATACCGTTGGATAACTTCACACTTACGAAATTGTATTTTGTCTGTACTTAGTGAACTGTTCATATTTTTTTGGACCCATTGTGATACTGTGAGAGCTTTGAATGATATATTTGGTATGGGATCATGATTTTTAAAGTACGTTTGAGGCAGCTGACACTTTTGACATGAGCAGAGAATTTTTTTAGGCTTAGAAATTATTGGAGGAAGTTACGACGATTTTGAGATTTGACTGAAGTGTTATGATGTTATTATTACGACGACGATGTGTATTATGTTGTTGAGGAATGTTTATTATGCTACATATTTCTCACGATGAAATATTGAAGAAGTGTCGACGAATATGTATATGTATAATGAGGTAAGGAATAATGAGTAGTGTTTAGGGACTCTGATTTATGAAAAGGATGTTGGAAACAAAGAAACGTACTTTAAGAGTTATGAAATGTGTGACTGTATCACAATGCTGACCAATATTTTTTTTGGACACTTATATTTATAGGATTTTGTTTCTACAGATTTGCAGCGCTAATTCTTGACCTGTGAAATATTTGTATATGAGACTGCAACGGTAGCAGAAACTGCTGTCGTAAATATTTCCGTACGAAAGTTAAGTGACCACCTGCACGTAATGCGTCGCGGGCACCCAGCTGTGTCAGACGCCTGGAGAAAAAGCCATTATTGCGAGCCCTTTTCAGCGGCACAGGTAGAACAAAAAAAAAGGGGAGGTCATTATCCTCGGCAATATTCTTACATCTGCAAACCTGATAATGACAAGTGTCTTTCTATGAGAGTTGAGTGCTACTGACTTATGAAATGTCACATGACTATTGAATTATATTTTTATGTTTTGCTTTTCATAGTTGCTTATTTCATTTGATATCTGGTTTCCAGCTGTGTTGCAGCATTGATTTTATAAAATGAAATGCATTTGCTAATGTGAACCCTTTCTGTCAACAGATCTATTAAATAATAATTTTGTGATCCACATTCTTTAAAAAAAAGGAGCACTTGGAAAGGAAAGAACAATAAGAAAGAACTAGTAACAGTAACACATAATTTTCTTTTCAAGTACATGGTAATATTTTTTTACAATAAGTTGTTGTGGTGCACCACTTTAATTACTTAGACATTAAGATGTGATTATACATTTCCCTTATCTGCATTGTTATCTTTAGTGTACTATTTTTTTCTGCGTGAGCTATGTCATGTTTAGATATAAGCTGCTGTTTGCCAGGCATAGTGCTACTGAACTTTAATTTGTGTTACTCTGCTAAGCCAGATTTATTTTTTTGTTGCTGCACATTGGCTCATATTAGTTGTAATTTTGCATTTTTTCTGTTAATTTAGATTTACTGTAGCTTGCTTTGCAATTTTCCATTTTTTTGGTCATTGTTGTTTGTGTTACTTATTTTGTGCTGCTGCATTGCCTCGTCCCTTAGTTTAGCATCTGAGCTCAGTAGATTTAAGTTAGCTTAAGAGGGGGGGTAGACTATAGAAGAGAATGAGTTGCGATGAATTGGAAGAAATGCATTGAGAATCTATACGAAAAACGTACAGAAAGCAGGTATAGGTAGGATTTTCTTGGAAATAAATGTTGAGGTAAGAAATGTGTGAACATATAAATACAGAAAGCATGCTTAGATAGAATTTTTTTGGTGGAAACAAAGGATGAAATAAGAGGAAAGATATATGAAGTTTTGGGTTGGACTGCAGTACCACATGTTACACTGAAAACGAACCCTGTCCTTTCCCTTTTGTGTTATCCCACTATATGTTTGTGTACCCTTGAGTATTTGTTTTCTTCCTGTCTCTGTGTAGTTTCATAGAATTTTTTCTTCTTTTAATATTAAGCTACATTCACTATGATGAGGAATACTGTTATCCTCGAATATAATTGGCATTAATAATATGTTATGTACTTTGTAAAGATGTTAGATATTATTAATTCTGTTTTGTTTTAATGCTCATGTGTGAAGTTGATGTTTCAAAAGTTATTGTGATCTTTTATGTATGTACTCATGTCATAATTCCACTGATGTATATGTTAGTTCGATTCTTTTGTAAAGCCTGTACTACAAATGTTATCTGTATTGTTATGTTCTTTAATGATGTATTTTGTACCTTTGTTATTGTATTCTTCTGTTATAAAATTGTAATTGTCACCAGTTCATGATATTATTAACTTGTAAGTTACATTTCACTGCACACGTTTCTGTTGGTCATAGTATATGGACAATATGTGAGAAGTTGGGACTGTTAGTGTTTGCACATGTGTTAATAATTCAGCAAGGGACTGGATAACAGCATTGCTGGTTCTAAGGACATGTCAAACAAATTTTTTGTGAGTGGACAAGTGGTGGTTTATGGACTTGCTATATTCTCCGCAAGACTCTTCGATGGTGAATGTGCACCTGCACAATCGCAACAGATGGCTGCTGGTCATCTCTACAAGGACTACAGTGGGTCTGCACCTCTGGTGGCCCACCAATACCATTATCTCTACAAGGCCTACAGTGGGTCTGCATCTTTGATGACCCACCATGCCATTATTTCTACAACGACTGCAGTGGGTCTGCACCTCTGGTGGCCCACCAATACCGTAATCTCGACCAGGACTACAGTGGGTCTGCTCTGTGATGACCTACCAATATTCTTCCAAACTTCGACTGACTCTGCTGTGGGTTAGCTCTGTTGTGGCGCATTACCTGTCAGCATGTCAAGAGTCAGCACTGTCTTTCCGTTGGAAGGACAACACTACTTCTTCAAGACTGCATGGAAATCCACTACTTCCGTGTGCATTTTCTTCTACTGCTCAAACTTTGAGAAAAACACTATATTTTACCGTACTGAATGATCAGGACTGTCTTCATGGACTGTGAGAAAATTTTAGCTTTTGACCAACATTGTATCAATAAGTGTGTGCATTTGATTTCTTTGTTATTGTAATTATAAAAAATTTTATCAAATCATTATTGGCCACTGCCCAAAAAAAAATTTGTAAAATTTTTGTGGGGAGCATGGGGGCTATGTAAGTAGACTGTTTATGTTTTCTCTATGTAAGTAGGCTGTTTATGTTTTCTCTATGTAAGTAGGCTGTTTATGTTTTCTTATTGGCAACGTTACGTAGCGCTCAATATGAAAATCACTGGCTGTGCTGTGTGCAGTCTGTGGCTGCTTTGCATTGTTGTAATACTCGCCATTGTAGTGTTAGGCAGCTGGCTGTGAACAGCGTGTAGCGTTGCGCAGTTGGAGGTGAGCCGCCAGCAGTGGTGGATGTGGGGAGAGAGATGGCGGAGATTTGTAATTTGTCATGAACTGCTATATTTATATATGATGATATCAAGGTAAATACATTATTTGTTCTCTATTAATATCTTTCATTTGCTAACTATCCCTATCAGTAGTTAGTGCCTTTAGTAGTTTGAATCTTTTATTTAGCTGGCAGTAGTGGCGCTTGCTGTATTGCAGTAGTGGGAGAAACGAAGATTATTGTGAGGTAAGTGATTTAGTGATTTGTGAAAGGTATAGTTTAATGTTAGTCAGGGCCATTCTTTTGTAGGGATTTTTGAAAGTCAGATTGCGTTGCGCTAAAAATATTGTGTGTCAGGTTAAGCACAGTCTTGTATAATTGTTCAAAGGGGACGTTTCAAATGTTCAGTTTGATTTTAGAAATGGTTTAACAACTGAAAATGCTATATTCTCTTTTCTCTGTGAGGTTTTGGACGGATTAAATAAAAGGTTGCGAACGCTAGGTGTTTTCTTTGATTTAACGAAGGCTTTTTTACTGTGGTGACCACAAAATATTACTGCAGAAGCTGGACCATTATGGAGTAAGGGAAGTAGCTTATAATTGGTTCGCCTCTTACTTTAAGAACAGAAAGCGGAAGGTAATTCTCCGCAACATTGAGAGTGGTAGTGATGTTCAGTCCCAATGGAGCACTGTTAAGTGGGTCGTTCCCCAAGGGTCGGTGCTGGGACCACTGCTGTTTCTTATTTATATAAATGATATGCCTTCTAGTATTACAGGTGATTCAAAAATATTTCTTTTTGCTGATGACACCAGCTTGGTAGTGAAGGATCTTGTGTGTTATATTGAAACAGTATCAAATAATATAGTTCATGAAATAAGTTCGTGGCTTGTGGAAAATAATTTGATGCTAAATCACAGTAAGACTAAGTTTTTACAGTTTCTAACTCACAATTCAACTAGAACCGATATTTTGATCAGGCAGAATGGGCATATTATAAGCGAGACGGAACAGTTCAAGTTCCTAGGCGTTCGGATAGATAGTAAGCTGTTGTGGAAAGCCCATGTCCAGGATCTTGTTCAGAAGCTAAATGCTGCTTTATTTACCATTAGAACAGTATCTGAAATAAGTGACACTTCAACACGAAAAGTAGTCTACTTCGCATATTTTCATGCGCTTATGTCGCATGGTATTATTTTTTGGGGTAATTCTTCTGATTCAAAAAGGTATTTTTGGCTCAAAAACGGGCTGTTCGAGCTATATGTGGTGTAAGTTCGAGAACCTCTTGTCGACCCCTATTCAATAGTCTGGGAATTCTGACATTGCCCTCACAGTATATATTTTCCTTAATGTGGTTTGTTGTTAGCAATATTAGCCTATTCCCAAGAGTTAGCAGCTTTCACTCAGTTAATACTAGGCAGAAATCCAATCTGCATGTGGAATGCACTTCCTTGACTGTTGTGCAGAAAGGAGTGCAGTATTCTGCTGCATCCATTTTCAATAAGCTACCACAAGAACCCGAAAAACTTAGCAGTAGCCCAAACTCTTTTAAGTCCAAACTGAAGAGTTTCCTCATGGCTCACTCCTTCTATTCTGTCGAGGAGCTCCTGGAAGAGCTAAAAAATTAAGCAAATTCCAGTGTTACATTGTTGATTTTCTTTATTTAAAATTACGACTTATCACCTGAATGTTTTTTTTTATATTTCATTTTATCTGTTTCTAATATCGTGTTACAATTTCATGTATTGACTCGTTCCATGACCATGGAGACTTCTCCTTAATTTGGTCCCACGGAACAATAAATAAATAAATAAAGTTATATGAGTTCGAGTGCAACTAACAGCCGCTCATATAGGCCCATTTCCACAATTCCAACTACCTGTCCTGTCCTGCGGGTTTAGCAGGGCGTTTCAGTGGCTTACAAGGCGCTTGTTTTACTGTTTCTTGAGTATTGTTCATCAATCTATGATTCTTACCAGGCAGGACTGAGATGAGAGACAACCTCGGACGAAAAGCGGCCCATTTTGTCCCGCGATCGTTTAGTCCACGCGAGAGATTCACACATACATTCAACAAACTCCATTGGTAGACGTTACAAGAGAGGCGTTGTGCATTACTATCGAAATTTTGAGATAGCATTTTTCAGGAAGAGTCGAACAACATAATGCTTCGTTCCACATACATCTCGCGAAATAACTACGACTAGAAAATTCGATAAATTAGAGCTAATACTGATGATACGTTGTACTTACTGGAATTACGGAAAACGTGGAAGGGAGGACTCACCAATATACCTTTCTTTTCATACAACCTGTTTATTTAACAATATATACAGTGTATTACAGATAACTGAAGCATTTAACCATAAAATTTTCTTTAACAAAATGAACTAATTTGCAAAATTCTTTCGACCTTAAACTTTAATCTGAAAAAGCTTTAATCTTTGCAAAAGAAAATTGAAGTGCTGTATTGCAAAACAGCAAAAAATATGACAATGATTCCAAGACGGCCGGACCTGCAGCCCGCCCGTTATTGGGGAAAGAGCAGTGTTTACTACCGCCATGGACACAGTATGCCTTATTAAATGCCCTTCTGCAACACATAAAAACTATATAAGCACCATTGATGACAAGAGTGATTCAATTAGTCAAAACAAATGACTTAAGTTTTAATTTGGAAGCTGTATGTTGAAAGATTCAGGGTTAAGATGCGCACCTGTGCTTAAAGGTCAAACAGATTAGCAAACAAAATGACAATGATAAGGCTTACTTCAAAGTAACCAACCTCCTAACTTCAATCGGCAACCAAGGTGCGACTGGATCCAAACCTGTCCCTTCTGACATTTGACTAAAGTCCTGGTGAAAGTTGGTGGTTAATATTTTCAAGGTTAAAATAATTGTCAGTTATTAAGACCGCAAAGACGTCTTAAAACATCACTTATGAACACTTATTACAAGAGAACTCACTCGACGGGACCACAAGATCCAGCTAAAATACACCAATCATGACCCAGTCTTTCAAACACAGCAACGAACAGCTTCGTACCACAAGTTGTTCAGATTATAACTAATGACTGAGAAATGCAATTACAATCAAATAATTGAATCGATTAACAACTAAACCTGTAAGTAGGCTGTTTAGGTTTTTATGCTGCTGACGCCAAGTAGCTCTCTGTATGAAAATCGCTGACTGCGCTGTGTGCAGCCTGTGGCTGGTTGGACTCATTGTTGGAATATTCGCTAGTGTAGTGCTTGGCAGTAGGATGTGAACAGCGCGTAGCGTTGGGCGGTTGGAGGTGAGCCGCCAGCAGTGGTGGATGTGGGGAGAGAGACGCCAGAGTTTTGAGAGGTTAGTATGAGCGGACGATCTGGACGTGTGTCCGTCAGAGAAAGGAAATTTGTAAGACTGGATGTCACGAACTGATTTATATACTATGACTTCTGAACACTATTAAGTTAAATACATTGTTTGATCTCTATCAAAATCTTTCATTTGCTTACTATGCCCATCAGTAGGTAGTGCCTTCAGTAGTTAGAATCTTTTATTTAGCTGGCAGTATTGGCGCTCGCTGTATGGCAGTAGTTCGAGTAATGAAGATTTTTGTGAGGTAAGTGATTCTTGGAACGAATAGGTTATTGTTAGTCAGGGCCATTTTTTTTTTTGTAGGGATTATTGGAAGTCAGATTGCTTTGCGCTAAAAATATTTGTGTCATTTTAGTGACGATCAGAATAAGTAAAAGAGAGAACTGTCTGGGTACGTTCAGTTTTGCTCAGCTGCTTGAAAATCAAATAACGTAAGAGTTTTTCCAGCACTCTCATTCTTTACATACAAAGGGGAAGTTTCAAATCTAACCACAAGATCCCTATTTTGTTAAACAGCAACTGTGCCTTAGTACAATTGTTCCGGCTGTATTTACGACTAGGTGCTGATTAATTAGAACATTAATGATCGGGTACAAACCAGAAAGGAAAGGCAATGTAACAGCAGGACAAAGTTTCAAACGACAACTAGTGTCTTAGTCCAATACTATTGCCTATATCTACGACCAAAGAGCCGACCGCGTAAAACTCGGAGGGTCGGGTACAAACCAGAAAATAATGAGGGCAGGTAGACAATGAAACAAATCATCAAGAGGATTACAGAATGTTACTGCCCTTTATCAGCAAACAGTTCCATGGATCCACAGTGCATCGCAGCGGTTACTGAGTGGTGATGATGAAAGCCGGGTAAAAGAGGGCAGCCAGGCCAGCAGCGGTCGTCCGACACGAATGTTGCCAACCAACCGACGGAATGTCGGCCTGTTGCTTGTAGTTGGCGTTGACCCTGGTGAAATACTCCTGTATCTTCGCTCTGCACAGGCCCTCCTTGCCCAGCTCGTAGTTTCGGACCTCGTGACCACCTCATGTCGGGACGCTACCGCGAGTCCCGAAACTTCGTGCCTCTCTCTCGAGCCAGCAAATCCCGTATACAGGGTGGTCCATTGATAGTGACCGGGCCAAATATCTCACGAAATAAGCTTCAAACGAAAAAACTACAAAGAACGAAACTCGTCTAGCTTGAAGGGGGTAACCAGATGGTGCTATGGTTGGCGGGCTAGATGGCGCTGCCATAGGTCAAATGGATATCAACCGCGTTTTATTTATTTATTTATTTATTTTAATAGGAACCCCCATTTTTATTACACATTCGTGTAGCACGTAAAGAAATACGAATTTTTTAGTTGGACCACTTTTTTCGCTTTGTGATAGATGGCGCTTTAATAGTCACAAACGTATAAGTACGTGGTATCACGTAATATTCCGCCAGTGCGGACGGTATGTGCTTCGTGATACATTACCCGTGTTAAAATTGACCGTTTACCAATTGCGGAAAAGGTCGATATCGTGTCGATGTACGGCTATTGTGATCAAAATGTCCAACGTGCTTGTGCTATGTATGCTGCTCCAACAAATGATGATGCGCAAGTAGGTGTTTCAGCTGCTGTCGCGGCTAATCCGCACATCGGTAGCAAACAAATTGCTCGAGAATCGGGAATCTCAAAAACGTCGGTGTTGAGAATGCTACATCAACATCGATTGCACCACTACCACATTTCTATTGACCAAGAATTACATGGCGATGGCTTTGAACGTCGTGTACAGCTCTGCCACTGGGAACAAGAGAAATTACGGGCCAATTACAGATTTTTTACACGCGTTCTATTTAGCGACGAAGCGTCATTCACCAACAGCGGTAACGGAAACCGGCATAATATGCACTATTGGGCAACGGAAAATGCATGATGGCTGCGACAAGTGGAACATCAGCGACCTTGGCGGGTTAATGTATGGTGCGGTATTGTGGGAGGAAGGATAATTGGCCCCCATTTTATCGATGGCAATCTAAATGGTGATTTCCTACGTAATGTTCTACCGATTTTACTACAAGATGTTTCACTGCATGACGGAATGGCGATGTACTTCCAACATGATGGATGTCCGGCACATAGCTTGCGTGCGGTTGAAGCGGTATTGAATAGCATATTTCATGACATGTGGATTGGTCATCGAAGCGCCATACCATGGCCCGCTCATTCACCGGATCTGACGTCCCCGGATTTCTTTCTGTGTGGAAATTTGAAGGATATTTGCTATCGTGATCCACTGACAACGCCTGACAACATGCGTCAGCGCATTGTCAATGCATGTGCTAACATTACCGAAGGCGAACTACTTTCTGTTGAGAGGAATGTCGTTACATATATTGCCAAATGGATTGAGATTAACGGACATCGTTTAGAGCATTTATTGCATTAATGTGGTACTTACGGGTAATCACGCTGTAACAGCATGCGTTCTCAGAAATGATAAGTTCACAAAGGTACATGTATCACATTGGAACAACCGAAATAAAATGCTCAAACGTACCTACGTTCTGTATTTTAATTTAAAAAACCTACCTGTTACCAACTGTTCGTCTAAAATTGTGAGCCATATGTTTGTGATTATTGCAGCGCCATCTATCACAAAGCGAAAAAAGTGGCCCAACTAAAACCATATTTCTTTACGTACTACATGAATATGTAATAAAAATGGGGGTTCCTATTTTTAAAAAAACGCAGTTGATATCCGTATGACCTACGGCAGCGGCATCTAGCGGGCCAACCATAGCGCCATCTGGTTTCCTTCTTCAAGCTAGACAAGTTTCGTTCTTTGTAGTTTTTTTGTTTGACGCTTATTTCTTGGGATATTTGGCCCTGTCACGATCAATGGACCATCCAGTATATATCAGCAAGCAAAGACCTAAAGACACAACTCACAGGGCCGGCCGGTGTGGCCGTGCGGTTAAAGGCGCTTCAGTCTGGAACCGCGTGACCGCTACGGTCGCAGGTTCGAATCCTGCCTCGGGCATGGATGTGTGTGATGTCCTTAGGTTAGTTAGGTTTAATTAGTTCTAAGTTCTAGGCGACTGATGACCTCAGAAGTTAAGTCGCATAGTGCTCAGAGCCAATTATCACACAACTCACAGATACCAACTCTTCCTCATAGATACTGGCAATGGGGCCGCAAGAGGGATAGTCGATACTACACCTCAGCCAGCGGCGCCAGATAGAACAGTCTACTAACTCAAAGGCGCCACGGCTCAGCTGAGGCTTACGACAGTCATTTCTCCCAAGCGCCATTCACGAGCGATACAGGAAAGGCGAGATGAGCCAGTTATACAGGAAGCGCCCTCTGCCACACACCATCAGGTGGCTTGCGGAGTACCGACGTAGTTGCAAATGTACATATGAAAAGATCTGCACAAGATAGACGAGTGGTGATCGCTGTGTCAGGTCACCTTACGTACAGATTGTACAAGGATACGACGAAGTGCTGTGCACCGAGCATGCTTCGAGCCTCCTGGTTAACACTGGCTGTTTGGCCACTGGAGCGTCGGTTGTTGGTACCAGCGGAGGAAGAGCCCTCAGCAATCGGGCAGAAAATAGCAAAGTAGGTCGGTAATGCGTATAATCGCAGGTTGATTGCACGTTTCCTTCGCAGGGGCGGCTGTGGCTGCATAATGCAGGAGGCGGCCAGAACAAGGGAGCCGGGGAGTCGACGTAAGCGGCCAGTCGCGCGGAAGGCGCGCAGCTGCGATTGGCTGGCCGGGCGGCGGTCCGCGCACAATGGCGAGATTACGGCGCGACACGCACGACGATACGCGGTCTCAGGTCGCTGCGATCAACCGATAAGCGCCGCGGCTGACTGCACTCGCAGCCCGCGATGGACTGTATCGCGTCTGTTGCAGCGAGTGTTCCCTCTGCAACAAGGGGGCGCTTACCGCAGACCACTTTGCCCTACTGTGTCCTACCTCGCTAGCAAGCGTAGTCCACTGATCTAATACCGCCACGATTCATGCCGGCGAGTAGCGAGAGTATCCGTAACACGCAGAACAAAACAAGTTGCTGAAAGTTCCCAAAGCAGAGCTTTCACTTTTATTAAACAATTAGCTGAGAAAGCCGGTGTCTCCCGAGTATTTATTTGTTCTATTCTTCTATTAGTCCATCTCATCTCCCCCCCCCCCCCCTCTTCAATCTAACAATCTCCTCTTTCATCTTCTCCCCATTACCTTTCTGTGTGCATCGGCGATCCTTCATGACCGTTTTGTACAGTTTTGCAATGATTTCTGGAGTAGTGACGCATCTTGGCCAACCACTGCGCGGATCATCATCTAAGCTCTCCCGACCAAATTTAAATTCATTTGTCCACTCGGAAACAGTTGAATATGAAGGAGCATACTTTTCTTTACGAAGTACTTAATCATTGCTCGAATATCGATTTTTTCCATCTTCGCAAATCACTAAGCGGGAACAACAACAGAGCCGCGTCACCGCCACAGCTCTCTTCCAGAGCACTGACGTGGCACGTGTTTACAGGCAACAGTCCAATGAATATCACGTGAACAACTCGCTGCGCTAGCGCTGAACTCTCGTGGTGATTCTGAGAACGTTTCAGACCACACTCGTATTTAAAATATAATTCTGCACTATGTGTCCTACAACGATATATTTTTGTTGGTACGATCAGCGGATTGTGTGGATACAGTATGTAACAAATAAAAAATATAAAATAAAATAATAATAAAATATAGTAATAATTTGTAATAATAATAATTGTTATTTGTTTTGATAAGTAATTGAGGATTAAAATTTTACGCCGTGAATTAATCGAGCTTCGCACGTCCGAAGATGTACGGAACGTAGCCAGGGCTCATTATGTATTTTTTTTTGTAGACAGAGTCTGATATCTGACCTCAGCATCAATCATGAAAATGGAGTTACTAAAACTACTAAAACAAAGAAAAGCATACGATTAAATAAACATATATTCATTTCAACATATACATTACGATATAAATTACACTTACGTAAAATTCTAGATAAATAATGGCAGATCATTCTCAAATGAGAGCGACTTATTAATTCTGCGCCTCTTTTCTGCTAATAAATATCAATGTGGCTAACTGTGGAGCCGCACAAAATATTAAGTCCTTCTAGGACAACGAATGACAGGAGAGTGTTGATGCCTACTCGCTGTGACAAAAGAGCGGTGTTAATTGCTTTATTTTGCATTCTCTTGTCTTAAAAAATCGATACATATAATCTAAGTTAACTAAATTAAATATTGTCTGTGCTCGAGTGCAAATGGTTCCTTAAACTGCCCCCCAAATTGCGAGAGCAAAGGTGTACCACCTGCAGCTGAGCAATTTGTTGACGTATTTTCTTTATTTGTCATGTCATGAATCATAAGTTATTACGTATCTTGTTTCACAGATTCAACATATTTAAAATATCATAAAATGTCATACATTCACAAAAATACGTAAATAATATTTACATACAAGATCAATGAAAGTGAAAAGAAAAAAAAAAATATTTGCTTCCGAGCAGCATTGAACTCGGGAACTCCAGTGTCGGAAGCCAGCGAAGTGGCTCAGTGCTGTCACTGTTACCCTGCATACCGTTCTCAATTTTATGTAACAGTTGTACAGAGACAATAACGAATTTCATAGTTCGTATTCACTTGTGCTGTTACTTTGTAAAAATTTTGTTGGGCATATAGTCCGTTGTTCTCTTTCACTTCAAAATGTTATTACACATGTTATTCAATAAATAAAATTAATTAATGGTTTTGTGCATATTCAGAGATATGTGAACATATTCTCTTTAGAATGTCACTTGTTAGTAAAGTTTTATACTGTGCTAAAGCCTTTGCACTTTAAAATAAATATCACGTGTCACACGTTTTGTTTACATTGAGACGAAAGTTCTTGAAGAAATAAGTTGGAGATCAACAGTCCCGCAATGAAGCGTGCTTTGGAAGACGTAGTTAAAAATGTGGTTTCGTCTTGGTAGGAATTCATGGTGTCAGTGGTTCCATATTGACCAGTCCGTGTTACATCCACTCAATAACCTCCATATTTCGTCTTCCAAAAAGCTTATGTCGTCTCCTGGATATTGTGTCGTCGTTTCGCCGAAAAGTGTGCCGTGGTTTTGCTACTCACGTCACCTATAGTGTCCCATCATGAGCGCAGTGAACCGTTTTTTTTTAATATTTGCACACAACTTATTCATACATTGTTCGTTGCAAAACAAAATGTTCGTTCACAACAGAGAGCATAAAACATAACAAATATCACTTCACTTTGAGTACAGTTTTCTGTTACATATTTACATAGATATAAAAATTTTCTGTGAAACATGTATCTATACATTTACACTACATTGTTTCGTAATACATATACATATTTTATATTTTTCAGTTGCATTAAACTAGATATTTACAAATATATATGGGTCAGACATAAAAAAAAATTATCTAATAGGTTCAGTGTATTGTGATACATTCAGAAAATCCATTTTCTTTTATAGGTCTCTTCCCCTTTTTAATAAAGTTTTCCTTTTAAGTATATTTTCCTTTACATCAGTACTACACAATAAGTGTTCTTCCTCATTAAATGTTTCCTCCAACATAAACTTTCATAATAGGTTAGAAAACATCCTTGAGATGATCTGTCCTGAAAAGTCATGATTACAATAAGACACGACACGTCACATCCACAATCAATTCCAAATTAGCACATGCACAAAGTATCATTTACAAATAAAATAAAGTATATAGCCTTGCTCAATTAATTTCATTTGTCATTTCCTGTAGAGTTTTTTTTTGTGCATGTTGTGTTCATGTGGATTGTGGTGTGAGTGTGAATAGAAAATCAAGTGTCTATCATGCCAATTAATATATCAGGTTCAGAGCAGCAATTGTCTCCGGTCATTTAGTCTGTCAGCTTGTCTGCAAGGTATTAACAAATATAATCAGTAACTGTGCTTTGCATGAAAATTGTTAGTTCTTCCTGTGTCTTATCTTCTTGCTGCTGCTGTAAAATGTAGATACTTAAGATTATAGCTTATATCTTCTTCTTCTTCCAGCTTGAAGTACCAGATGTGACTTACCTTGTTTTTGTATCAGCATACTCTGCTAAGGGCTAAAAGTTTTCAAATCTTTGTGAGGGTACAAAGCTAAAATTCTCTTATTCTTGGGGTTTTGTAACAGATATGCTCCAGGATGTGGTATATCAATGATTGTGTAAGGACCTTCATATAGTGAACGCCACTTAACATTGCGTTTTAGAGGTAATGACGATTTGTAGTGGGTCTTAAGTAAAACTTGCATGCCTATTGTAAAGTTTTGCCTTCTTTTCAGATTAGCACCATAGTTCTTATTTCTAATGTCAGCTTGTTCAGTAATTGCAATGAGTACTTCCCTTACCTTTTCCTCGTGTGAAGGTTTGGTGTCAGAAAATTTTGGTAGTGGGTTGCTCCATTCATTAGTTTCCTTTGTGTCAAACATGATTTCTCTGGGAGTGTAGGGTGTGTTGTATATATTTAAATTGTTGTGTATTTCCTCAAAAAGTGCTAGGTAATGTATCCAGTTTGTGTGCTGTGTTGAGGTATAAGTTCTCATGAATCTATTTAATTCTCTAAAAACTCTCTCACAAGGGTTGGCTGATGCATGAAACTTTGAAATAAAGATGCTCTTAATGTTATTGTCCTTTAGAAATTTTCTCCAGGTGAATCCTGCATAATACTTGGCGTTATCTGATAGAATGGCTTTAGGTTTTCCACAGTATGGCATGTAATCATTCGTGAATCTTCTGATGATGGTGTTTGCTGTGGGTGACTTAATGGCAAAAAGTTTGATGTGCTTAGAAAATATGTCATAAAATGCTAGAATGTATTTGCAACCTCCGATGCTAGTTGGATGAGGTCCGCTAACATCTGTACAAAGTATCTCTCTAGGTCCAGTAGGTAAGATAGAGTGCAAATCTGTTTTGGTGGATTGATTTTGTGGCTTGGATTTTTGACATATGAGACATTTGCTGATAACATCATGTATTTTTCTTCTCATGTTTGGAAAATAGCAATATGTATGTAACTTGTTTAGACATTTCTTTGTTCCGTAGTGTCCCCAAACTGTGTGAGTGTGTGCAACGAGATTGTGTACAGAATCTTGTGGTATGCAAACGCACCAGTTAGTAGCATTTGTGTGTCTTTTGTAGAAAAGTATGTTGTTGTGTAACATGTATCTGTCTTGTAAAGTGTCATTGTGTTGTTGTACTATGATTTGTTTTATTTTGTACCAGTGTGGATCTGAATCTTGTAGTGTTGCCATGTTCTTGCATAGGTCTATGTAGTATTGTGTAAACTGTTTGTCTTGCATGAGTAGTATTCTGTAATCGTGTGTGTTCTCAAAGTCTGTATTGTTATGATGTAATCCTTGCGGTAGTCTTGAAAGTGTGTCAGCTATTATGTTGTCTTTTCCCTTGATGTGCTTGATTTCAAAAGAGTAATTCTGTAATGCAAGTGCCCATCGTGTAAGTCTAGGATGAATGAGTTTACATGACAAAAGGAATGTAAGTGCTTGATGGTCAGTGTATATAATGGTGTGTCTTCCATACAGATAATAATTAAACTTTTTAAATGCCCATATAATAGATAATGTTTCCAATTCTGTGGTGGAGTAAGATCTTTCACATTCTGTTAAAGTACGACTGGCAAAACCAATGATCTTAATATGTTCTGAAGTTTCTGTATTAACAAGTTGAAATAAACAACATCCCAAACCAATGTTTGATGCATCACAAGCAATACAAAAGTTCAAATTGAAGTCTGGATGTTCCAGCATGTTAGAATTTACTAAGGCTTCTTTGATTTTAGTAAAGTCATTTTCACAGTCTTGGTTCCAAATCCATACCTGGTTCTTCTTTAATAAGTTTAGTAAGTATCTGCTATTGAGTAACTGTTTAGGTATGAATCGTCTGAAAAATGAGCATAGACCGAGAAATGATTTTAACTGTTTCTTATTAGTGGGACTGGGGAAATGTCTGATAGCATCTAATTTTGAAGGGTCAGGTTTAATGCCTTGTGTGTTGATGATGTGTCCTAGGTATTTGATCTCACAACAAGCAAATCTAGATTTACAAATATTGGCAGTGATACCAGCTTGTGTGAATCTGCATAGTAAAGTGTTCAGGGTATCAGTGTGATCCTTCCAGGTTTTTGAGGCAATCAGTATGTCATCTACATAGTGTGTAACAGTCTCTAGTAAATCATCACCGAGTACAGAGTTTAGTGCAGTAATGAATACTCCTGAGCTTACATTTAGGCCAAATGGTAATACACAAAATTGATAAGTTCTGCCACCAAACATAAAGGCTGTATATTTTCTGGATTCTTTGCTTATTGGCACCTGCCAAAACGAATTTTTAAGGTCTATTGTAGAGAAATATTTTGCATCCAAGAACTTCTGAAGTTGTTCGTCAAGATTTTCTGGTTGTGTCCTCACAGGTAAGATAATTTGGTTGATAGCTCTTGCATCTAATACTAACCTGATACTTCCATTGTGTCTTTTCACTACATGCAAAGGGCTACAATATGGAGATGTTGATGGTTCTATAATATTCCATGTAATCATTTTCTTTAGTTCTTCCCAAACTGCAGGTCGCAGAGCTAGAGGTACATTGTATGACTTGTGGTAATAGATTTGGTGAGGCTTGACTTCAATCGTATACATATATGTGTTGATCCTACCTGGCTTACTAGTGAAAACATCCTTATTCTTAAGTAAAATATGTTTAAGCTGGGATCTCTCCTCTTCATTAATAGCATCACATTCTGATAACTTAGAATTAATTTATGTAAGTACATCATTCACTACCTCACCGTGTGATACAGGTTGCTGTGTGGAATCTATGTCAGTCTCACGTATAATCTGTATCTTGTAGCCAGAACAGTGCTTGTTATGGTCTACTAGTCGAGTGTCCAAGTTCAAAACTATGTCTCTGCCTTCATACTTAAAATAACAAATGCCTTTGGAGAAGTCTATAGTACAGTCCTTCTCGCAAAGAAAATCAATTCCCAATATACAATTGGCAGCAAGGTTTTGGACAACTAGGAAAGGCCATTGTACGATTCCATTTCCCATATTAACAGTCACAAATACCTGCTTATTAACTCTACTTGACTTATTACCTAATGCAGTTAATATTAAACAATTCTGAACTGGGAACTCTGGTATCTTAGAAGTTTTCTTCATCATAGTATAAAAATTGTGAGAAATCACACTGACAGCAGCTCCTGTATCAATAATTATGTTAGTAGGTATACCTCCTACAATGCCTGAGGTGGAAGACAGTACAAATCTTTTCTTTACATTGTGACATTGTGTGTTGTCATTTATCAGATCATCAGCTAAGTTTCCACTTTCATTATATCTTAAGAATAGTGTAGGCAACTCTTGTTGTGTAAATGTTAATTTTTCTTGTTTCACAGTTTCACTAGCAAGTGTGTATTCAAACATAGTTTCTAAATTGAAGTTGCCCCCCAAATGTTCCTCAGTCACGACCTGGGGCTCAGTAATGACTGGTTCTAGTTTACCTGGTTTGTCTGGTCATTGGTAAGTGTAGTTGTAGTTTCATTAGCTACCTCAATAATATTTACATTTGGATATTGTCTTTGCCAATCACCTGTCTGGTTTCGTTTGGCTGAAGTCACTTGTTGGTTTGTGTTGCTTGTTTGCGCAAAATTCCCTTGTGGCATCTGAATATGATTTTGTGGTGGCGGTTGCGGTGTTTGCCACTGTCTCACATCATACTGGTTGTCGTTCTGATTAAAGTGCGGTGTAAGTGTTCCATTTCTTGTGTAATCTGTGTTGTTGTTTCTTTGCCAGTGTTTGTGTTTTGCTTTGTGTCCGTTGTTGTTTCCATTATTGCTTCTTGAATTAAAATTGTTGTTTCTTCGTTTTTTGTACGGATTATCTCCCTGTGTATAGTTGTAGTTGTTGTTTGTGTGCAGCTGTGAGTTGTGGTGACTGTTTTGCATGTTTACTGTGTGTTGTGAATTTTGCTGTGTGTTTGGTAATGTAGCAATGTAGACATGTTGATTCCTACTGCGTGAGTTGTGTGTTGGTTCTTGTTCTTCATATAGTAAATCAACAGCATCTAACTTTTCCAAAAAATATTCAGGATCGTCGTCCGGTAAGTACAGTAATTTCTCTTTAATATTAAAAGGAAGTCTTGCTTTCAGTGATCGGATCACATCTTTTGGTTTCACTGGTTCATTAAGGAAGTGTGTCATGTTTAGGTACTTCTCGAAATATCTGCGCAGGTTGCCGTTTTTAGGATTGAAGTGTTCGGGTTCAGTGACTTGTTTGCGGATGCGTTCCTGCACAGTGGGTGACCAAAACTTATTCAAGAAGGCGCGTTCAAACTGCTCGTATGTTACACATCTGTCACTTTCATGGTAAGCCCAGACAGCAGCGTCCCCTTGAATGTAATCCACAACGTACGCAATGCGTTTGTGGTCGCTCCACGAACGTGGGAATGCGTTCCTAAAAGCTTTTAAGAAGATGACAGGGTGTACAGCGTTTTTGCCTGGTATAAAAGGTTGGAATTTACGGTGCTTGAATAGACTTTCTTCTTCTTTGTTACGTGTTCGTCTGTTTCTTTCCGTGTAATCATTGAATTCTTCCCTGTGTGTACATGGTTCTTCATCAGAATAATTGTATTGTATTTCAGGTGATGGGTATCTGTTGCTATGCGTGTCAGTGTATTGTGTATTTGAGTGTGGAAATTCGTGTGTGTACATGTGTTCATTTCCGAATCGAGATTTTCTTCTGTGTGTGTAAAAATGTGTAGTGGGTGTACTATTCTGTTGTGCTTGGCATTGAGTTGTCTTTGTTTGCATATCGTCATCGATTACTTGTCTATTGTTGTTCATGTATTCCACTACAGAATCGTGCACAATATGTGGCAATTTGTTTTGTATACATTCTTCAAAAATTTCGTCTTTGTGTGCCGTCCATTCTTTAAATTGTGAATTAATGCGAGACAAATGGGGTTCAGCCTCTATCTGTATTGTTGTGTGAATCTGTTTGTGGATGTCAGCTACGTTTGTTTCTATTGTATTCACCTTTAAATTAATTTCGTCACATGCGTGCGTGTTTGATTCTAGTTTGCAATTAATAGTTTCACAGGTTTTTGTCAAGTCATGGATGTGATTGGCATTGTCGCTTTGTCGTAATTCTAAATTTTCGAATTTTTCCGTAAGATCGTCGACCTGTTTGGAAAGACGTGTATTAATTTCATCTACCTTTTGAGTCAGTGTGGCGAAGTCTGATTTTATGTCATTTCTGAAGGCTGCATTGTCTGTCATTAATTGTGAGAATTTTTCGTCATTATCTTGCTTAATATTATATATGCCTTCCAAAATTGAATTCAGTATAGCGCCTAAATTTTGATTGCAAAATGAGCTTGCCCCCGCCGCGTCATTAGACGTGACGTGGTCTCTCAGGTTTGGTTCGGAGTTGCTCCTTTCGGTGTTTGTGTGTATGTATAGCAGGTTATTTTGATGCGTTTGCGTGTCTCTATTAATTTCTGTGTCTGAATGTGTCTGTGTATCCATGTTTGCATTACTTGATTGTTGTTCCATTGTGTACTGGTGTCGAGTTTTTACCATATCGTGAATAAATTGTGTGCAAGAAAAAAATTGTTTAAGCGCGTAGTGTGAAAATGTACTGCTTATGTGTGTGTTTAAATGACTGAGAATGACTGAGAATGATTGAGAGATGACTTTAAAGATCGAAAGTAGCATACATGTTAATGGTGACTAGCCATGTTGCTTGAATCTTGTACAATGTCGGCCATATTGTGCAATGTAAGTTGCGTATTGTTGGATCGGAATGTAATCGTCTGAATAATGAGATTTCGCGGAATTTGGAAAAAATTACTGAATGGAAACTGAATACTGAATTTAATGCTGAGAAAAATAATTTTGAATGAAAAATGTGCTTGGAATCAATTGTGGATGCGCAAGTGCTGCGTCTTACCGTACATGTCGTCTTGATGCGAAGATTGCATTTCCAGTCCAAATTGTCTCCAGATTTTATTCGTTTTCTTCAATATTCTCGTCACCGGTCAGGATGTACATGAAAAAGAACAATTAGTTGTAGTACAGATACAATAATGAGTCCTGGCACATAGTCGCCAGTGTAACAAATAAAAAATATAAAATAAAATAATAATAAAATATAGTAATAATTTGTAATAATAATAATTGTTATTTGTTTTGATAAGTAATTGAGGATTAAAATTTTACGCCGTGAATTAATCGAGCTTCGCACGTCCGAAGATGTACGGAACGTAGCCAGGGCTCATTATGTATTTTTTTTTTGTAGACAGAGTCTGATATCTGACCTCAGCATCAATCATGAAAATGGAGTGACTAAAACTACTAAAACAAAGAAAAGCATACGATTAAATAAACATATATTCATTTCAACATATACATTACGATATAAATTACACTTACGTAAAATTCTAGATAAATAATGGCAGATCATTCTCAAATGAGAGCGACTTATTAATTCTGCGCCTCTTTTCTGCTAATAAATATCAATGTGGCTAACTGTGGAGCCGCACAAAATATTAAGTCCTTCTAGGACAACGAATGACAGGAGAGTGTTGATGCCTACTCGCTGTGACAAAAGAGCGGTGTTAATTGCTTTATTTTGCATTCTCTTGTCTTAAAAAATCGATACATATAATCTAAGTTAACTAAGTTAAATATTGTCTGTGCTCGAGTGCAAATGGTTCCTTAAAAGTATCCAAAATGTGTTGCAAATAGAGTTAGTAATAAACAAGTAACGAATGAAAACGTCATGCATGATGCGGCTGTTTTTTCTCGCATCTCAAAAAATGGTTCAAATGGCTCTGAGCACTATGGGACTCAACTTCTGAGGTCATCAGTCCCCTAGAACATAGAACTACTTAAACCTAACTAACCTAGGGACATCACACACATCCATGCCCGAGGGAGGATTCGAACCTGCGACCGCTGCGGTCCTCGTGGTTCCAGACTGTAGCGCCTAGAACCGCTCGGCCACCTTGTCCGGCTCTCGTATCTCAGTACGTGAAATCATTCCTGAAATGTGTCGTACAATGATATATTTTTGTAGGTCATTCAGCAGCAGATGTGGATAATGTCAGTGAAACGTGTTGAAGTTAGAGTTAGTAGTAACGAAGTAATAAATTTAAACGCCATGCATGAGGTGGTAGTTTTTCACACATTCTTTGTTTATGACGTCGTATATCTTGACCTAAGTGTCGTACAATAATGTAATTCTTCATGCACATTAAGTCAGGGGTGACCAAGATTTCGGCTCGTGAATTGTGTACCGGCATGAGTGCCAAAGCGGTCAGCGCCACTGCACGTTTGCCCCCACCGCCATGCCACGCTACCTGAGCGCCGCATTTAAATGGCACCGCGGTCCCAATGCATACGACTTGTTTTTATATTTCACATTTCCCAAAAACATAGATCACAAACAAAACAATTTTTTCTATTACTTAATTATTTTTGGAGCGCTGAAGACATAGTATAACTTCTATCGAGTACAAACTGTCGGCAGACGGACATACTGGGCGCTGGCAACCTCGGTGTTGAGCGCATGTGAGCTCCGAACACGCGCGCACATACACACACACAGATGGAGACAATTTCAGAGTTTCAC
This sequence comes from Schistocerca serialis cubense, assembly GCF_023864345.2. Classification (NCBI taxonomy): domain Eukaryota; kingdom Metazoa; phylum Arthropoda; class Insecta; order Orthoptera; family Acrididae; genus Schistocerca; species Schistocerca serialis. Next base: position 542,339,121 of record NC_064639.1, on the reverse strand, counting down.
ACTCAAGCTGCCACGTAATCGTGACTTATTTAGTTGCGTGATCTAAAAAAGGTCTTTCACAAAAGAATGTCTATCGAAAGATTGTAGAACTTTTGCAACCTCACTATCGAGACTTGGAAACTCTACCTGCGGAAAGCAATGTAGACGTCCTGGACAGTTTTAGCGTAAAATGTTAATGTAAAAATATTTGTCATTAAAACTGGAATTACTCTGCAGGTCCATCAGTCACGACTGCACATGCACGGGGGCGTTTTCGTCTGAAACGGCTATCGGTTTCGAAAACAGACGTAAGGGTGATAGTATGCTCGACCGGCTGTCTTGTCATCCTCAGCCCATAGGCGTCACTGGATGCGGGAGGATATGGAGGAGCATCTGGTCAGCACACCGCTCTCCCAGCCGGATGTCACTTTACGAGATCGAAGCCGCTACTCCTCAATCAAGTAGCTCCACAGTTCGTCTCACAAAGACTTAGTGCACGCCGCTTGCTAACAGCGCTCGGCAGACCGGATGGTCACCCATCCAAGTGCTAGCCCAGCCCGACAGTGCTTAACTTCTGTGATCTGACGGTAACCGGTTTTACCACTGCGGCAAGGCCATTGGCAATCCAGATAGGTGAAAACCTTAATACTGACATATCGGCAGATACACCCGCTGATATCCTCATCTGTCATATCTGCAAAGTAAAGGGTGCAATTTCCTGGCGGGGATTATTTCCACCGCCGTCAGGCAACCGGCGGCGGCGGCGAAACTGGGGAGTATGTTTCCTCTCTGATGGGAGGCCTATGTGTAGAAATCCTGCAAGGATAACAAATGTTTGTTAGACGACGCAATACAGCGTATTGAGTAAAATTGTTTCAAGTGAAATAGCGAAATAGAAGTACTCTATTTGCAAAAGAGTAGTCTTGTACGCTTCATAGGTTCATACAGAATCAGCCTGTGCTGTTAGGACATTTTCCCAAGGGGAATTTCCTGATGTTCAGGTTTCTAATCGGAGTAGCTTTATCGATTGATAAATAAATTTCGTGTATCGAGAAGTGTTCTTGACAGGAAACGTAGCTACCCATGTCGAGTACTCAAAGAAGAAACTGTCGATAACATTGGGCATCGTCTGGAAAGGTTTTCTAAGAAAAGAGTTCATCTTCATTCTCAGCAAACGGAAATTTCGTATGGCTCTGTTCAAACGGCTACAAAGTTTCTGAAGTTACAGCCTTATAAAACAGCTGCAGTGCTACAACTTAAACTGGGTGGCCGTGCAAAAAGATTATGGTATTGTGAAAGAATTTTGAACAGAGTGCATGAAGGAGTAATTGACCTTCACCAGACTTTCTTTTGGGACGAATAATGGTTCCACCTAAGTAGACACGTTGAAAAGTGGACATATGTAGGTCGACTGGACATTTGTTTGGGGATAGTTTCAGAATGAGTCGAAATTTCATCTTACGTGAGCGAAACAGTCGCGTGTAACATCTGTGGAATAGTCGATTTACGGCAGTGACCATAGTATCTCACAACTTGTGTATATTTGGCTCCAGGGTTGCCAAGTTAGCGGAATTTCAGCTAAATTCGACAGATTTTACACACTGTCAGCGGGTGAAATTTTGCATTTAGCGGTAAACGGATTTTTTAACGGATTTGTGGATTGATGTCTGCAACAATATTTTTCTGTTTAATTCAGTCTTTCCATTATATAATTTGAAACTATATTTTGCGTGAAAAATCCTAAACTGGTGACAATATGGCTCCAGCTAACTCTTAATAATCAGATTCCGATAGAGTGTTTCGCCTGCCTCAACACAACAGAACAATCCTTTCCAGTCTCAGTTCTTTGTTTTTAGCATTACAGTAATACAAGTTACCGTGGACCGATGTCGGTACAATGCACAGTTTTGAATTGTTAATGTTTATGGTGCAGCTAATCGCGTTGTGATTAGTGATATTCCTTATATTTTTATTAGTTGTCTCATCAAAACGTCGAAGCAAAAGGACAAAAAATACACCCAAAAGTTAAGAAAAGAGTGGCTTAGCAACAAACAATTGAAAGACTGGTTTCTTGAGATCCCCGCCGCTCCTGATAGTGTGTGATGACGATTTTGCCAGTGCAGTTTAAATTCGCGTCTTTCGGATTTATTGAATGATTAAAAAAGAAATAAGCATGTAGAAGTTGCTGCATCTTTTTCTTCGCAGGGGCAGTTAAAACTACATGCACATGTAGTTAGGCAGTCCAACGAAGTTTTGTCTCTCAGATGCGTTTGTACAGAAGCCAGTGTAGTGGTGTGATTAAAAACATTCTTTACCCACATTTCAAGGCGAGTCCGAAAAAAGACTTAGGAGACGAATATTTCAGTGTACTTTTGGATGAATCTACAGACATTAGTGCCAGTAAATTGTTAGCTGCGTTTGTGATATACTTTTCTGAGGCCGAAGGTCGCATTGTTCCCACATTATTGGGAATGGTAGAGTTAGAGGAACCAATGGTTTGAAATCTTTGTTTAATGAGTACGGTTAGAACATTTATGTAATGCGCGGATTGGATACTGACAATGCAGCGGTTATAATAGGCATCGATAATGGTGTGTATATCAGAATTTGGAAAGAGAAGTTCCTCATCTTGTCTTAATTCCTTGTGTCTGCAATTCCGTGCAGCTGGCGGTATCTTCTGCCTCAGCTGAAACTTTGCCCCAGAATTTGGATTTTTTTGTAGTCAGAAACATATTCTTGGTTTTCCAAGTGTTCATCTCGTCAAATTGCTTATAGAAAGTTATTCATTGCAATAAACGATGGGGCTAATCCACTGAATATAGTTTGGAAGTGCAATATACGTTGGATGTCTATTTTAGAGGCTGTTTCTCGTGCTTTGTCTCAGTGGCTTGAACTAAAAAACAGCGCTTCATGAAAAATGCTATACTGCCCAAGTGCTCGACAATATGTACAGTGATGACGTAAACAAAATTTATCTTACCTTTCTGAAACCTTATTAGGAAGAATGTCAGCTGGTAAATAAGGAATTTCAGTCAAGTTCTGCGGACCAATCACGGCTCCTAAACGATGTTTTTTACTAATCAATGGGCTCGTAAGGAGAACTGTTGTACCAGGCTACAGAGGCGATCTTTTAACAGTAGATGTTCGCAAATATAAGTCGCCAAGAATAGACTTGGTCACGAAGTCAAAGTCTTATTGAAGGATATGAATACTTACAACAAAATTTCATGTGAGGGTGAGAATGCCGTAAGGAAAAGTGGACATTTTCTTGTTTCCCTTGCTTCTGAGGTGCAACGCCGCTTCCCGCAAAATGCAGAAGTGTTGCAAAAAGTATTCTTAATTGGTCCAAGAGACCGCCTGAGAGTGATAAAAGAACCAATAGTATCGCTGGCTAAGGAAATGGGCTTGTCAGACAGTACAGTAACAAAAATTGATTTTCAATGGTCCAAGCTCACTACTGTCCAATGGAAAAAAATCAACAATACTGCGGCGTTCTGGAATGAAATTAGGTCATACAGAGATGCCAGCGGCTTAAATCCTGTCCAAGAACTCTCAGATCTATTATGCTTTTGGTTTTACTATGGTCCAGTGCAGAGGTGGAAAGGGCCTTTAGCCAACTAAATTTGATAAAAACGTCTCTGCGGGAAAGACTAACTACTATTATGGTGAACGCCATAATTACAATAACAGCTGGTCTTAACTGTGTTGATAAATGCTGTCACTTTTACGAGCGGCCAGAAAATGTTCTCCAAGATATCACCACGATGAGAAAATCTGCCCCAGGTGTAACATCACAGATTAAGGGTCGACCTGCGACATCAATCGCACAACTTACGTACGGGCCGCGAGGTGCCGCCACGAGCGCAACCGTATATAAGTGCCGACGGAGTGCGGCCCGCTCTCATTTTGTTGGCATCTCATTTTTGCCTTTTCTCTTATTTGCTTAGTTGCTTAGCTCTTTTCGTTTATGGCTCATGTTATTGTGCTCTCTTTCAGCCATTCTGATTGTTTTGATTTACTTCCAATTGAGAAGTGCTCATTTTGGCATTTCACTTTTGCATATTTCTCATTTTGCTACTAATATGCTCCTTATCTTTTTACAGTTGAACTGATGAACACAGTCTCATGTACTGTTTGTTCATTTCAGCCTGTTCATATTTTGATGTTCTTTAAATATTGTAATAATTATCGGAAGCATTTCATCCCTTAAACTTGTGTAAAGTATTCTCGATGTAGAATTTGTTCTGTGACACAGGTGTAAGGTTTTGAATATAACTTATATGCGAAACTGTGCTTTAAAAGGAATTTATTTTTCAGTTTGTACTACATCAGACGACAATTTTGTGACATGAGGGAGAAATTTGAGGGACGAACGCGTGGAAATAGTCTTAAGTGGTCCCCTTTTAAAATAAAAATTTGTGTGACACTGAAAGACGTGACACTGTAGGCACCCAAAATTTTTGTACGTCACATTGAGATGCCTTCGCGCCGGCCGGAGTGGCCGAGCGGTTCTAGCCGCTACAGTCTGGAACCGCGCGACCGCTACGACCACAGGTTCGAATCCTCGGGCATGGATGTGTGTGATGTCCTTAGGTTAGTTGGGTTTAAGTAGTTCTAAGTTCTAGGGGACTGATGACCTCAGATGTTAAGTCCCATAGTACTCAGAGCCGTTTGAACCATTTTTGATGCCTTCGCTCGATCCCAGTACTTCAGCATTGGACACGGAAGACAACGTACTGCAGGATGAGGAGGAAAATGAAACACTGTGGCTTGAACTACGTTAAAGTGGTGAGTGGAATCTGAACTTAGTAAACTTCCTTTTAGTAGTAGCAGTAGTAATGATAATAATAATAATAATAATAATACGCCCCATGCCGATGACAAAAAGTTTCTTTGTAAGTTATCAGTGAATCGAAATTTCGATTTTAGGTGGGTAAATACCAACAATACGCGTTTAGGGGATTTTAGCGGAATTTTAACTTCAGTTTAGCGGAATAAATTTCTCTGTGTTGGCAACGCTGTTTGGCTCAGTTGTAGTGCGGAGAGTGGTCGAATGTTGGACGTGGAGTAAGCTGGCAGAACTTTTAGCGTAATACATATTTGGGAAGGCTTTCGCTGAAGAAAATTGTTAGGAATTATTAATCTGATTGAAGGGCGTACAGAAGCAGCATTTGTTGAACAGGTAGAATGGATGTGTTTCTAACGTAATAATTTTTGCTGGCGCGTACTGATAATATTAGCGATTCTTGCAATAGAGTAGTCCACCTCCCCACCTCAGTTTAGGTCATTTCAGTTTAACTGATTTCAGTTCACATAATCGTAAAGGCATTGCCTTGTAAGACATTTGTAACGAAAGCAAAGATTCCTTCTGTGAGTTTAAAACACAGCATTGTCAGTATAATGAACGGAACAGTATTTTCATTGCAAGTAAAAAGTTTCATTCTTTAGTATAAAAAAACAATCCCCGTCTTTCTTCCAGTAGTTTAGTTTTACTTTAGCATATTTTAGCTGGCGCAATTTCTTCATGCTATGTTGTTGGTGCTGATTGTTCTGTATTTTTCTGGTGAAATTCTTTTCATATTTCGTTGGTTCTTTCGTTTCTCATCTTACGAATTCACTGTGCAAATTCTATTTTCTTTGTAATTCATATTCTTGATGGGTAGGTGAACAGTGTGTGTTTCATAGTGTTACTACATAATTTCAATGTTTCATTATTTTTTGTTTTTCTTTGGACAATGCACAGCTTGATTTTGGTAGTGGGTTTTGAGTAAGAGGTTTGATTTAATTTCTTTCACAGTCAGGGCCAGATCGTTTTGCGTTTATGTAAATGTGTCGACGGAGACACACTGTTCGTAAAAGCAATTTAAGTTCAACCTTTTTTGTAACAGAGGACAGCACTTTCAGTTTTGGGTAAAAGATTGGCACACGTTTTAATGAATGAATGAACGAACAATCAAGTCAGAGCGAAAAACTTCCAGCGTTAATTCACAAGGTAACCGTTACTGGAGTTCTGAGAAGCCCAATGTAATACCCGAGGCACCCTTGCGCAATCAAAAAATTGAAATGTGGTGCGCTTCAGCGGTGAGAGAATAATAAACAGTTAACAGTTAGAGAGATGTGGAATATATTTTGCAGCTTTTTTCCGGTTACCTGAGGGTGAACGAGCTCTCGCGACCTTTTAGTAGGATTCGGCGACGGCACATACAGCCAACTTCTCATTCAGGAAATTTGTGACGTATTTCTGAATAGAGTTATCACAAACAACATACGGCCCTTTTCGTTCCCCCGATTGAAGCCTCTGCGATTTTATCTTCAACGGTCATTAAAAGAGGAAGTGTACAAATCAAATCCACACCTTTTACATGAACTTAAAACTACATTCGTCAGAGGGAACTGCAGAGTGTAATGAGCAATTTTGTAAGCAGGTGTAAGAAACGCTTGAACAACAAAGAGAGGCATTTCCAGCATCTCTTTGCTTAATATACGCTAATAATGTACTTATCTTTTAAGTGTTTTTGTTATTTATGTTAGAGATAACTGACGCGACAAAACCAAACTATATTTACTGCTGTCCTCCTGTCACCAAAGCCGCGTACACACCATGTTGTCTCGCCAGCCGGCGGTTGCATTAACGATTCGTCGCCCTGTAATTACTACTGCGGATATCGGCTGATTGCTTCTGAATCATGCTGTATGTCAAAGGAACGGGCAGTTGGTTGTCGGATTTCACGTTCCAGTTCCAGAAAATACAGTAAGAGAAACGTCGTTCTAGGTATCAAGTTCAGTCAGGTACGTGGGTAGGTGAGTGTGAGCAACCGGGAGTAAAGAAAGTCGCTCGATCAGCTACTGCGGCGCGCCCTCCTATCTCGGTATCTGCGGACAATTGCCGACAACAATGGTGTTTGTGAGTCTTCCTCCGGGCTGACAAAGGCAGCCAGTCGATGCAGTTTCCGTAAATAAAGGCGGCTGCCGTAACGTGCGGAGGGTGTGCCGGTAGCCACAAAGCGCGCGGACGCTCACCGAATTACTGACAATGACACTCTTACCGGCTGCTAGGGCCGGCCGACCGGGCGGAGCCTGGGGGAAAAAAACGCGAACCCTTTGAGGGGAGGGGCGGCGCGACGAGCCGGGGCAGGAATGAAAATAAAACCGGACGAAAAACGAATGAGATTTCTCGTACAATGGACTTGATTAAATTTTATTGCTAGGTGTTTGTGTGAGCAAGGGTGAGGGATCAAGGGTGGCCATTGTTAACACGTGTAGCACTTTACGCCGTCCCTGTACGCTAGGCGGCCGGTTCGCACAGCAGACGACGTTTGTCTTGTCTTGTCCTCTACCTCTCCTCTTCCTTTCCTTGCCTCCCCTCTTAATCCTGTTATGAATTCCCTTTTTTCTTCAGAAAAGAACGATGAAGAAATACTTGGGCCTCTTGGGAGAGTCCCGCAGTAACTCAGAATATCGTTCACGTAATCATTCGCAGGAGGCAGGCGTGTGAAACATATTTCAGCAGCAGACAATGCCGTGTGCGGACACAGTGTTCTCCTGACAGAACGCTGCCCCTCACTGCACTGCAGACTCAAACGAGCTATTGTAGTTGTGTATGCGGCTCTTAGAAAGAAGCTAGTCGCTTTATTGACCTCCTTTTGTAGCCTGTCTTATACGGAACAATAAGGTTTGCTCTAAAGAATATTTTTATGAATACCTACCGGAATTCTTAAGTCTTAATTCTGTTTAAATAGGTTGATTACGCATATGATAAACGCAGATTGTCTACCAAATAATAAATCTCTTTTCAAGCGGCAAAGTGACAACAGCACAGAGTGCTAGTAGCCCTGATACAAGTAGGGCCTATATGATGTAAACAGCGCAGCTTACACCTAAGTTGGAAGTAAATATACTCCTGCATAAAACTTTTACAGACAACATTCAACTTTATGTTCCTTTATCATTATATGCTAGTAACTGATATTTCAAGGAGAAACTACAGAAGTAGCTTCAGCTAGCAAGAGAAAATAATTAGATGGCCATGGGGATGTCATAGTTAGTACGGAAAAATTATTATTATTATTTATTTTATGGCCTTCGTTGGACCACTCTAGTCAAAAATACAAAGTTTTAAACAAGTTGTTACACAGGGATACAACTTGGTTCAACAATAACTTAATATGATATTTAGGTAATATAATTATTAGAGTCTATTCTTATATGAAAGGTGTTTTGCTCTTCTGTCTGCCCAATATTTCTTCGTTCTTTCAGATATTTTCTTTCTTTCTTCTTCTGAGACAACTCTTCCTGTACTCCTTTTATTGATTTTCATTTGTAGTCTGGTTTGCGGGTCTTGCAGTATTCTGGTTTTCTCTGTCTTGTTTTTTAGGTCATCCACTGTAATTTGAAGTTCTTTTATATCTTCCTTAATTTCTGTGATCCATTTAATGTCGCTCTTGCTATTCCACAATTTTTGTATTATTTTTTTACTAATTCTGTTTTCTGGAGTTCTCATCAGATGTCCAAAGAATGAGATGCATTTCTTCCTGATTATGCTCATGACTGGTTCTGTTTTCTTATATACTGTTTCATTTGATGTTATTCTCCAATGTCCATTTAATTTATACTGTTTATTTATACATGTCCTAATTATTCTTCTTTCTATTTTTAGTATTCTGTCAATTTCTGCTGTATTAGTTGTTTTGAAGATAGTTTGAGCTGCATACGTTATTTCTGGTTGTGTAACTGTTTTATAGTGTTTTAACTTTGCATCTATAGATAGGCTTTTTTTGTTGTATGTAGTTTTGGTAATGTAATTTGCATAGTTCAGTTTTTTTTATTCTATTCTGTCATGATGGCTTCTCATTTTGATTGTATGTTATTATTTCGCCTAAATATTTAAATTTGTCAACAATTTTGATTTCCTTTTCTCCTATTGTACTTTTGTTTGCAAGTGGTGGATGAGTTAGCATAATCTACGCTTTTTCAAACGATATTCTAAGGCCTACTTTCTTTGCTATTTCTTGTAGTGATTTCACTTGTTGCCTGGCTTCTTGAACGGTGTTGGCTAGGAGAGCAAGATCATCAGCGAATCCCAAGCAATTTAAGCTAATATCATCTTTTGCACTTCCAATTCTTATCCTCTTTGCATTGTCCTTGTACCATTCTCTCCTTATGTATTCCAGTGCACAGTTGAACAGTAATGGTGATAGGCAGTCACCTTGTCTTAAGCCTGTTTTTATGAGGAATGGTTCCGAAATTTCTCCTCTAAACTTCACTTTTGATTTGGTGTTGGTTAGAGTGAGTTGTATTATTTTAATTAGTTTTGGATGAAGTCGTAGATTTCTTAAAGTTTTTAGTACTGAAGGTCTGTGGAGACAGTCATATGCCTTCTTAAAATCTATAAATGTTATTGCCAGAGGTTTCTTCCGTTTCTTGTAGTATGCCATAATCAATTTTAAACTAATTATCTGCTCTGCACAGCTTCTCCATGGTCTGAAACCTCTCTGATATTCCCCTAACTCCTGTCCTAATTGCTCCTTGATTCTTTCATATAGGATCTTGGATAGAATTTTGTATGTGCAATCTAGGAGAGAGATTCCTCTGTAGTTGTCTGGGTTGCTCTTATCTCCCTTTTTGTGTAGCGGGCGGATGATAGTTGTGGTCCAATGTTCGGGAAAACGTTCTGTTAACCAAATTTTTGTTAGAGCCACGGAAAAAAATAAGATTGATCCATGAAAACAGGCTTGGGAAGACCTGTCCACCAGAAGAATCATCTTTTTTTGGTTCTGTACGATTTTCATTTCTTTAAAACGTACAAAATTAAAAATTCCTATACAACGTATGTTTTTGGGAAGGGTCCAGCAAAAACACAATTTTGTTTTTTAACCCAAACATGTTTCACTGCAGTTGCAGCATCTTCAGTGGGCTTTTATTTTTCATCTGTTAAAGAATGTTCTTTACTGTTTGTATACATGTAGCTATTATTTTTTAAATCATAATTGCAGATATTTGAAAAAAACACATAAATTGTGAGTTCATACCTGTTTACCTCGTGGTGTGGTTTTTCTGATGTGTTGTGTTTCTACATTGACTGTTTTGTTCCACAGTTTCTCATCTGCAACCACTTTCACATTAAAGTAGATAAATTGTTTGAGCCGAAATTACGGTTTGAAAGTTATTTCAATGCCTGAAAATAATTAATTCTGTGTGTGCGTGTGCGTGTGTGTGCGTGTGTGTGTGTGTGTGTGTGTGTGTGTGTCTATTTACATAATGTTTCACTTACGTTTTCTTTTTCCTCATCCTTGTCACTGTCAAGCACTATATATTGAGTTGCCACCCTCACTGTCACTGTCACTGTTTTTCTGTTTACCAGCTGTAAAAACAAACATGGCGGACAGTGGAACAGGTGAAGGTGTAAAAACAAGATGGCTGACAGTGGAACAGTTTAAGGTGTTCCTGGCGGTTGTTCTGGATCTTTCAGAGGGGTCTGTGATTTTGTGTGTGTGTGTGTGTGTGTGTGTGTGTGTGTGTGTGTGTGTGTGAAGAGGGAGAGAGAGAGAGAGAGAGAGAGAGAGAGAGAGAGAGAGAGAGAGAGAGGAGAGAGAGAGAGACAGTTGTTTTTAGGATTTTTGTGTGTGTGTGTGGGGGGGAGGGGGACCTGGGCTGATGGGGGGGGGGGGGGGGGGAGGGGTTAGAGCTCTATAGGTTGGTACTGTCTAATAGTTCTTTGAGGGCGGAGAACAGAGTTCCATTGCAGAAGGCTGTGTATTCATTTATTACTTGTTTGCCTTTCACTATGGCTTTTTGTATCTGATAATTTTCTTCAATTATTATACAACGGTTTGATAATCATCATACCTAATTTGGGGGCAGTCAAACCAAGGACTAAACTATTTCAACCAAAACTTAACAAATGGCAATGAAGTCTCTATGAATGAGGTTACAATGAAGTACGTAATGGCTGGTTTAAAGGCAGAAAATTACCTTGAATTTCAGAGATTTGTAGAATAACGTTTATGCTCCACGTCAGGGGTCTCCAAACTTTTTAGTCCGCGGGCCACATTGACTCCTCCACGAAGTCATTAAGGGCCAAGATCTACCTAGCGGGATTAAAGCACCCTAGCACTCCACGATCACCGTAATGTAAGGCTAAAGGAAAGATGAAATCACAAAAATTTAAGGTTGTGGGAATAAGTAGCACTGAAACGGACTACGATTTCTATTTAATTACATAATTTTTATTGGTGGACGTACCTGACCGAAATTCTGACGTATTTTATTCTGGCGAATTTCACCGACAAAAAAGTATGTCATTGCACATTCTTCACGACAGCGTCCTGCAAAGTTAACGAAATCTAAAAATCATTGTTAGCAACACTATTAGTGCAAGACGTAACAGAGGTAGAGTATGTCAACGCATTGTTATTTCAAGCGGCGCAACAACAAGTTTGGTTATGTAGTCTCGTAGCGAGTAGCAGAGCCAATGTCGCGGTGTATTGGTCGCGATAGGCCTCGAAACTCAATTGTTGGCAGTATAGGTACCACCTCAAATATTTGGCGGGCCGGGTACCGGGGATGTCCGGCCAGCTAACGCGGGCCGGTTTGCCGGCCGTCGCGGGCCGGTTTTGGCCCGCGGGCCGTAGTTTGGAGACCCCTGCTCTACGTGATTTAAACAAGCGCGATGTTTAAAGAACAGTACTTCTGAGTCGTTCCTCCCGTTTTTTTCTTTTTTTTTTAATAAACAGGAGGTTGGGAAGCTAAGACATTCCACACTATGCGGTGACTAGACGTAATTGAAAGTACAGTAACTAGAAAAAATGTGGAAATTTGGGGTAAGATCTTATGGTACCTAACTGCTGAGGTCATCGTCCCTAAGCTTATTCACTACTTAAGCTATGGACAACACACTCACCCATGCCCGAGGCAGGACTCGAGCCTCCGACGGGGGGAGCCGCGCGAACCGTGACAAGGTGCCTAAGACCGCTCGGCTACCCCGCGCGGCCAGTAACCACAGACAGAGTGTATAACCAAAGTACATAATACATAATAATGTATCACCGAAGTACACAATCCAAAATACACATGATTGCACCGGAAACTCCTACTTACTATGTTTACAAAACATGCTACTCGTTACATAACCACGAAAGCCCACTACATTACCACTGCGTTACTTGCCAGAAATTGACAATTTATGTAAAGTATAAAATTACAACTGATACACACTGTATTTTTGTATCACTTGCTTTTAGTTCATTTTCGGAAAATAAGAGTGGAATACTTTTTTGTTTCTGTTGTTCATCTGCCCGTCCGCAGATCTCATTCCCCGCACAGCCAGAACATCGGTATAACCAAACGAATTTTGTCCTGCATATTACTGCAAAACGTCAACAGGTTTTGAGTGCCTTGATGTGCGTGGTGACGGATTTCTCGATCGTCTCATCCTTCCCTACCGAATACACTTTGTTCAGTATAAGGACGTTACTTAGCTGCGTCTGCTTCCGGCGATGAAACGTGAGTTCCATGCACAACAGTGTTCAAATCGAAATTATTCTATTTATAACAGAATTTTGTTTTTTTTTTTTTTTCAATCGTTGACCTTTGCACAGTTACTACGCTTGCCATATAATCCGTACCCAGACAATCGAAAGTTTGCTGTAGTTTTCTTCTAGTATCATTAAACAATAAAATCCATATTGCAAGTAAAAATATAATTCCACTTTGTGTAATTATGATTTTAAGAGATGATGGCTACTTTCGTTTCACTTCGGTTACAGAAAACATATTTGTGTTTCTGATCATTTAGTAACTGTAAACTATTTTTTTTACATCTTATCGCTTCTTTCACTTCTAATAATGATACGTGAATGTGAGAAAAGCCAAGTTGAATTTCATCAAGTAACTTACGGGGTAACCGGAGCAGTAAAGGACTGAAATATACAAATTGCGTCTAAAAAGGTGCAAGATTGATTTTATTTCCGGTGTATAAGCGAAATCAAAGCAGTAACTACGGTGGCAACTCAACAGTTGTACGAACAGATGTCATCCGACCAGCTAGTTGTGTGCAGTCAGCGTTAAGCAGTGCACTTGCGGCTGTATTTTATTAACGTTGCTGTTTCTCAAGTCGTAATGGAGCAGCAAAATGGCTCTGAGCACTATGGGACTCAACTGCTGTGGTCATAAGTCCCCTAGAATTTAGAACTACTTAAACCTGACTAACCTAAGGACATCACTCACATCCATGCCCGAGGCAGGATTTGAACCTGCAACCGTAGCGGTTGTGCAGTTCCAGGCTGTAGCGCCTTTAACCGCTCGGCCACTCCGGCCGGCAATGGAGCAGCATCTCTAAATCAAGTATTCAAGACGGGAGAAAAGTGTATGCAAGGTTGTCACGTTACAGTAGACTTCCGAACAAAAGCAACAACGCGTGAACGTCCGCCACCACTTGGTTGAAATGCAAACCGCGGGCAATTCTTATCTGGCAATAATCATCACAAGTGTTATCAATGCGAACTTACTGCAGAACGACAAAGAGCAGAAATTCACATGAAGAGTCAACGCTTTGGCAACGTAATCGATATTCATCGAGCGAGGTGGAAGAGTGGCTGGCACTCGGGACTCGCATTCGGGAGGACTACAGTTCACCCTGATTTAGATATTCCGCAATTACTCTAAATCACTCTACGCAAATACCGGAATAGATACTTGGCACGATCAGTTTCCCTCTTAATCCCTGAAACAACGCAACCTTGTTCTCCGACTCTGATAACCACGTTGTCGATGTGACCTTGAACTTTAATCTTTCTTCTCCCTATAACCGATATTCAAGCCAACGTGACCCGCGAATTGAACAATATCCCAACAATGGACATTTCTGACAGTTGCACGTGACTGCCAGAGCTTTCCATGAACTGCACTGAAGTGAAAATGGTTCAAATGGCTCTGAGCACTATGAGACTTAACATCTGAGGTCATCAGTCACCTAGAGCTTAGAACTACTTAAACCTAACTAACCGAAGGACATCACACACAACCATGCCCGAGGCGGGATTCGAACCAGCGACGGTAGCGGTTGCGCGGTTGCAGACTGAAGCGCGTGGAGTCTACATAGAACACTGGAAACACTAAAACCACCACCTAACTTCTCTATATATTTTATTAATCCAGTATCAAAAGTTTTGAACTGAATACTCTGTCATAAATACAAGATAATACCAGACTTTTTCCAAAAATCTGCACGGTCTAGATACAGTAATGTGACCAACACGTATGTTAGGCGTCAACGTGCAATAACAGCTCACAGATGGCAGGTGGCAGCACTAGCATTGGAGGGAACAATGCAGTCGTTGTCGTAATGCGGAAACGTCTGAATTGATCTGACATCCAAAAGTTCATAGTCATTGATTGGGTTCCTGGCCATGGGTGGGGCATTTCCGAAATGGCTAAGTTTGGGAACTGTTCGCGGACCGCCGTGGTAGCGTGCGTAGAAAAGCGGCACTACCCAATACCCAAAACCAGCACCAAGCAGCTGTGATGCATCACAGACCATAGAAGACACGGGTGAACGACGTGCAATTTTTGAGCAAATGACCGCCCAGATGAACCAAGGGGCTTCCAACAGGGTCTCTTCACCGACCGTTCAACATACGTTGTTGCGTATGGGCCTCCGAAGGAGGCGCTGCTTCATGCACCCATGCTGACTGCTGTTCATCAGCGACGAAGGCTGCAATTCTCATGCCAATATCGCACCTGGACGTCTACTGAATTGTGACACATGGACTTTCCTGAAGAAATCACGTTTTATGCCCCTTTGGACGGATGACCTTTTGATGTGTACAGCACTGTAACAATCGCCGGAGTGGTCCAGGCCGGAGGAGAGAGCACTATGGTCTGGGGAATGTTTTCGTAGCATTTCCTGGGTGACCTAGTCATTCTGGAAAGCACACATGTGTACATCTCTCATTTGGGACCATGTGCACCTCTACAAGCCGTCTGTTTTTCGTCGGGACGATGTCATTTACCAACGGGATAATGCAACGTGTCACACAGGTCGCAGTGTACGTGCGTGGTCCGAAGGGCACCAGGATTATTTTACTGTTCTGCACTGGACACCAAAATCCCTGAATTTAAACCCAGTAAAGTCTGTGGGACAATCTCGATACGGCATTTCGTGCCGTAGATCCTTAACCGAGCAACCTAGCAGAGCTGGCCACGGCTCTGGAGTCGACAAGGCTCCAGATCACTGTCGGTACGTTCCAGAACTTCACTGACTCCCTTCTTGCACGTCTTGCAGCGGTCCGCGTTGCGAAATGCGCCTATTCAAGCTTTTGACAGGTGTTGACATTAATATGACTGGACAGTGAATTTGCGATTTCGCAGCATCTGTGTTACACACTATCTTCCAAACCCTATTTACAACGTTTCGAAAACGATTATTAAGTAAGGAATCTAATAATATGTACAGTGCCCTACGAATCGCTTCCGCAGATACGACAAGGACAAGATTAGTCGAATTACAGCTTGTACAGATGCATTTAA
Source organism: Schistocerca serialis cubense (assembly GCF_023864345.2). Classification (NCBI taxonomy): domain Eukaryota; kingdom Metazoa; phylum Arthropoda; class Insecta; order Orthoptera; family Acrididae; genus Schistocerca; species Schistocerca serialis. The sequence goes on along the minus strand of NC_064639.1, from coordinate 542,323,617 downwards.
GCAATCATTCTTCCCATGTACCGTACGGGTATAGAACGGGAAGTAACCCTATTATTTGGTACTGTGACTAGTACCATCTGCCATACATTTTGCAGTGGTCCACAGAGAGTGGATGTAAAGGTACATTTACTACACTACTGGCCATTAAAATTACTACACCACGAAGATGACGTGCTACAGTCACGAAATTTAACCGACAAGAGGAAGATGCTGTGATATGCAAATGATTAGCTTTTCAGAGAATGCACACAAGGTTGGCGACGGTGGCGACACCTACAACGTGCTGACATGAGGAAAGTTTCCAACCGATTTCTCATACACATAAACAGCAGTTGACCGGCGTTGTTTGGTGAAACGTTGTTGTGATGCCCCGTGTAAGGAGGAGAAATGCGTACCATCACGTTTCCGACTTTGAGAAAGGTCGGATTGTAGCCCATCGTGATTGCGGTTTATCGTATCGCAACATTGTTGCTCGCGTTGGTCGAGATCCAATCACTGTTCGCAGAATATGGAATCGGTAGGTTCAGGAGGGTAATACGGAACGCCGTGCTGGATCCCAACGGCCTCGTATCACTAGCAGTCGGGATGACAGGCATCTTATCCGCATGGCTGTAACGTATCGTGCAGCCACGTCTCGATCCCTCAGTCAACAGATGGGGACTTTTGCAAGACAACAACCTTCTGCACGAACAGTTCGACGACGTTTGCAATAGCATGGACTATCAGCTCCGTGACTATGGCTGCGGTTAGACTTGACGCTGCATCACAGACAGGAGCGCCTCCGATGGTGTACTCAACGACGAACCTGGGTACACGAATGGCAAAATGTCATTTTTTCGGATGAATCCAGGTTCTGTTTACAGCATCATGATGGTCACATCCGTGTTTGGTGACATCGCGGTGACCGCACATTGAAAGCGTGTATTCGTCATCGCCATACTGGCATATCATCCGGCGTGATGGTATAGGGTGCCATTGGTTACACGTCTCGGTCACCTCTTGTTGGCATTGACGGCACTTTGAACAGTGGACGTTACATTTCAGATGTGTTACGACCCGTGGCTCTACCCTTCATTCGATCCCTGCGAAACCCTACATTTCAGTAGGATAATGCACGACCGCATGTTGTACGTCCTATACGGGCGTTTCTGGATACAGAAAATGTTCGGCTGCTGCCCTGACCAGCACATTCTCCAGATCTCTCACCAATTGAAAACGTCTGGTCAATGGTGGCCGAGCAACTGGCTCGTCACTATACGGCAGTGATTGATGAACTGTGGTATCGTGTAGAAGCTGCATGGACAGTTGTATGTGTACACGCCATCCAAGCTGTGTTTGACTCAATGGCCCAGGCGTTATTACGACCACAGGTAGTTGTTCTGGGTACTGATTTCTCAGGATCTATGCACCCAAATTGCGTGAAAATGTAATCACATGTCAGTTCTAGTATAATATATTTGCCCAATGATTACCCGTTTATCATCTGCATTTCTTCTAGGTGTAGCAATTTTAATGGCCAGTAGTGTATGTACAGTGCCCTACGAATCGCTTCCGTGGATACGACGACGACAAGATTAGTCGAATTACAGCACGCACAGATGCATTTAAGCAATCATTCTTCCCATGTACCGTACGGTTGTAGAATGGGAAGTAACCCTACTATTTGGTACTGTGGCTAGTACCATCTGCCATGTATTTTGCAGTGGTCCACAGAGTGTGGATGTAAAGGAACATTTACATTTCTCAGCTCCACTCTTTTTGTAGAAGGTATGTGGACGGTAATCCTTTATTGAACCTCCCGTCATTCTAAGCCGCTGCTAGAGCTAGCTTGTCTGATATTTAAGAGACTGGTGTTCTCTCATCCCCCGCTTGTCACTCGTTGTGTCTTCCTTTTGTTCATCTCCAGGTCGATCTCCGTGTGAAGTTGCCGGCGTGTACAAAAGTCTGACAGTATCAGAACGTATCTCTGCTGTTTCCCAGTAATCCCCGGGAGGAGAATGGGTCCTCCTAGTGTGGAGACGGGCGGGTTCACACGCCGGCCGCATCTTCCGGAAATGAGGAAGGGACCCGGTGGCTGGAGCCGCCAGGTGTGCCTGCACACAATGGCAGCGGCGTGTCCCGGCACAACAGTTTCGAGTGTTTGGCGGCCGCGCAACTGAAAGGGGCCTTTGACGCCGGGCCTCGCTGCTGTTTGGACGGCCGCGTCCCGCCCCCTGGAAGCCACAAAGCAGCCGGCGGCCACCCGTCCCTAGTGTTGCCTGAGATCCCGCAATTTCACGCACCGCCTTGTCCGCTATCAGCCACCGGCCGCAATTCCGGTACAATACAAGTACACCACTTCGAGTCGCTATGAGGCTTACAAACAAGCTCTGAGCGACTTTTAGTGAACTCCAGAGCCAGAGCTCCAAATTCAAAGTGTGGCCCTCCATCTTAGCCTCTTGAAATATCGGGTAGTTATAATGAAAGCGAAGCTACTCACAGCGATCTATCGCCTATAGCGGCGAAACATGGTAGACGCAGAAGGAATTCATGCACAAAAAAAAAAAGTCACAAATTTGACCACCAGGTGCAAATCTGGAGTAGTACAGGATCTCGTATAGAAGAAATTGTGTAAGCAGTAGTTAAAAATAAAATCAACATACCGCCTTTCTCACTTATTTGACCATCTCTGCCGATGTTCCATTTACATTGACAGCGCCAGATTTTCACCTAACGGCTAAAACTGGAACTATCTTTTCCAGCACGGATCGGTTTCGCATTAACCTATGAGAGTGTCTATTAAGTATCGCTACCCTACGATAATTACAGCCCACACTGGACCACTGCGAGTAGCTGCACTTAAGTTATAGCCACGCGGTAGCTGTCTCTGAGAGGGGCTGCATTCATACACTAATGGCCATTAAAATTGCTACACCAAGAAGAAATGCAGATGATAAACGGGTAATCATTGGACAAATATATTATACTAGAACTGACATGTGATTACACTTTCACGCAATTTGGGTGCATAGATCCTGAGAAATCAGTACCCAGAACAACCACCTCTGGCCGTAATACCGCCTGTCATTATTGTGACGAGCCAGTTGCTCAGCCACCATTGACCAGACGTTTTCAATTGGTGAGAGATCTGGAGAATGTGCTGGTCGGGGCAGCAGTCGAACATTTTCTGTATCCAGGACTTGCAACATGTGGTCGTGCATTATGCTGCTGAAATGTAGGGTTTCGCAGGGATCGAATGAAGGGTAGACCCACGGGTCGTAACACATCTGAAATGTAACGTCCACTGTTCAAAGTGCCGCCAATGCGAACGAGAGGTGACCGAGACGTGTAACCAATGGCAATCACGCCGGGTCATACGCCAGTATGGCGATGACGAATATACGCTTCCAATGTGCGTTCATCGCGATGTCGCCAAACACGGATGCGACCATCATGATGCTGTAAACAGAACCTGGATTCATCCGAAAAAATGACATTTTGCCATTCGTGTACCCAGGTTGGTCGTCGAGTACACCATCGCAGGCGCTCCTGTCTGTGATGCATCGTCAAGGGTAATCGCAGCCATGGCCTCCGAGCTGATAGTCCATGCTATGCAAACGTCGTCTAACTGTTCGTGCAAATGGTTGTTGTCTTGCAAACGTCCCCGTCTGTTGACTCAGGGAACGGGACGTGGCTGCACGATCCGTTACAGCCGTGCGGGTAAGATGCCTGTCATCTCGAGTGCTAGTGATACGAGGCGGTTTAGATCCAGTACGACGTTCCGTATTACCCTCCTGAACCCACCGATTCCATATTCTGCTAACAGTCATTGGATCACGACCAACGCGAGCAGCAATGTCGCGATACGATAAACCGCAATCACGATAGGCTACAATCCGACCTGATGGCACGCATTTCTCCTCCTTACACGAGGCATCACAGCAACGATTCACGAGGCAACGTTGGTGAACTGCTGTTTGTGTATGAGAAATCGGTTAAAAACTTTCATCATGTCAGCACGTTGTAAGTGTCGCCACCGGCGCCAACCCGGTGTGAATACTCTGAAAAGCTAATCACTCTCTCTCTCTCTCTCTCTCTCTCTCTCTCTCTCTCTCTCTCACACACACACACACTCACACACACACACACACACACACACACACACACATATGCTCTTGAAACAATGCACTCACGAGATTGGCAGTAAACAGGAACCATACGAAAAACAAATGAATACATAATAACACATTGCTGGAGAGACAGATGGTGTTTTGCAAATAAAATGGAAATTTGTCTGGTGGAAAAAAATGCCATAAGCTTCAGACAAAGGAAAAGTTAAAACTTTTGCTAAATTTTTCTTAAATACAGGTATTATAAATAAAGTAACTAAGTAGTTTGTTGTGAAAACAAACCATCTTTTTGAGTAGAGCTTTATTTATCACTCCGCAACAGCCTTGCAAGTGAATATAGGTACTAACCGTGTGCGAGTATGCAAAGCTTCAGATATTCTTCTGACACTCAACCATGAATTTAACTCGAAGGAACCCGCAGACAAATTTTATACTAATCCACAAATTGTAGAGGTAGGTTATGCCAAAACAAACCGGTACAACAGGTATGGAAAGGGGAGGTTGGCAAAGCTTATAGGTCACAGCATAGGTGGGGTTGGTGGGATCACTCATGGGAAAATTCCTGCAGTAGTGGGTGTTAGAGCTGCACCTTGTATAGATTGAAGTCAGCTGATAGGTATTCCTGCTTAAGGGAAGTCTCTCAAACAAGGGAATCACTTTTCACAATGCTTAGGTATCCGAGTAATGAGGGAATTAGTATATATCATCAAAATATACAAGTTATTAGAGATAAAGTTAGTGAACTGCTTATAGATGTTGACTCTGAAATTATTGGTATATCTGAACACTTCTTAAATAAGGAGATAATTCAGATGCTTCCTTTACCAGGATACAGGTTGGCTGGCAGCTTTTCGAGGAGCTCTTTGCGGTGTGGGGGAGTAGCCATGTATGTGAAAAACGGCATCCCATTTGAGTCAATTGATGTTTCAAAGTTCTGCACTGAAAAGGTGTTTGAATGTTGTGCAGGTGTGGTTAAATTTAGTGGAGCTAAACTTCTTACTGTTGTTATTTATAGATCCCCAGACTCCGATTTCACAACATTTTTGCTAAAGCTAGAGGAGGTTCTTGGTTCACTTTATAGGAAATACAAAAAGTTAGTTATATGTGGTGACTTCAATATTAATTGTATAAGTGGTTGTGCAAGGAAGAGGATGCTGGTAGACCTCTTTAATTCATATAATCTTATGCAAACCGTATTCTTTCCAACGAGAGTGCAAGGTAACAGTAGATCAACCATAGACAACATTTTTGTTCATTCCTCATTACTAGTTGGGCATTCTGTTAGCAAAAAGGTGAATGGGCTTTCAGATCATGATGCACAAATTTTAACTTTAAAAGATTTTTGTGCTGCAACACGTGTTAAATATAGTCATCAGCTGTTCAGGAAAGCTGATCCAGTTGCTGTAGAGACCTTTGTAAACCTTATAAGGGAACAAGAGTGGCAAGATGTTTATAGCGCTAATACAGTAGACGATACATATAATGCTTTTCTCAAGACTTTTCCAATGCTGTTTGAAATTTGCTTTCCGTTAGAACGTTTAAAACAGGGTACTAGCACAAACAGCCACCCTGGGTGGCTGACTAGAGGGATAATAATATCTTGTAGAACAAAGTGGCAATTATATCAAAACGTTAGAAACAGTCAAAATCTAAATGCAGCAGCCCATTACAAACAGTATTGTAAGGTGCTTAAAAATGTTATTAGGAAGGCAAAAAGTATGTGGTATGCAGATAGAATAGCTAAGTCTCAGGATAAAATTAAAACCATATGGTCAGTCGTAAAGGAAGTGGCTGGTCTGCAGAGACAGGTCGAGGATATAGAATCAGTGCGTAGTGGGAATGTCCGTGTTACTGATAAGTCGCATATATGCACAGTATTTAATAATCACTTTCTGAATATAGCAGATGAACTAAATAGAAACCTAGTCGCAACAGGGAATCATATAGCGCTCTTAGAAAAAAGTGTTCCGAGACTGTTACCTGAAATGCTCCTCCATGATACTGAGAAGAGGGAGATTGAGTTAATAATTAAATCACTAAAGACCAAGAACTCTCATGGATATCACGGGGTATCTAGCAGAATTCTGAAGTATTGTTCAATGTATGTTAGCCCAGTTCTCAGCCATATCTGTAACTTTTCCTTTAGGTGTGGTCGGTTTCCAGACCGATTAAAGTACTCGGTAGTCAAGCCACTTTATACAAAGGGAGACATTGATAATGTTGACAATTTTAGACCTATTTCTATGCCATCGGTGTTTGCTAAAGTTATCGAGAAGGTTGTATATACAAGGTTACTGGAGCATTTAAATTCACATAATTTGCTGTCAAATGTTCAGTTTGATTTTAGAAATGGTTTAATAACTGAAAATGCAGTATTCTCTTTTCTCTGTAAGGTTTTGGACGGATTAAATAAAAGGTTGCGAACGCTAGGTGTTTTCTTTGATTTAACGAAGGCTTTTGACTGTGGTGACCACAAAATATTACTGCAGAAGCTGGACCATTATGGAGTAAGGGGAGTAGCTTATAATTGGTTCGCCTCTTACTTTAAGAACAGAAAGCGGAAGGTAATTCTCCGCAATATTGAGAGTGGTAGTGATGTTCAGTCCCAATGGAGCACTGTTAAGTGGGTCGTTCCCCAAGGGTCGGTGCTGGGGCCACTGCTGTTTCTTATTTATATAAATGATATGCCTTCTAGTATTACAGGTGATTCAAAAATCACCAGCTTGATAGTGAAGGATCTTGTGTGCAATATTGAAACAGTAACAAATAATGTAGTTCATGAAATAAGTTCGTGGCGTGTGGAAATAATTTGATGCTAAATCACAGTAAGACTCAGTTTTTACAGTTTCTAACTCACAATTCAACAACAACCGATATTTTGATGAGACAGAATAGGCATATTATACGCGAGACGGAACAGATCAAGTTCCTAGGCGTTCGGATAGATAGTAAGCTGTTGTGGAAAGCCCATGTCCAGGATCTTGTTCAGAAGCTTAATGCTGCTTTATATACCATTAGAACAGTGTCTGAAATAAGTGACACTTCAACACGAAAAGTAGTCTACTTCGCATATTTTCATACGCTTATGTCGTATGGTATTATTTTTTGGGGTAATTCTTCTGATTCAAAAAGGGTATTTTTGGCTCAAAAACGGGCTGTTCGAGCTATATGTGGTGTAAGTTCGAGAACCTCTTGTCGACCCCTATTAAAAAATCTGGGAATTCTGACATTGCCCTCACAGTATATATTTTGTTTAATGTCGTTTGTTGTTAGCAATATTAGCCTATTCCCAAGAGTTAGCAGCTTTCACTCAGTTAATACTAGGCAGAAATCAAATCTGCATGTAGAATGCACTTCCTTAACTCTTGTGCAGAAAGGAGTGCAGTATTCTGCTGCATCCATTTTCAATAAGCTACCACAAGAACTCAAAAATCTTAGCAGTAGCCCAAACTCTTTTAAGTCTAAACTGAAGAGTTTCCTCATGGCTCACTCCTTCTATTCTGTCGAGGAGCTCCTGGAAGAGCTAAAAAATTAAGCAAATTCCAGTGTTACGTTGTTGATTTTCTTCATTTAAACTTACGACTTGTCACCTGAATATGTTTTTTTATATTTCATTTTATCTGTTTCTAATATCGTGTTATAATTTCATGTATTGACTAGTTCCATGACCATGGAGACTTCTCCTTAATTTGGTCCCACGGAACAATAAATAAATAAATAAACTGTTGCCAAGCAGCTGGCACGAGAGACATTAATGCCCCAGAAAATTCAAAAACATAACTGCCCTTCGGACTTCAGTCACTCCTGTTTCAGAAAACGCCTACAAGACACAGATTTATTTGCGTTCTCGTTAAGCTGCTGCGATGCCAGCAACATTTATTTTGATCTACGAAAGTGACCGTTCAAGACAGATACCAGAACAAATATTCTGTGTGACTTCTCGTCCGCATAATCACCACTAGCTCTGATTTGTTAACAGAACTCGAATATAAATTGCCTCTCATAACCATTCTGTGGAAACACTCATCAGTTTATAACGAATCATCTGATTTTGAATGGGTACATATTTACAATGTTATTGTGTTATTTAACAAATGTATACGTTCTTATGACCGTGTGCGTGTGTGTGCCTATATATATATATATATATATATATATATATATATATATATATATATATGTGTGTGTGTGTGTGTGTGTGTGTGTGTGTGTGTGTGTGTGTGTGTGTGTGTGTGTGCGCGCGCACGCGAATCCACGTCTGTCTTTCACAGTTGTTTGTTCCAGCTGCCACCGTAGTTACTACACTGACATCGCTTATAAACCGGAAGGAACATCAGTTTCGGAGCTTTTTGGACGAACGGTGTATATACATGACCGTTGTGTCAGTCTCTGTTAAAACATAACTACATAAATAAAAAATAAACGGGAAATCGATGCCGTAAAAGAATTCAGGGAACACCGTGTGAATCAAGTGAGCTGAACCACTGGAATCGTTTTCCAGTCCTCCTCCATCCATCACTTACGTTTTCTGTTGTTCCCCTAGATCGCCTTGCTGGCGTTCGTACCTTCTGTAGTGATCTTACTTTTCGTCTTTTGCTTTTCTTGTGTTGCTCTAAATTTAAGCTTCAAAACTATTCTGAATATCCAAACAACCTTAATAACGAATTAGGCGTCTTATAATGGTGACTATATTGCTCCGTGGTTGATATTTGTTACATTTCTACATTCATATACCTCATTCCTCAACTAGTCCCACAGGGAAAAGGCCAGTTACGACAGTGTTTTCTTATTTTGATTGAGAATGGAGGATCGACGTCTAGAGTGTCTATTGAGGGTTTCTAAGGCAGTATTTTCTTTTTTTAACAGCGTCCCAAAATATAGTATTTAAACGTGAAGCTTTGTTGTTTGGTGGTAAGTTCCTATGGGGCTAAACTGCTGAGGTCATCGGTCCCTAGGCTTATACATTATTAATCTAACTTCAACTTACGCTAAAGGCCAACACACACACCCATGCCTGAGGGAGGACTCGAGCCTACGAGGGGGGGGGGGGGGGTTGGCGAGGGGAAAGGGGGGGGGGGGAAGCCGCGTGAACCGTGGCAAGGCGCCCCAGACCACACGGCAACCCCGCGCGGCTGAGACTTTATTGTAGCTTTCAGATTCCTCTCTTCATTGACTTCTAGCAATGACTTGTGTTTGTGAGAAATACCTAGATGCTCTATAACTAGCGGGGAATGTATTAAAAACTCAGGGAAAGATATGGACATGCCATCTACAACATGATCATGCCTAGTAAACCACTCCAGTGATCACACAAGCCTTCGCGTTGAGGAGAAATTTTTCTTAGTGAAAGTTATTTCAAAAAATGGTGGGAAATACGTTAATCATGAGAGTGAAGACTACCAGCACAATGTGATATTAATTCTGTTTTCATGTCAGTGGTGAGCGTCCATCAGAAAGAAGGGTATCATCAGGCGTGCCACAGGGAAATGTGGTAGGACCGCTCTTATTCATTCTATACATAAATGATCTGGCTGACAGGGAGGGCAGGGGTACACGGCTGATAGCTGATGTGGTGTACAGTAAAGTGTCGTACTTGAGTGATACGAGACGAGTTTCTAGTTGGTGTGATTACTGGTAGCTTGCTCTAAATGTGGATAAATGTAAGTTAGTGCGCGTGAGTAGAAAACACAATCCTGCAATCTCCGAATACAGCATCAGTAATGTGCTACTTGACGCAATCACAGCAGGCCGGTGTGACCGAGCGGTTCTAGGCACTTCAGTCTGGAACCGCGTGACCGCTACGGTCACAGGTTCGAATCCTGCCTCGGGCATGGATGTCTGTGATGTCTTTAGGTTAGTTAGGTTTAAGTAGTTCTAAGTTCTAGGGGACTGATGACCTTCGATGTTAAGTCCCATAGTGCTCAGAGCCATTTGAACCATTTTGACAGAACCACATTGCTTAAATATCTAGGCGTTACGTCTCAGATATGAAGTTGAATGTGTACGTCAGTTTGGTGGTCGGGAAGGCGCATCTTCGACTTCGTTTTGTTAAGAGAAGGCACATAGAATGCAGGGTGTTTCAAAAAGAACTTAACAACTTTGGAAATTCATATAAATTAATTCATAGCACCTACAGAGTTGATCGTAGTGTCAACTTGTAGAGAAATCTAAGTTTTGTCTCGCGTGCTTTGCTAGTGCCGAATCTCAACGTGAGGAGCGCTAGCGGGAGTTGCGTCAAACATGGCTGCCTTCACTGGACCCAAGCATGCTAGCTGTGTATTTTGGTTCAGCGTAATTTCCGTACCCACTACGCTAAAGATCCTCCCAGTTTATAAGTGGCATAAATGTTTTGTAAAAATAGGGTGCTCGTTAAGACATGGGAAATGTCCGAGTGAGACAACATTTTGTCAACAGCCCTACGAAATCGAACCGGTGTGCATGTCGCGAACTGCAAATCCCACATATGGCTGTTTGGCGTGTGTTGAGAAACCGTTTGCATTAGAAACCGTTCAGACTGACGATCGTACAAGCAATAAAAGACACTGACAAAATTGCTCGCAAGAACTTCTGTGTAGATGTGTTAAATGCAATACAAGAGGATGAACATTTCTTGGACGAAATCATCTTTTCTGACGAGTCGACTTTTCACTTACTGGTAAGTGGCAAGGTTAACACACATAACTGTAGGATTTGGGGCAGTGAAAATCCACGTCAAACATTGCAACCTGGCCGTCACAGCCCTAAAGTGAACGGTTTTTGTGCACTGAGCAAGATCATCAACAGGATAGTGTACCTGGATATGTTACAACTATTTTTGATACCACATATCGATGAGGATGACCAAGAAAGAAATGTTTACTTCATGCAAGATGGTGCACCACCCCACTACCTGGTTGAAGTCCGGGATTTTTTCAGAGACCACTTTCCATGTCAATGGATTGGCTATGATGCGGCAATTGCATGGCCTCCACGTTCCTCACAACTGACACCACTCGATTTTTTTATGGGGATTCATAAAGGATATCGTGTTTGTGGCTCCTGAGCCAATTTCTCTGACTGAAATTAAAGAATTTACGTCGCCACTGAGCAAGTTACACCTGCAATGCTACAGCGAGTTTGGTAAGAAATTGACTTCCGATGGGATGAGTGCAGGATAACCAACGGAAGCCACATACAAAATCTTTAGTTTAAGGTGAAAAAAATTTTGCGTGTTTCCCTGCAAAATAACTCTAAACCCAGCTCTATGCCTTCTTTCAATAAATTTATATGAAATTTTAAAGAAGTAAAGTTCTTTTTGAAACATCCTGTACTAGTGCGACCCGAGATGTTCAACACTTATCGAATGTTTGGGATCCCTACCAGGCCGGACTAAAGGAAGACAGTGAAGCAGTTCTGAGGTTTGCAGCTAGGTTTATTACTGGTAGGTTCGATCAGCATGCAAAAATTAAGTAAATGCTTCATGGACTCAAATGGGAAAGACATTCCTTTCGCGAGGCACTATTGTGGTAATTTGGAGAATTGACATTTGAAGCCGACTGCAGAACAAGTCTACTTCCACCAACGTACTTTTCGCGTAAGGAAAATAAAGATAAGATGTGAAATGTTACGGCTTGTACGTGAGCTTTCAGATAGTCGCTTTCCCCTTGGTCTTTCCCCTTGCATTTTCAATGGAAGAGGAAAGGAAATGTACGTGGTGCCCACCACCTGAATGGTGTAGTGGCTTACGCAAAAAGTATGTAGATTTATATGTGAACGACAGGTAAGGAAAACAAAGTTGAATATCTCGGTTGGCTCTGAGCACTATCGGACTCAACATCTGAGATCATCAGTCCCCTAGAACTTAAGAACTACTTAAACCTAACTAACCTAAGGACAACATACACATCCAAGCCCGAGGCAGGATTCGAACCTGTGACCGTAGCGGTCACGCGGTTCCAAACTGAAGCGCCTAGAACCGCACGGCCACACAGGCCGGCCAATATCTCAGTTGAAGAAAAGGTTAACAGTGCATAATGATCCAGCAACACGTTCGGCTGTTATGTACTATCAGTTGGGAACAGCTTGAACTGTTTAAGAAATGGTTGGTGAACCCCATATTGCGTCGAATACTCAGTTCGTGGGAAGAACAGCAGTTGTGAAACTACATGTACAATACACCTCTTTAGTAGCAGCACCGCGTTCTGTTCCCGAGTAACTGACTCTTTTATGTGTGTAGTTCTCCTGGAGATATTAGGACGCGGTAGGAGGGAAAAAACAACGATTCCGGTATTTGCTTCTCGGCTGACACGTGAAACAAATGCGACTGTGAAGGCGAGAGGGAGAACGACAGAAACTTGTAGTGCAACGACTGGAGGCAGAAGGGGGAGCCGTGTGTGATGCGCGGGGTGGGGGGAATCTAATAGGGTGGCAGGGGGGGAGGGCGGGCGATGGGGACAGACTGGTTCCGCGGAGAGGGTGGCAAGAAAAGCTTACTTTATTCAGGGACAAATCCTCGACAATACGCTCTTTTCGATCTGTCCTCCAGATACGTCCAGTGCACAAAACTGAGTTAAGAGCCCGCACGTCCCCATTCTGGCGCACTGAGCCAAGGACAATGGCCGTGAAAAGGAGCGGCCGCGGCCTCACTGCGGCTAAATACTCGCTGAATGCCGCCCCGAGGAATCGCCTCGCCTGGCCTCTGCCAGGTAGCCAGCGGACGCTTTGTTCGCCGACAGTGACCTAACGCCGCGAGAAACGCGGCACGCTTGAGACGCCGCGCCGCTCGTACGACAATCGGCACAGCGACTGTTTCATTAACAATGGTCACAACCGGAAATACTCGCACCACACAGACGGCTTCTTTATGCCCCGGCACCGCGCGTCGTCATGATGCTACAGTCTCTACAATGTGAAGCTAAAACGTAAATAAAAACGAAATACATATGATGATTTAAATAATGAAACACAGCACCATATACGTATTGTTTCATGCTTAGCCCAGTACGTATCGAGAATTTATTCTCATTGTAAAGTGTAAATATCTACATGAGTGTTACGTGTGATGACTGTATGTACACTACTGGCCATTACAATTGCTACACCAAGAAGAAATGCAGATGATAAACGGGTATTCGTTGGACAAATATATTATACTAGAATTGGCATGTGATTACATTTTCACGCAATTTGGGTGCGTAGATCCTGAGAAATCAGTACCCAGCACAACCACCTCTGGCCGTAATAACGGCCTTAACACGCCTGGGCATTGTGTCAAACAGAGCTTGGATGGCATGTACGGCTACAGCTGCCCATGCAGCTTCAACACAGTTCATCAAGAGTAGTGACTGGCGTACTGTGACGAGCCAGTTGCTCGGTCACCATTGACCAGACGTTTTCAATTGGTGAGAGATCTGGAGAATGTGCTGGCCAGGGAAGCAGTCGAACATTTTCTGTATCCAGAAAGGCCCGTACAGGACCTGCAACATGCGGTCGTGCATTATCCTGCTGAAATGTAGGGTTTCACAGGGATCGAGTGAAGGGTAGAGCCACGGGGAGTAACACATCTGAAATGTAACGTCCACTGTTCAAAGTGCCGTCAGTGCGAACAAGAGGTGACCGAGACGAGTAACCAATGGCACCCCATACCATCACGCCGGGTCGTACGCCAGTATGGCGATGACGAATACACGCTTACAAAGTGCGTTCACCGCGATGTCGCCAAAACACGGATGCGACCATCATGATGCTGTAAAGAGAACCTGGATTCACCCGAAAAAATGACGTTTTGCCATTCGTGCACCCAGGTTCGTCGTCGAGTACACCATCGCAGGCGCTCCTGTCTGTGATGCAGTGTCAAGGGCAAACGCAGCCACGGTCTCCGAGCTGATAGTCCATCCTGCTGCAAACGTCGTCGAGCTGTTCGTGCAGATAGTAGTTGTCTTGCAAACGTCCCCATCTGCTGACTCAGGGACCGAGACGTGGATGCACGATCCTTTACAGGCACGCGGATAAGATGCCTATCATCTCGAGTGCTAGTGATACGAGGCCGTTGTGGTCCAGCACGTCGTTCCTATTACTCTCCTGAACACACCGATTCCATATTCTGCCAACAGTCATTGGATCTCGAACAACGCGAGCAGCAACGTCGCGATACGATAAATCGCAATCGCGACAGGCTACAATCCGAACTTTATCAAAGTCGGAAACGTGATGGTACGCATTTCTCCTCCTTACACGAGGCATCACAACAACGTTTCACCAGGCAACGGCGGTCAACTGCTGCTTGTGTATGAGAAATCGGTTGGAAACCTTCCTCATGTCAGCTCGTTGTAGGTGTCGCCACTGGCGCCAACCTTGTGTGAATGCTCTGAAAAGCTAATCATTTGCATATGACAGCATCTTCTTCCTGTCGGTTAAATTTCGCGTCTGTAGCCCGTCATCCTCGTAGTGTATCAATTTTAATGGCCTGTAGTGTATGTTTTGCCGCTTCTCTTGTACTGTAGTAGTCTTTTTTTGGGGTTGTTAGGAACTCGTGCTATGCCTCTTCCATTATGTACAATACCACAAACATGGAAATCACCAATCATATTGTTTATTTTTTTAAAATGACTAATAGTGTGACTATTTCCTTATGTGTGGTATTGCGCAAGTTCGTTGTGCTTGTGTTGTAAACCGCAATCGCGACAGGCTACAATCCGAACTTTATCAAAGTCGGAAACGTGATGGTACGCATTTCTCACTACTGGCCATTACAATTGCTACACCAAGAAGAAATGCAGATGATAAACGGGTATTCGTTGGACAAATATATTATACTAGAATTGGCATGTGATTACATTTTCACGCAATTTGGGTGCGTAGATCCTGAGAAATCAGTACCCAGCACAACCACCTCTGGCCGTAATAACGGCCTTAACACGCCTGGGCATTGTGTCAAACAGAGCTTGGATGGCATGTACGGCTACAGCTGCCCATGCAGCTTCAACACAGTTCATCAAGAGTAGTGACTTTGTTGTATCTGCTAGATATCCCGTCATGGATATGACGGGATATCTAGCAGAATACTGAAGTATTGTTCCACGTATGTTAGCTCAGTACTTAGCCATATCTGTAACTTTTCCTTTAGGAGTGGTCAGTTCCTGACCGATTAAAGTACTCGGTAGTGAAGCCACTTTATAAAAAGGGAGACAGGGATAATGTTGACAATTATAGACCTATTTCTATGCCATCGGTGTTTGCTAAAGTTATCGAGAGGGTTGTATATACAAGGTTACTGCAGCATTTAAATTCACATAATTTGCTATCAAATGTACATTTTGGTTTTAGAAATGGCTTAACAACTGAAAATGCTATAATCTCTTTTCTCTGTGAGGTTTTGGACGGATTAAATAAAAGGTTGCGAACGTTAGGTGTTTTCTTTGATTTAACGAAGGCTTTTGACTGTGTTGACCACAAAATATTACTGCAGAAGTTGGAACATTATGGAGTAAGGGGAGTAGCTTACAATTGGTTCGCCTCCTACTTTAAGAACAGAAAGCAGAAGGTAATCCTCCGCAATATTGAGAGTGGTAATGATGTTCAGTCCCAATGGGGCACTGTTAAATGGGGCGTTCCCCAAGGGTCGGTGCTGGGGCCACTGCTGTTCCTTATTTATGTAAATGATATGCCTTCTAGTATTACAGGTGATTCAAAAATATTTCTGTTTGCTGATGACACCACCTTGGTAGTGAAGGATCTTATGTGTAATATTGAAACATTATCAAATAATGTAGTTCATGATATAAGTTCGTGGCTTGTGGAAAATAATTTGATGCTAAATCACAGTAAGACTCAGTTTTTACAGTTTCTAACCCACAATTCAACAAGAACTGACATTTTAATCAGACAGAATGGGCATGTTATAAGCGAGACGGAACAGTTCAAGTTCCTAGGCGTACGGATAGATAGTAAGCTGTTGTGGAAAGCCCATGTTCAGGATCTTGTTCAGAAACTAAATGCCGCTTTATTTACCATTAGAACAGTATCTGAAATAAGTGACATTTCAACACGAAAAGTAGTATACTTCGCATATTTTCATACGCTTATGTCATATGGTATTATTTTTTGGGGTAATTCTTCTGATTCAAAAAGGGTATTTTTGGCTCAAAAACGGGCTGTTCGAGCTATGTATGGTGTAAGTTCGAAAACCTCTTGTCGACCCCTATTCAATAGTCTGGGAATTTTGACATTGCCCTCACAGTATGTATTTTCTTTAATGTCGTTTGTTGTTAGCAATATTAGCTTATTCCCAAGAGTTAGCAGCTTTCACTCAGTTAATACTAGGCAGAAATCAAATCTGCATGTGGAATGCACTTCCTTGACTCTTGTGCAGAAAGGAGTGCAGTATTCTGCTTCATCCATTTTCAATAAGCTACCACAAGAACTCAAAAATTTTAGCAGTAGCGCAAACACTTTTAAGTCTAAACTGAAGAGTTTCCTCATGGCTCACTCCTTCTATTCTGTCGAGGAGCTCCTGGAAGAGATAAAAAATTAAGCAAATTCCAGTGTTACATTCTTGATTTTCTTTATTTAAACTAACGACTTGTCGCCTGAATATGTTTCTTATATTTCATTTTATCTGTTTCTACAATCGTGTTATAATTTCATGTATTGACTCGTTCCATGACCATGGAGACTTCTCCTAAATGTGGTCCCACGGAACAATAAATAAATAAATAAATAAAAATAAAAAAAAAATGCTCTTCAGTCCAGACGCTGGTTTGATGCAGCTCTCCATGCTACTCTAGCCTGTTCAATCTTCTTCTCCGAGTAACTACTGCAACCTACATCCTCCTGAATCCACTTACTGTATTAATTTCTTGGTCTCCCTCTACGATTTTAACTCTCCAAGCTTCCGTCCAATACTAAATTGGCGATCCGTTGGTGCCTCAGAATGTCTCCTACCAACCGATCACTTCTGCTAGTCAACTTGAGCCACAATTTCCTCTTCTTCTCTGTTCTGTTCAGTACCTGCTTAAAAGTTACTTGATCTACCCATCTGATCTTCAGCATTCTTCTGTAGCACCACATTTCGAAAGCTTCTATTCTCGTCTTGTTTAAACTATTTATCGCCCATGTTTCACTTCAATACATGGCTAAAATCCATGCAAATACTTTCAAAAAAGACTTCGTGACACTCGATGTTGACAAATTTCTCTTCTTCATAAACTCTTTCCTTGTCATAGCCAGTCTACGTTTTATATCCTCTATACTTCGACCATCATCAGTTATTTTGCTGCCGAAATAGCAAAACTCATCTACTGCTTTATGTGTCTCATTCCCTAATCAAATTCCGTCAGCATCATCTGATTTAATTCGACTACATTCCATTATCCTCGTTTAGGTTTTGTTGATGTTCATCTTATACCCTCCTTTCAAGACACTGTCCATTCCTTTCAACTGCTCTTAAACTCCTTTGTTGTATCTGACAGAATTACAATGTCGTCGGCCAACTTCAAAGTTTTTATTTCTTCTCCATGAATTTTAATTCCTACTCAACATTTTTCTTTTGTTTCTTTTACTGCTTGCTCAGTATACAGATTGAATAACATCGGGGATAGGCTACAACCACGTCTCACTCCTTCTCAACCACTGCTGCCCTGCGAATTCCTTGTTGTTGTTGTTGTGGTCTTCAGTCCTGAGACTGGTTTGATGCAGCTCTCCATGCTACTCTATCCTGTGCAAGCTTCTTAATCTCCCAGTACCTACTGCAGCCTACATCCTTCTCAATCTGCTTAGTGTATTCATCTCTTGGTCTCCCTCTACGATTTTTACCCTCCACGCTGCGCTCCAATGCTAAATGGGTGACCCCTTGATGCCTCAGAAGATGTCCTACCAACCGATCCCTTCTTCTAGTCAAGTTGTGCCACAAGCTCGTCTTCTCCCCAATTCTATTCAATACCTCCTCATTAGTTATGTGATCTACCCACCTAATCTTCAGCATTCTTCTGTAGCACCACATTTCAAAAGCTTCTATTCTCTTTTTGTCTAAACTATTTATCGTCCACGTTTCACTTCCATATATGGCTACACTCCACACAAATACTTTCAGAAACGACTTCCTGACATTTAAATCTATACTAGATGTTAACAAATTTCTCTTCTTCAGAAACGCTTTCCTTGCCATTGCCAGTCTACATTTTATATCCTCTCTACTTCGACCATCATCAGTTGTTTTGCTCCCCAAATAGCAAAACTCCTTTACTACTTTAAGTGTCTCATTTCATAATCTAATTCCCTCAGCATCACCCAACTTAATTCGACTACATTCCATTATCCTCGTTTTGCCTTTGTTGATGTTCATTTTATACCCTCCTTTCAAGACACTGTACATTCCGTTCAACTGCTCTTCCAAATCCTTTGCTGTCTCCGACAGAATTAGAATGTCATCGGCGAACCTCAAAGTTTTTATTTCTTCTTCATGGATTTTAATATCTACTCCGAACTTTTCTTTTGTTTCCTTTATTGCTTGCTCAATATACAGATTGAATAACATCGTGGACATGCTACAACCCTGTCTCACTCCCTTCCCAACCACTGCTTCCCTTTCATACCCCTCGACTCTAATAACTGCCATCTGGTTTCTGTACAAATTGTAAATAGCCTTTCGCTCCCTGTATTTTACCCCTGCCATTTTCAGAATTCGAAAGAGAGTATTCCAATCAACATTGTCAAAGGCTTTCTCTAAGTCTACAAATGCTAGAAACGTATGTTTGTCTTCCCTTAATCTTTCTTCTAAGATAAGTCGTAGGATCAGTATTGCCTCACGTGTTCCAACATTTCTAATTTGTTGAAGATCTGGTTGTTTAGTATGTTGTTATCAATTAGGTATATATATCCACAAAACTGTAGTATTCTTTTCCTTATTACATCAATACGCTTTTCCATTTTGCATTGCAGTTCTCTGATTGATCTTAATTTGTGTTCAACATTACTATTACTTCTAAGTCCCAATGTTTTCCTTAGAATTCTTCTTTCAAATTTTTCCAGTTTTTCAAGATTCCCAAATAGTGTTAGTTTCAGTGCACCGTATGTACAAACTGTGCTGTTTTATGATATATGGACATGTGTGCTCGCACTATTTAGCAGCGTTACGAATATATATAACAGCAAATGATAACGACGTATAAATGTGCCAGCTTGTATAAAGTAGACGTGGCTTAAAGCCAAAACATCTGCACTTGATAATGGTCTAAGTTTAAAAGCCACTGGCATTAACCTGATGTCTTTCAAGAAATTAACAAGTGACCTTCTGAATAAAGATGGAGGTTTTTGCTTAGCTTCTGCTTAGAAATCTGCTCTCTCCCAGGCGAAACAACAGAGGGACAGAGTTAACGCTAACGTACCCTTTTGCAGTCAATATTTTGTGTGTGTGTGTGTGTGTGTGTGTGTCTGTGTATGATGTCTTTCAGCATATGTTTCGGGTATCGACATTTCAAATTTCCTTTGACAGTGCCCCCTTTTAGTATTTCTGCGATGATGATGAAAAGGTATGCACCTACCGAAATATCTAAGGTTATCGATAACGTCAGTCTGCTGCATTATCGTAAGTTATCTGAACATTTTATACGCTGGGAGACACTAAAATTTCACATACCGGGCTGTACTCGTATTTGATTGCTGTGACAAGTGGTTAATGGTTGCTCAGAAAATTTTGACTCTTACTTCAGGCACACTCACTTTTACACAAGCTGTGTCTTATTGGCTAATATATTATTTAATGCACTCATAACAACCCATTTTGTTGGTGTACTGTTTTCCAATTTGCATTTCTAATATCTGTTTTCTGTAACTGTGTCGAATAGGACCTTTCATTGTATACTGAAAGTATGATGAGTGATATACGACACAAAAGGAACGCTTTTAAGATGTCGCTCCCGTGATGCTGCAACTTTTTTTGGACAGCAGTGTACCGCAGGCGGCGAGGCCTGCAGACAGCGCCCTCAGTTATTACGCAAATCAGGAGCCCACCGCCGCCGCTGGCAGTGTCACCCCACGCGGAGAGACTCCAGGTAGCAGCTTAGCGCAAATAATGAGGAGAGTTCTTCATTGCAGAGTAACGATCCAGGTACCCACGTGGCTGCCACGTGGCCGGATCGCAGCACGTGGTCTCCGTATTTGTCACCGTCTGTGCACCTGGGCCTTTCACCGTGACATGTGCCTCTGGGTCTCGTGACTGAGTTGTCAATGTGGCTGCAATATTTTGCTTTGCTTCCACTTCAGTTTTTTCGAATTCAGTGAAATTTTGTGATTTGAAAGGAGTTATAGTTACTTAACATTCAAACAATGCCCACACTCGACCACAACTGCCTATTGTCGGGCGTCCTCTGCCAACTGAGCATCGACATCTGTCGGCACGCATTCGTGTTGGAGCCCTTGTAAGGCGTATACACTGTCCACTCACATTAATGTGACCCCTGTCAAAAGTCTGAATAACCACCGTCTGCATCACAGTCCGCGCAAGACTTCCAGGAGTAGTGTCAGAGAGGTTCTGGGAGGTACCGACAGGAATGTGGAGCCATGCCGACTCAAGTGCCGTGGCCATCTGCACGAGGTTTGTCGTTTGAGGATCCATGGCACGAACAGCCCTATAGAGGTGGTACCACGGATTCTCGATTGAGTTTAAATCGGTGGAGCTTGGTGGCCAGGTGAGGACGGCAAACTTATCCTGGTGGCACGTTGCATTGTCCTGTTGGTAAATGCCATCGTCCAGAGGAAAAAATTACCTGCATGTATTGGTAGACATGGTCTCCAGGAATAGATGCATACTTCTATTAATCCATTGTGCCTGCTAGAATGAAGAGATTATCCTGGGAATGACTCAAAAGCATTTCCCAGACCATGACGCTCCCTCCTCCAGCCTGGACCACTCCAGCGAAAGTTGTAGGTTGTTTGCTTTCTGTCTGATGTAGCATAATACGTGATTCATCTGTAAAGTCCATCTGTTGGCACTCAGAGGACGTTCAATTGCGGTGTCGACCTGCGAATTCCAGCCTTCGTCGCCGATGAACATTAGTCGATATGGGTGCATGAACCAGGAGGAGGCCGGTACGCAGCAACGTTCGCTGAACTGTCATTGAGGAGAGACTGAACTAGGAGAGGGGGTGGGGGGCAGCTGCTCGACAGTTGCACGGCTATTCGCCGGTGCACATCTCTGCAGCCCAGCCGTTGTTCACTCCTGTCGTCTATCGTCCCTAGTGCACCACAGTTTCTTCGGCGCCGGTTTAGGATAGCGCCGTTTAAAGTTCAAATGTGTGTGAATTCTTAAGGGACCAAACTGCTGAGGTCATCGGTCCCTAAACTTACACACTACTTAAACTAACTTACGCTAACTTATGCTAAGAACAACACACGCACCAATGCCCAAGGGAGGCGCGCTGTTTAATGGAGCACGGTATATTTTAAGCAAGGCGGCACGCGAGCATTTTACATACTTAACCGTTTGGGAAATGCTGCCACCCTTGGTCCCAAAGCCAATAATGATCGTGCCCTTTTGGACGTCAGATAAATCGCTCCGTTTCTGCATTTTGACAACTGAACGGTTGTCGGAGTCCCAGAACAAGCTTTTGTATACCCTCGACTGTTAATGCTGACACCTGCCGTCTCTAAGTGATTATTGCACGTTGACATCGAACCGGTGATGCTCACATTAATTGATTGGGGACTCCATGGCGTGTTGTGTGCACCACGACGAAATAGTGGATAGAGTTGGAAGGAAAATCAACATTGGCCTGCTCAATTTATGTGATCGCTCGAAGCTTGTGATTATAGCTTGATACTAGTGCCTACCAATTTTAATTGTATATTACAGCACTGAGGATGGTCACTAAGTGACCGAAAATCGATTTTGTTGGCAATAAAACAACAAAATACGGCCAATGCTGATTTTCTTTCCAATTCTGGTCACATTAATGTAACTGCACCGTGTACTCCGCTTGCTGCACGTGACGTAAATAATTTATTACAGGGTGTTATTCAGAGCAGGAAACCTCCACAATACATTGCCGCTAATATTCTTCTTGCCTCACGTTGTACATTAGCCACATCCTCACGAGAACACTCTGTCCTTCCGTGCTTGCGACCACTGCATTCGTATGGCAGTCATCACTAATTTAATTTATACACAAAATCATTATCACAGAGCACTGCTCAGTCTTTTGCTGAGTACATACGACCCACTTCATGCCAGATTTACTACTGTCAGATTATTATTTACTCAGAGTTCTGATTCCACAGAGCGAGGACAGTGACTGCGTCTTTTTTTATTGACTACCTACTTCGACTCTCCGAAGGGCTTGTGTATGTACTAAATTTTCGCGTCCTCCATGTCATATGCACTTGCCCGATTCAGATCGGCATAACTATCGGTACTGATCATACATTAAGTTTTTAATTATCAGTATGCAAGTACAGTAGTATACAATTGCACAGTCGTACGGAATTTGAAATTTAAATGAAATAATTTGCGCAATAAAATTTATATAATATCCAAAATAATTGGAACGTATTTTGTTATTTTTCTGGTTGTTAATTAGTGTGGGTCCGCTACACACTGTCTGATCAAAAGTATCTGGGCACCCCTACTGAGCGCCTAGAACCGCTAGACCACCGCGGCCGGCGAAATGTAGGGTTGCGCAGGGATTGAATGAAGGGCAGAACAATCGGGGAGTAGAGCATCTGAAGTATAACGTACACTGTTCAAAGTGCCGTCAATGCGAACAAGAGGTGACCGAGACGTGTAACCAATGGCACCCCATACCACCACGCCGGGTGATACGCCAGTATGGCGGTGACGAATACACGCTTCCAATGTGCGTTCACCGCGATGTCGCCAAACACGGATGAGACCAGCATGATGCTGTAAACAGAAATTGGATTCACCCGAAAAAATGACGTTTTGCCATTCGTGCACCCAGGTTCGTCGTCGAGTACACCATCGCAGGCGCTCCTGTCTGTGATGCAGTGTCAAGGGTAAACGCATTGTCTTGCAAACGTCCCCATTTGTTGACTCAGGGATCGAGACGTGGCTGTACGATCCGTTACAGCCACGCGGATAAGATGCCTGTCATCTTGAGTGCTAGTGATACGAGGCCGTTGGGATCCAGCAAGGCGTTCCGTATTACCCTCCTGAACCCACCAATTCCATATTCTGCCAACAGTCATTGGATGTTGACCAACGCGAACAGCAATGTCGAGATACGATAAACCGCAATCGCGATAGGCTACAATCCGTCGTTTATCAAAGTCGGAAATGTGATGGTACGCATTTCTCCTCCTTACACGAGGCATCACAACAACGTTTCACCACGTAACGCCGGCCAACTGCTGTTTGTCTACGAGAAATCGGTTGGAAACCTTCCTCGTGTCAGCACGCTGTAGGTGTCTCCACCGGCGCCAACCTTGTGTGAATGCTCTGAAAAGTTAATCATTTGCATATCACAGCACCTTCTTCCTGTCGGTTAAATTTCGCGCCTGTAGCACGTCATCTTCGTGGTGTAGCAATTTTAATGGCCAGTAGAGTAGAAAGGGGTGACAGGAAGCGTTGAATCGCGTTATGATCACGTTAACATTTTGAACATTTTGAGTATTTATGTTACATTGCCTCGCCAGTCATAAAAAGCTTGTGCCCTTTTGTACAGCCCTTCCTTGCCTGCTGTGCGTCAAACCTCATACGGGCCCCATGTATGTGAGCTGTGTTCAGATACAGTAGGTTCATTTTGTAAGCGTTCTCTGTTTCCCGGTATCTCATCAACGAAACGTAGCCTGCCGTATACTTGGCACACAACTGAACATATGCGATCCTCCCACTTCATATCTTTCTCCCGAATATTTGTTTGAAATGACTGATTCTAGCTGTCACTCACAAATCTTAGCGACGCTTTTACCTTTCAGTGAAGGGCACAATTTTGCGTTTCTCTATGTGAGTATTTTGTGAGGAACTAATTAGATGTTGCTGCAATTTGTATCAGATAGAATTTCCTCGTAGATAACTAACGTTCCTAGTTTCGACAACACTCAGAGAAAGGCATGTTCTGTGTAACTGACGTAAAGTTCTGATCATTAAGAAGCTGAAATTTTGAATGTGGAACCTAATTATTTTCACTTTTATTTTCCTACACTGTCACAATTATCTTTACAGACGATAGTTTGCGACTGTCTCAAACGGCTGCCTTCGGATCCAGTTGCTATATGTAAAGGGCTTGTGTTGTCAGTTATTAGTTGTCGTGTGCAAAAACTACATCTGAAGATGGCCGTTTGTGAGAATCGGAAATTGTGATTTTGAGGGAAAATAACAATAAATAAAATAATAAAAAACTCTGACACACAATCCTGAGAAGGGGGGGGGGGGGTCCGTTTCTTTGTACACGTGAGAAAGTAGGCGGACAGTACATTATTATATTGTATTGTATTGTACGTTAACCGGGGACCTAGAACGACGGAGAGGCTCCGTCCCCACCGCAGTGGTCCACAACCCCGCGACGACTATCACAGTCCACTTTAAACCTCCGCCGCTCGACACGGAACCACTCTTCGAGGGTTACTGTGCGGTTCGGCCCCTCCAGTGGACCCCCCACAGCGAACGTCTCACACCAGACGAGTGTAACCCCTATGTTTGCGAGATAGAGTAATGGTGGCGTACGCGTACGTGGTGACCTTGTTTGCGCAGCAATCGCCGGCATAGTGTAGCTGAGGCGGAATAAGGGGAACCAGCCCGCATTCGCCGAGGCAGATGAAAAACCGCCTAAAAACAATCCACAGACTGGCCGGCTCACCGTACCTCGACACAAGTCTGCCGGTCGGATTCGTGCCGGAGACCCGGTGCTCCTTCCCAATCCGGAAAGCCGTGCGTTAGACCGTACGGCTAACCGGGCGGGCGGGGCAATAGATTAACTAAAAGAATCTTCCAGTATTTAAATAACTAAAAGAACAATAATTAGAGAGGTATACAAACAAGAAACACTTTCAAGTGGTGAACATGACTGAAGAAGAATTCAAAACGGAGAAACATTGAAAACAAAATAAAAAACTTCAAGCGTTTTCAGGAAAAAGAGACGAAACGTCTACATCTACATACATACTCCACAATCCACCACACGGTGCGCGGCGGAGGGTACCTCGTCCCACAACTAGCATCTTCTCTCCCTGTTCCACTCCCAAACAGAACGAAGGAAAAATGACTGCCTATATGCCTCTGTACGAGCCCTAATCTCTCTTATCTTATCTTTGTGGTCTTTCCGCGAAATATAAGTTGGTGGCAGTAAAATTGTACTGCAGTCAGCCTCAAATGCTGATTCTCTAAATTTCCTAAGTAGCGATTCACGAAAAGAGCGCCTCCTTTCCTCCAGAGACTCCCACCCGAGTTCCTGACGCATTTCCGCAACACTCGCGTGATGATCAAACCTACCAGCAACAGATCTAGCAGCCCGCCTCTGAATTGCTTCTATGTCCTCACCCAGAAACATGAACAAGTGCAGAGAGAGAGAGAGAGAGAGAGAGAGAGAGAGAGAGAGAATGAAAAAGTGCTGGGAGATAGGAAGAAGACCCTTATTTGACAGAACAGCTCCGAGTGTTGGCCGGAGTCGACGCAAGAAGAAGAGGAAGGGGAAAACAAAATTTTAAAGGGGTTCTAATCGCTGACTTTCAGTCTCATATTCTGCAAGTTTTCCCAAACTCTCATTAGCTGAATGCCACAATCATTTCTTTCAAACACTCGTGTCCTATACTCCAAATCCCGTGCAGGTGCAGTTCGTATCTTTGCTCCGTCTCTGTTGAAATTTCTTTGGAACTTTAAACAACAAATTTACTTCTTGTTTGTGCACCATGTTAACAGTGAGTAAATTCCTATGTCGAATTCTTGGAGCCAAGTGTTGTCTCAGATTCTGATGGTTGTGGCGTTAGTAGCTGGAGAACTTGAAATAATGAGGAAAGCGACCTCCACATCGCAAGCGTTCCGCGAGCTATTCTGGTGGCGAATGCAGCGCGCTGACGCACGGTCGGACTCGTGCAAGCCACGGGTGCTGTCCGTGCCGCATGATTAACACTGCTGGTTTCCGAAGGGGAGAGGCAGCGAGGGAGAGGGCCGACATTTTTAGTGGCCCGGCCCGTTAATATTAACACGGCAGCCGGTCGCCGGACCGGTCAGAGACTGCTACACGGTCCGAGAGAACAAGGAGCGCGGGGAGGGAGGCGCAGTGCGCAGTGGTTACCGGGATACAAATATTTAAAACTGCGGCCAACGCTCCGTCTGCCGGACGGCCCGGCCCCGCAGCGCCTCCCGCGCGCCGGGAAAACTTGTCCCTAACACGCCAGAACACATTTTATCAATACCTGCCATTGTCAATAGGGCTGAATAGCTCCGCTCGGACGTGCTATCTGGCCACGGTGCGAGAGGGAGCCGCGAGGAAGAGCTGGCAGAGGGGCCCGCTGCAAGAAACGGCGCATTTCCATTACAATTTTATCCAATTGTAACAGTGGTGCCGGAGGGGGGAGGGGGTGGAGAGGTGTGGAGGAGAGAAGAGAGGGACGGGGAGGACACCGGAGGTAGCGACGCGGGTGCAAGAGCGCGGTGGAAAGGCAGGCGAGGAGGAGGAGAAGCGAAAGACACAGAGACAGCAACTGATGCGAAAGGAAATATGGCCGCCGCGGCGTGCCGACCGGATTCTTTACATTAATAAACACTAAACATTTATTTTTCGGCCGTGACACGGGCGGCGGGGCGGCGTGATGGAGAGGCGGCCTTTGTGCCGGCCATAATGACGCTCGATTGTGGCACAAAGCGCTTTGTGCGCGAGTGTCGGGGAGCGGGGCCGCGCTTCACGCCGGACGCTGTCCCTACTGCACACTCTACTGTGCCCTGCTGTGCCGCCTATGCACGCGGGCAGTCCGACCCTCAGAGGTGGCCGCCGGGCCGGAGCAACACCACAGACAGCTCCGCTGGCGCGCGGCCACCAAAACTGCAAACAGCTGAACTTCACGAACCCCTCCGGAAAGAAAACCACCGTCCTAAGACAATAAATCAAGGTGATATCGTCCTCACCATCACCGTCATCATCATCAAAACCAGCTGGCTACATACATGCACGCGCGTACGTACACGCACACGCAAAACACACCGATTTTTGTCTGTGACAATGAACAACATTGCCACTTGATGGGGAGTATCCAGTATGTCATCTGCAGGGTGAAATTATTTAAATCGATTAACTGTGGGAGATTGGACGGAGCACCAACACAAATATTTTTATCTGATATCATATTTTCCAGTGATTTTTTTTTTCAAAACCGGTAGAAGGAGTTTTTTGTGGAAAAAAATAATTAAACCAACAACCTCTGTTAGGTTACAAGGGAAATTGAAAACAATTTTAAATCTTTCCCTGTGATATACCATCGGACGACGACATCAAATCTTACGGTAGACATAAAGTAATGGAAACAATTTTTAGGTCTTTATTACCAAGAAGCAACATCATTGAGACAATTGCTTCAAAATGTTCAAATGTGTGTGAAATCTTATGGGACCTAACTGCTAAGTTGCTTGCACACTGTTGTTGTTGTGGTCTTCAGTCCTGAGACTGGTTTGATGCAGCTCTCCATGCTACTCTACCCTGTGCAAGCTTCTTCATCTCCCAGTACCTACTTCTGAATCTGGTTAGTGTATTCATCTCTTGGTCTCCCTCTACGATTTTTACCCTCCACGCTGCCCTCCAATGCTAAATTTGTGATTCCTTGATGCCTCAGAACATGTCCTACCAACCGATCCCCTCTTCTAGTCAAGTTGTGCCACAAGCTCCTCTTCTCCCCAATTCTATTCAATACCTCCTCGTTAGTTATAACCTAAATTACCCTAAGGACAAACACACACACCCGTGCCCGAGGGAGGACTCGAACCTCCGCCGGGACCAGTCTCACAGTCCATGACTGCAGCTCCCAAGACCGTTCGGCTAAACCCGCGCGGCTTCAAAATGTTCCCATTGACTTGTAAACAGAGCTTACACCTGTGGGTAACGTTCTAACACAGTCAAAGACTGCAGGAGTGTCCTTACTTTCCCCTGCAGCTGCTACTATCCGGGCAACCTAATCCTCTGCTTATTTAACCGATGTTTTATAAACGAGGTTGCACATCCCTCCTCATGCAAAAACGTCCAGAGATATCGCATAAGGGGGAAGAGTACGCCACGGTACAGGATCAACTCTGCTAATCCACTTTCCTGGAAATTGTTGGTCAAGAATCGACGCACAGGACGACTGAAATGTCCTGGCACCCCGTCACGCTGGAACTGTATGCGCTATCTAGTAGCGAGGGGCAGCAATCCTGGCAACGCTCTGGCGAGAAAATTCTAATAAAGCCTGCATTGTAACGGCCTAGATACGAAACAGTCACCAACACCTGCCCACACATTCATGTATAACCGCACTCTATGACCGCGAGTAGATCTGGCAGGTGCATTAAGCTCACTACAAATATGTGAAGACCTCTCCGCTATGTCGACCGTATCGACTTAATCACTCCCGCTGTATCGCTACATTAGTAAACAAAGTACTGTGCTTGACCAAGACATAACAACTAAATGTGAATCTGAAACAGGTATTACTACTGAAGAGTGACGGTTGCTCTCTACTGGTACAACAGGAACTGTTAACAACAAATCATTCACTACAAGTGATGAGTGAATACGCCCTCTACTGGATTAAATAATGCTCACGGAAATTATGACATTAGAGAAAAGTATTTGTTTAGATTTAGCGTGCATCCTTCCATAGTTTGTCGGTTTAATTAATTTCCAACCTGTGTATCTACATATACACTTCGCAATCTACCTCAGGGTCTGCTGCGAACGGTATTTTGTGTAACAATGCCACTTCCCTCCTTCGTATTCCAGCCGCTAATGGTTCGCGGTAAAAATGTCTTGCAGCGTCTGTCACTGGAGCTGGTTGAACTTATCTTCAACGCTGTTGCACCTACTAGATAAATCTGTAACAAAACGTGCTGCTCCTCTTTGGATCTCCTCAATCTTCTGTATCACTCCTCTCTGGTACGGTTCCCAGATTGATGAGTTATAATAAAAATATTGATCGAAAGAGGGTTTTCTAGGTTACCTCCTTTGCAATCGTAGCAACGACTAGTTTATGTGGTTGTTTATTTTCAAATCGCTCCATAGTCGTACTGCAAGATATTTGATGAATGTAACCATTTCCAGTGATTGTTCCGCAATTGTGTAACACACAGTGATGTGTCCTTTTACAAGTTTATGCGCACTGTTACATTTGCCTATGTTGAAAGTGAACTGTCAATCTACATCTACATCTACATGATTACTCTGCTATTCACAATAAAGTGCCTGGCAGAGGGTTCAGTGAACCACCTTGATGCTGTCTCTCTACTGTTCCACTCTTGAACGGCACGCGCGAAAAACGAGCGCTTAAATTTTTCTGTTCGAGCCCTGATTTCTCTTATTTTATCGTGATGATCGTTTCTCCCTAAGTAGGTGAGTGCCGACAGAATGTTTTCGCAATCGTAGGAGAAAACTCGTGATTCAAATTTCATGAGAAGATCCCGTCGCAACGAAAAAGCCTTTGTTTTAATGATTGCCACTCCAATTCACGTATCATGTCTGTGACACTATCTCCCCTATTTCGCGATAATACAAAACGAGCTGCCCTTCCTTGTACTTTTTCGGTGTCATCCGCCAGTCCCAGCTAATGCGGATCCCACACCGCACAGCAATACTCCAGAATAGGGCGGACAAGCGTTGTGTAAGCAGTCTCTTTGGTAGACCTGTTGCACCTTTTAAGTGTTCTGCTAATGAATCGCAGTCTTTGGTTTGCTCTACACACAATGTTATGTATGTGATCGTTCCAATGTAGGTTATTTGTAATTGTAATCCCTAAATATTTAGTTAAATTTAAGCCCTTAGATTTGTGTGGCTTATCACGTAATCGAAATTTAGCTGATTTCTTTTAGTACTCATGTGAATAACCTGACACTTTTCTTTATTCAGGGTCAATTGCCACTTTTCGCACCATACAGATATCTTATCTAAAACATTTTGCAAGTCGGTTTGATCATTTGAAGACTTTATAAGACGGTAAATGCCAGCATCAAGTGCAAACAATCTAAGCCGGCTACTCAGATTGTCTCCTATGTCATTAATATAGACCAGGAACAAAAGAGGGCCTATAACACTTCCTTGGGGAACGCCGGATATTACTTCAACAATCCTTGTTGCAAGCGCCGAACTTCTACATATCTTAATGTATTTCGCTCCAATTTTCTAGCGCTGCTACTTCTCGACATAATCCGCAAAATGCCTTATGAAACTTCGACCATTATTCACTAGGTCCTTTACATATAATGTGAAAAATAATCGACCTAAAACACTTCTTTGTGTTACGGCCGAAGTTACTTCTACGTCCGGAGATTTCTCTCTGCTGACAATAACCTGATGTATTCTGTTTGCTGCAACTCTTAAACACAGTCACACGGCTGTACTAATTTTCAATACGATTGTATTTTGTTCATTAAGCAGCAGTGCAAAATTGTATCTGTCTCCTTTCAGAGTCTAGGAACACAGCACCTATCTGGACGCCAGTAGCTACTGCATTCCGTGTCTTGTTGACGGATAGAGCGAGCTGGGTTTTACACGATCGTTGTTTTCGGAACCCATATTCATTCTACAGAGGAGATTTTCGGTCTCCGTAAATGTAGTAAACGCGAGTATAAAACATGTTCCAAAGTTCCACAATACGCCGACGTCAGAGGCCATTAGTTTTGTGCAGCTACCCTTGTCGAAACGGAAATGACATGCGCTTTTTTCCAACCATTTGAACACTTCGTTCCTCCTGCGACCTACGGTTCGCTGCTGCTAAAAGAAGAGCAAGTCGTTTCTTATTCGATCCCGTCGGTTGCTGTTCCATTCTGTGGCCATTATTTCGCTGTCTGTCATTTTGACATTCGTGCCTCAGTAAGGGACGAACCACAGTACGGTCTTTCTCAGTGAAACGGTTTTTAAAAAAACGTTTAATATTTCGGCCTTCTCTGTGTTTCGATTCCAATATGTTCACAGAGTGTCTTGATCAAGAGTCATCGACTGATGTAGAAATAACTTCATATGTGCCCCAGGGAGAAGTGTTTTGGGACCCTTACGGATTATGTTGTACATCGATGATATTACAGACAATATCAATAACAGCCTTAGATTTTTGCAGATCATGTGGTTATCTGTGACGATGTTGCGTCAGAAAAAGCTGCACAGATATTCAGTTGGCTCTTGATAAGATTGGGGAAATAATTGGTAATTGGTTTTAAATGTTCAGAAATGTAAAATTTTTCTCTTCACAAAACGAAAACCCATAGAATTCTATGGGTACTACGAGATAAGTAATGAGACTGATTTTCTTTGCAAGATGTGGCAACCCTGCAGGCTTGCGTAGGCAAAAATCTTTGACCTTGGTCTGTAAGCTGATTCTAGTCCAAGTGGCACATCGATGCAACTGCTCAGTCGTGAGTTGTGCTGTAATAAGTTAACACGTGTTTGTGTCTCTCGTCACGGAAATGGAACCTCATAATATTGCGCAACGTTATGCCATTTCTTTTTGCATAAAATTGGGTGAAAACGCGACGACAACTTACGGTAAGCTTCAGAAGGCTTTTGGAGAGGAGGTTATGTCAAGAGCTCTAGTTTTTCGTTGACATAAAATGTTAAGTAAAGGCAGAACGAATGTTGAAGATGAAGACCGCATTGGACGACCACCAACCTCACGGACGGATGTCAGTGAACTGTTCATAAATTGTTCATAAAGAGTGGGTGTCTCCTGGACAAACAGTTTGAAACATCCCCGTTTGAACAATTCTACATGACTGTGCTTAAACTGACACACAATATTTTGTTAGCGCAACGCAATCTGACTTTCAAAATTCCCTACAAAAGAATGGCCCTGACTAACATTAAACTATACCTTTCACAAATCACTTACCTCACAAAAATCTTCGCTGCTCAAGCTACTGCAATACAGCGAGCGCCACTACTGCCAGCTAAATAAAAGATTCAAACTATGGAAAGCACTAACTACTGATAGGGATAGTTAGCAAATGAAAGATATTAATAGAGAACAAACAATGTATTTACCTTGATATCATCATATATAAATATAGCAGTTCATGACAAATTTCAAAACTCCGCCATCTCTCTCCCCACATCCACCACTGCTGGCGGCTCACCTCCAACTGCGCAACGCTACGCGCTGTTCACATCCAGCTGCCGCTGCCCAACACTACAATGGCAGACAACAATGCAAACTAGCTACAGACTGCACACAGCACAGCCAGTGATTTTCATACAGAGGTGGCGTTACCAATAAAAAAACCTAAACAGCCTACTTACATAGAGAAAACATAAACAGCCTACTTACATAGAGAAAACATAAACAGCCTACTTACATAGAGAAAACATAAACAGCCTACTTACATAGCCCCCATGCACCCCACAAAAATTTTTATAAATTGGATTGGGCAGTGGCCAATACAGATTTGAAAAAAATTTTTCATAATTACAATAACAAAGAAAACAAATGCACACACTTATTGATACAATGTTGGTCAAAAGCTAAAAATTTCTCACAGTCCATAAAGACAGTCCACATTGT
Organism: Schistocerca serialis cubense; assembly: GCF_023864345.2. NCBI lineage: Eukaryota > Metazoa > Arthropoda > Insecta > Orthoptera > Acrididae > Schistocerca > Schistocerca serialis. The sequence continues at coordinate 542,290,849 of NC_064639.1, read as the reverse complement.
TCATCACAGTAAAAATGCAGAGTTTTTCTCAAAGTCTGAGCAGTAAAAGAAAATGCACACGGAAGTAGTGGATTTCCATGCAGTCTTGAAGAAGTAGCGTTGTCCTTCCAACGGAAAGACAGTGCTGTCTCTTGACATGCTGACAGATAATGGGCCACAACAGAGCAAACCCACAGCAGAGTCAGTCAAAATTTTGAAGAGTATTGGTAGGTAGGTCATCACAGAGCTGACCCACTGGAGTCCTGGTAGAGATTGTGGTATTGGTGGGCCACCAGAGGTGCAGACCCACTGTAGTCCTTGTAGAGATGGCTAGCAGCCATCCGTTGCGACTGTGCAGGTGCACAATCACCATCGAAGATTCTTGCGGAGAATATAGCAAGTCCATAACCACCACTTGTGCAATCAGAAAGTTTTTGGAATTGTCCTTAGACCCAGCAATACTGTTATCCAGTCCCTTGCTGAATTATTAACACACGTGCAAACACTATCAGTTCCTACTTCTCACATATTGTCCATATACTGTGACCAACAGAAACGTGTGCAGTGAAATGTAACTTAATTTGAAGAACTGGTGTCTGTACAATTATAAATTTACAACATGAAAATACAATTACAAAGGTACAAAATACATCATTAAAGAACATAACAATACACATAACATTTGTAGTAACACAGGCTTTACAAAGGAATAGAAATGGACATATACGTCAGTGTTACAGGAATTATGACATGAGTACATACATAAAAGATCACAATAACTTTTGAAACATCAACTTCACACATGAGCATTAGAGAGAACAGAATTAATAATGTCTAACATCTTTACAAAGTAAATAACATATTATTAATGCCAATTATATTCGAGGATAACAGTATTCCTCATCATAGTGAATGTAGCTTAATATTAAAAGAAGAAAAAATTCTATGAAACTACACAGAGACAGGAAGAAAACAAATACACAAGGGTACACAAACACATAGTGGGATAACACCAATAGGAAAGGACAGGGTTCGTTTTCAGTGTAACATTTGGTACTGCAGTCCAACCCAAAACTTCATATATCTTTCCTCTTATTTCATCCTTTGTTTCCACCAAAAAAATTCTATCTAAGCATGCTTTCTGTATTTATATGTTCACACATTTCTTACCTCAACATTTATTTCCAAGAAAATCCTACCTAAACCTGTTTTCTCAATGCATTTCTTCCAATTCATCGCAACTCATTCTCTTAGAGGCTACCCCCTCTTAAGCTAACTTAAATCTACTGAGCTCAGATGCTAAACTAAGGGACGAGGCAATGCAGCAGCACAAAATAAGTAACACAAACAGCAATGATAAAAAATACAAAAGGCAAAGCAAGCAGCATAAATTACAACTGATATAATGCAATGAGCAGCAAAAATAAAAATAAATCAATAGTAAAACTAGCTTAACAGAGTAATACAAAGTGAAATTTAGTAGCACTATGCCTGGCAAATAGCAGCAGAAATAACTTATATCTAAACATGACATAGCTCAAGCAGAAAAGATATTACAGTAAAAACAACAATGCAGATAAGGGAAGTGTATATTCACATCTTAATGTCTATGTAATTAAAGTGGTGCACCACAACAACTGATTGTAAAAAGAAATATTACCATGTACTTGAAAAGAAAATTGTGTGTACAGTTACTAGTTCCTTCTTATTGTTCTTTCCTTTCCAAGTGCTCCTTTTTTAAAGAATGTGGATCATAAAATAATTATTTAATAGATCTGTTGACAGAAAGTGTTCACATTAGCAAATGCATTTCATTTTATAAAAGCAATGCTGCAACACAGCTGGAAACCAGATATCAAATGAAATAAGCAATTACGCAAACAAAGCATAAAAACATCATTCAATAGCTATGTGGTATTTCGTAAGTCAGTAGCTCTCAATTCTCGTAGAAAGACACTTGTCATTATCAGGTTTGCAGATGTAAGAATATTTCCGAGGATAATGGCCTCCCCTTTTTTTTTGTTCTACCTGTGCCGCTGAAAAGGGCTCGCAATAATGGCTTTTTCTCCAGGCGTCTGACACAGCTGGGTGCCCGCGACGCATTACGTGCAGGTGGTCACTTAACTTTCGTACGGAAATATTTACGACAGCAGTTTCTGCTACCGTTGCAGTCTCATATAAAAATATTTCACAGGTCAAGAATTAGCGTTGCAAATCTGTAGAAACAAAATCCTATAAATATAAGTGTCCAAAAAAAATATTGGTCTGCATTGTGATACAGTCACACATTTCATAACTCTTAAAGTACGTTTCTTGGTTTCCAACATCCTTTTCATAAATCAGAGTCCCTAAACACTACTCATTATTCCTTACCTCATTATACATATACATATTCGTCGACACTTCTTCAATATTTCATCGTGAGAAATACGTAGCATAATAAACATTCCTCAACAACATAATACACATCGTCGTCGTAATAATAACATCATAACACTTCAGTCAAATCTCAAAATCGTCGTAACTTCCTCCAATAATTTCTAAGCCTAAAAAAATTCTCTGCTCATGTCAAAAGTGTCAGCTGCCTCAAACGTACTTTAAAAATCATGAATCCATACCAAATACACCATTCAAAGCTCTCATAGTATCACAATGGTTCCAAAAAATATGAACATTTCACAAAGTACAGACAAAATACAATTTCATTAGTGTGAATGTATCCAACTGTGAAATTGCGTAAACATGTGTCACTGATGTAGTAAAATAAATGTTTGTCTCTCTCAGTTAAATGATCAGATAGCTGTGTAATTTGTGTGTTAGAGAAATATGGTACCGATGTGTAAAGTTGTATAAGCAAATACCATATTAGCTAGGGTTCCTTGTGGTTGCCACACACATGGTACACAAAGTAAGCGTGTACCCCCCTGAGGATTAATGTAATTATACCCTAAGGTGTTACAGATTACAGCAATGAAATGAAATGTATCACTGAAAACCTTTGTATCATTGTACTTCAAATATCTTTAAAAATAAATGTTTTAAGTACAAAGTTGATCACTCAAATACGTGTACTGTAGCGCTAAACTGTGCGTCTTGTAACATAATCTCTGTGGAAGTGTCGTAGTTATCGTCCTCCGAAAGCTAAGTTCTGCAGAAGTCAATGTACTTACCTCATGATAAACAAAAGTGAAATGCTTTATGTATAGATATCTTAGTTATTATGCTTATTGGCGTGATAAAGAAAGTACTGTGCTGTAACGTAATGTTGTGCTACGGAAAAGGCAATCTCATTGTAGCTATACCACAAAAGTTACTACTAAAACCTGTTTTACTTTCCAGAATAAAACAGAAATCTGTGCAGATATAAAACAGAAACACTGCAAAAGCAACATTGTAAATTTTCACTCATTAGTAGCGTCGTGATAAAACCGTGTAGTTGTCACATAAATTAACCACTGTGTCGTCTGGTATCTCACAGAAAGTACTTTAAATCCAGAATATATTTTCAAGTAAACCAAAATGTTGCATTAAAATCTCATTAGCAGTACTCGTAAATGTTCTAAGTGTGTGAGCCTTATAGTCGTTACGTAATCGTGCAACTAACAAGCAAGAATGTACAAATACAACACTGTGTCGTCTGTTCACTATAACAATGCATTCGTAATTTCTGTTTAACAATGTTCCCTAGGTTCTAGACTGGATATTTAACTACAAACATTGTTGTATGTTAACAGATTCTAAGTCTGACAAAGCATACTAGCAACGTAAAGTGAAAAGTTATATGGCAAAGACAAAGGTAAAAAGCAGATTATCTCTCAATAAACGGTTTTACATGTGAAATGTGGTGTAAATCTTTACTCTTCCTAGTACGCAGAGTTTCAACTTCAACGCAATTATCATGTGGTATACGTCGGATTCTGTAAGGTCCATTGTAAACTAGAAAGAATTTGTGACTCAAGTGTTTCTTCTTATGTGACAATGAATGAGCTTTAATGAGAACTTTCTGACCAATATAAAACTTCTTTGCATTTGCTTTACCGTGTAGTTTTCTCCTTTTGTCTGCTGCAGATTTTATATTTTTAAGAGCCAAATCAATTATGTCTTTGTGTCGAAGTTTACGTGTATTTGGGAAAGGTACAAGCTCTCTGATTCTGTTCGGTGGTTCTTCATTCTTTAGTACAAGAGTAGGTGGTAAAGTAGTGGAGTCGTGAGGCATTTCATTCAGCACGTTTTGAAATAAGTGTAAATATCTGTCCCAATGCTGATGCTTTCTGTGACAATAAAGTCTGCAAAGCTTATTGATTTCTTTCATAATCCGTTCAGACGGGTTGCAATGTGGTGAGTACAATGAAATAAAAACGGGTTTGATTTTATGGTTGCGAAGCATGCGTGACCAAACAGCTGCGGTCCGTTATCTGAAATGACTTTACTAACGTGTCCAACTTCACGCAAGAAATTTTTAACAAAGGCGTTGGATACAGATCGTCCAGTGGCTTTACGTAACGGAGTGAAAGAAACAAATTTTGAAGTAAGTTCAACAGCGACTAGAACGTACGAAAATCCATTAGATGTTCTGACAAGCGGTCCCAAGAGATCAACAGCAGCAAATTCTTTTAATTTAGAAGGAATGATAGGAAACAACGGAGCACGATGTGAGACAGTAGATGGTTTCGCCTTTTGACAAAGTTTACAAATAGACAAGACTCTTCGAATTCTCTTTTCCATATTGTTAAAATAACAAGTCGTTCGAAGAATATGATAACATTTTCGTGGACCAAAATGTGCGTAGCTGAAATGAATGTACCAAATGAGCTTATTCACAAAATCGTCTGGAATGCAAAGTACCCATAGCTTGTCATCAACAGTGCAGCGTTTGAAGAGTATGTTGTTTCTAACCAGGTAATAATGCCGAATCTGTGTGTGTGTCTTTTCATGCCATTTGCTCTTGATGTCTTTCCAAATCGGATCTTTATCTTGTTCATGAGCAATGTCCTTTAAGGATGTGGTGATGAAGTTTTCAAAGGCGACTTTCTGAATGTAAAGAATACTGAAATTTTTCTCAATGTTGCCTTCTGTGTTACTTTTCTCAAGCCCAGCCGGTGCGCGTGACAGTGTGTCCGCAACAATGTTCTCCTTGCCGGGAATGTAGACTATTGTGAAGCGGAATTCTTGCAGAAACAATGCCCAACGTTTTAACCTGTCATGATTTAATTTTGAAGACATAAGAAATTGTAATGCACGATGATCACTGTATACTTTTACGTTCTTACCAGAAAGAAAGAAACGGAATTTGTTAAATGCCCAAACGAATGCTAAAGCTTCTAATTCAGTAACGGAATAATTTTTTTCAGATTTTGTTAGCACTCGGCTAGCAAAAGCAATGGTTTTCTGAACAGTAATGTCATTTTCTATGGCTTCTTGAAATAAATGGGCACCAAGACCGACTTTAGAAGAATCCGTGCTAAGGCAGAAATCTTGTGATAGATCTGGATGAGCTAATATTGGCGCATGAAGTAAAGCTTCTTTTAAAGAATCGAATTCCAACTGTGCTTGTTCGTCCCAGTTCCAAATAGTATTTTTTCCAGTGAGAGAACAAAGTTTTGGTGTAACAAGAATTTGCATATTCAGAAAACGACGGTAAAAATTTACGAGACCTAGAAAACTGCGGACTTGTCTTTTTGTGGATGGAACTGGAATGGCTCTGATTGCTTCTAACTTTTCAGGATCCGGCTGAATCCCTTCAGAAGAAATAATATGTCCCAAAAACTTCACCTTTGTCCGACCGAATTCAGACTTTTCCAAGTTAACTGTAATTCCAGATTCTGCAAAAATACGTAACAAACTGTTGAGGATGCGATTATGTTGTTCCCATGAAGCTTCTGCTATTAGAATATCGTCCACATATAAGGTGATGTGACGTTTTAAGAACTCAGGCAATATGGAATTTAACCCACGAATGAATGCTGCCGAAGAAATGTTCAAACCAAAGGGAAGTTTCCGAAACTGATAACAAACGCCGAAACAAAGGAAAGCTGTGTATTTTCTACATTCTGGATGAAGTTCGATCTGATAAAAGCTGGATCTGAGATCAATGGAAGACAACACTTTTACACCATTAAAATTTTGAAGAAGTTCTTCCAACGTTTGCGGCCTGTCTGTTTCAGGAATAATGATCGTATTGATTTGTCTCGAATCTAAGACAAGCCTGATCGATCCATTTTTCTTCTCAACAACATGTAATGGAATGTTGTATGAGCTTACTGCAGGCTCAATAATGCCCTCGTCAAGCATAGATTGTATTTCTGTTCTAACACGGTCCCTATAATGTGCTGGAATTACATATGGTCTAACACAAAATTTAGTATGCTCACGAACACGAAATTGGTATTGAAATCCCTTGATTGTTCCTGTTTTATGAGTAAAAACTGTGGAATGTGCTTGTAAAATCTCAAAAAGGTCCTGCCTATCAGTGTCATTACAATTCTCAATTGTTTGAATTTTATTCTGAATTAACTTATTAGTGTCAAATGCGCCGTCGATATCATCCCTGTCAGTACTTGCAGAGTGATTGTTAGTGTCTAGTTCCGTAGAAAAGTCCGAACTGTTGTCTAACAGAAGGTAAAGCCGATTAATTTCCTCGTCATGGTTTGAGAGCCAATCTTCAAATTTCAACGCTATTGACTTACCTTCTTTCTCTAAACTTATTTCAGCATCGTGAAAGTTTAAGATTGCTTTTTATTCATTCAAAAAGTCTACTCCCAATATAATTTCCGTCGACAATAATGGAACAATGAGAAAGCTCATAGAGAAGCTGTGGCTTTGACAATAGAATTCTAAGTTGGTTTGTTGGCATACATCTACACTTTTTCCAAAGATTGCACCTTGTAATTTAATCTTACGTAACGGAAGTGTGGGACAATCATTCGATTTGTTGCATTTGCTAAAGGCTGTTTCACTAATTACTGAAATGGGACTGCCAGAGTCAAGTACTGCCGTAAATTTTACATCATTTACTGTAATGTGAATCACAGGATATGCAATGTTGTTATGTTTTATGTCGTGTTCCTGGAGTAAGATGTCCCTAATGTCTTCCATTTTTACGTAATTACTAGCTACGGCAGCTGCGTCGTCAGTTTCATAAGTATGTTTTGTGGCTGCCAGCGGTGTGAGTCATTGCCTATTGTCTCTTTGTTGGCGCGCGTCGTTATTGGGGTTTGGAGACCTAACTTCTACAAATTCACCGTGACGAGAGGGCCCTGCTCTGTTTGAATCCCGCCAGTTCTGATGCAATTCAGGTCTGTCGTTACGATCACATCGTCTGTCGTCATGTCGGTAGTTCCTGTAGTTTCTTTCTTGTCGGTTAAGTGGTGGAGAATTTCTCCCTGAATCGTAACTGCACGCTGGACCGTTGCGTCTCAAGTTATTCTGTCTCCCGTAATAATAATTGTTTTGGTTCCCATATTGTCTGTTTCTCTGATTGTCTCTGTGATAGTCATTACCGCGGAGAGGTGATCTTTCCCTGTAATTATTACTACTCTGCCAACGGTTGTCATACGGGTGGTGTCTGTTTTGGTCACGATTTGTGTTGTGAGAATAGCCTTGTCGCGTCCAGTTATTATCGCGGAATTGTGACGGATGTGACCTGTAATTGTTGTGTTCCTGTTTCCGCATTCCGCGATTGTCAGTGTCAATTTCCAATTCTTGTAACAGTCCCTGAAATGCTTCAATGTCGTCTTTGCAACGTCCTGCCAAAATAATATGTCGTAAATGTTCAGGCAGTTTGATTAAGCAAATGCGGATGAGTTCTGAGGGGCTGTATGGGTTTGAAAGATACTGATTCTTATGCAACATGTCTTCAAAATATTTCATAAGACTGGAAAATTCAGATTGTTCGAAACGTTTCATCATTATGATGCTATGTTTTACACGGTCTTGTGTGGCTTGAGACCAATATGCTGAGAGGAAGGCATGGTAAAACTCTCCTTCACTGTGGCAATCGTGAATTACCGATCGCATTCTTACAGCTGGTTCATTCTCCAAGTAGCCACACATAAATTCTAATCTGTGTTCTAACGACCAGTTGGGAGGAAAACAATGCGAGAATTGATGGAGCCATGCTTGTGGATGAATGTTGTTGCCAGAATTCTTAAATGTTTTGAATTTACGTGTAGTAATGAACAGCTTATAGTCAAAATCATCATGTCAGCAAGTCGCATGTCGGTCATTGTTAGGTCGTGTCGGCCGTTCCATCTCAAAATTCGGTGCACATTGCCAATTTCTTTCATAACTTCCGAAATGCCCTGTGTTATTATTTTGCGGCTTTTCCGTATTTCTAAGTCCCTCTTCCCGTGTTGGAGCGCGAGTATCCTCTGAAATACGTAATTCTTGTATTACCTGTGTCAGCTGATCTTGTACTGCCCGGATTTCTCTTTGGTGTTGTGTATTAATTTGATTCTGATTTTGTTTGAATTTCCTAATTTGTTCGTACTCTTCTGTGTCATTAAAGACTACCGGTCTTGCGTCAATCAGATTATCATCTACCTTCGTAGATAAATTAGTGAACTGATCCAAAAGTTCGGCTACTTTCTCCGATAGTGTACTTATTTCCTCAGTGTGTTTTTCTGAACCAAGTTTCAGAGTATCTACTGTGTCCTTAAAGTATTCCTGAGTTTTTGCAAGTTGCGTAACCGAATCGGTAGATGCAACTGAGTCAATTTTAGCCCACAAGGTCTCATGATTTTCATGAACGATGGTTTGCAGTTTTTTTATGGCTGCTTCGTGATTCTGTAATGCATTTTCATGCCGCGAAAAAATAGGTTGAAAATGCTCACAAATTTGTGTTTTTACGTCATTGCAGACTTTTTGACATTTCGATTCGATGTTATGTAACTCAGTAGTTAAATCTTCACGTGTTTGCTCAAGCGTGGTGTGAAGATTTTGTTCCATTGCGTCTAACTGTTGCTGTGTTTGTCTCTGGTGTTGTTCCATTGTGTCTAACTTTTGAAGCTTTTGCTGTGTTTGTCTCTGGTGTTGTTCCATTTGTTGCATTAGCTGTAATAACAATGCATTAGTGTCTGGAATCTGCTCCTCTATGCTTTTCGGCAGTGCATTTGCACCGGCAACATTCACATTTTGACAAGCAGAAAATGTGTCTTGACTTATTTGAGAAAACGGTGAGGACGCAAAACCTGAATCTACAGTATTTGCAATATTGTGTTCTGTCATTCCCGATTCCTGAGGCGAGCTGTTGCCGACCAATCGATCGATAACGCTTCCCTGTTCACTACCTGTTTCACTGTCTACACCATTGTTTGCCGCCCGCTCCTTTTCCCTATGCGCAATTACCAAATTACTACTTTGAACATTAGTTAATTCATTACTCTGCGGCGCCAACACACTGCCTTCGTCTTCACTGTCATTTCTCAGTTTACTTTGGAGCCTAGTATTACGTTTTTCACACGCCATAATTGTCACAATATTTCACACGATAACACAGAAAAGCACAATTTGAAGAGCAAAATAAAATAACATAGCAATGGAAATAATGTCTACTTAATTGCCAGCGCAGCTGCGAAATACTTGGTGCAAATCTACATGCATGCCACAACTGTTTTACTGTACAACAATGAAAGGCTACAACTACAAACGAGATTCTCTCTACAATTACGTGCTAGCAATAAACAAAATCTACACTAATTACACAAACTACAAGAAAAATCAGAAGATTCCAGTGAGGTATCCTGGCAGGGTCGCCATATGAAACATCCCCTTTTGAACAATTCTACATGACTGTGCTTAAACTGACACACAATATTTTGTTAGCGCAACGCAATCTGACTTTCAAAATTCCCTACAAAAGAATGGCCCTGACTAACATTAAACTATACCTTTCACAAATCACTTACCTCACAAAAATCTTCGCTGCTCAAGCTACTGCAATACAGCAAGCGCCACTACTGCCAGTTAAATAAAAGATTCAAACTATGGAAAGCACTAACTACTGATAGGGATAGTTAGCAAATGAAAGATATTAATAGAGAACAAACAATGTACACTCCTGGAAATGGAAAAAAGAACACATTGACACCGGTGTGTCAGACTCACCATACTTGCTCCTGACACTGCGAGAGGGCTGTGCAAGCAATGGACACACGCACGGCACAGCGGACACACCAGGAACCGCGGTGTTGGCCGTCGAATGGCGCTAGCTGCGCAGCATTTGTGCACCGCCGCCGTCAGTGTCAGCCAGTTTGCCGTGGCATACGGAGCTCCATCGCAGTCTTTAGCACTGGTAGCATGCCGCGACAGTGTGGACGTGAACCGTATGTGCAGTTGATGGACTTTGAGCGAGGGCGTATAGTGGGCATGCGGGAGGCCGGGTGGACGTACCGCCGAATTGCTCAACACGTGGGGCGTGAGGTCTCCACAGTACATCGATGTTGTCGCCAGTGGTCGGCGGAAGGTGCACGTGCCCGTCGACCTGGGACCGGACCGCAGCGACGCACGGATGCACGCCAAGACCGTAGGATCCTACGCAGTGCCGTAGGGGACCGTATCGCCAGTTCCCAGCAAATTAGGGACATTGTTGCTCCTGGGGTATCGGCGAGGACCATTCGCAACCGTCTCCATGAAGCTGGGATACGGTCTCGCACACCGTTAGACCGTCTTCCGCTCACGCCCCAACATCGTGCAGCCCGCCTCCAGTGGTGTCGCGACAGGCTTGAATGGAGGGACGAATGGAGACGTGTCGTCTTCAGCGATGAGAGTCGCTTCTGCCTTGGTGCCAATGATGGTCGTTTGCGTGTTTGGCGCCGTGCAGGTGAGCGCCACAATCAGGACTGCATACGACCGAGGCACACAGGGCCAACACCCGGCATCATGGTGTGGGGAGCGATCTCCTACACTGGCCGTACACCACTGGTGATCGTCGAGGGGACACTGAATAGTGCACGGTACATCCAAACCGTCATCGAACCCATCGTTCTACCATTCCTAGACCGGCAAGGGAACTTGCTGTTCCAACAGGACAATGCACGTCCGCATGTATCCCGTGCCACCCAACGCGCTCTAGAAGGTGTAAGTCAACTACCCCGGCCAGCAAGATCTCCGGATCTGTCCCCCATTGAGCATGTTTGGGACTGGATGAAGCGTCGTCTCACGCGGTCTGCACGTCCAGCACGAACGCTGGTCCAACTGAGGCGCCAGGTGGAAATGGCATGGCAAGCCGTTCCACAGGACTACATCCAGCATCTCTACGATCGTCTCCATGGGAGAATAGCAGCCTGCATTGCTGCGAAAGGTGGATATACACTGTACTAGTGCCGACATTGTGCATGCTCTGTTGCCTGTGTCTATGTGCCTGTGGTTCTGTCAGTGTGATCATGTGATGTATCTGAACCCAGGAATGTGTCAGTAAAGCTTCCCCTTCCTGGGACAATGAATTCACGGTGTTCTTATTTCAATTTCCAGGAGTGTATTTACCTTGATATCATCATATATAAATATAGCAGTTCATGACAAATTTCAAAACTCCGCCATCTCTCTCCCCACTTCCACCACTGCTGGCGGCTCACCTCCAACTGCGCAACGCTACGCGCTGTTCACATCCAGCTGCCGCTGCCCAACACTACAATGGCAGACAACAATGCAAACTAGCCACAGACTGCACACAGCACAGCTAGTGATTTTCATACAGAGGTGGCGTTACCAATAAAAAAACCTAAACAGCCTACTTACATAGAGAAAACATAAACAGCCTACTTACATAGAGAAAACATAAACAGCCTACTTACATAGAGAAAACATAAACAGCCTACTTACAAGTTAACCAATATTACTACAAAGAAATTTTAGAAGGACATCGTAAAAGAGTTCTTCGTGTCCGTGCCAACATTGCTGATAATTGGATTCTGCATCACGATAATGCGCCATCCCATACTGCTCTGTCAGTATAGCAATTTTTAACCTCAGAACAAATTTCAGTACTTGTGGTAGTACAGCCACCTTATTCACCTGATATCGCTCCATGAGACTTTTTTCTATTTCCAAGAGTCAAAAGGGAGGTCAAGGGACACCATTTTCAAACAACACGAGCTGTCCAAAAGACGAGGGTCTTGGAGGATGTTACAGAAGATGAGTTCCGGAAATGTTACCATAAATGGCAGAAGCGCTAGAAAAAGTGTGTGCAATCAGAAGGGAACTACTTTGAAGGAGAAAATACTAAACTTGACTAAAACGGTAAGCAACATTTTTTTCACATCAGTCTCGTTACTTTATTATCGCATCTCGTACATCAATGGGTCATAACTGCAATCAGTTAGCTCATAGAAGTAACTGAGTGTAACAATTTGCAGAGATATGAAATGGAACGATCACATAGACTCAGTCGTAGATAAAGCAAGGTGGAAAACATCGATTCATTGGTAGAATTCTAGAAAAAAGCAGTCAGACTTTAAGAAATATTGCATACAGAACATCCACGTAACCCACCCTAGATGACAGCTCATGCGTGTTGGACCTCTATCAAATAAAACTATAATGGGATACTGAAGGTACACAGAGAAGAACAGCACTAATGGACCTCTAATTCGTCTTATCTTTTCACGATGGTTGTGTACCATAAGTGGCAGTCAACAAAACATTTTTTGGCATACGGAGCAGAGAGTTGATGTTTGAAATTTCATGAAAATATCTCGCCGGAAAATGAAGATCGTCTTTGATTTAATCATTGTCATCCAAACTAGCTCATGAAATCGATGATACTGTCTACCATATTTCATGACAACACAAAACTTTATCGAATTTTATCGACATCCGTTGTCAGTCCTATCTGGTAAGCGTCGAATACTAGGCAGAAGTATTCCAGAAGAGGACGAGCGTACTGTAAGAAGTCTCTTTGGAAAATTTGTCTGACTTCCTAAGTCTTCTGATTAATAAAACGGAGTATTGTTTGAACCTTTTTCGTCAACACTGTCAGGAATTAGTTATTTCAAGCGCTTGCATTTTTAGCTGATCCTGTTCTTAACATTGCATTAGAGTCTAAGATGCGTCCATTCATTTATTGCCTTTCCTGCCCTCATTTTCTAAAGGAAATGAAATTCGGAAGATAATTGCAGTAAATTCAGGTCGTATTTCAGTAGCTAATGGATCTAGCTCCTTTTTGCGAAGTAAAGTACTACGTAAGTTAACTCAGGATGTGCTATTTTATTATCTGGAATTAGGATATATGTAGATATTGTTGCATGTGGTACTGTTTTGTTATGGTGACCATTGGCATCCTACACGTTACAATTGTGGCATTTTCGCCTTTTCCATTTTCTTGTGTTACAACACATTCCCAATTGAACAATATTAAAAAAATGGCTCTGAGCACTATGGAACTTAACATCTGAGGTCCTCAGTCCCCTAGAACTTAGAACTACTTAAACCTAACTAAACTAAGCACATCACACACATCCATGCCCGAGGCAGGATTCGAACCAGCGACCGTAGCAGTCACGCGGTTCCGGACTGAAGCGCCTAGAACCGCACGGCCATCGCGGCCAGCTGAACAATATTATCAGCTTTGGGATACGAAGTGGTTACTTAAAGCTGTAGATACGATGTTTAATGTCTGCACTTCCTTACATGTAACCAAAAGTAAGCTTCCAATGTGACTGGAAACTAATTCTTTGTGATAGTTCTAATTTAAGTTGTTGGTAATTGTAATACTTAGCTATTTAATTGATTCGACAACTTTTAAATTTGCCTCATTTGTCGTATAACCGAAATTTAACGAATTTTGCTTAGTACTAACGTTGAGGACCTTAGACTTTTTATTGGTCAGCTTCAAATGGAACTTCTCACACCATTCAGCTTTCTTTTGTCTTAATCATATCATAATTCGTTTTGAGGAGGAGGAGGAGATTAGTGTTTAACGTCCCGTCGACAACGAGGTTATTAGAGACGGAGCGCAAGCTCGGGTGAGGGAAGGATGGGGAAGGAAATCGGCCGTGCCCTTTCAAAGGAACCATCCCGGCATTTGCCTGAAGCGATTTAGGGAAATCACGGAAAACCTAAATCAGGATGGCCGGAGACGGGATTGAACCGTCGTCCTCCCGAATGCGAGTCCAGTGTGCTAACCACTGCGCCACCTCGCTCGGTAATTCGTTTTGACCTTCTAATGACTTTAGCAGAGGTAAACGATGACATCATCCCCAACTGGTGACCCCGTCTGCTCCGTTTCCGGCCCGCTGAGACATTCGGCTGAAGACAACCAAGTTCTACTACATCGCGCTCAACTCTCAGGGACGTGGAGTGAAAGGTGTAAGAATAAAAACAAAGAGCATAATCCATTTGACATCCACTGCTGTATAGGAAACGGTTACGTAAGGCAGTGGGGACGATGTTTATTGTGCACACTTCCTTACATGTCATCAAAAGTAAGCTCCCACTGTGACTGGAAAATTATTCTATGTGACAGTTCCAGTTTAAGTTGCTGGTAATTGTAATCCCTAGTTATGTAATTCATTGGAAAACGTTTAAATTTGTGTGAATTGTTGTATAACCGAAATTTAGCGAAATTTCTTTAGTACTAACGCTGAGGACTTCACACTTCTTATTGTTCAGTTTCAGTTGCCAGTCTTCTTGCCATGAGATATTTTGTCTACATCATTTTGTAATTCGTTTCGACTAACTAATGACTTTATTTGTCGGTAAACGATGCCATCATTCCCATTTGATCACTCCCTCTGCCCCGTTTCCGGGTTACTGAGATATTTGGCTCAAGACAACTATGTTCTGCTACATCGAGGTCAACTCTCAGGAACGGAGAACGAAAGGGATAAAAATAAAAACAAATAGCATAATCCACTTTACATCCACTGCTGTATAGTGGCCTTGTCTAGACTTAACCGTGTATTATGGTTTTCAGCAAGACTGGGTGTCTATCCTATGAATAATCAAGCGCACGTTTGCTCTGGTGTTTTGACAGAATTTTTTCAGTTTAGTTTTTGCATTTGCGTTAATTGAGTCAGCCCAAACTAGTACTGCACGTCACGTATTTCACGGCGCTTGAAGTTTAGATTCATGTTATTAGCAAAATGTTTCTTAAAGTCACTTTTATATGTGCATTTGATAGAAAGCTTCAGTCTGGCGCAGTATTCGATTTAACGCTACGTGTTAACAAGAACAACAAAATGGGAAGTATAATCATTTCTCCAGCAGTCACTCAGTAGTGATGCTGCATGGGAGTAGAACAGGCAGCTTTCCAGAGTCGGTAAATGACGCTGGAGTAGTCACGCGAGGAAGACGAGCAGAAAAAGCTGTTTACACGTATGAAAAGCAGTAGATGACATGTCGATAATCCGAATATACACTAACTTGGAACCGCTCTATCGAATGCCTGTCTCACCCACCATTTCATTTCCATTACAGTCATAATTACGCCCTGTCCGATCTGATTGTACTGATTCCTTTCCTATAAATTCCCAACATGAATCTCACATGATGTATCTCTACGTTGCTTTCGGAGCGACTAACAGCTTTTGATTGGTTTCGGTCGTGAAGCACACGTCTCGTTTCTATTGTTAAAAAGTGACACTAGGCTACAGATTTCTCTAAACTTTAGTTCTCGAACTTTAAACATCGACCCCACAGCTACAAGTAACATTTCCGTATCCCGGAACTGATAACATTATGAGACGGGGAGGAGGTGGTTTACAAGAAATTAAGAAAGAAGGCAATGGTAAAATCTTATCTTGTTGGATACCGATATTCATTATAGCCATAGTACCAAAAAAGAACCAAATTGAAGAATATTTAAGTAAATCCTAATTCCAGAGGAAAGTAACTAAATTTTTTTTTTGCTTGATTCTACATCGTAGTGGGAACGTAGCCCTTAATTATGAAGACAATAAATGAAATAGCCTTAGACTTCAAGGAAAGTTTTATAACATTTTTATTCCATGACAAATTGCAAGATTCCATGTTTCATGTTCAGATGTACCTTAGTACACATCTAATCGATTTTAAGCACTAAATTCCCAAGTAACAGGAGGCTGTCTACCGAATTCGACGTGTACGCACTCTACGTTCACAGCATCATCTAGGGGTCCCTTTGTGTTGTTGTGAACGTAGCATGTACACCTGGAGTTCGGTTGACAGCCTGCTGTGATTTGGAAAATTAATACTTAACATGGATCAGGTAGTAATGTACGTCTGAAGATGGGACATGAACTCTAGCAATCTAGAAACTGGAGCAAAGAATTAAAAAGTTATAGAACCATCCTTGCAGCCAGAGGTTATTTTATTTATTGTTATTAACTAAAAATAGTTTCAGATGTTCTCAACTAGTTTAAAATACCTTGCGCTAACGTACAAGCGTTTTACGTCGCAAAAGATGATAGATTAATCAACTAGTAAATCACGACATGAAATCATTAAAACGTTATGTCTATAGAAACCGATGAGAAAAAAGCACATAAATAAATGTTCCAAAGATAGAATCTAGTGCAGTATTAAGAATAATATCAGCTGCAAAAAAATAACAGATTCTTGATAGTCTTGACAAAATCCATACAAAAATCTACATATTTGGTTTCATTGTATGCAGGCTAACCATAGACGTAATAGTTCGTAACTGAAGTCTAATAAATTGATTTCTAACCTACATATACTCAACATTACGACCATTTGTACGAACGTAATATGATGAGACCACTATTTTGCCCAGTACACTAATCACTTGCAAAAACAATAACAATAAGTTTATAGAAATCAGTTATCCACAGAGACGTGATTATCATTGATTGCTTCGTGGTACCTCCAAGAATAGACGGGCAAGGAGTAGAATTATATTGATGATTTCTTCGCTTCACCATTCCTTGAAAAATAGTTAACTCGGCACTGAAACCCAATACAGACAACGCTTATGGCTATTCAGCGTTGTTCAAGTGTATAATCACGAAGTAAAGCTAATTTTTAGGTGTGAATAAGAGGAGCTTTGCGAACTGCGGAGTAATTCGGTGTATATAGCTGTTGATATAAACATACTCTTAAGATCTTCTCATAACTATCTGGAGAAAGTCGTCAAAATTTTTCTCAAGTGGTATTGTTGACTTTTAGTTGCCTCCATTTCGCGCCATCAACACGGTCATCCTGGAATGTGGTTAATTGTATTTTATTTACTAATTATACGCACAGTGCACCCTTTGATCTCCACTACGTGAAGTAAACTGTAGAAATACATCTGATATTCCTGTCGACGCTAGTTATGTATAAAACTTGTAAAGAGAAGTCAGAGAGAGGATATGTCAGAATCGATCATTCCGCAGATCTACCACATCCCCTTTTTACATTTCTTTGTTCTTTTGGACAATTGTTTTACAAGTAAACGAGAGGTAAAATGCTTTGTATTGCAGTGGGATTCTGAAATTTTAGAAGAAGGTGCGATTAGAAGATACTAGAAAAAGGACAATTCAATCCACGTGCACATAAAAGCACGTTATGAACTACCTTATGAAAATATACTGAAGTACGTTAATACCATTCAGCATTATTTATTCGTAAAAAGAAACGTTGTTGATTGCCTTGACCAGTCAGAAAGTGGACCAGTGTGTACTGTTACGGATGAAAATTGTGGAAATATTATAAATAACTGAAGGAAAAGCACAAATAAATATTCTATGAAACGGAAAATCAGGAGAAATAAATACAGACGTAAAATATTGTTGAACAGATGAAGACGCTGAGACTGCAATGGATTCAGTATAATCTAGGATGACAGAGAGAGAGCAGAAAACTTTAATTTCAGTGCAAAGAACGTGTAATGAAATTATATTAAGGGCAATACATAGGATGGGATGAAAGGATAATGCCTGAAACTATGTGTCAAAACTAAATACCACGGAGGAACGACATACAAGGTAGATTCTAGTGGAAGAGAGTTCTTGTTCAGACGACGTTCAATGTAAGTGACGTGAAGCAAAGAACGGGAAAAGAAGCGACGCGAAATGTGCAACACAGACAGCACTACACATCAATCGGCGCTGGTAAGGGAAATGTACTACGAATAAAGGGAATACAATTTACGGCCTCATTAAGCGCATACTAGCTCCATGAAGAGAACTTGTGGGTACACGAAAGTGCAGCCACCACACAAAGTGAACAAGCTTGTTATAACTTAAACTCTGCTGCCGTTTTCTCGAGCAAAAAGAAGGCAACAGCAGCAGCTGACCTGGTATCCGGGACAGGGCTATACATAACTTTGCTCTGCCAGCACTGTTCTTTGCTAGAGAGCAACGACTTTAATTTCACACATTTGTTACACCCAGTATTTCATGCGGCAGCGTTTAAGACTTTAGACCTGCAGTTCGTCATTAACAACGCTGTATTTATTTGGTAACGGAGTATTATAGCTCCGTAATATTATTAGTCCATATGAGAACATGAATCTGACTGAGGAGAATTTACGATCTCTGCTGCCAGCAGCATTCCGAGAACGTGTCTTGTAGAATAACCACGAAATAGCAATAAAATGTGTGCAGAAATATTGTAAGAGTTAATACGTATCCTTTAGATCAGTCAACAACACATGTGTAAGACAATTATGTCAGAAAAGCTAGAGCACAAGGTCGTTTTCTTGGGAATTACAGAGAGATTAAAACTTTGTGCTGGACCGAGACACATACGCTGACTCTTTTTCGCCGCAGTATCCAGACATGTCACAGGGACCGTCACAAACCTTTAATCTTTCATTATTTTCCTTCTTCTTTTCAGCGCAAGTTGCCTGAAATGGCCACGTTGAGGGAAAGGATATTGCGGAAAATCTTTAAACAACAAAAGGCATGAGTGCAAAGTAGAAACCCACTGCTGCGCACAGTCAGAATACATAATTTTATAAACAATTTGTTTATATGAGTTAAGAGCCTAGATGTTTTTTTACGCAAAACTGCCTTGTTGGTTGCTATTAATACCTGTTTAATTTTATAGTAAATATCCCGGCAGCTGAGTGGTCAGCGCGACAGACTGTCAATCCAAAGGGCCCGGGTTCGATTCCCGGCTGGGTCGGAGATTTTCTCCGCTCAGGGACTGGGTGCTGTGTTGTCCTAATTATCATCATTTCATCCCCATCGACGCCCAAGTCGCCGAAGTGGCGTCAAATCGAAAGACTTGCACCAGGCGAACGGTCTACCCGACGGGAGGCCCTCGTCACACGACATTTCATTTCATAGGAAATATTATTTCAGTGGGTGACTGTCGATACCAATTATTTGCATTTCTCATATCTGTCCAAAGTATATTTTCCCAAAGTTACTGTGGCTTGCACGTTCTCCTTGCGTGGTTCCATAGCAGCCATATATTTTGGTTTCTGTTTGTTGATATTCAATCCTGTTTTCCTGCTAGTCTGCTGAAGTACGATGACAGTCTCCTTCATGCCTTACGAGTTCTCGAAACAATCTGTGTCATCTACATGCGTGAGTACCTGCACACATTTCTAGAAGATCTTTTCCCTGCCTAGCTGGTTTGCGCCCCTCATTACCTTTTATAACGTAAAATCAAAAGCGAAACACGCAACCACATCTCCTTGCCTTACACTATCTTGTATATCTAGTTGATAAGACACCATCCTTCCCGTTCTAGTACAAACCTGTGCCGCATTCGCTGTCATATACAAAATAATTTTTCAGGATTTCCAAGTTCAGTCAAATCACGGTACTGTTGCTATCAGTCTATGCTTCCGATTACTGTTCTGAGTCAACGAACAGGCAATGTGTGCCAATCTCGAATTAAACTTTTTCTAAAATTTGCTTTGTGGTGAAGTGTGTTCTGTAGCTGATTTCCCAGGGATATATCCACGTTGGTATGAGGCAGTCTGTCTCTGGCCAATACAATAAACAGTATGTTAAGAGGACATACTGGCTCCTAGTGCCTCGCATTGACTTTTTAATTTCATCCGTGCATGTTTATTCCCGGAATATATTTACGGCAGCGATTATTTTGGTCTAAAAATTTGAGTTTCTTTGTTGTTGTGTGTTTCAGCACTTAATGCTACGTCGACGGCAATCGCACCGACACACACAAACGCACATAGACTCAGAGAGATATGACGGTGACAGAATTTGCACCAAAATGAAGTGAGAGTTTGCCGTTTCTGTCGAGACCGTTCACATCTTCTTTCCTCCATGATTTTCTCGATAAAAGCAGTAAGTGGGAAGTGTCTACTGCACTGCTTCACCTAGTGGAAATTGTTCTGAGTAGGGTCTTCGTCTCTTCATCTCTTTTCAACGTTTCACTGATGTTTATATAGTTGTATGAGCTTCCTTTTATGTGGCCTTTCGTTTACTTCAATATCAGTAACCGAACGATAGATAGTGTTCAAGCTGACACGACCTAACAGAATTCTTCACCATTTGTTTGCAGTTGCACCAGTTCCCACATCTACGTCAAACTGTCTGAATGGAAGTATTATGTCAGTCTGACTGCCCTAGGCTGAGTTTAAATATTTCTTTATTTTGTTTTTATTTCTGCGTAATTTCTTGCGTGATTTCATTTTCAAGTGTTGGGTAGAATTACTCATGAAAATGGAAATACTTGGGTGAAAAAATATATATATATATATGGTTCAAATGGCTCTGAGCACTATGGGACTCAACGTCTGAGGCCATCAGTCCCCTAGAACTTAGAACTACTTGAACCTAACTAACCTACGGACATCATACACATCCATGCCCGAGGCAGGATTCGAACCTGCGACCGTAGCAGTCATGCGGTTCCGAACTGAAGTGGTGAAAGGCAAAGCACTCGTCAAATAAGACAGTGAAATCGTGAAAACAGTATAACGTGTAGGCCGGACTTCACAACATGTCAACAAGTTTATCTAAAAGAACAGCGAGCAGTTAGCTGCGATATGTTACTATACACATTTAAGTAGTTCCTTACGCTCCTAAATTGTACAGATACACTTGGTGTCATGTCTATAATTGTGATTTCCAATGGATAAACTGTGTTTTCGTCGAAAGGACGAACCTCATCGATTGTTTGCGTGCTGCTGCTGGGAGTATCTTTGGAAACTGGCTGAAGGGCAGTGAAGCCACGAATGGGAGACAAGGTGTTGGGCGTCTACACTACACCTAATCACAGACCGTGGGGGTCAGAGTTCTTCCACTTTGTAAACAAGGTTAGGTGAAGATCTTTGGCATATCTGGCGGTACAAGGCTGGTGCAAGCACAAGTTTTTCGGAGCACACCATTCAGCGTATACTGTTGAACACGGGCACTGTAGCAGACGACCAATACGTGTTCTTATGTTGATCCATTCTGTCACCAATTACATCTGTAGTGGGCATGGGATAAGCGAGATTTGACCTTATATCCATGAAAATGTATTGCCTGGTTTTATGAAACACATTCCTTGTCACACCAGCTCGACGGTCTTGTACGGATACACCTTCATTCATGAGAGCAGCTGCTAGCAAGATGCGCCGTGCCATGCCCGCAGACCGATGGAGGCAGTATCATGCAGTGGGTGTTATTCAGTTCGGCTCTGGTGGCACCTGTATTACTAGTCGAAAGTGTCATGGCAGCAGTGCACTAGGTGAACATAGTTGCGGAGCACCTCCATACGTTCATGGTTGTTTTCCCCAATAAGGATGGCATCTTCCAACAGGATAAATACCCTTGTCACTAAGCCAGAATCGTGCTGCAATGGTCTGAGGAGCGAAAACTCACGTTGATGTCTTCGTCACCAAATTCGCCCTATCTGAAGCGTTCGTAACCCATCTGGAACGCCAGTTCTGCGCACATAAACCACCGACCCGTCGTTAACAGGAATTGTGTGACCTAAGAGTAGATATCTTGCACCACATATCTCTAGAAAGAATAACTAGTTGAATGCATGCCACGCAGAATCGCTGCTGAATTGTTCTTCCAAGTTGAACCAGCATGATATTAGCAGTTGGTCATAATGTTTTAGGTTATCATTGTAGTGGATAGAATCCGAAGATCCATTAGGCTGTCTACAGAGAGGAAGACTGTAACGAATAACAGGGAGACCAGCAAAGTATCGACGGTTGATGCGAAAACTTTCAGTTGGCCCTGAATGTAAACGAATCTAACCTATTACGCATACATAGGCAAAGATCTCCACTGCTGTTGGACTTCACTACTGGTGACAGATCACCACCATCACGACCATAGTCGACAGTGTTCCTGAGTGAGTCAACACGATCACGTTCGACAATGTTCCTGAGTGCAATACGTGTTGCCACCTCTCACAGTATAAGGATACATCTAGCATGGTCGAACATGATCGTTTTGGTGGTCCAGGGGCATACTCACCACCAAATCTTTGAACACGGTACGCTCACCGGTCAATGTTACTATGAAACCATAGGGCAGACCGGAACACATTTACGCACGGGGCACGTTAACGCAGATCACCATTCTCGGGAACCATTCTTGCTAGAGCGCCACCGACAATGAAAGATCAATCAATTATGCCATCTACTGAGGATTCTCACAAACTTCACGGCACCAGTTCATTGAACGTCTTAGCGCGAACAACATATTTGTGTTTTTGTGAAAGGTGAGTAAATTTCGTTACTCAAATGACGAAACTTCTAGGGAGCGTACTTTTTGGAGCTGATAATACATAAATAATGTTGGTTTAGAGAAAATTCTCCTTCTTTACGAGGTACATTTGTATAGTTCTGACGTCTGAAAGTTACACAATAGTTTCGATACTAATTTAACCGTGAGGATTGGACACGTTCACGTAGTTCTGTTTGGGACACATTTACGCTCTATTTTTCACTGCTGTCCTAACTGGTAGCCCAGTCAAAGAAACTTTTAGACAACAGCAGATAGAAACGCAGTCTAAAAAAAAAAAATGAAGGCACAGGAGAATAAAAGGTAGCTATTGCTAAAAAAAAAGTTATTTGAATCTGAAGCAGGGAGAATTAATTCTGTGAGAGCAAGGACAGCTAGGAATAAGAAATTGCTAAAAGAAATAACTAAGGAAAATATGGGTAGGGTAGGCCGACGTCTGACGTCATCATTAGTGTTCTGTCCAAAGGCAGGTTTTCACGTGGTAACTCTCCCCTGTTCTGCTGTTCTTTCCATGATTGCCTATCTTCTACAGTCCTCTGCAGGTCCGCGTAAATTCCGCTTCCCTTATGTCATCTATCATCCAGTGTCTCCTCCTTCCTCTTAAACTCCTCTTACAAAGTACTCCCTGCAAGAGTCTATTAGCAAACATTCCCAGCTCAATGAATGTCCCACCCAGTTCATCTTTCTTTCTCTTATAACCTGCAGCAGTTTAATGAAGAGGATGAAAATTGAATTTATTATATACTGTTAAAATGATACAGCCAATCAAATAGGAATCAAGAAGGGGTCCAGTATCTTAGATGAAAAAGGTGGGCTCACGCCAATTGTGGGACAAGAAATACGATAATTTTTGTGTACATAACTTGCGACTCGGCGATGAGGATGATGATGAGGGCTTTAACTAACATTCATACTTCTATGGAGGCCATATTATGCTAATAGATGGAAGTTCGCTAAAAAATCTGTTTACTGCCACTACAATTTGCTCGAGTATCATGTCGTTATTGGAAACCCAGAATCTACTATGTAGGAATCAACATGGATTCCGGAAACAGCGATCGTGTGAGACCCAACTCGCTTTATTTGTTCATGAGACCCAGAAAATATTAGATACAGGCTCCCAGGTAGATGCTATTTTTCTTGACTTCCGGAAGGCGTTCGATACAGTTCCGCACTGTTGCCTGATAAACAAAGTAAGAGCCTACGGAATATCAGACCAGCTGTGTGGCTGGATTGAAGAGTTTTTAGCAAACAGAACACAGCATGTTGTTATCAATGGAGAGACGTCTACAGACGTTAAAGTAACCTCTGGCGTGCCACAGGGGAGTGTTATGGGACCATTGCTTTTCACAATATATATAAATGACCTAGTAGATAGTGTCGGAAGTTCCATGCGGCTTTTCGCGGATGATGCTGTAGTATACAGAGAAGTTGCAGCATTAGAAAATTGTAGCGAAATGCAGGAAGATCTGCAGCGGATAGGCACTTGGTGCAGGGAGTGGCAACTGACCCTTAACATAGACAAATGTAATGTATTGCGAATACATAGAAAGAAGGATCCTTTATTGTATGAGTATATGATAGCGGAACAAACACTGGTAGCAGTAACTTCTGTATAATATCTGGGAATACGCGTGCGGAACGATTTGAAGTGGAATGATCATATAAAATTAATTGTTGGTAAGGCGGGTACCAGGTTGAGATTCATTGGGAGAGTGCTTAGAAAATGTAGTCCATCAACAAAGGAGGTGGCTTACAAAACACTCGTTCGACCTATACTTGAGTATTGCTCATCAGTGTGGGATCAGGACCATATCGGTTTGACGGAGGAGATAGAGAAGATCCAAAGAAGAGCGGCGCGTTTCGTCACAGGGTTATTTGGTAACCGTGATAGCGTTACGGAGATGTTTAATAAACTCAAGTGGCAGACTCTGCAAGAGAGGCGCTCTGCATCGCGGTGTAGCTTGCTCGCCAGGTTTCGAGAGGGTGCGTTTCTGGATGAGGTATCGAATATATTGCTTCCCCCTACTTATACCTCCCGAGGAGATCACGAATGTAAAATTAGAGAGATTAGAGCGCGCACGGAGGCTTTCAGACAGTCGTTCTTCCCGCGAACCATACGCGACTGGAACAGGAAAGGGAGGTAATGACAGTGGCACGTAAAGTGCCCTCCGCCACACACCATTGGGTGGCTTGCGGAGTATAAATTTAGATGTAGATGTAGATGTACAATTCTTGTGTTTTACCACGCTAATTGGTTTAAGTATACTTTAATTGTGTTCACAGCCAACAAAACATATTCTGGGAACTTGAGTAATGTGTTCTGTCTACTTCTTATTGTGTTCTGCGATGTGCGAAAACGTGCCCTTATTAGTGCGTAAAACGTGCCCCATACCGGGACCACGTTTGCGCACTCGAGTTGTGGATGTATAAAATTATTTTGCACTTTTAAATGTAATGTTGAGTTAGAAGTATGTATGCCGAGTTTTACGTTAATAACCATGTCAAAAGACTAAACAGTTTAAACTCGGTAAATCTAACCCAAAAAATTTAAAAGTTTCGAAAAGAAATCCGCGTAAATGTGCCCAAGTCTCCCCTACTGCTTTTCCACTTGCGTCCTTTCAGGGCTGCATTCAGCCTGATTGCATTTTTATAGGTGACAACTTACGACCGCATCGAAGGCCGCGGGTGGAGGAGCTGTTGGAACCAGAAGGTATTCAGCGAATGGACTAGCCTGACCACTTCCCCTACTTAAATTCTGTCGATCACGTGTGGAATGCGTTGGGGAGGCCCTATTACACCTCTCTTACATGCACCAAAGGCCATTCGCATTTGTCAACCACGCTGGTGTAGCAGTACAGCGTCCTACCACAAGAATTCCTTACCAACCTTACGGTCCGCATAGGAGCACGTTGTTCAACCTCGCGCAGTCGTCCCTGGTGATCACCTGCACTTTTCAAGAAGCATGTCCAGCCCTTTGTAATGTCCAGGGGACCGACATGAATCGCGCTGACTTCAGTGTAATTATTGCCTTTGAATAAAAGTTTCGTTTCTGTTAGTCCCATTGCCTATTTCTTTCAGTTATTTCCTGTACTAAACTGTAGTAGTTCTGTCTACGTGTGGTCCAAGTGTCTTCGAGTTGTTACCTGCCACTGAAGCATCGGCCGAAAGTTACTTTCGTAATTATGTTTTGCACATAAGTGTAGTTCTTGCAAATATATGGCGCTACAGATAAGAGTATTCTTAGTGTCTTTCGTATTTCATTGTGCATTTCTGTGAGTTTGCCCCCTGACCCCCTCCTCCATTTCTCTCATGTACTGTTGCCATCATTACTATACTACGCCAATCCTATGGAGTAATCTCGTTCCCCCTCCTTTCTTCAGATCCTTATATATCGTTGTGTCCGCCGTAGTTTGTTGTCCCTCTTGACCCTCCAAAGCCTTCAAACCCTTATTTATCGTTCTGTCTGTAGTAATTTCTTGTGCACCTCCCATCCCCCCCTCCCAAGCCTTCTCTCACCTCTTTACCCGCATTCTTATTTACGTGATTTCAACACTCAATCAAATATCCACCAATGTTTCTTTTACTGCTTCCCCTCTCCTCCAATGCCCCCTCTATCCACCCCTCGCATGTACGTACTTCTAACAGTACATTTCCTACTTTTCCATCTTACTCACTGTCCTCCACAAGTGGACACCCCTCACCTTTCCAACCCCCTCACCTCCCCACCCCATCTAACCCTTCCAGTCACACTCTTGACTTCTTTTTCTTGATCTTATACGACCTTCACATACCAACATCTTCTATTCCTCTCCCAGACCCTCTTCTCTCGAGCTTCGCTTCGTCCCAACCCATTTTTTTGTTCTTATTGTAATATTTACTATTTTTCATATTGCTACTGGCACTTACCATATCGTTATTTGTGATTCATTAGCCTCTGCATTTTGTTCTTTACATAACGCATGTTCACTTCATATTACTAACGATCTGATGTTTACACCTAAATGCAAAGGTGATGGTTCACAGTGCCACCGACAAAGTTACTCATATACAGTCCGACGACACGTAACACTAGTGAGGTTATATCTGTTATAAGTATATATTTTAATGTGTAAGGTCTTCCGTATTTTTGACAGTACTTTTATATTTACGTTTTAAAGGCATGTGCTGGTCTTGCTTTGGGCTGATTTTCCCAGATGTGTTGTGCTGCGTTCCTACAAGATGTTAATTCTGTACCACATATACCACGTTAAACCAATGTTGAACTGTGAACGTTTCATCACACACAGTACGCTGCAAGATTCGTTAATAATCTATATCTCGTAATTTTGCACCAGGTAGCATTTAATAATTTTAAATTATCAATTTTTTACTTTATATCTTACTATTCGCATGTTTTTGCTTTTAGCATTGTATTCGACAATGGCGTGAAAGCCGGAATTTCGGATGACCACGGAAAATATAAAGAAATACACAGTAAAATGACGGGGTATTCCTTCAAAAAATACTGCACGATGCGGCTCAACACCATCGAGGACTTTGTATTTTTAGTTTTTTGAGTTTTGTAGGTAATACTGTAGTTTTAGTTAGAAAAGTAAAATGTTAGGACAATGATTTTGTAAATAAGTGGATTTCGAAGAAATCTGACCACCCTCCAGCTCATTGCTACGGACAGATACTAACCATCTGGTTACTCGTCAATGGAATTTGACTTCAGTGAATGTAAAACAACATTGCAATAAAGTAGTACCACTAATTAACGTGCCAAAATAAGTATTCTAGAGTGAATCGTTTCAAACCCTCACAGCCACTCTGTAGCAGAAATTAATAATGTCATAATAAGCCGGCCGAAGTGGCCGTGCGGTTAAAGGCGCTGCAGTCTGGAACCGCAAGACCGCTACGGTCGCAGGTTCGAATCCTGCCTCGGGCATGGATGTTTGTGATGTCCTTAGGTTAGTTAGGTTTAACTAGTTCTAAGTTCTAGGGGACTAATGACCTCAGCAGTTGAGTCCCATAGTGCTCAGAGCCATTTGAACCATTGTCATAATAAATGTACACTGAAGCACCAAAGAAACTGTTACAGGCATGCATATTCAGGTACAGAGATATGTAAACAGGCAGAATACGGCACTGCGGTCGGCAACAACAAGTGTCTGGCGCACTTGTTGGATCGGTTACTGCTGCTACAGTGGCAGGTTATCAAGACGTGAGTGAGTCAGAACGTGGTGTTATAGTCGGTGCTCGAGCCATTGTACACAGCATCTCCGAGGTTGCGACGAAGTGAGAATTTTCCCATACGACCATTTCACGAGTGTACCGTGATTATCAGGAATCCGGTAAAACATCAAATCTCCGCCATCCCTGCGGCCGGAAAAAGATTCTACAAGAACAGGACCAACGATGACCGAAGATAATCGTTCAACGTGACATAGGTGCAACCCTTCCGCAAATTGGTGCAGATTTCGTTGCTGGGCCGTCAACAAGTGCGAACCATTCAACGAATCATCATCGATATGGGCTTTCGGAGCCGAAGGCATACTCCTGTACTCTTTATGACTGCACGACCCAAAACTTTACGCCTCGCCTGGGCCCGTCAACACTGACATTAGACTGTTGATTACTGGAAACATGTTGCCTGGTTTCAATTTCTATCTAGCGGATAGGCTTGTACGGGCATGGACACAAACTCATGAATCCATGGACACTGCATATTAGCAAGGGACTGTTCAAGGTGGTGGGGGCTCTGTAATGGTGTGGGTCGTGTACAGGTGAAGTGACATGGGACCTCTGATACATCTAGATACGGCTCTGAGAGGTGACACGTACGTAAGCAACCTGTATGATCATCTGCATCCATTCTTGTCCATTGTGTATTCCGACGGACTTGGGCAATTGCAGCAGGACAATGCGACACCTCACACGTCCAGAATTGCTACAGAGTGGCTCCAGGAACACTTTTCTGAGTTAAAACACTTCCGCTGGCTGCCAAATTCCAGAGACATGAACATTATGGTGCATATCTGGAATGCCTCGCAACATTCTGTTCAGAAGAGTACTCCACCCCCTCATACTCTTACGGATTTATGGACAGCCCTGCAGGATTCATGGTGTCAGTTCCCTCCAGGATTGCCCGCATCTCGTGGTCGTGCGGTAGCGTTCTCACTTCCCACGCCCAGGTTCCCGGGTTCGATTCCCGGCGGGGTCAGGGATTTTCCCTGCCTCGTGATGGCTGGGTGTTGTGTGATGTCCTAAGGTTAGTTAGGTTTAAGTAGTTCTAAGTTCTAGGGGACTGATGACCATAGAAGTTAAGTCCCATAGTGCTCAGAGCCCTCCAGGATTACTTCAGACATTAGTGGAGTCCAAGCCACGTCGTGTTGCGGCACTTCTGTATGCTCGCGGGGGCCCTATACGATATGACGTATTACAGTCTTTTTGGCCGCGCGGGATTAGCCGAGTGGTCTAGGGCTCTGCAGGCATGGACTGTGCAGCTGGTCCCGGCGGAGGTTCGAGTCCTCCCTTGCACATGGGTGTGTGTGTTTGTCCTTAGGATACTTTGGGTTAAGTAGTGACTGATGACCTTAGCAGTTAAGTCCCATAAGACTCCACACACATTTGAACATTTGTAATAGAGTTTCTTTGGCTCTTCAGTGTTTTATGTGTGAGATTCAGTGTTCACAAGTGGTAGTGTGGTTACCGTGACACAGCTGCAGTACGCGTAGGACCTGTGGACGCCACGAGGGCTCTCCGCGGCACGGCACCCGCGGGGTGCGGCCAGGGCGGGCGGCCGGCTGACGGCTAGAACCACAAAGGGCCCGGCGGGCCGGCAGATTATCTGGCTCCGCCACACCGCGGCGATCGACAGCCGTCGCGCCGCCAGATAACGCCGCCAGCGCTAATGGACCGCCACTCGTCCTCGCGGCGAGCGGCACCATTTATCATCATCCTCACTTACTATCGCCGCCGTCATCGAGTCGTCTTGCCCAGCCAGATAACCCGCACACCACTTGTGCTCCGTTGTCCGTTTTGGGACTGATACCTCACCCCATTCGGTAACGTAGGGAGGCGTCACACGACCGCCATTTCCACTGTATCATTACCCCATCAGAAGTTATACTTACTCTACACTCCGGGACAGTAAATTTGCAACACCGAGAAGTACAGAAAGTAATGATATTTTGTCGAAAACTGACATTTTGTGACCGTGGCTGTGTTCAAAATGCAGCTTAATTCTCACAGAGAAGATAACAGCAACCACCCATTTCTATAATGCTATTTATTTACTATTACTTGTTTAGAACCGACAGGTACATCATCAGATGGCCTGTTCAGATCAAGATACACTACTGGCCATTACAATTCTTACACCAAGAAGAAATGCAGATGATAAACGGGTATTCATTGGACAAATATATTATACTAGAACTGACATGTGGTTACATTTTCACACAATTTGGGTACATAGGTCCTGAGAAATCAGTACCCAGAACAACCACCTCTGGCCGTAATAACGGCCTTGATACGCCTGAGAATTGAATCAAACAGAGCTCGGATGGCGTGTACAGGTACAGCTGTCCATGCAGCTTCAACACGATACTACAGTTCAGTATTGTGACGAGCCAGTTGCTCGGCCACCATTGACAAGAGGTTTTCAATTACTGAGAGATATGGAGAATCTGCTGGCCAGGGCAGCAGTCGAACATTTTCTGAATCCAGAAAGGCCCGTACAGGACCTGCAATATGCGGTCGGGCATTATCCTGCTGAAATGTAGGGTTTCGCAGGGATCGAATGGAGGGAAGAGCCACGGATTGTAACACATCTGAAATGTAACGTCCACTGTTCAAAGTGCCGTCAATGCGAACAAGAGGTGACCGAAACGTGTAACCAATGGCACCCCATACCATCACGGTGTGATACGTCAGTATGACGATGACGAATACATGCTTCCAATGTGCGATCACCGCGATGTCGCCAAACACGGGTGTGACCATCATGATGCTGTAAACAGAACCTGGATTCATCCGAAAAAATGACGTTTTGCCATTCGTGCACCCAGGTTCGTCGTTGAGTACACCACCGCAGGCGCTTCTGTCTGTGACGCAGCGTCAAGGATTACCGCAGCCCTGGTCTCCGAGCTGATAGTCCACGCTGCTGCAAACGTCGTCGAACTGTTCGTGCAGATGGTTGTTGTTTTGCAAACGTCCCCATCTGTTGACTCAGGGATCGAGACGTCGATGCACGACCCTTTACAGCCATGCGGATAAGATGCCTGTCATCGACTGCTAGTGATACGAGGCCGTCTGGATCCAGCACGGCGTTCCGTATTACCCTCCTGAACCCACCGATTCTATACTCTGCTAACAGTCGTTGGATCTCGACCAACGCGAGCAGCAATGTCGCGATACTATAAACCACAACCGCGATAGACTGCAATCCGACCTTTATCAAAGTCGGAAATGTGATGGTACGCATTTCTCCTCCTTACACGGGGCATCACAACAACGTTTCACCAGGCGACGCCGGTCAACTGCCGTTTGTGTATGAGAAATCTGTTGGAAACTTTCCTCATGTCAGCATGTTGTACGTGTCGCCACCGGCGCCAACCTTGTGCGAATGCTCTGAAAAGATAATTATTTCCATATCACAGCATCTTCTTCCTGTCGGTTAAATTTCGCGCCTGTAGCACGTCATCATCGTGGTGTAGCAATTTTAATGTTCAGTAGTGTAGATTTTTGTTGTAGTTTACCTTAGTTTTCACTTCTCATTCTCCAATACGGTGATAATTCTGTGCGGTGGTAGTGTCGACGAAAATTCCGCACCATTACGTTGCAATGCTGAATGCTTGTGTTCTTGCATTAAGGAAGATTATAAGAAGCGTTTTCTGATATAAGAGCGTGCAAAAATTTAACATGACATAGAGCATGCTATACTGAACAATTTGACGTAGGGAACCTGGAGTAGGTGAAGCCACGTTAAGGAGATAATAGGAATAAACTCATATTACTGTGAACTTTTTTATTTACGTTAGTTAACTACAAATACCATCACTTACACAACGAACGTACCATTTATACTGTATCTTGTGCTGAAACTGACGGCCATCAATCTCAACGCAAGGATGGTATCGGCGAACAAATTTGTGACGCACCGTGACAATATCCCTGGTATGTCTCAAGAGTCAGGTCACAAGCAGCTACACTTCTAGCAACAAATTCCATCTCGATATGCACTGATGTCTCCTACACAAGTTTCTTTAGCTATCCCCATAGGAAATAACCAACGGGATTCAGGACAGGTGATCTCGCAGGACATGTAATAGGACCTCCTCTTCCAATCCATCGACCAGGAAAAGTTGCACCCGTACTGCTCCATCGTATTATACTGTACATCTCTGAATAGCACTGTGTAATGTCGTTGATTCATAGCCCATTCTGACGTGGGACAATATAAATACGATACTGCATAGTGAAGTAAACAAAACCTGCGTCATGAAATCCTGGTGTTCAGGGTCGTCCTCCTCGTTTCCAAGCAGGAATTAAAGAATGTACTTCTAAATAAACAGCGCAGTATGTAACTTCCTGGCAGATTAAAGCTGTGTGCCGGACCGAGACTCGAACTCGGGACCTTTGCCTTTCGCGGGCAAGTGCTCTTGCCCACGAAAGGCTGAGACGAGGTACTGGCAGAAGTAGAGCTGTGAGGACGGGGCGTGAGTCGTGCTTGGGTAGCTCAGTCGGTAGAGCACTTGCCCACGACAGGCAAAGGTCCCGAGTTCGAGTCTCGGTCCGGCACACAGTTTTAATCTGCCAGGAAGTTTCATATCAGCGCACACTCCGCTGCAGAGTGAAAATCTCATTCTGGAGCGCAGAATGTGTAAACTTGTACGCATGTTAGTTGTAAATAAGCTGGAACACAGTAATGCTAGAGCCGCGCGGGATTAGCCGAGCAGTCTGGGGCGCTGCAGTCATAGACTGTGCCGCAAGTCCCGGCAGAGGTTCGTGTCCTCCTTCGGGCATGGGTGTGTGTGTTTGTCCTAAGGATCATTTAGGTTAAGTAGTGTGTAAGCTTAGGGACTGATGACCTAGGCAGTTAAGTCCCATAAGATTTCACACATATAAAAAGTAATGCTAGACAAAGCGGTATGATAGTTTACTCCCATATCTTCTTAAGCTGGTTTCTCCGGCCGCAGTTTTCCTGCCTTAAATTGTCCAGTGGATCATTGCCTTTGTACTGTTAAATTTTTACAAGCGCTTACGGAAACACCATGTATAAGTGCAAATAATGTAACGTGATGGTGTGTTGGCCTATCGGCAGCCCATGATCAGTTGTTTTCCGTGACCTAAGGGTTCTGGAGAATGTATTGGTCCGGGCAACAGTCTAATATCCTTTGTATCCTATCCCATCAAGCTACGTGCTTCGGCTGTATCAGGGTGACGATTGCGTCCTAGGAACGTCCGTTGTAGTTAAATTTATCCGTATTATACGGATGTTATTTGACGGCTGCGACTGTATTATAAGATTCTCGTGAGATACTATATACTGCAACACTCACTTGTTACTAATATTTTACTAGCGCGACGTTTTTCGACAGGTGTCTGCCATCATCAGATGCATCTGCAGTTACTTTCACATTGTAATTAAGAAGAAGGGTGTAACCCCCCTTCTTCTTTGCAGTGTCGGTCACTGACCTTATCTGCGAGGAAGATAAATATGTTACAGTGTGTACAATATGTGAT
Organism: Schistocerca serialis cubense; assembly: GCF_023864345.2. Classification (NCBI taxonomy): domain Eukaryota; kingdom Metazoa; phylum Arthropoda; class Insecta; order Orthoptera; family Acrididae; genus Schistocerca; species Schistocerca serialis. The sequence goes on along the minus strand of NC_064639.1, from coordinate 542,257,553 downwards.
ACGACTTATTAGCCATTTTGTTAGCGCAACGAAATTACCACAAAATGACTAATGATGTTCATCATTTACACTATATTTGCCTTTTAACGAAAAGGCGTTTTTTTGACACATAACCTTACTGGCACAGGTAGGCAAAGAAAACTACTCTCACTTCACCTTAATAGCAATGTAAATGTACCTGATGATGGCATCAAGCTGCAGAAACGCGTCGTGCTGATAAAATATTAGCAACAATTCACTGTCGCAGTTGAAAGGGTGAATCACCTTAAACTTGCACCACAAATATTACCGAAATGGAAACTAGGATTGATGTGCGGTTTTCACGGAATGGGTTTGTAGACAGGGGTTTGTATTAGTGAATCAACAGACTGTGATACTACCTATTAAATGTATATTTTGTGCAAACATACAGTTTTTAAGTGGAACAATACCTATTGACATTAAGAAACTAAAAGTAGGATAAATCAGAATATCAGTGGTGTCTGTTGCAGGATTCTAGAGCGAGTCGTTTACGAGATATCGTCAACGTTTTCGGCAATTTTTTATCAACCTCTTCAATCACTTACGTGAATGTGGTAGCATAACACCTAGGCACGGTAACAAAAGGAGGAAACAAGTGACGACGGAAGAGGGGAATGTTCTTGCGGATGTTGCAGTTGATTTGCACTTTAGCTTCCGCGCAATCGTACGACGAAGTGGCATGAGCCAAGCAAGTGTCCTACACATTCTCCATCGATAAAGGTTCCACCCTTACCACATCTCTGTGTCCATCAATAACTGCATGGGAGCGATTACGAGAATCGTGTTAACTTACTATACGTGTGCATTAAGACAGAGTACACCAGATGTATCAAGTAACTTTGATGAAGCTACAGTTATCTTTCATGGCCAGGTAAACCGCCGAAACATGCACTGTTGGTCTATTGACATTACCCGTTGGCTTCGTGACGTGGAACGTCAACGTCCATGGAGTGTAAACGTGTGGTGTGGAATAGTGAACCACCAGGCTATAGGCTCGTTTTCCATAGACGGAATACTGAACGCGCACCAGTATCGCATCCTCCTAACAGACCATCTTCCAAGGATGTTAGAAGACGCTCCTCTGCAGACTAGGAGGACCTGTGGTACCAACACGATGGCTGACCAGCGCATAGCGCACCAAGTAGCACAGCACGCCTTCACGAATTGTTTCCAGTTAGTTGGACTGCACGCAGACGACCTGTGTCTTGACCGGCCCGTTCCCCGCATCTGATGCTTGCAGAACTTTTTCTGTGGTGAAAGACACTGTCTGCGCGAACATACCAGCTATGTCTGACGATATGCAATGACATATTACTTAAGCCTCCTCGGATATCTCCGCTGAAACGCTAGCAAGTGTGCAGCAGTCGTTCCATACCAGACTGGAAGCGTGTATTGCGGTGGCCGGTGTTCATTTTGAACACAACCTGTGATGGTCAGTTGTTTCGTTACTGGTCAGAATCCATATAACTAGTGTCTTCATTTGAGTAGTTCTTTTATGTGCTGCCACAAGTATTGTACAAGTGTCGGGGTGGGAACTTTTCAAAATGCGGTATCTCGTTAACCTCTCGCTCTAGAATGCTGCAACAGATATTACAGACATTCTAATTTACCCTGCTTTTGGTCTGTTAAAGTCAATAGCCATTGTTCCATTTAAACAAGGGTATGTATGCACAAAAAATACACTCTGTAAGTATTATTATAATCTGTTGATTGGCGTACAATACGATCCCTAGTCTACCAATCCATTCTGTGAAAACCACACGTAAGTAGTACTTTTTATTCCAGCAATATTCTCGGTGCAAGTTTTAGGAGATTCACCCTGTATGTTATTTTATAAAAAACGTCCTTTACACTCTGAGCCTCCACACAATAGTAAGCCCATTGTGATGCTGTATGCAGTACCATGATTCATTTGAAAATATGAAGTGTTGTCGTTGGGCGCAACAATGACGTCACCCTGCTCTCTGCTGTCGCGTCAGTGGTCGTCCTGCCGGTAGTCCGTGGTGCTCTAGACGATGTAGCACTGTCAATGTGCAGACACATTAGCAGATTTCCTGACTCAGAGTACGTGGCATGGTGGTATGATTCTGTGGTACTAAGTGAAAGACATGCTTACACTCATCTTTACTAGTCGTTTCCTTTCCTGTTACACTCACAAACAGCGCGACGGAAAAAATGACTATCTATACAGGGACCTTGTATTCAAGGTCCTTACGCGAAATTTATGTTGGCGGAATTGTTCGGCAGTCAGCTTGAACCGCCAGATCCCAAATTTTTTCAATAGAGTTCCTGGGAAAGAACGTCGCCTTCTCTCCAGGAATTCCCAATGAAGTTATCGCAGCATCTCCGTAATGCTTGCATATTGTAACACGTCTAGCAGCCCGTCTCTGAAATGCTTCGATGTCTATCTTTAACCGACCTGGTGCGTATCCCAAGAACTTCAGCAATACTCAAGAACAGGTCGCACTAGCTACTTATATGCGGTATATTTTACGGATGAAAAGCACTTTCCTAAAATTCTCCCAGAAAACCGAAACTGACCATTCACCTTCCCTACCACAGTCGTCACATGCCCGTTCCAATTCATATCGCTCTGCAACATTACACTCAAATATTTTAACGACGTAACTGTGTCAAGCAAAACACTTCTAATGCTGTATCCGACCATTACCGGTTGTTTTTCCTCATATTCTTCTACATTTGGAGATACTGTAGCTGCTAATCATCACACCAACTAGAAACTTTGTCTAAGTCGTCTTGTATCCTCCTACAGTCACTCAACTTCGGCATCTTACCGTACTTTTCTCTGCCTCGTGATGACTGGGTGTTGTGTGATGTCCTTAGGTTGGTTAGGTTTAAGTAGTTCTAAGTTCTAGGAGACTGATTACCATAGCTGTTAAGTCCCATAGTGCTCAGAGCCATTTTCTTACCGTACACCACTGAATCATTAGCAAACAACCGCTGATTGCTATCCACCCCGTCCGCCAAATCATTTATGTTTACAGAGAATAATAAGGATCCTGTCACACTTCTCTGCGGCACTCCAAACGATATCCTTGTCCCTCATCAACACTCACCGTCTAGGACAACATGCTGGATTCTATTCTTCTCAAGAAGTCTGCGTGCCAATCGCATATCTGGGAGCGTGTTCCACTTGCTCGTACCTTCCTTAAAAGTCTGCAGTGGGCCATCCTGTAAGACGATTTTCGGAAATCTAGGAATATGGAATCTGAGTGTTGCCCTGCATCCTTAGTTCGCAGAATATCATGTGGGAAAAGGGCAAGCTGAGTTTCGCACGAGCGATACTTTCTAAATGATTCGTGGACTTAAATTTATTATAATCGAACTCTGAATACGTTCAAGACTTCTGCAGCAAATCGATATTAAGGATTCTGATCTATAAGTTTGCGGGACCGTTCTGTTGCCCTTCTCATGTACAGGTTTACATACGCTTTTTTCCCAGTCACTTGGAACTTCGTGCGGGACGAGAGATTCAGGATAAATGCAAGCTATGTAAGGGACCTAGAGTACTCTTTGTAAAACCCAACTTGGGTTCCAACTGGACCTGGCGATTTATTTGCTTTTAATACTTTCAGATGTTTCCCTGCGCTAGGGATGCTTATTACTACGATCCAGACCAACACGTTAATTTGGAACGATAAACTATTACTCGTATTGTCACGATTCTATAGCTGTTGAATTGCGACGCACGTTAGTACACGTTTCTCTTGCTTGCACGAAGCATAACAAGACTCCTCACTAATAACCAACGACAATGATTTCTGAACAATAAGTACGTTGCTTAGTATTTTTTTATACGCATAATGTAGATTGTACTTATCCTACTTCGTGCGGTTGCGCTGAACAATTAATCATCTGCAAACATGTAGTACAGTTCACACCAATCTCGTGTTTGTTGTTTCGATGGAGATGGAATTTTAATGCCCAGCGGTGCATATTTATTACTGTGTACTACTTGAGCGTGACAGATATCGGCATGTCAATCCATAGACCAATGTGTGTGTGTATTTGTGTATCTGTATGTGTGAGTGTGTGTATTTGTGTGATATTTGGTATTTCGTTTCCCGATTCTGTTACTGCAGGTCCAGTCACTACTTAGAATGACTGCAGGTGGATGTGGGAGGAAGGACATCGTAAAAATAATTTTAAACATATCTACTAAGTGCAGGTTAACGGGTTAATTTACAGCCTTGGTTAAGGTAACTGTTATTAAAAACGAAATTCAAATCAGCATCCCAGGTAACTGGAGCCAATGGTATTTCCCCCAGCTCCGCATTTGTACATACGTCTCCAACTTTATACTCAAGCGAACTGTGATCGAAAATCACCAAATAAGCATCCGAGAGTGCACGGCCTCAGCTCCAACTTCTCATAGCTGCTGACTGCTTTTACAACAGATTGAGATCAGTCTTTTATATTCGTTGGGCGAAACAAGGCCCCGGGAGTAGACAACATTCCATTAGAACTACTGACGGCCTTGGGAGAGCCAGTCCTGACAAAACTCTACCATCTGGTGAGCAAGATGTATGAGATAGGCGAAATACCTTCAGACTTCAAGAAGAATATAATAATTCCAATCCCAAAGAAAGCAGGTGTTGACAGATGTGAAAATTACCGAACAATTAGTTTAATAAGCCACAGCTGCAAAATACTAACGCGAATTCTTTACAGACGAATGGAAAAACTAGTAGAAGCCGACCTTGGGGAAGATCAGTTTGGATTCCGTAGAAATATTGGAACACGTGAGGCAATACTGACATTACGACTTATCTTAGAAGAAAGATTAAGGAAAGGCAAACCTACTTTTCTTGCATTTGTAGACCTATAGAAAGCTTTTGACAATGTTGATTGGAATACTCTCTTTCAAATTCTGAAGGTGGCAGGGGTAAAATACAGAGAACGAAAGGCTATTTACAGTTTGTACAGAAACCAGATGGCAGTTATGAGAGTCGAGCGACATGAAAGGGAAGCAGTGGTTGGGAAGGGAGTGAGACAGGGTTGTAGCTTCTCCCCGATGTTATTCAATCTGTATATTGAGCAAGTAGTAAAGAAAACAAAAGAAAAATTTGGAGTAGGTATTAAAATCCAGGGAGAAGAAATAAAAACTTTGAGGCTCGCCGATGACATTGTAATTCTGTCAGAGACAGCAAAGGACTTGGAAGAGCAGTTGAATGGAATGGACAGTGTCTTGAAAGGAGGATATAAGATGAACATCAACAAAAGCAAAACAAGGATAATGGAATGTAGTCGAGTTAAGTCCGGTGTAAGTCACACAAATCTGAACGCTGTAAATTCATTTATATAGTTAGGGATTACAGTTACAAATAACCTAAACTGGAACGATCACATAGATAATATTGTGAGTAGAGCAAACCAAAGACTGCGATTCGTTGGCAGAGCACTTAGAAAGTGCAACAGGTGGGTCCGCATCAGGTGGGACTGACGGATGACATCGAAAAAGTACAAAGAAGGGCAGCTCATTTTGTATTATCGCGAAATAGGGGAGATAGTGTCACAGACATGATACGTGAACTGGAGTGGCAATCATTAAAACAAAGGCGTTTTTCGTTGCGACGGGATCTTCTCATGAAATTTCAATCACCAGTTTTCTCCTCCGATTGTGAAAACATTCTGTTGGCACCCACCTACATAGGGAGAAATGATCATCACTATAAAATAAGAGAAATCAGGGCTCGCACAGAAATATGTAAGTGCTCGTTTTTCCCGCGTGCCGTTCGAGAGTGGAACTGTAGAGAGACAGCTTGAAGGTGGTTCATTGAACCCTCTGCCAGGCACTTTATTGTGAATAGCAGAGTAATCACGTAGATGTAGATAGAACGCCCAAGATCCAAAGCGTTTCCTGTCTTATACGTGGCTGGTCCTGAGAAGACACCATTAACTAAGAGGCATGACAATAACACGATGAGGCTGTAATAAGGACGTCGAAAATCGTTAAAAAACATCAGATCAGGTCGGTTGTTCAGTTAGATTGCAGTGCAAAACATTTCGTTGCACGCACTGTCGCTCGTGTTGTGGGGCGGCGGGTGGAATTATGTCAATGTTATGTTGTTTATACAAATGTTAGGTTTTTAGAATGTAAAACCAGTTCCTATTATTTATAATGTTATTTATGCTGTCTTTCGCCGTTCTCAACACTGGCTCTCTAACTACAATATTCGCAACCAGAAAGTGATTAGCAAAACGTGAAGCCTGTAATTAGAGTTCCTAGTGCCCATTTCATCTGAGAATACACTTATAGTTACAGCTTATAGCTCTGATGAATTAGGAGATTGTCTGGGATTTATAATCAAAAACGGTCGTGAAAAAACGTTCTGTATTCTGAAAGTCACAGATGAAAACAAAAGAATCCACACAATCTAACTAATAGAGCAGTTAAGAGTCTAATGCGCTGATGCAACTATAAATGTCCAAATTAAATGTTTAAATGAATTCTCGCCATAATTTGATGATTAGGTTCATCAAACGCCACGCTAAATAATGGTAGAATGTTTGTCCCGCGGCGGCACGAGAAAATACGACAATACGCAAACTGAAGATCGATAATTAAAGTCAACCCAGAATTAACACTTCACTCGAAAATGATCTCATGGTTACGCGTATCCCGAGTAACTTAATACGGCATCCGAGGCTGTTTGTAGCAATGATACCGACGCGACTACCGACACAGATGGCGCGCTATTCAGCGTCTGGAGAGAACTGGGGCTTTGCTTCCTCGCGCAGCGTTCTTATGTATAAAGCCGCGGTGCGGACGGCTAAGGGAACGCCTGATCAAATCGGCTCTCCCTACTAGCCGCTGGGCTAGTAATGCACCACATTAAGTTACCGAATAAATCATAGCTTCTTTTGCTGATGGCCGATGAAGCTCTTAATTTAAATGTTCATTCAACACTCAGGTAAGTAATCATAATAAAAGTTTGACGTGGCTAAGTTAAATCTTTTGGGCGAGAGAATTAATTTAATTACACTATACGCAGTAGACGAGCTCTGAACTTGCCCTTTGGATATACGCTATCGCTATAGTTTTATAGTTATTCAGTTGAAACTTCTCACATCTTTATGGTTATAGCGGATCTCCATTCTACTTAAATATAAACATCCTAGCCTTATTTATTAGCCTACTTAATCTATCTTGCTTCCTCAATTTTTAAGACAAAAACCAGAAAATCATGAATTTCAACTAAAATCTTAATTTGTGAGATCCAGAAGACTGTTTCTATTAAATTGTTATTGAAAATGAATCTATGTATAAATTTTTAAATCTGTAGCTCTTTTCTGTTGCGCCAATGATTTTTACAGAAAAACGTCCAAATTTCGAAAATGGTTAAAGTTATTGAACTGACATTCAACACATGTTGATTTAGTATTACTCCTGACATGCTAGAAACATTTTAGGTTATTTATTTGATTTTTAAAGTATTGCGCAACCTTTATGACGTCAGAGCTAGTTACCGCGGACTGGCTGGCACACAATGGAAAGACTGCTGTGAATTTACTACGGCGTGAGTAGGCTGCTTCCCTACAGTGTGAGTGACTTAATGCAATGAAACCTGATGAAATTGAAGGAATATCTTCAAATGTACGACTGATTCTTGTGTTTATTCGTAGGTTTGGCAGAGAAAAAACAGACAATGAAGGGCAGTCAAATGATAACCTAACAACACACACAAAGGGACCCTGAAATGGTTCCATTCAAAAATAAGCACCACGTTAAGACATATAGCCAATTGAGGTTCAAATGGCTCTGAGCACTATGGGACTTAACTTCTGAGGTCATCAGTCCCCTAGAACTTAGAACTGCTGAAACCTAACTAACCTAAGGACATCACACACATCCATGCCCGAGGCGGGATTCGAATCGGCGACCGTAGCGGTCGCGCAGTACCAGACTGAAGCGCCTAGAACCGCTCGGTCACCCCGGCCGGCTCCAACTGGGGGACGAGACGTTCAGTTCCTGTTACGTAGAATGTGGTGGGCCGTTGACGGATCCACAATCGCAACCGCTCTTACACTTCCCCGTTCGGTTGCAATCGACGTCCACGCATGTCTTTCTTCAGGTCTCTAAAGACTTGAAAATCACACGGTGAAAGATCCGGGTTGTACGGAGGATGCTGCAATGTTCCCAACGAAATCGTTGAAGCGTTTTCTTCGTCCGATTGGCAGTATGTGGGCTGGCGTTATTGGGCTATAGTATGATTCTGTCAGTTGGAATTCCGACAGCGCGAGGGCAAATGGCTAATCCAGCAGTGGAAACATCCTACATCCCCCACCGCAAATAAATCCAAAGCGGTTCACACGAGTTCCCGTAAGGTCACGATGACCTTTTTCTCTGACTGTAGGGGCCCTCTGCTCGTCCGGTTCCTCGAGTGTGGAACCACAATCATTGCACAGTGTTAAAGAAAATTTGCAGAAACTGCGACGCGCTATAAAGTAAAAACACTCAGGAATGTCGTCGGACAGAATCATCGTGTTGCATGCCCGCTCGCCGGCAGCTGTGGCAGAGCGGTTCTAGGGGCTTCAGTCCGGAACCACACTGCTGCTACGGTCGCAGGTTCGAATCCTGCCTCGGGCATTGATGGTTGTGATGTTCTTAGGTCAGTTAGGTTTAAGTAGTTCTAAGTCTTGGAGGCTGATGAACTCAGATGTTAAGTCCCACAGTGCTTACGGCCATTTGAACCATGCCTGCTCCCACACCGTCAATATGAAGGTTTGGTTGAGAAACACGGCAACATACTCCGTTCAACCTGGGTCTTTCCCCGTGTGATTTTCAAGTCTTGAAAGATCTGAAGAAAGGCATGATTGGTCGTCGGTTTCAGTCGGACGGGGAGGTTTTTGTTCCGTCAGCGGCCTACCGCAGTCTACGTAACAGTAATTGATCTCCTCGTTTCCCAGTAGGACAAATGTCTTCACGTGTGTGGTGACTACTTTTGAATGCAATGATTTCGTCGTCCCGTTGTGGCGGGCGTTCTGTTTTCATTTGATTGGCCCTTATAATTTTCGCATCACACAGAAAAAAACAACACCTATATTTTTGGGTAGCTTGCTAGAATTACGACAGTCAGGAGTGCTAAACGAGAGTTCATATGATGAGGTACACAATGTATTTCATTAGATTTTCGGTTCTGATGTTATCGGTATGTAGTTGAATTAAGTCAGGTGATACTGAGGGAATTAGATTAGGAAATGAGACACTTAAAGTAGTAAAGGAGTTTTGCTATTTGGGGAGAAAAATAACTGATGATGGTCGAAGTAGAGAGGATGTAAAATGTAGACTAGCAATGGCAAGGAAAGCGTTTCTGAAGTAGAGAAATTTGTTAACATCGAATATAGATTTAAGTGTCAGGAAGTCGTTTCTGAAAGTATTTGTATGGAGTGTAGCCATGTATGGAAGTGAAACATGGACGATAAATAGTTTGGACAAGAAGAGAATAGAAGCTTTTGAAATGTGGTGCTACAGAAGAATGCTGAAGATTAGATGGGTAGATCACATAACTAATGAGGAGGTATTGAATAGAATTGGGGAGAAGACGAGCTTGTGGCACAACTTGACCAGAAGAAGGGATCGGTTGGTAGGACATGTTCTGAGGCATCAAGGGATCACAAATTTAGCATTGGAGGGCAGCGTGGAGGGTAAAAATCGTAGAGGGAGACCAAGAGATGAATATACTAAGCAGATTCAGAAGGATGTAGGTTGCAGTAAGTACTGAGAGATGAAGAAGCTTCCAGAGGATAGAGTAGCACGGAGAGCTGCATCAAACCAGTCTGAAGACTCAAGACAACAACAGCAACAATGTTATCGGTATTATTTGTGACCTGTGAGGGCCAATACTGTTGACATTTCACGAAGGAAAAGGCAAAGTGGTTGAAAGAAAAATGTTTCACAGCGCTCAGAATTTTAAACGTGTCTAGTCTAACCTAGAGAGAGCAAGCAATAGATAAGCATTCTGTTAGAAAGGTGCTCCGTTATTAACCTCCCGGACATAAGGTATTCGCCCACCCGTGCGCATGCCGTTTTTCGTAGTCATTGTAGCAGCACACCGTCCACACATTATTATAGCTTATGAGTCAAAGAGCACTACCACACATGGCGTCGCGGCTGCAGCTTTATATGTAGAAGGTGCGGAGATTTAGAGGCCTGCTGGTCTTGTTCTGTAATTGCGGTGCTGAGCTGTAGCAATTCGCGATGTCAGCTTAATGACGTATGACCTTCGTTGAAGATTCGAAAGATTTCGCATGAGATCCGGTTTGAAGTAGATGGCTCAAGCATGTCTTCGTTATTGAAAGTGTGCTCCCACGAATGAGAAAGAAAGGAGTCTGATATTTTTCACGTTATATTCCCGTTTCACTCAAACTGACAGTAGGTAAAATAAGTAATCTCTGCCTTACCAAACAATAGGATCCGTCCGAGGCGATCGATTGGTACGAAGCAGAGGCCGGGATATGTATTTAACATGGTCACCATACCATTGCGATTTAGGTTTTAGTTACTTCACTGCATAACCTCACACAAATTCCGGATTCCTTTCTAAAGTCTCCAAATTTTCTGCCTTGGCCTAATGCCTTAGAGAGAGATTAAATGTTACATTTATTTTCAGTTCTTACGAAGAAGATGGGTGACATGGCTGTCAACACTAGAAACCACTTTGTCAGTAGTAGTACCGAAAGTACGATGCGACCACCTATTATTTAGGTGATAAGGGAAACGAGTTTCAGTATCAGCCAATAGTTCAATTAATGATTCAGTACTCCACTTGAGCACTTTGTGGACATGAATGTCAATGTGTACATGGACCACTGTTTACTTGATAGAGGCTTACGGGCTGGTACAAGCCTTTCTAGTTGACGGTACTTGAGTGCCTTTCGTAAATCCATTTATTTTGTGGATGTATCCGCGATGCAAGAGTGAACAGCGTTATGTGGTGTTTGCGTTTTTTGTTGTTATTGTTGTTGTCGTTATTACAATAGCAGTTGTAGTAGTAGTAGTAGAAGTAGAAGTAGTAGTTATTGTTGTTATTGCCGTCGTCGCCTTCTTCGACGTCGTCGTAGTTGCTATTGTCATCCGTCGTTGATGGGTGGTTATGACAGAAGATAGGGTCTGAAACATGTGCCGACACATTGCCTATTGCTAGTGAATAGCTGCAAAGGAGTGCCAAAGCTTAATGTCTCTACGCGACGGGCAGGACACCATGAACAGTGTGAAATGTTCCCACTGCCTAAGTCAATGCAAGGTTTAACTTAGCGTATTGCGGAAGGCGGGGACTTGGAGTTTTCCACACCAAGTCTCCTATTCGTGCGGTTCAAATACTGGTTTAGATTGAACTAATGAGATGTGTACGTAATCCACTGACAGATTTCTTATTATTCCCTACAGGGATACTACTCGTTCTACGTAGAAACGATCCTTGGTACCCGTTCTTAGCATGAAGGACATTCACTAGAAGAATGACTATTGCTATGGTTTCGCTCTTCAATCGTCCTCACGAACACAAAATGAAGTATTTAGCTTACCACGATCGAAACTACTCGCTTGAAACGTAAGTAAACGCATGCACCATTTCTTGTTATCTTGGAGGTTGTTGTTGTTGTGGTCTTCAGTCCTGAGACTGGTTTGATGCAGCTCTCCATGCTACTCTATCCTGTGCAAGCTTCTTCATCTCCCAGTACCTACTGCAACCTACATCCTTCTGAATCTGCTTAGTGTATTGATCTCTTGGTCTCCCTCTACGATTTTTACCCTCCACGCTGCCCTCCAATGCCAAATTTGTGATCCCTTGATGCCTCAAAACATGTCCCACCAACCGATCCCTTCTTCTACTCAAGTTGTGCCACAAACTTCTCTTCTCCCCAATCCTATGCAATACCTCCTCATTAGTTACGTGATCTACCCACCTAATCTTCAGCATTCTTCTGTAGCACCACATTTCGAAAGCTTCTATTCGATTCTTGTCCAAACTGGCTATCGTCCATGTTTCACTTCCATACATGGCTACACTCCATACAAATACTTTCAAAAACGACTTCCTGACACTTAAATCTATACTCGATGTTAACAAATTTCTCTTCTTCAGAAACGCTTTCCTTGCCATTGCCAGTCTACATTTTATATCCTCTCTACTTCGACCATCAGCAGTTATTTTACTCCCTAAATTGCAAAAATCCTTTACTACTTTAAGTGTCTCATTTCCTAATGTAATCCCCTCTGCATCACCCGATTTAATTTGACTACATTCCATTATCCTCGTTTTGCTTTTGTTGATGTTCATCTTATATCCTCCTTTCAAGACACTGTCCATTCCGTTCAACTGCTCTTCCAAGTCCTTTGCTGTCTCTGACAGAATTACAATGTCATCGGCGAACCTCAAAGTTTTTACTTCTTCTCCATGAATTTTAATACCTACTCCGAATTTTTCTTTTGTTTCCTTTACTGCTTGCTCAATATACAGATTGAATAACATCGGGGAGAGGCTACAACCCTGTGTCACTCCTTTCCCAACCACTGCTTCCCTTTCATGCCCCTCGACTCTTATAACTGCCATCTGGTTTCTGTACAAATTGTAAATAGCCTTTCGCTCCCTGTATTTTACCCCTGCCACCTTCAGAATTTGAAAGACAGTATTCCAGTTAACGTTGTCAAAAGCTTTCTCTAAGTCTACAAATGCTAGAAACGTAGGTTTGCCTTTTCTTAGTCTTTCTTCTAAGATAAGTCGTAAGGTTAGTATTGCCTCACGTGTTCCAACATTTCTACGGAATCCAAACTGATCTTCCCCGAGGTCCGCTTCTACCAGTTTTTCCATTCGTCTGTAAAGAATTCGCGTTAGTATTTTGCAGCTGTGACTTATTAAACTGATAGTTCGGTAATTTTCACATCTGTCAACACCTGCTTTCTTTGGGATTGGAATTATTATATTCTTCTTGAAGTCTGTGGGTATTTCGCCTGTCTCATACATCTTGCTCACTAGATGGTAGAGTTTTGTCATGAGTGGCTCTCCCAAGGCCACCAGTAGTTCTAATGGAATGTTGTCTACTCCCGGGGCCTTGTTTCGACTCAGGTCTTCCAGTGCTCTGTCAAACTCTTCACGCAGTATCTTATCTCCCATTTCATCTTCATCTACATTCTCTTCCATTTCCATAATATTGTCCTCAAGTACATCGTCCTTGTATAAACGCTCTATATACTCCTTCCACCTTTCTGCCTTCCCTTCTTTGCTTAGAACTGGGTTTCCATCTGAGCTCTTGATATTCATACAAGTGGATCTCTTCTCTCCAAAGGTCTCTTTAATTTTCCTGTAGGCAGTATCTATCTTACCCCTAGTGAGACAAGCCTCTACATCCTTACACCTTGGAGGTACGACTGTCAAAAAAACCAACAAACCACATTCATTCTATCGCGTTTTGTGCTTACATCCTTTAGTATAACGCTAGTACTAAGCACTTCTGATCGCAGTCAGCGAACTCTCACAAATACTTCATCAATCACTGTATTGAGGTTTCAGCAGTTCAACACTTTATGTTCGATCTACTATGTAATCCGTTAAAGTTGATGTGTTTCCAAACACTTCGGCACTCATGTATTTCTCCTTTAATTCCATTAGATGGAACTCCATAGTTGCTCCATAATACTCGTAGAGGAACGATGCAAAATGTTCTTCACTCTTCGATTTTCTTCGTACTTACAAGATTGATTGCCTAAAAAAAGTAGGACGCAAGTAAAGAAATCAAGAAACGGAAAAAATTACCTTTGAAAATTAGGTTTTCAAGCGTTGTTAGCAACAAAACATTTGGAGCATGTTCAAAGAATTGCAGATATTTGAATGCGTAGTATTTATTCAGTTCCCACTACCAGGATTTTTTGTTACTGATAAATTATATATGTATTTCCAAATGGAAATTTTTGTTAACAAATACTGAAACATAATTTTGTAATAAAAATACAAATCTAATTTTAGCTACTAATAATACAAACATGACAGTATTCAAAATAATTTAAAATTTTCTAAAGAAATACGGAAGATCAAATAGAAAAGAAAAGAAGTTTTTGTTTCCAGAGATTCAATAATTTTATTGTTTTAATATGTAATTTTTCTCATTTACCAATAATGTTTTCTGCCTGCCTGTATCAAATTTTAATGTATTTTTATGCAATTAGTCATTAAAAATATATTTATATTTAAAATTACAATTCAATATTTGTGAATTAATATTCCCGTTTGATAATAAATACAGAATTTGTAAGTAAGAAAGTAATGAATCAAGGGACTCATCAATACAAGAATTATACGCTGCAGATTCAGCTATATATATTTTTTTATTGTTTCATTTGATGTTCTTCAACAGCTTAATAGTGCTTCGAAATTTTCAAATCTTCAATTGCAATTTTTCGAGTTATTTTTTGAAGCACGTCATACTGCTTGAAAACTGATATATTCTTGTTTGGAAAGCACGAAGAAAGTCGAAAAGAACCAGTCTGTGAGGTCTCCTTGTCAGTGTAATCGATGTATTTTCGCGGCAGTTGTGGTATGACGTACTGTATCCTTACTGCCTGTAAGAGCCACTCTCTTCCCATTCTTTCTACTTTTTTTTTCTTTCTATGCGACTTAATTTCTGAGGTCATCAGTCGCCTAGAACTTAGAACTAATTAAACCTAATTAACCTAAGGACATCACACACATCCATGCCCGAGGCAGGATTCGAACCTGCGACCGTAGTGGTCGCTCGGCTCCAGACTGTAGCGCCTAGAATCGCACGGCCACTCCGGCTGGCATTTCCTTCTATTGGTGGATAAAAAACATACAGTAACTAAAAAGCGCTATGAACACACTGCATGAACAGAAACACTCTGCTAATTCCGTAACATGAAATTGTTCGGAACGAAATAATCGTCCTCCATTATTCTCTCTGCCACATCCTCAGTTTGACACAATCTACCCCATTCTCCAGTCTCTTTCCTTCAGTGCAACACATTCATATAGGATTTTATCCACAAAGAACAATCTACATCAGGTGTGTTTTATTACAGTGATCGATTTCCGGAGGATAAGGCGACCTGCTGTTCTCGGACATATAAAGGATGGTAGCTATCATCGTAATCAGCTTATGCCGAAGGATATGTTCCTAGTATTTGGTTTTACAACTGACCTCTTTCGATGCATAGCTGCACATTATTTTATGAGTGGTAGAAACACGTCTTTGGAAATAAGTTTGTTACGAATTACGAAGAGAGAAATGGGATACAATAGTGATCCTGTATGCAACCCGTAAGTGTGTTCAGTGTTTCTTTGGAGGATACAATTTTTTAGCATTGTAGAAACTAATGTAGTAGCAATGTATCTTGAAGAAACTTCAGCGAAAGATTAGTTTTTAACTGAATATTCTTTGCGTCGAATTGCTACAGAGACAACAAGGCAATAAAAGTGTTAAGCAACTACGAGTAAGGCTACAACTATAAAATTTCGACCAGAATTTGACCACGTCAATTGCGAACAATCTTTCGAATGTTCTGTTGTATTTGGTAGAAGATGACTGACATGACTAACGATTCATTATGTCAAATATAGTCAGCACGTAACACTACATGCCGGAGCAGCGAACTCAAAGTGCCGTCGCAGTCACACTAATGTGGAGGCACTTCAAGTTTTTCTATACTGGAAGCGCATCGTATTCTTTGAAGTATCCTCCAAGGCTGCTGTGCGTAATAATGTGCTGTGCATATAATGTGCTAATAATTTTTTTACCGGACCGCTAAAGCAGTCCTGTTTACAGTAGAAGAGCGTATTGTAGGTGCAATAACAAATAATAGTAACAGCCAGCTTCGAGAAAAATACACATAATTATTTTTTCAACCTGTTTTTACTCTACAGGCGGGGTGCCGATGAAGGACTTCAGTCTGCTGCTGGTTCGGTAATCAAATCGATCGTTATCTACTGCTAATTGATTATTGAAAATTATGCTGTTCCTACACTTGAATATTGCAGAGAGAGTGATACTTGATGCCATAATCTACACGGTTTCTATATAACACACTTTTCATGTTGTTTGTTCTCGTTATGAGCAATGAGTAAAATTATCGCATGTTAGCTCTTTTCTTATTTTGGCCTTGCATCGCGATGAACACTTCACTATTGTGGATGGTGGTAGATCATTTGTAAATCGATAACTCCTTCTGGACTTTAGTCTGTTTCCCCTTTATTTGGTGGCCGATCTTGGAATTTAACCCGTTCTGGACCAGTTTGTTGACCCCGCTAAGCTGCGATTGCAACGTCGCTACGCACTGGTAGCTGTGCTATTCTGTTTTACATGACTGACTGTTCTGTCGCATCTTGGTAGAGTATTTTATACATTATGAATGAAAACACCATGTAATATTCTACAATACTTATTATTTATTTCGCAAACCGGTTTCGGTTGTTACGCCATCAACAGGTACAAAGATAAATACGTGATGCAACGAAATTTTGTTGCCATAAATATTTTAAACTAGTGCATCTACACAGTATCTCCTTTTCCGGAGATGAAAACGTGGGTATTAGTTTTAGGAATGAACGAGAGGATTTATTTCAGCGTAAATACGATATAAGATTATTAAACTCAGACAAAATATGTGAAAAATTAAGAAATAAATTATATACAAATTGCAACACTTGTTCAAAGAAAAAAGTAAATTTAACAATAAACTTTGGTTCCAAGGATGTCTTGTCTTTTGTAGATCGTAAATTACAAATAGATGAAATACACTAGTCAAGTTAAGCAGGTAAGTGAAGCAACTATGAATATAGAAAGTTTTTTTTTTTTTTAACATGACAAGAGAAATTTTATTAACTGAACTACAGGAAAAGCGCATTTAAGTAAGGGGGTAATTTATAACATGTCCTGGATGAGACTATGAGCAGAATCTACAATTAAAAGAGGTGAAAAAAGGAACAGTGTCTGGTCATTCAGTGGTAAGGTTGGGCAGATGGACAAATATTTATTAATTTGTATTGTTTTAAGGAAGTTCATCTTTCTTCCTTTATAGACGTCATCTAATGGTTCATGTTGCACCTTATAAATACGGCTTCCTTCAAGCAGATGGTGTGCAAAAGTAGAGTCTCCATTTACAAGTTTCCAATTTCTATGCTGTTCCTTCAAGCGGGTGCACATTGTCCTGCCTGACTTACCTACATAGTATTTGCCACAATTACAAGTCATTTTGTACATTCCATTCTTTTCCGAAGCTGCAGCCCTCTGTTTAGCATTTGGTAAAAGGTGTGAAACAATGTTCGACCCATAAACTGGGAATGTCTAACCTCATTTCTAATGCGGCACCATCGAAAGAACAAGTATTAGACAATTTCAAGAATAAAATGAGCGACAATAATGCCATAGCAATCCGCACAAACAAAAGCAATAATGTTGTCTTAATGAACAAATATGTTAACAAAGTGGAAGGTTTCCTAAACTCCACCAACTTCTTCCAGCAGATGCAGAAAGACCAGATACAGTCCTATAATGATAGAATTAAGTGTTATTAAAGTGTGTAAAAGTATACCATTACACTCTGATGCATACTTTCTCACCATAATGGATCCTATAACTCCAAGACTTTATGGACTTCCTAAAATCCATAAAGGTAATATCCCTATCCGTCCTGTGGTGTCTTCACTCTCAGTTCCATGTTACAAATGAGGCAGAGAGTTTAAATGACCTGATCAAGATCAAAACCAAGTTTAAACCTAGTAACCTAGTAATGGTTTTCCGAACTGACTTAGTGAACAAGTTAAAAGACATGCAAATCCCTCCTGATGCCAAGCTAATTTTATTTGATATTAGAACCTTATTCACTAATATACCTATTCCAGAGTCTCTAAAAATTCTTACATACTAGATAAATCAAGAGTTAACCCGGGTGTCACAGATGACGTAAGATTAGCTACACAAACATACCTAACACAAAATTATTTCCATTTTAAATGCAGCATATATTAACAGTTGGAAGGTCAGCGATGGGACCCTTCCTCCTCAGTCCAGTCCTTGCTATAATCTTCATGGAAAATTTTGAAAAACAGTTTTTGGAGAATAATTCACCCTCTTCTAAGGTCGTGTGCTGGTTTAGGCATGCTGATGCTGATTTGTGGTTATGGACACGTGCTACCACACAACTTCAGAAACTTCAAAAATTCCACAAGCAGTAAAATTTTAAACACGACAATGCAACTGCGTAAATTATTTAGATATAACCATAGACATCAGTGATCATATTTGTACTTTCAACATTTATAGGAAACCTACCACCACAGATGTTGCAATACCTGCCAGTTCTCAGCACCTAGTGAACTACAAAACCGATGCCTCTTTCCAAGAGACATCACCTTATATCCAGCTAGGAAAATCTTATGGACAGTATTATACAAGAATAAATACGCTCAGCAAGTTAGAAAGATGATAGAAAGCCTACGTAGAAATATACAAAGATCCATCGATAAACTGAACCAAATTTCTAAAGAATATGTTACGAAAACATCCATTCCAAAAACAAAACTGATGGCTTTCAAAGGGACGAAACTGCTGGGGACTATGATCATAGTAGGAAGCAAAACAACCGAACAAGTTAGTCACTTCAGTTACCTGGGAAATATTATAAGCTGCCAGAATGAACTCGACATTCACAACAAACTGCAGAAATATTAAACGATATTTGGAATAATCAATAGAAAATTAAGAGATAAAGTGAAAACATATACGAAAATGAAGTTAGCTAAGATATTGGGCACCCCACATTGCTGTTTGGAAGTAACTTGGAGAACTGCTAAAAAGCAAGAAAGTAGAAACCAAGTGTCAGAAATGAAATTTCTACAGCAGTTGAAAAGCTGTGCGAGATTATATACACTAACAAGGGGAGGCCGCCAATTGTGAAATTCAGATTCGATTCATACTGCGCATAATAAAAGCTCATGGCCAGAGGTGTAATGTGGCAAAGCACCAAGATGCACTTCTCAGCCGTTGTCGAGAAAATCGACAGTTGAAAGAAACCGTTGCGGTGAAATACTCTCGACGATTAATAAATCCCTACAGCGTCGTGGTGCAGCGGTAAGCGCTCGGGTTCGTAATCCGAAGGTCGCCGGATCGAATCTCGCGCCATGCAATTTTTTTTATTATTAGTTTTTTGTAATTCAAATATATATATATATATATATATATATATATATATATATATATATATAAGTATTAATGAATTGCTTATGCATGTTGGTGAAGGCGGATCGCTCTCCAATTGTGCCGCCTCCATTTTTCCGTTTTTTTTAACAGGGTGTACCAAAGCTCTCCCGTCGGCACTGATTTTCGATAATGTTATAAGTTGCGCTAGGGACCGCATCTACCTTCTTTCGAAGTTAGCAGGCAACTACGCTGTTATGCGGCGGCTCGTTTCGGCCCATTCAACATCTGTCATTCAAGTGTAACGAGCGAGTAACGGAGTTTATATTTCATACCCCCACAGCAAATTTGTGTTCGTGGGGTCTCTATTCTAATTCGAACGTTTGACTTACGCTATACGTATTCGTTTCGGAGTATCGTTTCTGCGTCTTCCGTTAACTACAAGTGGTTAACATTATGAAGACAATCAATAACATTTGTGAAATACAACTTTGTTTGCGGAGAACATAATGATGTTCGAAGTCGCCAGTTTTTCCACGACAAACGACTTGCAACAACTTATTATATGCATAATTGTTGCAACTGATTGCCGGGAATTGTATATATATATATATATATATATATATATATATATATATATATAATTTTTAATTATAAAAAACAATACTAAAAAAAATTGCATGGCGCGAGATTCGATCCGGCGACCTTCAGATTACGAACCCGAGCGCTTACCGCTGCGCCACGACGCTGTAGGGAAGTATTAATCGTAGAGAGTATTTCACCGCAACGGTTTCTTTTAACTGTCGATTTTCTCGACAACGGCTGAGAAGTGCATCTTGGTGCTTTGCCACATCACACCTCTGGCCATGAGCTTTTATTATGCGCAGTATGAATCGAATCTGAATTTCACAATTGGCGGCCTCCCCTTGTAAGAGATGGTGACATAGGAGCAGAGCTTGGGATATATACTATAAATGAGAAAATCGACAAAGCTCACTAGAACGTCTACAAAGAATCTCAGATTTTACCAAAACAAACAAATTTCGTACCTTTAGATACAAGATCTGCAGGAAGAACAAGAAAAAGATAGCTCGATACTTAGACGAGGGAACAGGTCTACGGTACAGGCCATAATGAAAAAAAAGAGGAAGACAGGAAGTACACCACCATTCCCAGACCGTTTCCAACTCGCTTAAGTAGCAGCGAGCTGTAGCCTAGACGTGGAAAATTATGAGTTACCTGCACTAAAAACCGATACATACAGTCGATGCATCATTTACTATTAGTTTCGCTAGTGTCATACTTCTGACCAATAATGTATCATGTTTGGCATCAGCAAATGGCAATGAAGACTGTATCACAAGACCCGCATGGTTTAGCGTTAGGTCCTACATGAGAGACCGGGCCATATTTACGAGGATTTATTGCCAGGAATTTTTAAATTTTTTGGGTTTGTTTACTCTTGTAACATGGCTATTAAAGTACAACGTGGTATATATACTCCTAAATCAGCACTACAGTTAAGAGTCCTAAATAATTTTGTGTCGGCTCAAGTCGAGGAAATAAATGTGCCCTGCGTACGGGGAGTGTTTACGCACCTATGGGGGCTCGTTTACGCGTATCATAGAACACAATAACGAGAAACCATATTACTAAGCTTTTCGAGTTATGTTTTTGGCAGTATACAAAATTACAGCCTTACTTACGCTAATTGAGATCGTAAAACACAATAACTCTACTGGCAGGAAACAAACTTTTAGCAAACTTCCGTTTGTTAGCATAATACGATCTACATAGAAGTTTGAACGTTAATTAAAGACCTATTCGTCACCATGGTCGAGTTGTAATTTGCGCACACAGAACATTGTGTGTTTCCTGTGGCAGAATCGTTGTGAGTCCACCTTTTACATATAATTCACTGCGCCCTTTCTTGATTTCTTTCTGATCGGTTGTATCGTTTCAAGCAGCAAATACAAAGGCAAGTTTCATCCCCTTCATCAGATTGCGGCTTGTTATGAAAAGCGAAGAACTGGATAGGACATTCGTTGAGACGAGAACACTGGTTTGTGAGAGAAATATGAGATGGAGTAGATATGCTGACAGATGACATAAAGGGAAGCGAAAATTACATGAACCTGTAGACGATGGCAGAACACAGGAGACCATGAAGAGTTACAATGTGAAAACCTGCTACTAGGCAGAACACTAGTGGCTTTTAGCAACTTCTTGGCTCTCATACAATTAATTCTTTCTGCTTGAGATTCATTAGGTTTAAATAGCTTTTCTAGTAATGTCTACTTTTGGTCTTCTGTGCCTTCATTTTTTTAGATTGCGTTTCCTACTGATGTTGTTCCTTGACTGGGTTATGGGGTAGGGTAATAAGTAAAAGTACCCCAACAGAACTGCATCAACGTGGCAAATTACCATGTTTGAATTGCTATACTGCAATGTCTGTGTTATTAGAGGAACGATGTTATGTTGCATGTCCTAAGAAACAAGCACTGCCGCGACAAAAGCCGCCACGAAATACATGAAATGTATTCGCAGTTACGCATACAGACAACCATCGACTGTTTTATGGAATGCCTACAGTGAAAATTTATGCTACACGGGGCTCTAACCCTGATTTCCCGCCGGCCTCAGTGGCCGAGCGGTTCTAGGCGCTACAGTCTGAAACCGCGCGACCGCTACGGTCGCAGGTTCGAATCCTGCCTCGGGTATGGATGTATGTGATGTCCTTAGGTTAGCTAGGTTTAAGTAGTTCTAAGTTCTAGGGGACTGATGACCTTGGAAGTTAAGTCCCGTAGTGCTCAGAGCCATTTGAACCATTTTCATTCTGATTTCCCGGTTTACGCGTGCGGTCGCCTTAAGTGCTGTGTTATAGTGCACGAACCACGGATACACTCAAAGTTCCATACATTGTCGTTCATGCGTCATAACCTGCACAACTCACATCCGAAGGAAATTGAATAGTATTTCCTAACAACATAGGCACTTCAATGTTGTATATATCCGCCGATGCCAAGCAGCGTCTTTCAACTAAAATTTCCTCCTCCCCCCCCCCCCCCCCAAACGGGAACTACATAATGTGTACGAGTACAGGTTATTACGCTTGAACGACGACATGTTGCAGTATGGATCTGGGCGTGATTCGCGCACGGATAACAAAGCAGTTAAGGCGACCGATTGCGTAAAGCGGGAAATCGTGGTTTGAGTTCCGGTACGGCTCAAATTGTCATTGATGTCCGTCATTGGTTATTTTACTGACTATGTAGCAGAATTACTTAACTTCATCTACGTCGTGACGATCAATCCTAATGTTAAGTTTCTCGATGTTCTGATTTCTACTACTTTTCATTACATTCGTCTTTCTTCGATTTACTCTCAACCTGTAATCTGAACTCATCAGACTGTTCATTCCGTTCAGCAGATCATATAATTCTTCTCCACTTTCAATCAGGATAGCAATGTCATCAGCGAATCGCATCATTGATCCATTTCACTTTCAATTTAAATTTCATTCCTGAAGCTTTCTTTTGTTTCCATCATTGCTTCCTCGATGTACAGATTGAACAGTAGGGGTGAAAGGCAACATCCTTGTCTTACACCATTTTTAATACGAGCACTTCGTTCTTGGTCGTCCACTTTTATTATTCCCTCATGCCTGTTCCACATATTGTATTTGACCCGTCTCTCCCTATAGCTTACGCCTACTTCTCTCAGAATTTCGCACATCTTGGACCATTTTACATTTCGAACGTTTTTTCCGGGTCGACAAATCGTATGAACGTGTCTTGGTTTTTCTTTAGTCTGGCATCCATTATTAACCGCAACGTCTGAATTGCCTCTCCCGTGCCTTTACCTTTGCTAAATCCAAACTGGTCGTCATCTAACGCATCCTCGATTTTGTCTTCCATTCTTCTGTATATTATTCTTGTAAGCAACTTGGATACATGAGCTGTTAAGCTGACTTGTCGTAATTCTAGCACTTGGCAGCTCTTGGCGTCTTCGGAATCGTGTGGATGATGCTTTTCCGAAAGTCAGATGGTATGTTGCCAGACTCATACATTCTGCACACCGACGTGAATAGTCATTTTGTTGCCACTTCCCACAATGATTTTGGAAATTCTGATGGAATGTTATCCATCCCTTCTGCTTTATTTGATCTTAAGTCTTCCAAAGCTCTTTTAAATTCGGATTCTAATACTGGATCCATTATCTCTTCTAAATCGACTCCTGTTTCTTCTTATACCACATCAGACAAATCTTTTTTCCTCACAGAGACTTCCAATGTATTTTTTCCTCTTATCAGCTCTGTCTTTCGCATTTAACAGTGGAATTCCCATTGCATTCTTAACGTTATCACCCTTGCTTTTAATGTCACTGGCGGTTGTTTTGACTTGCGTGTACGCTGAGTCTGTCCTTCCGACGATCATTTCTTTCTCTGTGTCTACACATTTTTCCTGTAGCCATTTCGTCTTATCTTCCCTGCACTTCCTGTTTATTTCATTCCTCAGCGACTTGTATTTCTCTTTCTGTAATTCCCCCTTTCATCGATCAATTGATGTATTTTGTGAGTTACCCATGGTTTGTTCGTTGTTACCTTCTTTGTACCAACGTTTTTCTTCCCAACTTCTGTGACGGTCCTTTTTAGAGATGTCCGTTCCTCTTCTTCAACTACATGAGCTATTCCTTCTTGCTGTATCTATAGCCTTAGAGAACTTCACCCCGCATCTCGTCATTTCTTAGTACTTCCGTATCCCACTTCTTTCCGTTTAATCCTCCCTGACTAATGGCTTAAACATCAGCCTACTCTTCATCACTACTATATTGTTATCTGAGTCTATGTCTGCTCCTGGATACGCCTTACAATCCAGTATCTGATTTCGGAATCTCTGTCTGACCATGATGTAAACTAACAGAAATGTTCACGTATCACCCGACGTTTTCCAAGCATACCTCCTCCTATTATGGTTCATGAATAGAGTATTGGCTATTACTAGCTGAAACTTGTTACAGGGCTCAGTCTTTCTCCTCTCTCATTCCTTCTCCAAAACCCATATTCTCCTGTAACCTTTTCTTCTACTCCTTCCCCTACAACTGCATTCCAGTCTCCCATGACTATTAGATTTTCATATCCCTTCACATACTGTATTACCCTTTCAATATCCTCTGTCTCTGAACTATCGTTGTCGGTGTTGGTTTGCTGTCGATTCTGATAAGAACAACCCTATCACTGATCTCTTCACAGTAACACACTCTCTGCCCTACCTTCCTATTCGTAACGAATCCTGCTACCGTTATATCATTTTTTGCTGCTGTTGACATTACCCTATACTCATCTGACCAGAAATCCTTGTCTTCTTTCCATTTCACTACACGGAGCCCTACTATTTCTAGACTGAGCTTTTCCATTTCGCTTTTCAGATTTTCTAGTTTCCCTACCACGTTCAAGTTTCTGATAATCCACGCACCGATTCGTAGAACGTTATCCTTCCGTTTTTCTCATGGTAACCTCCTCCTTGGCAGTCCCTTCCGGGAGATCCGAATGAAGTACTATTCCAGAACCTTTCGCCACTGGAGAGATCACCATGACACTTCTTCAGTTACATGCCACGTGTCCTGTGGATACATGTTACGTGTCTTTAATACAGTTGTTTCCATTGCCTTCTGTATCCTCATGCCGTTGATCACTGCTGATTCTTCCGTGTTTAGGGACAGTTTCCCATCCCTAGGACAAGAGACTGTCCTGAACCTCTGTCCCCTCCTCCGCCCTCTTTGACAAGACCGTTGGCAGTATGAGGGGTGACTTCTTATGCCGGAAGTCTTCGGCCGTCAATTCTGATTATTAATCAAAATTTAAGGAGCCGCGGGATTCCAAACCGGTACCGAAGATATTTTGATTATGATTCGAAGACGCTACGCATCATCATATGCAACGATATTTTGGCTATGTGCAGACAAGCTTTTCATAAATCCTGGCTAATTGATAATATGCAGTCTGTCATATCTCTCCTCGCCCTAAACGCACTTGGTCAAACAACAAGCCAGAAACACGCGTACCCATAAAACACTTTCTCTTCTCACTTCACCTCATTGTCACCTTCTCTAAATGCTTTTCGGTAGCTGTAAGCCAAATTCAATGTAATATAACTCGCAATATTAGATACTTGAAACACATATACTGTATCAGAAGTCACCTAATTACCTATTAAAACAACAGTAATATCCGGTTCTAGGAGCTATAGTCTGGAACCGCGGGCCCACTACGGTCGCAGGTTCGAATCCTGTCTCGGGCATGGGTGTGTGTGATGTCCTTAGGTTAGTTAGGTTTAAGTAGTTCTAAGTTCTAGGGGACTGATGGCATCAGAAGTTAAGTCCCATAGTGGCTGGCTCTGAGCACTATGCGACTTAACTTCTGAGGTCATCAGTCGCCTAGAACTTAGAACTAATTAAACCTAACTAACCTAAGGTCATCATACACATCCATGCCCGAGGCAGGTTTCGAACCTGCGACCGTAGCGGTTGCTCGGCTCCAGACTGTAGCGCCTAGAACCTCACAGCCACTCCGGCCGTAAGTCCCATAGTGCTCAGAGCCATTTTAACCATTTTAACAGTAATGTCATTCTTTGATTTTGCATGCAACGAAGCAAACTCCTTTCCCGCAAGCTCTTTCCAATTCGCCGAAGTCACTTGCTGTAGCAGTTTAGCTGATTTTCTCTCTCTTATAACTCACACTGCTATACTTTTTACGGTAGGGGGAGCTTTCAACTCTTATCCATCTACGACTATACTCGTATATTCTACCATTATCGTTACTATTATTATTATTGTTATTAGCTGTAATAACGCTAAGGAGTAGTATACTATTATTATTGCAACAAGGTTTTTTTTCAGATTATCTTAGATATAAGCAAATTTTGTTTCAAATCATCTTACATTTCTATTGCTCTTGCCAGTATTACCGTTTATAGCATTATAATTATTTTCATTATTTAAGTAAAGAATGATGCTATTCTCCTGTGTGTGTGATCCCACGATCCAGTCAGGGAAAGCTTGGAGGCTCTAATCTGATTAAAATAAATGAATAAAGTATAAATTAAAATTTTTTGTTACAGGTATCCCAAATGAAACCCAACACCTACATTAAAAACTTATCCAGGATGTTTTCATAATGTTGTCTCAAAGAGTAAATCACGCAAGCTAAAGATGGACTTCCGCGAGCCAATAGATAACCTAAAACGAAAATACTGGAGATAATGTCCGTGAAGAGTTGCTATAAAATTCAATGATGAGAGATAATTTAAACTTTTTTTTCGGTCACCAATCTTCTGATTCATTCGATCCAATCTACTCCAAACCACTCTCTCGTTCCACTTCGTCATCACATCGTAGTACTTGCAATCCATTTGTACCATGGATGCAATGGAACTTAAGCCCCAGTGTTTTAACAGGTGTCCTATCACCATGTCCCTTCACCTTGCCAGTGTTTTTGATCGATTTTTCTTTTTCTTCTATAACATCACGTCCCAAAATCTTCGATTCTCTTCGTTTCCGGTTTCCCCACAGACCATTATTCACTATAATACAATGATGTGCTCATAAAGTAAGTATTGGGGCAACCTGCGTTCTTAGCCATTCTGCATTGTTCCCAGATGTATCCAAGATGTCGGCGATGACTTCATCCAAGATGGCGGCGTGTAGACTTGGCGACAGCGCATGATGTCAGCCAAGATGGCGGCTATGACGTCATCAAAGATGGCGAATTTTGGCGGGACGTTTGAATTTTCGCGGGAAGATAGGTCAATTGGTCAACCTCCACTGATCTAACGCCCCCTCCCCTCCCCTCCGCCAGAAAAATGGCGGGAAGTTCAAATTCCAACAGGATAATGCATCACACTGCAGTTACGCCTACTAATCTAAGAAAATCGAGGGATCATAGGTTACTTGGGCTACCCCCACTAACCTAAGTCACCCGACCATCACCTCTTCCTAGGAACTGGCACCAAGTTTGAATTTTGGCGGTAAAGATAGGTCAATTGGGCTATCTCTACCACTATAAGAAAATTGTGGGAAAGAAGGCTCACCTCCACTAACCTAAGTCACCAGACCGCCGCCTTTTCCTAGGAATTGGTGGGAGAAGGACTCAGCCTGCACTGGGCTCGTGGAGAGAGGAAGGAGTGTACTTCATTTATTTTGGAACAATTTATTTAGGGATGGAGTATATTTATCACAGTGATACAGAACACATGCTCTGATTTGCCACATAGCATACAGACCTGCAAACTACTGCTAAATAACTCATGTTTAATGCTCTGCACACGCGCTTACTTATTGTAAACAGACAAAATAACGCATTACACAGCCTACAGACCTGCAAATCACTAGTAAATAGTACAATAATTTATATCCAGAGAGCCAGACAACCTGTAAATTGTCAAAATAATAATCCATCTAAAAGAGTCTGCAAACATACTAATCATCAACTGTCGAAATCATGCACCTGTCTTTATTTAAAGATTTAGAGGTGGCACCACCATCCAGTGTGTTCGCCATGAGGTTAGAACTGCAACTGACTTAGTACACAGTAACACCACCAGAGGGCACTCTCATTCATCCCATGACATAAGCCAAGATGGCAGCCATGATGTCAGCTGATGACACGAGTACCGTTACCCAAGATGGCGTGAAACAGTGTGTTCACCACATGGTCTGGACCTAGTACACAGTGCACCACCAGAGAGCTCTGTCGTCTGTTCCATGACGTAATCCAAAATAGTGGGGGGAAACGGCGGGAAAACGACTCTGCCTGTGCTGGATGTAAGTTTTTATTTTGCAGGCAGTGTCTCCACCACGAGCTCTAGAATCTAACTGACCTAGTACGCAATGCTGCCACCAGAGGGTTCTCTCATCCCTCATGTGATGTAATCCAAAATGGTGGTCTGAAAGGGGATAATTGCGCGAAAAAGACTCAGCCTGCGCTGGGATGCTGGAGAGAGTGAGGAAGGGTTGTACTTTGTTTCTTTTGGAACAATTTATTTGGGGATGGAGTATATTTATCACACTGATACAAAACAAGTGCTTGGGGTCACGCCACACAACCAACAGATCTGTAAACTACTCCTAAATAACGCTCTGCAGACATGCAAACAATTCCTAACTTACCGAAACAATATCAGTACAGACATGCAAACTCCCCCTAAATAATGCAGTACACAGATGTGCAGACACGAAATCAACCTGTAAACAGTCCAAATAATGTATAGGCACAGACCACAGACACGCTCGCAAAATAATGCAATAGACACGCGCAGACACTGCCCGCTGCCCCCCTGCCCACTAGATCGCACAGGGGGCTACTGACACCCCCGCGAAGTGCTACAGCTGTCAGCTGTCAAACCACACACAGGTGCCCATACGGGTCCCACATGCATGAAGTGGTGACAACCCTTTCATACTTGGTACCTAAGAAATTCCTCTCGAAATACGTGTTCACCTAGGCGCCATTGCTGACGCGACTGGATGGGAGTGAAGAACTATTTACACTCCAAGTTGGCCCACGTGAGAGTGTGTTCGCCATTGCTGGTGTGAACCCTCCCTCTACCTATGATCCGACAAAGAGCTTATTGCTGAGCAACGCTGCAGAAATCCGTTCCAGAATAGCACAAGCTGCGTTCCCTTTAGCGATTCTAACAGACAATGCGGACGTGTGGCTGACACGTGGCCCTGCGTAGCTACATACCGTCACAAGCGAATCTAGCAACGTTCTCAATGTTATGCTGAAGCCACATGGATATCTAGAAGCATAAACATGTCGAACTCTAGTAAATTGCATGGTGGCCCAGAAATACTTAAAATGCACTATTGTAGGAGTTTTTATGATGTCTTAGCTTGTATGCATAGAAATTCTTACCCTAACAGAACCTGTTTACGAAAATAGCGCAGAATAATATCTAATGCACTCTTCCCAGCGGCCCTAACGTGATACCCTGTCGATCACGTGTTACCCTGCCTGTTTTCAACACACACAAACGTTCCCACCTCTAAGCAGAGACTCCTATATCCCAGCACAAAGGATGTCTTATGAATGAATCGAGTACTATGATTGGCTCTTATCGAATTTACCTGCCAAATTACTGATGCCGCCGGTATAGAAGCACCATACATCCTTTCTTTCTTTCTGCAGACAAGACTTTTAGCAGTAAAATTATTTTGCACAGATCGCTAAATTGCATTGACAGTTAAACCCACAAAGTTGTCTACAGATCATCAAATACATATGAGACTCACAAGAACATTCGAAGCCAGGAACATATTTACCAGTGTAACTACAATTAAACATTACGATTGCTGTTGCAGTCTGACACCGATCGATGTGCAGGTAATGTCTCCTTTGACGGCTGTGCTTCTGGAACGAATCTCAGTATCTATAGCGCACATAATTTTCCACATAAAGTATCTCTCGCATACCCTTGCGGTTATCAATGTGCTAAATCTATATGTCCCTCACGATAGGACACACAGACATCATCTCTAGTCATGCCACAACATAAACCACAGTAACTTTACAATGCAATATATATACGTTTTACACAACATAAGCCACAGTAACTTTACAGTGCAATATATACACATTTTACACAAACAGTGCAGTTATCTTTTCTATCTGTGCAGCACCTGAAAAAATTATCGTATACCTACACTCATACCGGCTATATGTCACGATTCTCCTCAGTCCCAGGGAAGCACCGTCCACCTTTACTTTCTTTCTACAGACGTGACTGTCAGCAGGAAAAAACTATTTTACACTGATCGCTATATTGCACTGACAACTAAACGTTGCAAAGTGCCACACATATCATCAAATACAGAAAGGCTCCTACCCAATTACACTGTTCTCCCACCGAGGACAGGAGCTTGAATATTAGAAACGTGAAACTGACCTGCAACCAATCAGTATATCACCACGTACCCGACATGGAATGTCAGAAGCTTGAACGTGGTAGGGAAACTAGAAAATCTGAAAAGGGAAATTCAAAGGCTCAATCTAGATGTAGTAGGGGTCAGTGAAGCGAAGTGGAAGGAAGACAAGGATTTCTGGTCAGATGAGTATCGGGTAATATCAACAGCAGCAGAAAATGGTATAACAGGTGTAGGATTCGTTATGAATAGGAAGGTAGGGCAGCGGGTGTGTTACTGTGAACAGTTCAATGATCGGGTTGTTCTAATCAGAATCGACAGCAGACCAACACCGACAACGATAGTTCAGGTATACATGCCGACGTCGCAAGTTGAAGATGAACAGATAGAGAAAGTGTATGAGGATGTTGAAAGGGTAACACAGTATGTAAAGGGGGACGAAAATATAATAGCCATGGGCGACTGGAATGCAGTTGTAGGGGAAGGAGTAGAAGAAAAGGTTACAGGAGAATATGGGCTTGGGACAAGGAATGAAAGAGGAGGAAGACTAATTGAGTTCTGTAACAAGTTTCAGCTAGTAATAGCGAATACCCTGTTCAAGAATCACAAGAGGAGGAGGTATACTTAGAAAAGGCCGGGAGTTACGGGAAGATTTCAATTAGATTACATCATGGTCAGACAGAGATTCCGAAATCAGATACTGGATTGCAAGGCGTACCCAGGAGCAGATATAGACTCAGATCACAATATGGTAGTGATGAAGAGTAGGCTGAAGTTCAAGACATTAGTCAGGAAGAATCAATACGCAAAGAAGTGGGATACGTAAGAACTAAGGAATGACGAGATGCGGTTGAAGTTCTCTAACGCTATAGATACAGCAATAAGGAATAGCGCAGTAGGCAGTACAGTTGAATAGGAATGGACATCTCTAAAAAGGGCCATCACAGAAGTTGGGAAGGAAAACATAGGTAAAAAGAAGGTAGCCATGGGTAACAGAAGAAATACTTCAGTTGATTGATGAAAGGAGGAAGTACAAACATGTTCCGGGAAAATCAGTTATACAGAAATACAAGTCGCTGAGGAATGAAATAAATAGGAAGTGCAGGGAAGCTAAGACGAAATGGCTGCAGGAGAAATGTGAAGACATCGAAAAAGATATGATTGTCGGAAGGACAGACTCAGCATACAGGAAAGTCAAAACAACCTTTGGTGACATTAAAAGCAACGGTGATAACATTAAGAATGCAACGGGAATTCCACTGTTAAATGCAGAGGAGAGAGCAGATAGGTGGAAAGAATACATTGAAAGCCTCTATGAGGGTGAAGATTTGTCTGATGTGGTATAAGAAGAAACAGGAGTCGATTTAGAAGAGATAGGGGATCCAGTATTAGAATCGGAATTTAAAAGAGCTTTGCAGGACTTACGGTCAAATAAGGCAGAAGGGATAGATAACATTCCATCAGAATTTCTAAAATCATTTGGGGAAGTGGCAACAAAACGACTATTCATGTTGGTGTGTAGAATATATGAGTCTGGCGACATATTACGAAGACGGCAAGAGCTGACAAGTGCGAGAATTATAGCACAATCAGCTTAACAGCTCATGCATCGAAGCTGCTTACAAGAATAATATACAGAAGAATGGAAAAGAAAATTGAGAATGCGCTAGGTGACGATCAGTTTGGCTTTAGGAAAAGTAAAGGGACGAGAGAGGCAATTCTGACGTTACGGCTAATAATGGAAGCAAGGCTATAGAAAAATCAAGACACTTTCATAGTATTTGTCGACCTGGAAAAAGCGTTCGACAATATAAAATTGTACAAGCTGTTCGAGATTCTGAAAAAAGTTGGGGTAAGCTATAGGGAGAGACGGGTCATATACAATATGTACGACAACCAAGAGGGAATAATAAGAGTGGACGATCAAGAACGAAGTGCTCGTATTAAGAAGGGTGTAAGACAAGGCTGTAGCCTTTCGCCCCTACTCTTCAATCTGTACATCGAGGAAGCAATGATGGAAATAAAAGAAAGGTTCAGAAGTGGAATAAAAATACAAGGTCAAAGGATATCAATGATACGATTCGCTGATGACATTGCTATCCTGAGTGAAAGTGAAGAAGAATTAAATGATCTGCTGAACGGAATGAACAGACTAATGAGTACACAGTATGGTTTGAGAGTAAATCGGAGAAAGACGAAGGTAATGAGAAGTAGTAGAAATGAGAACAGCGAGAAACTTAACATCAGGATTGATGGTCACGAAGTCAATGAAGTTAAGGAATTCTGCTACGTAGGCAGTAAAATAACCAATGACGGACGGAGCAAGGAGGACATCAAAAGCAGACTCGCTATGGCAAAAAGGGCATTTCTGGCCAAGAGAAGTCTACTAATATCAAATACCGGCCTTAATTTGAGGAAGATATTTCTGAGGATGTACGTCTGGAGTACAGCATTGTATGGTAGTGAAACATGGACTGTGGGAAAACCGGAACAGAAGAGAATCGAAGCATTTGAGATGTGGTGCTATAGACGAATGTTGAAAATTAGGTGGACTGATAAGGTAAGGAATGAGGAGGTACTACGCAGAATCGAAGAGGAAAGGAATATGTGGAAAACACTGATAAGGAGAAGGGACAGGATGATAGGACATCTGCTAATACATGAGGGAATGACTTCCATGGTACTAGAGGGAGCTGTAGAGGGCAAAAACTGTAGAGGAAGACAGAGATTGGAATACGTCAAGCAAATAATTGAGGACGTAGGTTGCAAGTGCTACTCTGATACGAAGAGGTTAGCACAGGAAAGGAATTTGTGGCGGGCCGCATCAAACTAGTCAGTAGACTGATGACAAAAAAAAAAAACCGACATATCGTCAACACAGAAAGAAACCTATTCAATTACCCTGGCACCCACCGAGGACACGAGCTTGAATATTACAGCATGAACCCGATCTCCAACCCAGCAATATATCACTGCCTATCATCTGGATGTAGTAAACATACAATCCGTATCCCGTGGTATACAGAATCAGCCCTTTTACATCATTTGTACATATACCGTGAAGACAGAAGCACACTATGTATACCCACACCAGTAGATATTTATCGCGCGGTCGGGTGGGACCAGAGTGGATTCAGTGGATCGAAGTCATACTCAGAACTTTTTTACAAATTCGGCCTTGTTTCCCCCCCTCTGCACAAACGCATTACTGTTTCTGGTCCTGACCTGCGTGCTTGCTTGCTCGCTTTTCTGCACCAATCTCCAGACTCTGGGATTACAAGAACATACCTAATTTCACACAGTTTGCTAGAATATCATACCATTTCCGGAGTATTCTCGATATCAAGCATATATCAAAATCGCTTGCATAGCAGTACCTCTCGCGCGATATAATTCCGATGATATAGCACTCCGTCGTCAGGCCACGAGTGGCCTACCGGGACCATCCGACCGCCGTGTCATCGTCATGGTGGATGCGGATAGGAGGGGCGAGGGGTCAGCACACCGCTCTCCTGGTCGTTATGATGGTGTTCTTGAACGAAGCCGCTACTATTCAGTCGAGTAGCTCCTCAATTGCCATCACGAGGCTGAGTGCATCCCGAAAAATGGCAACAGTGCACGGCGGCCTGGATGGTCACCCATCCAAGTGTCGACCATGCCCGACAGCGCTTAACGTCGGTGATCTCATGGGAACTGGTGTATCCACTGCGACAAGGCCACTGCCAGTTCCGAAGATATAGACTGGAAATTATTTTTCTAGAAACCCGAAACCTTAGCTAAGTGGGGCTTGCTGTAAACCACTAACTAGCTAGAAACCTGTCATGTCTGCGAAGATATTTACTCGGAAACTAGAAAAAAAATTGAGAAAACTGATATTTCCACTCATGAATACTGATGTCAGTGATGCAGCAGATTCCATATCATCCCTATAACTAAGGTGTTTAGCATGTCTAGAGAACTGACGAACGTGTCATCCACATTTCAGATGCACCCGCCACAATCGATCTTCTCTCAACTAAATAAAGTTGCGAAATATGCAGAAGCAGTCAACAGAACAATTTACGTGGGAAGGAATAACGGTCCAGTGCAAACGCAACTCCACGTTCCATCCCAAATTTCTCGTGCTCACGAAAGCTATCCAACACATACTAAGTATTAGTTCGCTATTCGGTAGTCTAGAGGACAACACGTTAATTCATGTACAATCCTATACTCCAACAGGCCTCTCCATTCTGACAGCTCCTACTGTTAAAGGGAAACGTGAATCACCTGCGCTGCAGGCTGAGCACACACAGCTAGAATCAATCATCCTAAGGAATCGCTAACATATATATTTTATCCCTATACTTACAGCTAAATGTTACGATCGCGGTCTCAGTTGAACAACATTCGACAATGAGCGAAGTTACAGAAATACACCCTGCTGACGGATATGGTTCTGGAAATAGGAATACCAGTACTAGACGTCAAATCCACAGCTTTCTTATGAATGGACACAGTCATTTCTCTTGCATGTGTCAGAACACAAACTCATACTTTATAAGCCTGATGCTCAAGGCAAATGTATCACATATCCCCTACTACTATGTGCAGGGTGTTTCAAAAATGACCGGTATATTTGAAACGGCAATAAAAACTAAACGAGCAGCGATAGAAATACACCGTTTGTTGCAATATGCTTTGGACAACAGTACATTTTCAGGCGGACAAACTTTCGAAATTATAGTAGTTACAATTTTCAACAACAGATGACGCTGCAAGTGATGTGAAAGATATAGAAGACAACGCAGTCTGTGGGTGCGCCATTCTGTACGTCGTCTTTCTGCTGTAAGCGTGTGCTGTTCACAACGTGCAAGTGTGCTGTAGACAGCATGGTTTATTCCTTAGAACAGAGGATTTTTCTGGTGTTGGAATTCCACCGCCTAGAACACAGTGTTGTTGCAACAAGACGAAGTTTTCAACGGAGGTTTAATGTAACCAAAGGACCGAAAAGCAATACAATAAAGGATCTGTTTGAAAAATTTCAACGGACTGGGAACGTGACGGATGAACGTGCTGGAAAGGTAGGGCGACCGCGTACGGCAACCACAGAGGGCAACGCGCAGCTAGTGCAGCAGGTGATCCAACAGCGGCCTCGGGTTTCCGTTCGCCGTGTTGCAGCTGCGGTCCAAATGACGCCAACGTCCACGTATCGTCTCATGCGCCAGAGTTTACACCTCTATCCATACAAAATTGAAACGCGGTAACCCATCAGCGCCGCTACCATTGCTGCACGAGAGACATGCGCTAACGATATAGTGCACAGGATTGATGACGGCGATATGCATGTGGGCAGCATTTGGTTTACTGACGAAGCTTATTTTTACCTGGACGGCTTCGTCAATAAACAGAACTGGCGCATATGGGGAACCGAAAAGCCCCATGTTGCAGTCCCATCGTCCCTGCATCCTCAAAAAGTACTGGTCTGGGCCGCCATTTCTTCCAAAGGAATCATTGGCCCATTTTTCAGATCCGAAACGATTACTGCATCACGCTATCTAGACATTCTTCGTGAATTTGTGGCGGTACAAACTGCCTTAGACGACACTGCGAACACCTCGTGGTTTATGCAACATGGTGCCCGGCCACATCGCACGGCCGACGTCTTTAATTTTCTGAATGAATATTTCGATGATCGTGTGATTGCTTTGGGCTATCCGAAACATACAGGAGGCGGCGTGGATTGGCCTCCCTATTCGCCAGACAAGAACCCCTGTGACTTCTTTCTGTGGGGACACTTGAAAGACCAGGTGTACCGCCAGAATCCAGAAACAATTGAACAGCTGAAGCAGTACATCTCATCTGCATGTGAAGCCATTCCGCCAGACACGTTGTCAAAGGTTTCGGGTAATTTCATTCAGAGACTACGCCATATTATTGCTACGCATGGTGGATGTGTGGAAAATATCGTACTATAGAGTTTCCCAGACCGCAGCGCCATCTGCTGTTGAAAATTGTAACTACTGTAATTTCGAAAGTTTGTCTGCGTGAAAATGTACTGTTGTCCCAAGCATATTGCAACAAACGGTGTATTTCTATCGCAGCTCGTTTAGTTTTTATTGCCGTTTCAAATATACCGGTCATGTTTGAAACACCCTGTATAATACTTCGTCAATAACTGATTACCTACGATACAAAATAGTAGTGAGAGAAAATCAGCGATGTGTGGACATGCCTCATAATTTTTTCCTGTGAGTGATAGTACTGTGTCTTCGAAAGAGAGCAATAACCGTCTCATATGTTAAAAAATTCGATCGCAACACCTACTGTATGTCACTGTCACAGGCGGCCTTGGTTCTACAGGTGCACACAAGAATCCATGTTAAAAACTATACTTGCTTTATAAATCCACGCATGGCGTTACCTAAGAATCACATAGGTTTTCCAAACAAATACCGAGATGATGATCATCTTACAAACTGCCAGAAATTAAAAAACACGATCCAATCAACTACTGTGTGTTACTGTCACAAGCAGTCTTGGTTCAACTAATGCACACAGGTATCCATGTCAAAGGCTATACCGGCTTTATAAATCGACCTATGGCATTAGCTACGAATGATGCGGTTTTTCCAGACAAATAACATGACACCGAATATAGACGGTGTTCGCCATAGTGTATATTATCACACCAGCAATGCGGTTACACTTCGCCGGCGTTGCACCCTCGTAATAAAATTACCAAATTTTGCAAGTGATTCGGCTGTGTGGTCTTCAGTCCAGAGACTGGTTTGATGCAGCTCTCCATGCTACTCTATCCTGTGCAAGCTTCCTCGTCTCCCAGTACCTACTGCAACCTACATCCTTCTGAATCTGTTTAGTATATTAATCTCTTGGTCTCCCTCTACGATTTTTACTCTCCACACTGCCCTCCAATTCTAAATTGGTGATCCCTTTATGCCTCAGAATATGCCCTACCAACCGACCCCTTCTTCTAGTCAGGTTGTGCCACAAATTTCTCTTTTCTCCCATTCTATTCAATACTTCATCATTAGTTATGTGATCTACCCATCTAACCTTCAGCATTCTTCTGTAGCACCACATTTCGTAAGCTTCTATTCTCTTCTTGTCTAAACTATTTATCGTCCACGTTTCACGTCCACACATGGCTACACTACATACAAATACTTTCAGAAACAGCTTCCTGTCACATAAATCTATACTCGATGTTAACAAATTTCTCTTCTTCAGAAACGCTTTCCTTGCCATTGCCAGTCTACATTTTATATCCTCTCTACTTCGAAAATCATCAGTTATTTTGCTTCCCAAATAGCAAAACTCATTTACTAATTTTGTTGTTGTTGTTGTGGTCTTCAGTCCTGAGACTGGTTTGATGAAGCTCTCCATGCTACTCTATCCTGTGCAAGCTTTTTCATCTCCCAGTACCTACTGCAACCTACATCCTTCTGAATCTGCTTAGTGTATTCATCTCTTGGTCTCCCCCTACGATTTTTACCCTCCACGCTGCCCTCCAATGCTAAATTTGTGATCACTTGATGCCTCAGGACATGTCCTACCAACCGATCCCTTCTTCTAGTCAAATTGTGCCACAAACTTCTCTTCTCCCCAATCCTATTCAGTACCTCCTCATTAGTTACGTGATCTACCCACCTTATCTTCAGCATTCTTCTGTAGCACCACATTTCGAAAGCTTCTATTCTCTTCTTGTCCAAACTATTTATCGTCCATGTTTCACTTCCATACATGGCAACACTCCATACAAATACTTTCAGAAATGACTTCCTGACACTTAAATCTATACTCGATGTTAACAAATTTCTCTTCTTCAGAAACGATTTCCTTGCCATTGCCAGCCTACATTTTATATCCTCTCTACTTCGACCATCATCAGTTATTTTGCTCCCCAAGTAGCAAAACTCCTTTACTACTTTAAGTGTCTCATTTCCTAATCTAATTCCCTCAGCATCACCCTACTTAATTAGACTACATTCCATTATCCTTGTTTTGCTTTTGTTGATGTTAATCTTATATCCTCCTTTCAAGACACTGTCCATTCCATTCAACTGCTCTTCCAAGTCCTTTGCTGTCTCTGACAGAATTACAATGTCATCGGCGAACCTCAAAGTTTTTATTTCTTCTCCATGAATTTTAATACCTACTCCGAATTTTTCTTTTGTTTCCTTTACTGCTTGCTCAATATACAGGTTGAACAACATCGGGGAGAGGCTACAACCCTGTCTTACTCCCTTCCCAACCAATGCTTCCCTTTCATCTCCCTCGACTCTTATAACTGCCATCTGGTTTCTGTACAAATTGTAAATAGCCTTTCGCTCCCTGTATTTTACCCCTGCCACCTTTAGAATTTGAAAGAGAGTATTCCAGTCAACATTGTCAAAATCTTTCTCTAAGTCTACAAATGCTAGAAACGTAGGTTTGCCTTTCCTTAATCTTTCTTCTAAGATAAGTCGTAAGGTCAGTATTGCCTCACGTGTTCCAGTGTTTCTACGGAATCCAAACTGATCTTCCCCGAGGTTGGCTTCTAGTAGTTTTTCCATTCGTCTGTAAAGAATTCGTGTTAGTATTTTGCAGCTGTGACTTATTAAACTGATAGTTCGGTAATGTTCACATCTGTCAACACCTGCTTTCTTTGGGATTGGAATTATTATATTCTTCTTGAAGTCTGAGGGTATTTCGCCTGTTTCATACATCTTGCTCACCAGATGGTAGAGTTTTGTCAGGACTGGCTCTCCCACTCACTCCAAATTTTTGGCAATACTCCCCTAAAACTTCTTATAAACACTACGGGATGAACGAAACTAACCTTTTGCCACTCACTCCAAATTTTTGGCAATACTCCCCTAAAACTTCTTATAAACACTACGGGATGAACATTTTTCTTGTCTGGGTACAAGGCATTATTTAAGCCTCTCATTTCCTAATCTAGTTCCCGCAGCACCACCTGCTTTGATTCGACTACATTTCATTATCCTCGTTTTGTTTTTGTAGATGTTCATCTTATATCCTCCTTTCAAGACACTGTCCATTCAATTCAGCTGCTCTTCCAAGTCCTTTGCTGTCTCTGACAGAATTACATTGTCATCGGCGAACTTCAAAGTTTTTATTTCTTCTCCATGGACTTTAATACCTACTAAGAATTTTTCTTTTGTTTCCTTTACTGCTTGCTCAATATACAGATTGAATAACATCGGGGGTAGGCTACAACCCTGTCTCACTCCCTTCCCGACCACTGCTTCCCTTTCATGAACCTCTACTCTTAAAACTGCCATCTGGTTTCTGTACAAATTGTAAATAGCCTTTCGTTCCCTGAATTTTACCCCTGCCACATTTAGAATTTGAAATAGAGTATTCCAGTCAACATTGTCAAACGCTTTTTCTGAGTCTACAAATGCTAGAAACGTAGGTTTGCCTTTCCTTAATCTATTTTCTAAGATACGTCGTAGGGCCAATATTGCCTCGCGTGTTCCAACATTTCTACGGAATCCAAACTGATCTTCCCCGAGGTCGGCTTCTACCAGTTGCTCCATTCGTCTGTAAAGAATTCATGTTAGTATTTTGCAGCCTTGGCTTATTAAACTGATAGTTCGGTAATTTTCACATCTGTCAACACCTTCTTTCTTTGGGATTGGAATTATTATATTCTTCTTGAAGTCTGAGGGTATTTCGCCTGTTCATACATCTTGCTCACTACATGGTAGAGTTTTGTTAGGCCTGGCTCTCCCAAGGCTGTCAGTAGTTCTAATGGAATGTTGTCTACTCCCCGGACATTGTTTCGACTTAGGTCTTTCAGTGCTCTGTCAAACTCTTCACGCAGTATCATATCTCCTATTTCATCTTCATCTACATTCTCTTCCATTTCTATAATATTGTCCTCAAATCATCGCCCTTGCATAGACTCTCTATATACTCCTTCCACCTCCCTGCTTTCCCGTCATTGCTTAGAATTGTGTTTCCATCTGAGCTTTTGATTTTCATGTAAGTGGTTCTCTTTTCTCCAAAGGTCTCTTCAGTTTTCCTGCAGGCAGTATCTATCTTACCCCCAGTGATATGCGCCTCTACATCCTTACATTTGTCCTCTAGCCATCCCTGCTTAGCCATTTTGCACTTCCTGTCGATCTCATTTTTGAGGCTTTTGTACTCCTTTTTGCCTCCTTCATTTACTGCATTTTTATATTTTCTCCTTTCATCAATTAAATTCAATATCTTTTCCGTTGCCCAAGGGTTTCTATTAGTCCTCGACTTTTTACCTACTTGATGCTGTGTTGCTTTCACTATTTCATCTCTCAAAGCTACCCATTCTTCTTCTACTGTATTTCTTTCCTCCATTCTTGCCAATCGTTCCCTAATCTCTGCCTGAAGCTATCTATAACCTCTGGTTCTTTCAGTTTATCCAGGTCCCATCTCATTAAATTCCCACCTTTTTGCAGTTTCTTCAGTTTTAATCTACAGTTCATAACCAATAGATTTGGTCAGAGTCCACATGTGCCCCTAGAAATGTCTTACAATTTAAAACCTGCTTCCTCAATCTCTGTCTTACCATTATATAATCTATCTGAGACCTTCCAGTATCTCCAGGGTTCTTCCATGTATACAACCTTCTTTTATAGTTCTTGAACCCAGTGTTAGCTGCGATTAAGTTATGCTCTGTGCAAAATTCTACCAGGTGGCTTCCTCTTTCCTTCCTTAATCCCATTCCATACTCACCTATTACGTTTCCTTATCATCCTTTTCCTACCTTCGAATTCCAGTCACCCATGACTATTAAATTTTCGTCTCCCTTCACTATCTGAATAATTTCTTTTATCCCATCACACATTTCATCAATCTCTTCGTCATCTGCGGAGCTAATTGGGATATAAACTTGTACTACTGTGGTATGCGTGGGCTTCGTATCTATCTTGGCCACAATAATGCGTTCACTTTGCTGTTTGTAGTAGTTTACCCGCATTCCTATTTTCCTATTCATTATTAAACCTACTCCTGCATTACCCCTATTTGATTTTTTTGTTTATAACCCGGTATTCACCTGATGAGAAATCTTGTTCCTCCTGCCACCGAACTTCACTAATTCCAACTATATCTTACTTTAACCTATCTATTTCCCTTTTTAAATTTTCTACCCTACCTGCCCGATTAAGGGATCTGACATTCCACGCTCCTATCTGTAGAATGCCAGTTTTCTTTCTCCTGATAACGACGTTCTCCTGAGTAGTCCCCGCCCAGAGATCCGAATGGGGAACTATTTTACCACCGGAATATTTTACCCACGAGGTCGCCATCATCATTTAACCATACAGTAAAGCTGCATGCCCTCGGGAAAAATTATGGCTGTAGTTTCGCCTTGCTTTCAACCGTTTGCAGTACCAGCACAGCAAGGCCGTTTGGGTTAGTGTTACAAGACCAGATGAGTCAATCATCCAGACTGTTGCCCCTGCAACTACTGACGAGACTGCTACCCCTCTTCAGGAGCCACACGTTTGTCTGGCCTCTCAACAGATACTCCTCCATTGTGGTTGCTCCCACGGTACGGTTATCTATTTGCAGCCCCCTCACACCACCTCCACTAGATATTTCTCCAGTAATTAAATGCATTCTGTCTCGATGCCATATCATACTTCTAGCACTCACATATCTCGCAAACGAGCCACCTTTCTCGAACCTATCCGCTACAGTAAAATTCCAACGTGGTTTTAGGTAGCCCCTATGTATCTTGCAATATCCTTTCAGAGTCTGCGCTACCACCCCTACCGCTTTGCGCATGTGATTGTTCCAATGTAATTCAGAACTGAGTAGAAGTCAGAGAAAGTTACATCTACCCCCGTCGGCAATCTGTGTGGAAACAGGCGAAGCTGAGTTACTGTGACAGAACTGTGTTGGGTCATTCAACGGAAACGAAGCCTGGTTCTGCAACACATGATAGTATAAAAGACAGTACGGGAGTATGGGGAAGGACGTGGATTCTGCTACTGCATTGCGATGCTTCTCCAAACTACAAGCAGGTACTACAGATCCACGTCCCTCAGGGTCCATTCAAGTCTCATCGCCCTTACATTCTGTCTTCCTTATTCTATTCCATTCGCCAGAGAAAAATTATGAACTATAAAAGCTCAACTAACTTCATCCGATAGAGAACAAGATAAGATTTTTAACGCGTCTCTCACCTCACATATATCGAAACCAAATACGTCATGAATGCAGGCATCGTGCACATGCGACGATCCTATTATATATACTGGTATTGATCAACTGCACAGACCAGTTTAAGGTTTCATCACCCATTCTGTAGGATGATGACCGTATCCCACAAACTATACTGTAAGTCGCAAGAGACGCTTCCTGTGACCCTGTATCGTTGTCTGAAACATTGTTTTCTAACACGCTGTAATGTTGCATTAATTTGTTCCGAAAGCGGTGCTGATATTCAAGACCATAAAAGTGGGTTAAAAGCTGTGAGCTATCTGAGGAAGTTAACCTTGCATTACTGCGCAACTGTTTCACCAGGTATCCAGTCTAGCTTACCAAATTACCAACCAGACTAACATTAATTATAATCTTTTAGTACTCATCTTGCGATAACCAGTGATATATATATATATATATATATATATATATAAAGACAATTTAAATAAAAAAAAATAAATCAATTTATATTTGGATATTTATTTTAGCATTGATCATTGTTCCGTTAAAATTTCAGCATATCAAACTTGATTCATAACTAAACTGGTGCCTTATTTAGGATTGTGAAAATGTGAGTTTGTAATCTTACGGAACACATCAAATAGGGAGCCAAGATTGGGAGACTACATACAACACTGCATTCATAAAATAACACACGAAGAACGTTGAAACATATAAAAGAGGAAATTAACCACAACCAACCTATTCAATTTTCACCCAAAGAAGTTACGTTTGTAGCGCAATCCTGTCCGTCACGAAATTACCACACACTGGTATACTAAATTCATACTAACTCTCTGTGAAATCTTCCCGAAAAGAATAGGTGAGGGCTACTTTGATGCCTACACCACAAGCTTCACGTGGTCAACTTGGTTTACACAAAGAGTGCAACTCCACAATAATTTTGATAGTTAAAATAAGTTACATCGAAACGCAATTTACAAAAGAAAAACCACGAACTGGTTACTATCGTCTTACTATTAACCTGATGCGTCAAACAATTGTATAAGCATGTGGCACTGGTCTCACAAAGTACACCGCACGTGGGTTGAACATAAAGAAAAGTTGCTATATTAAAAAATATTGTCAAGGCGAGACGTTATAATCTCACGCACATTCGCATTTAAGATTGATGATCTTAGTTAGAGTTACTGATCAACACGTGGTTCCACTTTACTCACAAAGGAGTGACAAAGCAACTACCGGAAGATATTCTGAACTTCACACTCGAATTTCACTGCATTGCAATTTATCCTACGGACTTTGCAGAGACGCGCGTAGCCGGAGATCTTACCACTTCAGACGCTCGCCGCGGACTGACTGACCTGGGCGTCTACCGAGAGTGCTTAACAGATACAAACGGAAGTGACCAGAGAGGCAGCTTCCTATACCAACATGACAAGGGAGGGACAGGACCATACTAGGAATAGAAACCTCTCTGCTTTTAGAAAGCGTAGCTACCTGTTCCGACGTTGGTCCTACTGTTCTCTAGCAGACAGGCTTGTCTCCTACCATCAAGCATGCAACTAGAAATACATTTGCTCATTCATCCTCTCACACAGAAGGGATTGAGGATGACAGTATCTTATCATATACAGTATATAAAAGAAAGCGGATGTAGGTTCCGTATGAGACTGTGTGACATGAATTACATATAAACTATGTTTTAAATTGTAGTAGTGTGACAGATCGTTCTTGTTTGTGTGTAAAAGTAACACGTTCCACTGCTCAGTCTCCTTCCAGATAGTCGGAAACACCACAGTAAATTTAGAAGAGGAATTTATGCCGTAAATAACAACATATTTAAGAAATTAACATGAAAGGAATCCAACAGAGACCTTTCAACGCTTTGTACACTGCCATACATTTTCTTTTTCTGCCACGACTTCGAGGTTTGTGACAGGTCCTAAACTGACATTAAGACGCTCTCATCCACAGCCTCTCGCAGAAAAATAGACATTGCATGGTGTAAATCATATTGTTACTGCGGCTAGCATAACACGCGACACACGGTGGATGGTTTTAAATAAAAGACAGTTACAACATAAGCAAACAAGAAGAGTTTGGCTGCGTTGTGGAGAGTTTCCAAACTGATGTCCGAAACTGATTCACGACCTCTACATTTAAACTAATCTGTCACAGTGACGGAATAGATGATGGCTCTGCGTTCCCTTTCGACAGATTCCTCATATTGCACTCATGTACGCGATCACTATTTCGGTGCTAACAACCGCCAGAAGGTGTCACCCTTCCACAAAACTCATTCCCCAGCTCAAA
Organism: Schistocerca serialis cubense; assembly: GCF_023864345.2. Classification (NCBI taxonomy): domain Eukaryota; kingdom Metazoa; phylum Arthropoda; class Insecta; order Orthoptera; family Acrididae; genus Schistocerca; species Schistocerca serialis. The sequence goes on along the minus strand of NC_064639.1, from coordinate 542,212,970 downwards.
CAAGCGCTGTCAGTCAATCATTACGTGGTAACTAACAGCGCACCAACGCACGGGTGGAATGGAAAGACCCCGCCGATGTACTGTAATAATAAGCATCACAGTTGATAGTGCTAAACAATTTTAGCAGTTTCACAGTAATTTCTACACTGGCCAATTATGTGAGAGCATGTTACCCCAATTTAAGCATTATAGCTTAACAGTCACATCTATGCTTTGCAAGTATCATTGCGAATGTAGATAGATGACTGCGCAGTACGTCCATTCAGTGTTAATTCTCGAACACATAAATCATCAAAGTATACCAGACAGATCTCTACCTATTTCTAACACTCGAGCACAGTGCATAATTTACGATCTATCTCTCTGCAGATGAGAGTCACAGAGCATACTCTAAAGTATTGTTGTAGAGTCTAGGACCGGTACCTAGAAGGTATTGCTAAGAGAGAACATAAACACGCATTCCTAGGGCTACTACGTTCTGCACTTACAACGGGCTGCACTACTGGCCATTAAAATTGCTACACCAAGAAGAAATGCAGATGATAAACGAGTATTCATGGGAGAAATATATTGTACTAGAACTGACATGTTATTACATTTTCACGCAATTTGGGTGCATAGATCCTGAGAAATCAGTACCCAGAACAACCACCTCTGGCCGAAATAACGGCCTTGATTCGCCTGGACATTGAGTTAAACAGAGCTCGGATGGCGTGTACAGGCACAGCTTCAACACGATACCACAGTTCATCAAGAGTAGTGACTGGCGTATTGTGACGAGGCAGTTGCTCCGACACCATTGACCAGACGTTTTCAATTGGTGAGAGATCTAGGGAATGTGCTGGCCAGGGCAGCATTCGAACATTTTCTGTTCCCAGAAAGGCCCGTACAGGACCTACAACATGCGGTCGTGCATTATCCTGCTGAAATGGAGGGTTTCGCAGGAATCGAATGAAGGGTAGAGCCACGGGTCGTGACACATCTGAATTGTAACGTCCACTGTTCAAAGTGACTCAGACGTGTAACCAATGGCACACCATACCATCACGCCGGGTGATACGCCAGTATGGCAATGACGAATACACGCTTCCAATGTCGCCAAACATGGTTGCGACCATCATGATGCTGTAAACAGAACCTGGATTCATCCGAAAAAATGACGTTTTGCCATTCGTGCACCCAGGTTCGTCGTTGAGTACACCATCGCAGGTGCTCCTATCTGTGATGCAGCGTCAAGGCTAACCGCAGCCACGGTCTCCTAGCTGATAGTCCATGCTGCTGCAAACGTCGTCGAACTGTTCGTGCAGATAGTTGTTGTCTTGCAAACGTCAGCACGTTGTAGGTGTCGCCACCGGCGCCAACCTTGTGTGAGTGTTCTGAAAAGCCAATTTCCTGTGGGTTAAATTTCACGTCTGTAGCACGTCATCTTCGTGGCGTAGCAATTTTAATGGCCAGTAGTGTATAATGTTAGATTGCCTGTGTTTCTAACCTATCAGTCGTATGGCATGTAGCGCTGTTAATATTCCAATGTAAGAAATAAATTCAAGTGCAGGACATACATCCTTCCTCCCGGTTTCTCTACGATAAACCATGTTATCGAACAATAAAACGAAAAAACTATTTTCTTAAAGCATAGGCTCTGTGTGATAAGAGTACAATATAACTTACCGGAGATGTATAGCGCCCACTGTTGACATCCGATCACGGTTCGGAAAGTATACTATGCCTGCATCAGCCTTATATAAAGTAATCGTTAGTAACGGCGAATACCTGTTACAAGGAAACAGATAAACGCATAGCAGCAGCGTCCGACATGTGAAAATTACAAGACATTCCATTGCCGCCCGTAGTGGCCGTGCGGTTCTAGGCGCTGCAGTCTGGAACCGAGTGATCGCTACGGTCGCAGGATCGAATCCTGCATCGGGCATGGATGTGTGTAATGTCTTTAGGTTAGTTGGGTTTAGGTAGTTCTAAGTTCTAGGCGACTGATGACCTCAGAAGTTAAGTCGCATAGCGCTCAGAGCCATTACAAGACATTCCGTCAGTAACTCTGTAAACAGCAAACCTGTCAGGCAAATGTGTACAAGGGAAATGCAATGACTCACAACCACCTATCGCTAACTTAGTTATGTCGCTGCAGTCTAAAAAAAAATTATCTTTGTAAGTTATGTCGCTGCAGTCTAAAAAAAATTATCTTTGTAAGATAACATTCAACCGTATGGACAAGTGGTTTTTGTGAATCTCTGACTGCTCTTCCGCCCTCTTTGACAAGGCGTTAGCAGGTCGAGGATGTTTTTGTATAACACAGATCTTTGGCCGTCATTGCATGTGATTTTTATTCCGAATTAAAGTACTGTCTGGGATGGATCCGGAGACACATGACTTTTTGATTACAAGTCAAAGACGCCACCCCATGCGGCTGGCCGACTGGTGTGAATACTTATCTGCTTTCTCTTCCTGTAATTTCCTTTACCAAACTGAAGGGAGATTTGCTGCGTAACCAGGCACTGTTTCACGGATGATGTCGCGATCGGAGAGTGACTCTCTGGGAGGCCGCGATGTGCGCAGATAGCGGTGGCGTCTTTGTGGCGCGCCAGCATGACGGCTAGTTACGGCCATTGTGGCGTCGCATTCCGATCGCCGGCCGCCTCCAGCCGCCACCCAAGTGTCGCTGGCTCCCACCCGTGAACCCGTGACTCACACCGCGTCGCGTGGCCCCTGAGAGCCCCGACTGCATCTCATCCGACGCATGTTCCGAGCCCACTCTCTGTTTGCTCCTAAAGCCGAGCGGGCGCAGAAACTTTAAGTATCGTGCTGTTTGCGCCAACCGGCAGAAAAAAAGGCAGCAGCAAGAAGAATTACGCACCTAACGGGAAAATATGTCTGCCTGATACAGAGATAGAGCTGAAATCACTTAGGTTTATTTATTGCTAATGTGGTGCGTGCTGTACAAACATGTAAATTTGCTTATACGGTTATTAAAAGATGATGGGTTGAATTCATTTCGTTCATCCACAAAAATTAATACACTACTGGCCATTAAAATTGTTACACCAAGAAGAAATGAAGATGATAAACGGGTATTCATTGGGAAAATATATTATACTAGAACTGACATATAATTACATCTTCACCCAATTTGGGTGCATAGATCCTGAGAAATCAGTACCCAGAACAACCACCTCTGGCCGTAATAACTACCTTGATACGCCTGGGCATTGAGTGAAACAGAGCGTGGATGGCGTCTACAGGTACTGCTGCCCTTGCAGTTTCAACACGATACCACAGTTCATCAAGAGTAGTGACTGGCGTATTGTGACGAGCTAGTTGCTCGCCCACCATTGACCAGACGTTTTGAATTGGTGAGAGATCTGGAGAATACGCTGGCCAGGGCACCAGTCGAACATTTTCTGTATCCAGAAAGGCCCGTACAGGACCTACAACATGTCGTCGTGCATTATCCTGCCGAATTGTAGGGTTTCGTAGGGATCGAATGAAGGGTAGAGCAACGGGTCGTAACACATTTGAAATGTAACGTCCACTGTTCAAAGTGCCGTCAATCCGAACAACAGGTGACCGAGACGTGTAACCAATGGCAACCTATACCATCACGCCGGGTGATACGCCAGTATGGCGATGACGAATACACGCTTCCAATGTGCGTTCACCGCGATGTCGCCAAACATAGATGCGACCACCATGATGCTGTAAACAGAACTTGGATTCATCCGAAAAAATGACGTTTTGCCATTCGTGCACCCAGGTTCGTCGTTCAGTACACCATCGCAGGCGTTCCTGTCTGTGATGCAGAGTTAAGGGTAACCGCAGCCATGGTCTCCGAGGTGATAGTCCATGCTGCTGCAAACGTCGTCGAACTGTTGGTGCAGAAGATTGTTGTCTTCCAAACGTCCCCATCTGTTGACTCAGGGATCGAGACGTGGCTGCATGATCCGTTCAGCCATGCGGATAAGATGCCTGTCATCTCGACTGCTAGTGATACGAGGCCGTTATGATCCAGCACGGCGTTCCGAATTACCCTCCTGAACCCACCGACCCCATATTCTGCTAACAGTCATTGGATCTCGATCAACGCGTGCAGCAATGTCGCGATACGATAAACCGCAATCGCGATAGGCTACAATCCCACCTTTAACAATGTAGGAAACGTGATGGTCGCCTTTCTCCTCCTTACACGAGGCATCACAACAACGTTTCACCACGCAACACCGGTCAACTGCCGTTTGTGTATTAGAAATCCGTTGGAAACTTTCCTCGTGTCAGCACGTTATAGGTGTCACAGCCGGCGCCAACCTTGTGTGAATCCTCTGAAAAACTAATCATTTGCATATCACAGCGTCTTCTTCATATCGGTTAAATTTCGCGTCTGTAGCACTTCATCTTCGTGGTGTAGCAATTTTAATGGCCAGTAGTGTATTTTGAACGGTTTTATCACCAATGCAAATGTATGAAGGTTTGTAATGAGTCTGGCTTTCCTTTTCTAATAGGCGTATACACTCTAACCCCCACCCCAATAAAAAGGAGACCGCACAACGAAGGAGTTACGAAACTTGGTCGCAAATTGATAGTCACATTGGTATCTTCGGAAAATGCAAAATTGTAAGCTTCGGCGGCCGGTAGATGAATGTGACGCTGCAGCGCTATTTCACCGCACTGCTGGCCATGATAGTAAACTGGGCACACGTCGATACCAGCGCGTAGTGATGTTTCATTCCGTATACTGAGTTAGACCGTAACTAAGCCCCACGGTGAGGCGCGTGGACCTTATACGCAGATGTCAGCATTTGAGAGAGGACGTATAGTGTGACGCAAAGAAAGCCCGTTGGAGTAATCGCTGAATTTCTCGACATCTGAACAATATCTCTCAATTGCTGTCGATACTATCTCTTTGAAATCATTCCACAGCTATTCTACGCTTACATGATCCGGCTGTTTCTTTAGTGTTTAGTATCAATATTTTCTGGTATGTTCCTTTTATAGCTATGTACCGTTTAACTTACAGGGTGTTTCAAAAATGACCGGTATATTTGAAACGGCAATGAAAACTAAACGAGCAGCGATAGAAATACACCGTTTGTTGCAATATACTTGGGACAACAGTACATTTTCCGGCGGACAAACTTTCGAAATTACAGTAGTTACAATTTTCAACAACAGATGGCGCTGCAAGTGATGTGAAAGATATAGAAGACAACGCAGTCTGTGGGTGCGCCATTCTGTACGTCGTCTTTCTGCTGTAAGCGTGTGCTGTTCACAACGTGCAAGTGTGCTGTAGACAACATGGTTTATTCCTTAGAACAGAGAATTTTTCTGGTGTTGGAATTCCACCGCCTAGAACACAGTGTTGTTGCAACAAGACGAAGTTTTCAACGGAGGTTTAATGTAACCAAAGGACCGAAAAGCGATACAATAAAGGATCTGTTTGAAAAATTTCAACGGACTGGGAACGTGACGGATGAACGTGCTGGAAAGGTAGGGCGACCGCGTACAGCAACCACAGAGGGCAACGCGCAGCTAGTGCAGCAGGTGATCCAACAGCGGCCTCGGGTTTCCGTTCGCCGTGTTGCAACTGCGGTCCAAATGACGCCAACGTCCACGTATCGTCTCATGCGCCAGAGTTTACACCTCTACCCATACAAAATTCAAACGCGGCAACCCCTCAGCGCCGCTACCATTGCTGCACGAGAGACATTCGCTAACGATATAGTGCACAGGATTGATGACGGCGATATGCATGTGGGCAGCATTTGGTTTACTGACGAAGCTTATTTTTACCTGGACGGCTTCGTCAATAAACAGAACTGGCGCATATGGGGAACCGAAAAGCCCCATGTTGCAGTCCCATCGTCCCTGCATCCTCAAAAAGTACTGGTCTGGGCCGCCATTTCTTCCAAAGGAATCATTGGCCCATTTTTCAGATCCGAAACGATTACTGCATCACGCTATCTGGACATTCTTCGTGAATTTGTGGCGGTACAAACTGCCTAAGACGACACTGCGAACACCTCGTGGTTTATGCAAGATGGTGCCCGGCCACATCGCAAGGCCGACGTCTTTAATTTCCAGAATGAATATTTCGATGATCGTGTGATTGCTTTGGGCTATCCGAAACATACAGGAGGCGGCGTGGATTGGCCTCCCTATTCGCCAGACAAGAACCCCTGTGACTTCTTTCTGTGGGGACACTTGAAAGACCAGGTGTACCGCCAGAATCCAGAGACAATTGAACAGCATGTGAAGCCATTCCGCCAGACACGTTGTCAAAGGTTTCGGGTAATTTCATTCAGAGACTACGCCATATTATTGCTACGCATGGTGGATATGTGGAAAATATCGTACTATAGAGTTTCCCAGACCGCAGCGCCATCTGTTGTTGAAAATTGTAACTACTGTAATTTCGAAAGTTTGTCTGCGTGAAAATGTACTGTTGTCCCAAGCATATTGCAACAAACGGTGTATTTCTATCGCTGCTCGTTTAGTTTTTATTGCCGTTTCAAATATACCAGTCATTTTTGAAACACCCTGTAAATATTTCCAGTTGTGCTACAACTGCACAGTCAAAGGTTTCATTTGCTCTAGTTTTGCATTCACCTGTACTGCATCCTTTTTGACAACGTAAGTCAGTTATAGTCTGATGCTGACGTCGTACGCCAAAAACTAGTTATCTACGTAAATTAGTACTCTATAATATCGATATTCACCAGTACTGTATCGTTTTTGACGACGTTAGTCACTTATAGTCTGCTGATGACCTCGTATACAGAAAATCGGTTATCTATGTAACACCCCACCTGTTGCTTGTCTGGATTTTGCGTGTGCTCGCCCTCGCCAAACAACTTACAGAGAAATCAGAAATGGAAATGTACGCAAGAATGGATAACGCTAGATTTAAATGTCGCCCTGTCACCCCTAATTAATCTGCGGTGGTAGTGTTGACGATAAATCACACCTATTTTTAATTCCAGACATGAACCATGATGACCAATTAGGGGGTTCAATGATATCAGACAATAAAATCAGACAATAAAATAAAGCAAAGTGTGAATTCAGAGTCATATTACTGAAAGTAAAAGCTCTACTGAATTAATATCACCTTCAGACCAACGCTGAATAAAAACACAAATGAACCACTTACAATTTACCCTCCTAGCTGGGATTGGCAGTGAACTGTGTCAAAATCGGTACAAATCTCTTATAAATTGGCTGACCCACTGACATCGACACAAAACGGAAAATAAGAAAACGCACTACACCCCAAAGTATCGTGAAACCTCAGTGGAAACAACAATTGCACGTAATCCAGGTGTTTAACGCTACTCTTAACGCTGGCCGAAGCGGGAGCGATCTCACCGTACTACTGCTGCGGTGGCTGCGATCACCGGTGGGCGGCGGCACGGCCGCGGAATCCGGGTGCGACGCCTCGGAAATTACACTCCTCGGACAACAGACTGCTGTCCGTAAACTTCCCAAATTGCGACAATCTTCCTATCAGCAAAGAGTTGACACGGCTCACGTCCTCTCAGAATAAAAGCCCAAGACAGAAGACCTTGACAGAGAGTCGAGCGAGATCGCTCTTCACCTCTGTTTTCCCCATCAAAACTTTACCGAGCGAATCGCATCCCTAGAAACGCTCAATACCCAGTTTCCCAGTGCCGACCAATGTACGACCTGGGGATCGAACTATTTTCCACAATTCTTCCCTTTCTACCAAATTTCACGAGTACACTCCGCCCAAGCCACCTGGGAAGATCCACAGCTGCGTGCAACGACACTTTTCACGGAATTTTTAATTCCTAAGGGACTCCTGGCCTACTCCACTTCAATTACTCGAAGGCGTAAAATTAGTGGAACGTAGGCCAGAGCACGCCCAGCAAGCCACTGCTCTGTTTTGTAAACACTTGAAGTTACACACCTGGAAACATGCTGTCAGGCTGCTGGCCGAGCGCTGTCGCCGGTGCCTCTCATATAATGCATTGAGGCAAAATCTGATAATCACAAAATCACGTAGTTCTCCCTGTATTACATAGCCAGCATGCCGATGCGTTTCCACAGGCGTTTCATACACCGTAATCGAGAGTATTACTCCAAGAAACAACAACTAATTATCTACAAAGCGACTGCGCCGCTGACAGCCGTTTTTATTGACCTGAAGAGCTCGCAAAGTGATTATAGTTACGTTAAATGGACTCATGTAAGGGGTAAGACCGTTGCCGCCTTACAGTACATAAATTAATACTGTAAAATGTCAACATTTTTGTACAACTCACTTATAAACACAAAACAGACTCAAATTTACAAAGAACTTGGCAGTATGGTCTCACTGCACCCCCTCTGGTTTGGGTGCATGCACTGCTTCTGTTGTGAGTGGTATCACAAGGTCGTTATCCACTTTGGAGTCGAGCTGTCCACAACCGTAGTAACTTATACTTGATATCTTGTATACTGGCACTGGGACGCAGTTGATGCCTGAACTGGTCCCACATACGTCTATCGACTACAGATATGAGGATCTTGATGGCCACGGGAGTACCTCAATATAACGCACGCAATTCAAGCAGACATGTGCCATAAGTGGATGAACATTGTCCTGTTGAAAATGGCACCATGAATCCCCACATATGTCTTATCGACTACAGATCTGAGGATCTTGATGGCCACGGCAGTACCTCAATATAATGCACGCAATTCATAGAAACACGTACCATAACTGGATGAGCATTGTCCTGTTGAAAATGGCACCACGAATCTGTCGCGCAAGTGGAAGAGCATGAGGATCTCCGTAAAGTTACGCTGTGCCATTTGAGTTCCCACAATCACTAGCACCTGCGACCCAGTTCAATCTGTCACTAGCACCTGTGTCTAGTTCCCTCAGTCACTATCACTCCTGACCTGAAGTAATACCGAATGAATCACCACACCATGACACCAAGACATGTGCCTCTCCACGACATTGTAAGACTCTAGGTCGTCGCCATATTTGCCGACGTTGGTCATCTGAGGTTGTACAGAACCATGATTCATCGCTGAATCGCCCGCCTAAGTGGCCGAGCCGTTCTAGGCGCTACAGTCTGGAACCGCGCGACTGCTACGGTCGCAGGTTCGAATCCTGCCTCAGACATGGATGTGTGTGATGTCCTTAGTTAGGTTTAAGTTCTAGAGGACTGATGACCTTAGAAGTTAAGTCCCATAGTGCTCAGAGCCATTGGAACCATTTTGAACCATCGCCGAATCCAGTGCCGCACCCTGATCAGCACTTTATGCTTTTCGATAGCGGCATGACTCCAAACGCTACCCTTTGTGTTGTGGTGTTAACGGCAGCTTAGATATGGGACAGTATTGCCCTGTAGAGCTGCTGGAGCATGGTGATAGAGAATTGTGTAGGAAGTCCACTTGTCACTTGAGATCAGGTGTAGATGGGAAGTACGGCGTTCTCCCCTGCCTTCATCATATGTGGTCGACCAAAATATTGACAAGAGTATGCCTCTCCTCGCATTCATCAGGCCACTGTCATATTCGAATGCCCTACAAACCTGGATATTGCACGACTTCACCAAGCGGGCAAATGGAGGTGCTTATGACGTTATGTCACATGGGTATGAGGAATCTCTTCTCAGTAAGCAATCTGACCCTACTCACGTTCCTTACATACCATACTAGCTCTGCCAATAGTAAATGGACTCTGGTAATCCGTCCACCTGCGGTGGATTGCTAAGTAAAGGGGCCTCGATTCGTTTTCCGACCGGAACGGAGATTTCCTCACTCCGGGAGTGGGTATTGTGTTGTCCTTACCATAATTGACATGGCTGTTGAGATGGCTGAATGGGTACGGCCTGAAAGTCAATGAAACAAAACAAAAACTTCGGTCCACCAGTTACACAGAATTTCAACTCCGATTATTGACTTACCCACTGAAGGTTGCATGTATTCGAAGTTACGTTGACATCTGACCGTGTCTTCCGGATGTTTCAATTTTTTTGTCAGACGCTGTAGACGGGAAGCATACCGGTAAGGAAGTTAAACGAGGATGTGCATCTGATGAAGATCATATACGAGCAAACTGTTTCCCATACTGACAAAATTATGTTTAGAATAGTATCCCTCGGTTGTCCTGCCCCTGAATTTTAAGTTACAGAAGCCGTTGTGATAACGCTAACAACGGAACAAAACGTAACATTAATCTCCGGGTCGAGAAGTTCGACTGCCCCGAATTGATGGATATCGTGTCCGACCACATTACTAGCAGCGAGAGGAATAGGAACTGGGACCTGGCACGTGAATGGCATTTTTGTTTCGTTGCCGGTGTTACGCGTCCCGCGTCAGAGCCTGAAAGGAGAGCCGCTGCGACGCGTTCTAAGTGAGTGGAGCGACATAAAAGCTCCGGCCGGGAGTTATCCACTTTCCGGCAGGTAGGCAGGCGTCCACGTCGTGACTGATTAATCCGTCCGCCCGCGGCCCAGTTCGGTGCCGCGTCATGACACTTAACAAATTGTTTCTCCGGCAGTGTGCACCACACCTCCCTGCAGCGGTGGGAGACCCAGCCCCACACCCGACACCAGAGCCAGCCCCTGCTAATGGAACACACGCTCCGGCCGCGCCGGCTGACGGTGATCGAGTAGCCGCGCCGCCACTGGCTGGCCATTTCTGCCGCGTGCGCAAACGCATCTTTCCTGGCCCCAGCACACTTGCTGGCTGACCACTTCGTACTGCCAACGTCCACATTACTTTCTACCCAGGCAAATAGCTCCACCAGCAATAAACATCTGGGGTCTGGATCGCAGCAGTAAGATGTAAAATTATGCGAATTCAGGTCCGCCTATTATGAAAACAGCTGTTCTACATCTACATCTACATAAATGCTCCGCAAGCCACCCGACGGTGTGTGGCGGAGGGCACCTTGAGTACCTCTACCGGTTTTCCCTTCTATTCCAGTCTCGTATTGTTCGTGGAAAGAAAGATTGTCGGTATGCCTCTGTGTGGACTCTAATCTCTCTGATTTTATCCTCATGGTCTCTTCGCGAGATATACGTAGGAGGGAGCAATATACTGCTTGACTCCTCGGTGAAAGTATGTTCTCGAAACTTCAACAAAAGCCCGTACCGACCTACTGGGCGTCTCTCTTGCAGAGTCTCCCACTGAAGTTTATCTACCATCTCCGTAACGCTTTCGCAATTACTAAATGATCCTGTAACGAAGGGCGCTGCTCTCCGTTGGATCTTCTCTATCTCTTCTATCAACCCCATCTGGTACGGATCCCACACCGGTGAGCACTATTCAAGCACTGGGTGGACAAGTGTACTGTAACCTACTTCTTTTGCTTTCGAACTGTGTTTCCTTGGGATTCTTCCAATGAGTCTCTGTCTGACATCTGCTTTACCGACGATTAATTTTATATGGCCATTCCATTTTAAATCACTCCTAATGCGTACTCCCAGATAGTTTATGGAATTAACTGCTTCCAGTTGGTGACCTGCTATATTGTAGCTAAATGATAAAGGATCTTTCTTTCTATGTGTCCGCAGCACATTACACTTGTCTACATTGAGATTCAATTGACATTCCCTGCGACATGCGTCAATTCGTTGCAGATCCTCCTGCATTTCAGTACAGTTTTCCATTGTTACAACCTCACGATATATTACAGCATCATCCACAAAAAACCTCAGTGAACTTCCGATGTTATCCACAAGGTCATTTATATATATTGTGAATAGCAAAGGTCCTACGACATTCCCCTGCGGCACACCTGAAATCACTCTTACTTCGGAAGACTTCTCTCCATTGAGAATGACATTCTGCATTCTGTTATCTAGGAACTCTTCAATCCAATCACACAGTTGGTCTGATAGTCCACATGCTCTTATTTTATTCATTAAACGACTGTGGGAAACTGTATCGAACGCCTTGCGGAAGTCAAGAAACACGGCATCTACCTGGGAACCCGTGTCTATGGCCCTGTGAGTCTCGTGGACGAATAGCGCAAGCTGGGTTTCACACGATCGTCTTTTTCGAAACCCATGCTGATTCCTACAGAGTAGATTTCTAGTCTCCAGAAAAGACATTATACTCGAACATAATACGTGTTCCAAAATTCTACAACTCCTAGACGTTAGAGATATGGGTCTATAGTTTTGCACATCTGTTCGACGTCCCTTCTTGAAAACGGGGATGACCTGTGCCATTTTCCAATCCTTTGGAACGCTACGCTCTTCTAGAGACCTACGGTACACCGCTGCAAGAAGGGGGGCAAGTTCCTTCGCGTACTCTGTGTAAAATCGAACTGGTATCCCATCAGGTCTAGCGGCCTTTCCTCTTTTGAGCAATTTTAATTATTTTCCTATCCCTCTGTCATCTATTTCGATATCTACCATTTTTTCATCTGTGCGACAGTCTAGAGAAGGAACTAAAGTGCAGTCTTCCTCTGTGAAACAGCTTTGGAAAAAGACATTTAGTATTTCGGCCTTTAGTCTGTCATCCTCTGTTTCAGTATCATTTTGGTCACAGAGTGTCTGGACATTTTGTTTTGATCCCCCTACTGCTTTAACATAAGACCAAAATTTCTTAGGATTTTCTGCCAAGTCAGTACATAGAACTTCGAATTCATTGAACGCCTCTCGCATAGCCCTCCTCACACTACATTTCGCTTCGTGTAATTTTTGTTCGTCTGCAAGGCTTTGGCTGTTCTTTTAATACTTCTAATTTTGATAACACGACAAAACACACAAACTTAATGGCTGTTGATTCAACTACGAGGGCTGTTCAAAAAGTAATGCAACACATATTTTCTGAAAGCAGGTTGGTTTCATTCAGGATTCCAGTACACCATATTATTTCCCACTACTTTGGCTACAAAAATCTATTTTTCAACATAATCTTCATTCAATGCGACCGCCTTACGCCACCTTACTGGGAGGGCCTGTATGTCTACATGCTACCATTCTACTGGTAGACGTCGGAGCCAATGTCTTGCTGCATGAATAACCTCCACATCATCCACGTACTGCTTCCCGCGGAATGCATCCTTCATTGAGCCAAGCACATTGCTCTTTATGGTCTTCTGTTAGGCACCGAAGACCCCAGCGCTCATACGCCTCTGAGTATCCCAACCGGCTGAAGAGTGTGTCAACACTACCAACAGATAGGTCCACGTGTACATGTACAGCGTGGTGTTTCATTGTGATCTGTCGATCGACTCGAATGGGAGTGTACTCACGTTCCAACATTGCTGGAGTCACAGCGGTTCGGCCGGCCGGTACGAGGGAGATCGGACAAGTTTGCGCGGCCTTGTTGGGATGATAACAGTCGCTTGGCCAGTGCTGTGGTTCACTGCCAGGTCTCCACAGATATTCTTCAAATGCCTATGGAGATCTGCAATACCTTGGTTTTTCGCCGAAAAAGACCCAACGACAGCTCTCTGATTGGAACACACCTCCGTCACAGACGCAAGTTTGAAAACTACATATAGCGCCGCCACCCATCCCAATTTCATGAAACTGTAGGGGTTGAAGCGAGAATATTCCATAACGTCCCACTACAAATTGCTCGTTTTTTCGATTGAAATTGGCCGAGAAAGAAATGTGTCACATTGTTTTCTGAACGCCTCTCGTAAACACCTGGGGTTTACAATTAATAAAAACTTAAGTTGGAACGATTACATAGAAACTGTTGTGGAGAATATGAACTAAACACTGCGTTTTATTGGCAGAACCCTTAGAATATGCTACTGATCTACAAGTGGCACGGTCTGCACTGCGCTTATTCGGCCTCTTCTCGAATACTGTTATGCGGTATGGGGTCATTACTAGACAGGATTGACAGAGGGCATCAAAAACATTCATAGAAGGCAGCTGTACTACAGTGACTTAGGGCAGAGAATTTCAAGAACATGTAGAGAAAGTTGGGGTAGCAATCAAGCAAAGGCGTTTCTCGTTGTTGTGAGATGTTTTCACCAAACTGCAATCAACAACTTCCTCTCCTGAATCCCAAAATATTTTGTTGACCTCCACCTGCTTACGGGGAAGTGACCGTGGCGTTAAAATAATAGGAACCAGAGATCGTACGGAAATGTTTAGGTATTTTTTCACGCATTTAAAGTAATGAAGATGGGTTTCTGCTGAAGTCTGTCAACTTTTTATTATACATTCTGTGATATCGGATGATGGCTCTAAGCACTATGGGACTTAATATCTGAGGTCATCAGTCCCCTAGACTACTTAAACCTAACTAACCGAAGGACATAACACACATCCATGCCCGAGACAGGATTCGAACCTGCGGCCGTAGCAATCGCGCTGTTCCGGACTGAAGCCCGTTGAACCGCTCGGTCAAAGCGGCCGGCAATATCGGAAGAATAGTGAATTTTCAAGGACACTGCTCAAGCCAACATTCGCGAAGTTTAAGTCTGTTACTTATCTGTGCATCAAAAATTGACAGGCAACCAGAACGAAGCCGCTGGTGATTGTCCTGTCATATGTGACAGAAATCCATATTTTTCTGCTGATAATCATTTCAAGTTGCTTTACGTGGTGCAAAAAGTTCGATGCAGAAAGGGGCAAGACAATAACCGTGGTCACAGACTACAGCTATATGCATCACATTTCGAAATACATCCAAAGACGTCAGTTCTTGGATGGAAATCAAAAGCTGACTTTCCAGTGTCCATATAGGAGGTACCTTACAAAACACTTTTCCGACCAGTAAGTGAAAATCGCTCGTCAGTTTGAGATCCAAAGAAGAGCAACACACTTTTTTACTGATACTTTTAATGACAACTAATGCGTCACGAACATGCTCAGCAAATTACAGTGGCAGACGCTACAAGAAAAAGCGTTCTGTAGGCGTGATGTTGTTTACTGTTAAACTTATGGGAGCAGGCGTTCCTGGAAGAGTTAGCCAATATATTGCTTTCTCCTACGTATATCAAGCAAATATACCGTGAAGGTATAATTTGATTTGAACTCACACGGAATCTACCCACAATCGGTGCAGAAGCTTTGTAAAATGTTGCATACAGTGGCCAACGGAGATAACTTGACTGTATTTCACTCGTACTTCGTGTTTTCTTTGTTTTACGGTTTTATTCACAGAACACTAGACATGTTTTCATATTTATTTTTACACATCATCTAAGACTAGTTTGTAACTGAATAAATACAGAAATTTCCGTCAAACATGACTTCAAGACAGCATAAAAAAAGATTAGGATACTGATCTCAGAGAACAGTTGGATGGTTGAAGTTCAGGATGTGGAAAATCTACACAGCTTTCGCTACCTGCGTCGGCAATTGGATGATACCTACAAACAAACTGCAGCATAACAGACAGATCCTAAATACTGCATAAATTACCATATTTTATTAAGACAGCATGAGCAATGGAGAAACTATCAAGTACCGCCAAATTCTCAGATTATGTTTCACCAGTCAGAGAAATTGCGTTATATAGAACGGAGACGACAACCTTTCCTCAGAGAGCCTGCATCAGACTGGTGTTACGACTTCCGCACCACTTGTTACGCTTCTGGCACAGTGGCTTCGCCAAAGACTGAGACGCCGTGGAGTTTTACAATTATTTATTGAACTTTCTTTACAATTTCTCCCTCGTCGTCGCTGCCCAGCACCGCAGATCTCTCCACCTGTCTGCTGCTATGTAGATTCTCCGACAACGCGTGCAACGCGCGCGCTGATGGCACTCAGGAGCCTCAGGCCACTAGTGCTTCACTGAGCCAGGATGCCCTGTGGTTGAGATGAACTCGTCGCCGCTCGGCGCCCCAGTACGGGCACGCCCACGGAGCCGCGTCGCCGTGAGGTCAGCTGCCGACGCCTGCTGCACCGGCGGCTAGGAAACCGTCAGTCGCGATGTCTGCGAGGTCACGTCATAGACGGACCATGCGCCGTGGGGCCGGGTTGCCGTGAAGTCCGGGCGTGAGCCCCGGCGGCGCCTGTTACCAAGACCGCGCTGCGGCCGGTCCTGCTGGAAGTTCTCGCTCTAGTTAGTCAGCCATGGTGCCGACCAAACTCGGGCCGAACTCCAGAGCTGAAGTTGAAATCTAGCGGCGAACGGATGACTCCTGCGAGCTGGAACAGACTTCCGGAATCGTCACCTATGAAGATTTACCATTTGGACATGGACCACATCCGTACTCAGATCGAAACTGCTTCCTCATGGCTTCTCCTGTTGCTCCCTGCGCTCCACTATTTATATCCGGCAGGAGGACGTTTTTTACCCTCGATGGTAGCTTTTTGTTATTACCTCCCCCAGTATATTGCAGCGTAACAGCTTGCTGGCCTCACTTCCCCTTACTCAGCACTCTCCAGGCTTCGCTCGGCGCTCGGTCTGTGTGCGTCCCTGCGCCAACCTGTTGGTTGACTGGTGCTGTCAGCAAGGCTATTTGTGCCTGCCTACTTCGCAACGCCTCCGTCGCCGGCGTGCCTCTGTTTTGCCATTCTCCACTGCGTGAAGCAACACTTACTACATGTGTTCACAACACTGCCTCCTCCTAAAAATTAAATTCGTCCCCGAAATTACCCTACACGTTAACTCTAGTTCTATCCTATATTCTACTTCTTCCCTATATACATCCAGGTTGCCGTGACTCATACCCTACTGGTAATCCATTCTACAGGAATCTCATGGAGCGGTCTTGCGTTAACATGCTGAATCCTCCGTTTTAATAAGACATATACCACACCAATAAATACAATCAACATAGTAATAGTACTGGTTGAAATACCAATGATCACTATGCTACGTTTCCGCCTGGTATCGTCCTCCTCCACATGCCTTAATGATTGCTGCATTGAAATTTAACCTTTCTCCGAATCTACTAGTTTATCTATCGTTTGCAATAGTGTAGCATCCAACATGTTGTTAATATACGTCACATTTTCTCCTGGAGCGATGCTGAATGACGCATCTGGCCAGTACAACGTCAGATGAGTATCTGTTACCTTGGTGACTCCTGTGACTGTCGCTGGTAAGCTGAAACGATCGCCCGCATCTCGTGGTCTTGCGGTAGCGTTCTCGCTTCCCACGCCCGGGTTCCCGGGTTCGATTCCCGGCGGGGTCAGGGATTTTCTCTGCCTCGTGATGGCTGGGTGTTGTGTGCTGTCCTTAGGTTAGTTAGGTTTAAGTAGTTCTAAGTTCTAGGGGACTGATGACCATGATGTTAAGTCCCATAGCGCTCAGAGCCATTTGAACCATTTGAACCTGAAACGATCCACTACTATTTCACAATTTGTCCCGTTGATTAGCAAACCACTGTCCCATAATTCCATCTTCATGGTTGCTGTCCAATTCCCGTTGTCATAACACTTGGCTGATATCCTCTCCGTAGCGAATACTGAATACAACCAATGCCTCCCAACTTGCTGAAAATGTGGCGTAGGCTTCACTGTTATTCTCTGACACTCCGGCCGGCCGCGGTGGTCTAGCGGTTCTAGGCGCGCAGTCCGGAACCGCGCGACTGCTACGGTCGCAGGTTCGAATCCTGCCTCGGGCGTGGATGTGTGTGATGTCCTTATGTTAGGTAGGTTTAAGTAGTTCTAAGTTCTAGGGGACTGATGACCACAGTAGTTAAGTCCCATAGTGCTCAGAGCCATTTGAACCATTTTTGAACACTCCGAAGCTTCCGCTACTGCCCTAAATAACTGGATCTCACACGACCCCTTGACCATGGAAACAACCCGTGATGGGCAAATGGAAACTGACTCTGTTAGACATCTACTCAGCTCTAAACTCGACATAGTAGCATGAGTATCCCCCTCCTTATAAATTGATTAAACCTCCTGTGTCCTGAACTGTACGCCCTTCCCCATGCGCTCCCATCTGACCGGATAAGGATGCACTGTGTAACAGTGATACTGTCTCCCCACACTAGTTACTGTAAATCTAATCTCTATATACATCTTAACTAGATCCGTCGTTACCTTAATCCTAGACATATGATAAAAAAGTGCCATACTCACTTCAATTATCGGCACTACGTGCTCTACCCCCTCTGGAAACTCTCCCTCTGCCTGCTTCAGACTCTGTCTGACTTTTTCTGGTGACATCAACGTCAAACTCACCTGCCCGTGCAATGTGTGATGTACGTGATGTATTGCCTCTTGCAATTCATCCATCCTCACTCGTGCATCACCAATGCTGTTAACCATTTACCGCAGCAATTTAGCCATTTCCAGCTTCCTTTCCACTATATTCAATCGTGTTTGTACCTGTTCCAGATTCGTATTCAATAATTTCTGTGTTTGTTCTATATATGCTCATAACCTTGTAGCCATCCCACGCACCATGCGTGTCACATTCAACAACTCTGTACCTAATCCCCGTATCTCTGTTGTGTTTATATCCACTAACTTCACTCTGCTTTCTTCCCTGTCGCGAATAACTGTTAAAGAATTGTTCAAACCCTCAATATCGTCTCTATACACTGTTCCAAAAATTGTTTTCAGCAACTTCCCACCTGCATTCAACCAACCCCTCTTTACTTTCTTTCTCCTCCCTGGAATCATGCACACGACTTGGCGCAGTTGTTCCCTTATTTCCTTACATGACCTATCCAAAGCCTTGTACTCTTCTTGCACGTCACGTAGTATTCTGTTCTTAGATGCAACCGTTTCCACACTCGATACCACCTCCTGTAGCTGCTGCATCTCGTTCCTTATCTGCAGGATATTGAGTGCCAGCCGAAGCGTCCACTCGTGACTCATGAGGACCACATCCGGTTGTTTCCCAAACAACACCCCACTTTGCAACGGCATAACCTGTACCTGGCCAGCTTGTGTCAGCTGCCAGAGGACTACGCCCCATACCATCCACTTGTACTAATAAAATAACCCTAGTCTGTGCAGGAAAATAATACACACATGATAATTACTGCTAACTACACATCCCTCGAACGCAACTTATGCTTAACATCCGGTTTACTGTCTGCTTCTGGCGCTTCTTTTCGATTTCTGCGAGAAGGAGAAGTATATATACACGGATCTACTACCCCCTGGAACGGCTTAGCTCTATTAACGTTAACCACCGTTGTCTCGGTAGGCAATTGTAATTTTACATTGACAGGTGATGTCATTTCCACTACCTGGTACGGTCCCTGTAACTTGTTTGTGAACTTCTTGGTTCTCTCTTTTGGAACATACGGATTGGCTAGTAGCACCCATTGGCCTACTCTGTACTGTGACAACTTTCTCGTTGTACCTCCCATCCGTTCTTGTCGTTCCAAGGCTTTCGTGTTAGCTCGTCTAACTCTCTGCCATACTTCCTTAATGGTTTTCGCAAATTGCCTTACATGCTCGCCCTCCACTCCCAGCCTTGGACGAAGGATGTCAAAAGGTGATGGCATCTTCCCCCCATACACCACTTCGTATGGCGACAATCTTGTCAACGTATGTACCTTACCATTAAAAATGGTTCAAATGGCTCTGAGCACTATGGGACTCAACTGCTGAGGTCATTAGTCCCCTAGAACTTAGAACTAGTTAAACCTAACTAATCTAAGGACATCACAAACATCCATGCCCAAGGCAGGATTCGAACCTGCGACCGTAGCGGTCTTGCGGTTCCAGACTGCAGCGCCTTTAACCGCACGGCCACTTCGGCCGGCCCTTACCATTATATGCACTGGTTATGAATTACAAGTACACATCCCAGTCGGTGTGTTGACTATTTACATAGTGACTCAACATCTTAGCGATCATGCGGTGCACTCTCTCCGTTCATCCGTTTGCTTTCGGATGGAATAGACTAGTCTGTAGTTTCTTTACCATCAGTAACTTACACAGCTGCTTCATCAGATCAGACGTGAAATTAGAACCTCGATCCGAGATTAAGGACTGAGGTTTCCCATACCGGAGTAACCAATTATTAACTAAAGCTTGTGCCACCGTACTTGCTTTCTGATCTGGTAATGCGACCATGACTAAATACCTAGAAAAGTGGTCAATCACTGTTAACACATACTTATTCCCCGCTGCACTCCTATTAAATGGGCCTAATACATCAATTCCGATTTGTTGGAAAGGTCTGTCTGCCTCTGGTAATCTTTGGAGCTGAATCTTTTGATGGCTCAAGTCCGCACGCTGTGCGGATGGCACACAGTTCCTGACGTACTCGTCCACGTCTTGACGTCATGTACTCCAACAAAACTTCTCCGCTATCCGCCTATCCGTAGCTCTTCTCCAGCCACATCCTGAAATAAAATGGTCATGCACCTGTTGCAAAACTTCAGATCTTAACGCTGCTGGTACAACGACGCACGGGCCGCATTTCGTCAACCTGCAGAGTAACCCGTCCTGTACTAGGAACTGCGGTTGCTTTCTGAACAATTGGCAGTCACTACCCACGGCTTGTGCCCTTTTCCACTAATCTTCAGTCACCCCTGTTACTTGTAATACAGCCACTTTCCAGCTCAATGCGTCAGCATTGGCATGTTTCACACCTGGCTTGTTGATTACCTCGTAATCGAACTCACAGAGTTTCAGCGCCCATGTCACTACCCAGATCATCTTCCCTGTACCTGTTCGTGCTTTGTCACACTAAATCACCTTTAATGCAGTTGTACGCAGTTTAGTTGGTATCACCTTAGCTATCGGTGCACCTTGCGACTCTGAAACATTTGCAACGGCTGTACCCTTTGAGAACAAGTTCCCATCGAATTCCAGCGTATTTTGCGAAAGGTCAATTTTGGCGTGACGTTTCATGAGAAAGTCCAACCCAAGTATCGTTGAAAATCCCTGTCCCACAGTTGACAGCACCTCCATTTGCTCCCAGAACCACACGTGCCCTATCTTAAACTTAACCTGTGCTGTCCCTAGTGCATCCAATTTTTTATCACTTACTATGCGGCCGAAGGCTTCCGGGGCGGCCGAAGACTTCCGGCATAAGAAGTCAGCCTCATTCTGCCAACGACCTTGTCAAAGAGGGCGGAGGAGCGGATAGAGGTTCAGGGCACTCTCTTGTCCTAGGGGAGGGAAATTGCCCCTAAAGGCGGAAGAATCAGCAGTGATCAACGACATGAGGGTGCAGAAGGCAATGGAAACCACTGCATTAAAGACACGTAACGTGTATCCACAGGACATGTGGCCTGTAATTGAAGAAGTGTCATGATGATCTCTCCATTGGCAAAAGATTCCGGAATAGTCCCCAATTCGGATCTCCGGGAGGGGGCTGCCAAGGGGGAGGTTACCATGAGAAAAAGATTGAATAACCTACGAAAGGATAACGTTCTACGAGTCGGGGCGTGGAATGTCAGAAGCTTGAACGTGGTAGGGAAACTAGAAAATCTGAAAAGGGAAAGGCAATGGCCCAATCTAGATATAGTAGGGGTCAGTGAAGTGAAGCGGAAGGAAGACAAGGATTTCTGGTCAGATGAGTATCGGGTAATATTAACAGCAGCAGAAAATTGTATAACAGGTGTAGGATTCGTTATGAGTAGGAAGGTAGGGCAGCGGGTGTGTTACTGTGAACAGTTCAATGACCAGGTTGTTCTAATCAGAATCGACAGCAGCCCAACACCGACAACGATAGTTCAGATATACATGCCGACGTCGCAAGTTGAAGATGAACAGATAGAGAAAGTGTATGAGGATGTTGAAAAGATAATACAGTATGTAAAGGGGGACGAAAATCTAATAGCCATGGGCGACTAGAATGCAGTTGTGGGGGAAGGAGTAGAAGAAAAGGTTACAGGAGAATATGGGCTTGGGACAAGGAATGAAAGAGAAGAAAGACTGAAACTTCCTGGATGATTAAAACTGTGTGCCCGACCGAGACTCGAACTCGGGACCTTTGCCTTTCGCGGGCAAGTGCTCTAATATCTGAGCTACCGAAGCACGACGCACGCCCAGTACTCACAGCTATAATTCTTCCAGGAAGTTTCATATCAGCGCACACTCCGCTGCAGAGTGAAAATCTCATTCAGGAGAAAGACTAATTGAGTTCTGCAACAAGTTTCAGCTAGTAATAGCGAATACCCTCTTCAAGAATCAAAAGACGAGGAGGTATACTTGGAAAAGGCCGGGAGATACGGGAAGATTTCAATTAGATTACATCATGGTCAGACAGAGATTCCGAAATCAGATACTGGACTGTAAGGCGTACCCAGGAGCAGATATAGACTCAGATCACAATATAGTAGTGATGAAGAGTAGGCTGAAGTTCAAGACATTAGTCAGGAAGAATCAATACTCAAAGAAGTGGGATACGGAAGTACTAAGGAATGACGAGATACGTTTGAAGTTCTCTAACGCTATAGATACAGCAATAAGGAATAGCGCAGTAAGCAGTACAGTTGAAGAGGACTGGACATCTCTAAAAAGGGCCATCACAGAAGTTTGGAAGGAAAACATAGGTACAAAGAAGGTAGTTGCGAAGAAACCATGGGTAACAGAAGAAATACTTCAGTTGATTGATGAAAGGAGGAAGTACAAACATGTTCCGGGAAAGTCAGGAATACAGAAATACAAGTCGCTGAGGAATGAAATAAATAGGAAGTGCAGGGAAGCTAAGACGAAATGGCTGCAGGATAAATGTGAAGACATCGAAAAAGATATGATTGTCGGAAGGACAGACTCAGCATACAGGAAAGTCTAAACAACCTTTGGTGACATTAAAAGCAACGGTGGTAACATTAAGAGTGCAACGGGAATTCCGCTGATAAACGCAGAGGAGAGAGCAGATAGGTGGAAAGAATACATTGAAAGCCTCTATGAGGGTGAAGATTTGTCTGATGTGATAGAAGAAGAAACAGGAGTCGACTTAGAAGAGATAGGGGATCCAGTATTAGAATCGGAATTTAAAAGAGCTTTGCAGGACTTACGGTCAAATAAGGCAGAAGGGATAGATAACATTCCATCAGAATTTCTAAAATCATTGGGGGAAGTGGCAACAAAACGACTATTCACGTTGGTGTGTAGAATATATGAGTCTGGCGACATAACATCTGACTTTCGGAAAAGCATAATCCACACAATTCCGAAGACGGCAAGAGCTGACAAGTGCGAGAATTATCGCACAATCAGCTTAACAGCTCATGCATCGTAGCTGCTTACAAGAATAATATACAGAAGAATGGAAAAGAAAATTGAGAATGCGCTAGGTGACGATCAGTTTGGCTTTAGGAAAAGTAAAGGGACGAGAGAGGCAATTCTGACGTTACTGCTAATAATGGAAGCAAGGCTATAGAAAAATCAAGACACTTTCATAGGATTTGTCGACCTGGAAAAAGCGTTCGACAATATAAAATGGTGCAAGCTGTTCGAGATTCTGAAAAAAGTAGGGGTAAGCTATAGGGAGAGACGGGTCATATACAATATGTACAACAACCAAGAGGGAATAATAAGGGTGGACGATCAAGAACGAAGTGCTCGTATTAAGAAGGGGGTAAGACAAGGCTGTAGCCTTTCGCCCCTACTCTTCAATCTGTACATCGAGGAAGCAATGATGGAAATAAAAGAAAGGTTCAGGAGTGGAATTAAAATACAAGGTGAAAGGATATCAATGATACGATTCGCTGATGACGTTGCTATTCCTGAGTGAAAGTGAAGAAGAATTAAATGATCTGCTGAACGGAATGAACAGTCTAATGAGCACACAGTATGGTTTGAGAGTAAATCGGAGAAAGACGAAGGTAATGAGAAGTAGTAGAAATGAGAACAGCGAGAAACTTAACATCAGGATTGATGGTCACGAAGTCATAGAAGTTAAGGAATTCTGCTACCTAGGCAGTAAAATAACCAATGACGGACGGAGCAAGGAGGGCATCAAAAGCAGACTCGCTATGGCAATAAAGGCATTTCTGGCCAAGAGAAGTCTACTAATATCAAATACCGGCCTTAATTTGAGGAAAAAATTTTCTGAGGATGTACGTCTGGAGTACAGCATTGTATGGTAGTGAAAATGGACTGTGGGAAAACCGGCACAGAACAGAATCGATGCATTTGAGATGTGGTGCTATAGACGAATGTTGAAAATTAGGTGGACTGATAACGTAAGGAATGAGGAGGTTCTATGCAGAATCGGAGAGGAAAGGAATATGTGGAAAACACTGATAAGAAGAAGGGACAGGATGAAAGGACACCTGCTAAGACATGAGGGAATGACTTCCATGGTACTAGAGGGAACTGTAGAGGGCAAAAACTGTAGAGGAAGACAGAGATTGGAATACATCAAGCAAATAATTGAGGACGTAGGTTGCAAGTGCTACTCTGAGATGAAGAGGTTAGCACAGGATAGGAATTCGGAGAGGGCCGCATCAAACCAGTCAGTAGACTGATGACCAAAAAGAAAAGAAAAAAAAATGCGCAATCTGTATCTCAGCGCTTCCAATCCTTTCTTGCCCACAAGGTCCACACTGACAACTGATACATGCGCTCCAGTATCCACTAAAACTCTTCGCCACTTATCTTTTATCCAGCCCATCAAACTACAATCCGCCTCTTTGTGCACTCTCTGAGTACCTCTTTTTACTGGGAATGCCTTCCGATGGCAGGAACACTCCCTTATTCGTTTAATAGTCTTTTACCTGCTGTATAATTAACCAGTTTCTTGGCTTTACACTGCCGTGCCTTATGCCCTATTTTCTGACAATTGAAACACTGCGGTTCCCGACATTGTCCTTTAAAATGACCTTGCATCCCACAACGGTAACACTCTTTGGAAGCGAAAAAAGTTTCTTGTCATTGCGACTTCTAGTGGCGCTATCCACTTCCTGCATATCTGTAGCTACGCGCAGTGCTGCTGCTAAGTAACTTGGATTTTCCATCGGTATTCGGCGTGAAAAATCCGGCGAGACCCCTCGCAAAAATGCATCTAAAGCTCTATTCTCTGCTTCTTTCAATAGAACGTCATTTGCACTCGCATCTTGTGTTAATTCATACGTGTGCGCGTTCATTCTCCTAATTCTGTCTGAAAATTCTTCTACCGTTTCAACCGTTTCTTGCATCATCCTCCACAATTTTTCTCTAAAAAATCAGGCACTGTTTTGTTTCCTTAACCTTTGCAATAATCCCTCAGTCAACTCTGTGAACGTAGTAGCATCCTTTAACCCTTCGTGGTATGCCACATAAGGCTTTGCATCATCTACTAACCGGAACCTCGCCATTTGCAAACACATATCATCCGACCAGCCACACAGTCTAGCCGTACTACATACATCACCAATGAAAACATTCACATCCTCTGATGCTTTACCCCAGAAGGAAGGTATCAAATCAGCTGCTGAACAATCTGCCAAACCGTAAAAGACAGTACCCTTGCATTCTATACTATTGCTTCCCAAGCCTGATTGAGTATTTTGCAACAATTGTTGCTCCATCCTCTGCATGTGCTCCTTTTGCAACTTATTTTCTTCAATCAGTTTCTTAACTTGCTCTGTCAATGCGACTGCGGCGTCACATGTCCCGGTTGCACGTGTCTGTGCCATTTTCCGTGTGGTATACCTCACCTCACAAAAATAAAATTGTATTACCCAAAAGCAAGTTAATTCCTAGCACGTCTAATGGCAAGCCATCTATACTTACCACATTGCCCCGTTGCGTGACCATAGAAGCCACACACATCACAAGTGCTTGGTACAAATTTATTGCAAGGAGTGACGTGACCTGTTAATCCACACACTACACATTTAGATGGTACTGAGTTAACGTGACTGTCATTCCCACGAAACTGCGATAAGCCTACAGGGCTGCTAGGCCTTTCAAATGACACTCTCACATCCCTTAACGTTACCCTCAACATGTCTAGCTACACAGAAAACATAGAGAGAAGGCAGTTGCTGGACTCAACCTATTCGGTGTTTCTCGGTTGCTCCGCACGGTGCTAGTCAAAGTCGTGGCGTGGGTACGCCTGACGCCGCTTGTTACGATGTCTGCACCACTTGTCACGCTTCTGGCACAGTGGCTTCGCCAAAGACTGAGACGCTGTGGAGTTTTACAATTATTTATTGAACTTTCTTTACAATTTCTCCCTCGTCGTCGCTGCCCAGCACCGCGGATCTCTCCACCTGCCTGCTGCTATGTAGATTCTCCGACAACGCGTGCAACTCGCGCGCTGATGGCACTCAGGAGCCTCAGGCCACCAGTGCTTCGCTGAAGCTAGGATGCCCTGTGGTTGAGATGAACTCGTCGCCGCTCGGCGCCCCAGTACGGCACGCCCACGGAGCCGCGTCGCCGTGAGGTCAGCTACCGACGCCTGCTGCACCGGCGGCTAGGAAGCCGTCAGTCGCGATGTCTGCGAGGTCACGTCATGGACGGACCATGCGCCGTGGGGCCGGGTTGCCGTGAAGTCCGGGCGTCAGTCCCCGGCGGCGCCTGTTACCAAGACCGCGCTGCGGCCGGTCCTGCTGGAAGTTCTCGCTGTAGTTAGTCAGCCATGGTGCCGACCAAACTCCAGAGCTGAAGTTGAAATCTAGCGGCGAACGGATTACTCCTGTGAGCCTGAACAGACTTCCGGAATCGTCACCTATGAAGATTTACCATTTGGACATGGACCACGTCCGTCCTCACATCCGAACTGCTTCCTCATGGCTTCTCCTGTTGCTGCCTGCGCTCCACTATTTATATCTGGCAGGAGGACATTTTTACCCTCGGTGGTAGCTTTTTGTTATTACTCCCACAGTATATTGCAGCGTAACTTAGCTTGCTGGCCTCACTTCTCCTTACTCAGCACTCTTCAGGCTTCGCTTGGGGCTCGGTCTGTGTGCGTCCTTGCGTCAGTCTGTTGGTAGACTGGTGCTGTCAGCAAGGCAATCTGTGCCTGCCTACTTCGCAACGCCTCAGTCGCTGGCGTGCCTCTGTTTTGCCATTCTCCACTACATGAAGCAACGCTTACTACATGTGACCATACCATTAGAGAAGAAACAAAGAAAAATACTGAGATACACCTTGAGAAAAAATTTTGTCGTCTAGATTGCATGTATCTGTAAAATTATGACTGGTTTCCATTTCATCATACTATTTTTTGATCTGGTTACGTCAGCCACAACTGTTCTATGATGCAGCATTTAAATATGTACGTACAAACTGGGGAGTTAGTATTGCATCTGTCTTAATCAGATCTGAAGATGGTTTGATAATACTGAAACCAGGCATAATTTTATGAAATGTGATGTTACTGTGATATATCACAATGAGATATCAGTTGATTTTTCACTCTTTATTCTGCAGTTAAATTTGTGTGCACTGGCAATGTTTACTTGGAGAGGAAGCTTCATTACTTCCTAGCGGTTTAGGTGGGTGTCAGTATGATCTAGGGTCTCCTTTGTTGGCAGAAGGCAGTCTGTAAATCAGACTTAGAACTACTTAAGTCTAACTAAACTAAGGACATCACACACATCCATGTCCGAGGCAGGATTCGAACTTGCGACCGTAGCAGCAGCGCGGTTCCGGACTGAAGCGCCTAGAACCGCTCGGCCACAGCGGCCGGCTGTGTTTCTCTCCAAAATCATTATTTATACTACAAGACTATATTGTGCCACCCAGTGCGTGGCACACAGGCCGACCAGTCAAAATAACGCCGCTTCAGTCCAGTGCCAACCTTATGATGGTAAAATGTGGATCCTGTAAGCAAAAAGTAGGAAGTTCACTGTGTTTTCAACTATTTTTCGTAAGTTTTGTAACATTTCTTGTCAGTCACATTGGCAATAACTTGGAGTCATCTCCTCCAAGGTGAACTGTTGAAAGATCGGAAGTGGGGCAGAAGCAATACTTTTTGAGAACTTGGGGACAGTCCATCGGGAGAAACGAGAGCTGACCTCCATCTTAAGATGGTTGACACAATTCGCTTCACAAGTCACGATAGCACGGTACGTAATCTGAGTAACTCATTCGTCATACGTTTTGAATCTGCAATCTCAGTTGCTGAATTAATTCCAATTTGTATTTTGTTTCCTTATATTGTAAGTGCAAGCCGTAGCAGTCATGATATCTTTGTGCTTCATTCCTCAGGCAGTCTTCTTTTCATGCTACCTCCCACAGTTGTAACAGCACTTTCTGTTAATGTATTTTGTAACTCAGTTGTTCTTTTTCTTTGGTAACTTTTCATTAACCTTTGTGAAAGTTAAGGATAAACTTGGCTTCTGTTTCAATATGCTGAGCTAGTCCAACAGTTTTCTGGGTTAGACGAATCAACAAAAATAAATGTAACCCAGTATACTACCAAGTTGTGTTCTGTTATCCCACCGTTGTCCCCTGCGTAAAGTCGTCAAAATAGACGGTAGATTATTGATTAATTCATTTTGTAATAGCTATGAGCACAACCCTCCGCTAGATATTTACAGACTGAAACGTCCCCTTAGAAAAATTATTAACGACTTTGCTGGTAAACTTCTACTTTATTTGATTTTCAAACAGCTGAGCAAAACTCAACGTATTCAAACAGTTTTCTCTTTACTTATTCTGATCATCACTAAACTGGCATACAATATTTTTAGCGCAACGCAATCTGACTTTCAAGAATCCCTACAAAAGAATGGCCCTGACTAACAATAACCTATACCTTTCATGAATCACTTACCTCACAAAAATCTTCGTTACTCGAACTACTGCAATACAGCGAGCGCCAATACTGCCAGCTAAATAAAAGATTCAAACTACTGAAGGCACTAACTACTGATAGGCATAGTTAGCAAATGAAAGATTTTGATAGAGAACAAACAATGTATTTACCTTAATGGCGTTCAAAAGTCATAATATATATATATATATATCAGTTCATGACATCCAGTCTTACAAATTTACTGTCTCTGATGGACACACGTGCAGGTCGTCCGTTCTCAAAATTCTGCCATCTCTCTCCCCACATCCACCACTGCTGGCGGCTCACCTCCAACTGCCAACGCGCTACGCGCTGTTCACATCCAACTGCCCAACACTACAATAGCGAATATTCCAACAATGCTAAACAGCCACAGACTGCACACAGCACAGTCAGTGATTTTCATACAAAGCGCTACGTGGCGTTACCAACATAAAAACCTAAATAGCCTACTTACGAGACCTAGGTATGACCAGTATGAGAGTGTAGAAGCAATTTCGAGTACCATACTGAAGAGAAGACTGAAATATCCGTGGATTTCGTGAAGATGTACGATAACATATTGATTGAGACAATATAGAACGCAACATGCTTAATATGGAACAACCGGATGGAAAAAGTCACCGAGGATTGAGCAGTAGATGGAGCCATGGAAAAACAACCATGTGAAGCAGTGCAAAATACGTTTAGCTGTGGGATAATGGTGGCAGACTTCAGATGGACTTTTTAAATTATGATCACAAAGCAGAGAAAACAGAGTGGTACTTGAAAGAAAGAAACCATTCTGAACAAGTCACTCTCGACACTCTGGTCCTACGAGGCAAAATTGTGCTAAATAAAAAATATTAATAAGAGTGCTCGTATTTGCAGCCCTTTTTCTTAGCTGCTACTTTAATTGTACTCTGTGATATACCTGAGAAAAATTACTTCCTTTGCAACTGAATATTTTGTTTGTGTGTATCAACCAGGTGTCGTTTATCCATGACAGGCATCATCAGTAGCCTATAAAACAAAATTATTTGATTACAGAGGTGAAATAAAACTGGATCGCAAAATATTTTATGCACTTCAAGATCAGCAACCCCACTTTCAAGATCTGCCCCAGGAGTGAATGATATCAGTTAATTTGACTATCTTAAGGTACCCAAAATATTTTCTGGGCCAGTCTGATTTCGACCAACCTGTACATATTTTGCTAGAAGATCTCTTGTGATTCTCATTTAAATCACAAAATTTTTATAAACATATGTTTTTCTTTTTACATTCATTCCTCTGTCCCTTTCATGTATCGATGTGCTACTCTCCAAGTAGTAGATGCTCCTAGCATGCGTTCAAAATAGGTAAGTGCATACTTTATAGTATCTACAGAAGAACAGATAGAAATAGTAAAAGGACAAATAGAAGGAATGAATCAAAAGCACATCTATATTTTAAGGTTTATAATTGAAACAGCAACCAGTCACAAATATAATTTAACAAGTTTTATTTCGATCAAACTACGATCGGTTTGGGATTTTATACAATCCATTTTCAATGGTTATTATACGTTCCGTTGTTTTCTTGCTGGGACCTCCTATTTATCCGTTGTTGGTTTGCTGCAGCAGGATATACAGAACGTTTTTTGTTCACTGATCGGTAAAGTTGACAATAGATTTATTTCTTACAACCTCTATCGAAGCATTTATCGAAATTTACAGTTATTAAAACATGATATTTGATGAAAACTTACGTGCTTACATTTTAATAATTTTAAAAAGTTTTCGTAAATGCTTTGACTGAGTTCGTAAGAAACAAAATCTGTCGTAAACTGCAGCTACTAGTGAACAAATACTATCTCTCCCTCTGTGCGCAACAAAACCAACAGTCGATACAAAACCAGGATCCTTCATGTTGGACTATACTTGTGGCTGGTTGCTGTTTCACTTACAGAACTTACAGTACACCGAAGCGCCAAAGAAACGGGTATAGGCACGCGTATTCAAGTACAGAGGTGCGTAAACAGGCAGAATACGGCGCTGCGGTCGGCTACGCCTATATAAGGAAACATTTGCCTGGTGCAGTTGTTAGATCAGTTACTGCTGTTACAATGGCAGGTTATCAAGATTTAAGTGACTTTGAACGTGGTGTTATAGTCGGCGCACGAGCGGTGGGACACAGCATCTCCGAGATGGCGATGAAGTTGTGATTTTCCAGTATGACCATTTCACGAGTGTACCGTGAATATCAGGAATCCGGTAAAACATCAAATCTCTGACATCGCTGCAGCCAGAAAAAAGATCCTGCAAAAGCGGGACCAACGACGACTGAAAAGAATCGTTCAACGTGGCGGAAATGCAACCTTCCTCAGATTGCTGCGGAATTCAATGCTGGTCCATCAACAAGCGTCTGCACGCGAACCATTCAACGAAACATTATCGATGTTGGCTTTCAGAGCCAAAGGCCCACTCGTGTGGGCATGACTGATATGACAGCACAACACAAAGGTTTACTCCTCGCCTGGCTCAGTCAGCACCGACATTGAACTATTGATGACTGGAAACATGTTGTCTGGGCGGACGAATCTCGTTTCAAATTATACCGAGCGGATGGACGTGTACGGGTATGCAGACAACCTCATGAATCCATGAACCCTGCATATAAGCAGGGGACTGTTCGAAGTACGGGTTCAGTGACATATGCACCGAGAAGTGGTCGCCCTAGCGTTTTGTCGGAGGATGAACTACTAATACCACGTTCAAACACACAGCTGTAAGGAAAAAATTAGAACTTTTCCCATACCAAGAGACAGTTGTGCAAGAACTGAAAAATACTGATCATGGCAAGAGGCTGCGTTGTCAATGGTTCAAAAATTTCGTGCAACAAAATGGAAGATATATTCTTAATGAAACGTTTTTCACTGATGAGACGTGGTTTCATTATCCGGGAACATGAACTCACAAAATTCTCGTATGTGTGGTACTGCAAATGCATTGCGTATTCATGAGGAACCACTTCATTCCGTAAAAATAGGAGTTTGGATTGCAAAATCTAGACGTCGGATTGTGGGTTCCATATTTTTCAACGAAACAATAAACGCACAACTATACTGCAGTGATATTCTGTACCCATTCATAGGAGAACTTGTGTGAAGTGAAATACTGAACGGTTATTTTCAACAAGATGGTGTAACCGCCCATACAGCTCTCGTTTCAGTGTCATTGCTTGCTGATGGTTTTGGTGATCCCATAATTTCGCAGGGACTTTGGCCTCCACGATCGCCTGACCTAACACCACCTGACTTTTTCTTGCGGGGTGCAGCGAAAGCAACTGTCTACAAAAACCGTCCAAAATCTATCGAGGAACTGAAAACTGCAATATCCACTTTCACTGCTTCTGTTACAGAAGAAATGTTACAGCTTGTGTTGGGAAACATGATTAGACGAATTGAATTGTCTGTTCAACAACACGGGGAAACTTTGACCATTTAATGTGAAAATTTGTAAGTATAAATGTTCAATAAATTAATAACTTGTATTTCACTGAGTTTCATTTCGGTATATTCACTGCGGCATACGGCACGCGGGGCTAACACTGTGGAGAGACTTTTTGAACACCCCGTACATCATTACAGCTTTCCAAGGAAATTATGTGTAATTAAATAATTTTCTTTATGTTATAGGTCACTGACGACGCCCAGTAAAAGTCGGCAAAACATATTTGGTAGTCAAAAATAAGGCATTCAGTTGTGAAAGACGGAACTTTTATATTTATATGTTAAAGCATTACTAGTGAGATACGTAATGAAACAGCAATTTTAGTTAGTTGATTCCAGCGTTGAGAATGTGTCTGCGCTTAGGTCTCGAGGTGGGGTCGTTCAGTGGGTGAGTGATACGCTTTCTTCTGGAGTTTCCGCTGCGCTTGTAATGGTACTTGAATTACGTAACCATTGCAGTACCTCACCTGAACCTCTCGATACCAGCAATATTCTACTGCGTTTCTGTTAACTACTTAACATACTTCTGAGACAACATTCAGATTTGATTACATTTGTGATACATCGATATGTTTATATTGCAATGATATTATTCTTATGTGTATTCTTTCTTTTGTCACTATGATCTTTGACGTACTTGTAACTCTGATTTTTGGGCGCGTAAGCGATTATTAGTTAGTAGTTAGAGTCGGACCTTGAAAAAGTCAAGTCTTGGACGTCATGTTGGGAAGACGCATATTGTAGCCAGTTTATAAAATGTAAACTTTGACAATGAGGAAGATGTTTTCAAGTATGTTTTGTATTGGGAAGTGATGTTTTGTGTGTTACGTGCTATCGCAACAAAAGCAATAAAAAAGAAGTGTAACTTGAATTCGGAGTGCTGATTATTTTTTTTCATCACCATTGTGCTAACTTTGAAAGGTTTAATCTTCAAGAATGGTTCGTGAAGCGCATATACAAAACTTTTGAATATAGCAGAATAAAACCTAGGCCTTTTTGCATTCGAGCTAGGAATCATCACCACCTAGATTTTCGACGATTGAGCCGTGATTTTACAACGAGACCAACGTTGGAAACACGAAAAGATGAGTGCCTAGTTTATTCATCATTACATGGAATGACTTTAATAACTGTGTTCTACTGACACCTGCCACATAATAACTTAGTTGTTGTCCAAAAACGCAGTATTTAGCAGCGTGAGCAACACCACAATCGTTATTAAATTTTGACCATTGTTGTGGTAGGGTTGTTAGACGCTGCTGCTGCTGAGGCGAGCCTCCCGGCGCCTGTACCTGCTGTTGCGTGCCTGCCTCGTGTGCCGACCTCCTGCAGGCGAGCCGCGGCCGGTCCCTGTGGGAGAGGAGAGGCGAGCCGAGCCGAGCCGGACTTGAGGCTGGTTGAGCACAAGTGCCGGTTATTGGATCAGCGGGTCGGCCCTCGCGGGGCAGTTTGCGGCTCTTCTTCCCTCCTCAGCTCTTCTCCCGTCTTCAGTAGCACCCGGTGCATGTGTGTGTGTGTGTGCGTGAGGCGACCCGCCGCGGTAGCCGCGCGGGATTACAGCTCGGCCCCCATTGTCCAGAGACAAAAGCGCGCCTTTGTGCGCCGCCACCAAGTCCAGTTGGCAGATGTGTCCCCTCCACAAAGGGATGAAAGGAAAACGTTAAAGTAGTGCGAGTTGACACATGGCCACAAAGCGCCTGAATGGGCCGGGTCGCGCCGCAGGTTGCTCTGTGGGGGGAGGGAGGGTGGCCTGGAGGGCAAAAAAGGAAACCCTCCAGAGCAGCCGGCCATTCCGGGGCACAGCGGCCGGCCCGCCAGCCAGCGGGGTGTCCATTCACCTGGCCAGAGCACCGAAAACACGCCGAAATTCGCCAAAGGTGACGGATGTAACACATACCTGCTTTCTCTCACAATTAGATTACCTGATGCAATAACAAGTCACTTAAGGCTGTTTTGTCCACGAATGGCAGACTGTGGCTTTGTGAGAACGGCGACTAATTTTGTATGCGATAAATGATTTAAGTGGCAAAACTCTGTACGAGAACGCCAGTTTCCGCATTTACAACCCGAAAAAACGCAGCAGCAGAGTATTTGTTGTCAACCAAACAAGATTATTCTCTTTATCCTTTTGTTTTCCTTATTTATTTTATAGATTTTTAAGTCTGAAGATCTGCATTTATTCGTGTAAGATTATTTATCTTTTTAAAAAATGTTGTTCTTGGTTATTTATATAGGCTACATTTCTAGAAATTACCTGCAAGTTTTTCATATCATATGTGATTCTATTTAGTAATTTTATTTAATTATCAAGTGCTCGTGCAATTAACAGTTGGAACTGCGGTCTCATTCAAATGGTTCAAATGGCTCTGAGCACTATGGGACTTAACATCTGAGGTCATCAGTCCCCTAGAACTTAGAACTACTTAAACCTAACTAACCTAAGGACAACACACACATCCATGCCTGAGGTAGGATTCGAGCCTGCGACCGTAGCGGTCGCGCGGTTCCAGACTGTAGCGCCTAGAACCGCTCGGCCACTCTGACCGGCCCCGAGGCAGGATTCGAACCTGTACATGTGGTCAGAAATTGTACATACGTGAGAGCCGTTTTCCTTACCAAAACTTTAAGAGACTGTTTGACCTTCCACATTTATGAGAGTAATTTCCTGCTAGTAAATGTGGGGAAGCACGCAATGTATCTAGACACCAATTTTATCGGGAATTTTGAATAACGTAATTGTTATACAGTACCAAACTTATATGAACGTAATGCTTGATTACTTACATAGACAATCTGAAATATGATGTATTCCTCGTGTTTCGAAAGCCCACACTAGTACACAGTTACTGTTTGTAGGCACGCGCCAATGTTATAGGAAGCAAAGAAGAATTAACTGACAGTCCGTAGATTTGTTGAACTTCCAACAGATACAGACGAGCCAATTTTTGAAAATGTTCAAATTACCTGAACAACTAATAAAGGAAGATGGCAGATTTTTTTTATATAAGTGTACCATTCCACAGTAAGTTATGAGATAGACCACTAGACCTGTGTAAGTGTGACAAAGATCTTTGGCCCTATGTAAGACAGAAAATAGATAAATGAGAAACCTCTAAGTGCAGTAAAATTGAAAGTCTCTTATAAACTCTCCCTTATCAGATTCCGCTGTAAAAATAATTTTTAAAGAAGCACAAGCAACTAGATAGACTTAATATTTAAATAATTTTTTTGTTCAGCAGTACTAGTGTTTCATACTGACACAATTCATTCTCACATGGACGCAGTAGAGTTTCAGTTATGCGATGTCATCACTGACCGTATCTTTCCAACGTCAGCTAAACAATCTCAACCTATGCAGATAGGAAATGAACATTTCATTAGGTGTTGGTAAATGGAAACGCCGTGTAGCTAGGGCCTCCCGTCGGGTAGACCGTTCGTCTGGTGCAAGTCTTTCGAGTTGACGCCATTTCGGCGACTTGCCTGTCGATGGGAATGAAATGATGATGAAAGACACACAACACCCAGTCATCACGAGGCAGACAAAATCCCTGGCCCGCCAGGAATCGAACCCGGTACCCCGTGCGCGGGAAGCGAGAACGCTACCGCAAGACCACGCGCTGCTGACAGGTGTTGGTAATGTTCTTTCATATGTATGTGGTATCTCAGAAATGCAGTCGAAACACTGTGTGATTACAGGTATGCATTTTAAGCGAGAAAGAACAATGAAACATTATTCGCTAAAATATTATGGTACTACAGTGCAACATTTTTACACAGACCTTTACAAAAATGTTTTCAGTGGCACCTTGGCATTTAAATGTGCATGAAACGGTCGTCGATACCGTTTCTTGCTTATAAATGTATTGCATACTTCGGAAGATAAACTACTGCGTCCGAAAACAGTCATCTACATGTAGAATGAAATTATTTATAAATTAATTAATTTAATTTGATTAATTTATTCGACCACACAGAGTTTGAGCACGAACTGAGATGACAAACCCATTCACAGTAGGCGAGTACTGTGTCCATGGATGATTTTGTAAGTTCGGCATTGACAAATAGCTATGCGATTACCCTGTTCGATATTGTAGATGTGAACTGAATGTAATATAGTTGTTCACTTATAAAAAGCTGTAGTGGTGAAATCCTAATACTTCTCAGTTAATATGATGCTCGCAGTGTTTCTCCTTTCTTCACACTACAACGTGTAGCGATAGGTATCTGGTTTGTTTTCTTCTTTTTTCTGTTGGCCTGAATCACCGTTTACTAAAAATGCAGAGTATGTTGTCGCTTGTAAATTAAATTGTGATTGAGGGACTACCTTATGCACCTGATGTAAAGATGATTCATCTCCATAACAGCTAGATGTAGCATCAGGAAAAAACTAATTTTTTGAAGTAATATTGTTGTATTATTTAGAAATTTTAATTATTCATTTCCATTATTTTTTTGCACTTGTACGGCATGAAGTTGTTGTTTGTCTAAGGGATGTATGATGGTTAATTTTTTTCAGCTGAGTTGCATACGTCCCGATTACCAATAACTATTGCAAGATTCATAGTCATTGCATAGATGCAGTTGCCAGATCTAGAACGTACGTAATGCATAAATAACAAGGTAACTGTTTCTAAATATCTGGTGGTAAAACAGGACCGAATTGCTGCCGGAAGTTTTCTTGTTTGGGGGCTGAGCTGCTAAAAAAAATGGTCCAAATGGCTCTGAGCACTATGGGACTTAACATCTGAGGTCATCAGTCCCCTAGAACTTAGAACTACTTAAACCTAACTAAGGACATCGCACACATCCATGCCCGAAGCAGGATTCGAACTTGCGACCGCAGCAGTCGCGCGGTTCCGGATTGTAGCGCCTAGAACCGCTAGATCACCGCGGCCGGCGGCTGAGCTGCTCCAAACTGACTGCTAGGGCTAAACATAGTGAATACCTCAGGTTCACTGCACTGCCGGTCAGGGCTGTTTTGAACAGCTCAAACTATAACTCCAAAGCTCGCTGTGTCTGAAGTAGATGGTCCACGAGCATCAGACATGCTGGTCGGCCCAGTAGTATCTACTGAAGCGACTATTGTGCTACCCTCTTGACAACGACTGTGTAGTACTTCTCACCTTTCTGTATCTGTGGGTATGTTACACCTGCTACTGCTACTGTCAGACTAATGTCATACGGGGCTACAACATACAAAACGCTAGTGCACTGTGTGTCCCTGCGTTACATATGCATCACTACTAAGTGGAGTGGGATTCTAAGCTACAGTCGGCTCCACATATACATTTCTGGATGCTCGACAACCCCATACACGCAGTGACTCGTGGCGTGTCACTTGTGTAATTCGGCTCATTGGCACAGTGTTGTCTGCTGCCAAAATTCCAGAATATTGTGGACTATAGGGCGACTGGACCCTGGTTGTACTCCCTCGTCCGCCGGCTGAGCTCTCTGAAATGTATTGTTTTCTAAGGTTCTCTTCATCTTTATCCCATTAGGCTACCTCCTGTAGCACGTACATTCCCTGTAAAGTGAAATACGTATAAATAGAGTAGATACTGATTC
Source organism: Schistocerca serialis cubense (assembly GCF_023864345.2). Classification (NCBI taxonomy): domain Eukaryota; kingdom Metazoa; phylum Arthropoda; class Insecta; order Orthoptera; family Acrididae; genus Schistocerca; species Schistocerca serialis. The sequence continues at coordinate 542,175,382 of NC_064639.1, read as the reverse complement.
GTACAAAAAAGTTATCCTATTTATTTAGTCATCTGGCTCAAATTATGGTGCTATTTCACCGTTTTTCGTATCAAGTATCTTAAGACTGCGTGTTATAGGTGGCTGTGTTGGATAGCCGGCCGCGTTGGGCGAGCGGTTCTAGGCGCTACAGTCTGGAACCACGCGACCGCTACGGTCGCAGGTTCGAATCCTGCCTCGGGCATGGTTCTAGGGGACTGATGACCTCAGAAGTTAAGTGCCATAGTGCTCAGAGCCATTTGAACCATTTTTGTGTGGGATAAGTATGACGTGAAATGCCGTGCGTGGTCGTCGTTATTGCTTCTGTTCATAACGATGATAAAGAAGAGACAAATCGACTTTTGGAACCTAGGGTACACTCCGGTAATGCTCAAGCATCACCATCGTTATTTATTCCATGAAATAGATCTGCACGCCCTTCTGAATTTGTCAGACTATCTTTTCCTTTAGCTTTTCAAAATCTTTTGTTTATGGTCGGTACTCAACGACCTGTTTCGGTAGTCGCCCATTGTTCATTCGACGGATATTGCTAAGCTAGCTTTGCCAGTATTCTACAATTTTATCTACCACTGAGCAGATGTTTTTCTTTTCTCTTCATTGAATATGTGACTCTGTCGCAGCTTGCGACTCCTTTAAAATACTTCGTTATGTGCCTTGAATTAAGTTCTGGCTTTGGACAACGGGGTCCACACTATCTTTCCATACAGAAAAGCTGGGACTCCCATTGCGTTGTAGTATTTAATCTGAGTTTGCGTACGGCAGGTTTTCCACTAGTGTTACTCTGAATGCCCCGCACACCCATCATATTTTAGTCGAGGTAACAAATACTGGTGCGATACAAGTGCAATCCAAGAATAATTTTGATGTTATAATTTCTTTTTCGTGAAAGGCCCAAGAGGCTTTCCTTCCAGGACGTAAGATTTATTAAAAGAGCCCCATTAATATCGCATCTCATCTGGCGTAGGATGGCACGCTTGAGCCTAAGACACCATTTAGTCGCTCCCTGAGCCAACTTAAAAGGAAGTCTTTGCAAGAAAGAAGAGGCGCTCCATAAGGCATTGCAGTGTATGTTCGGAATTGCTTACAAGTCTGGTAATCAGGACCTTTAGGTCCTCTGTTTCTCTTGCCTTGAAAATTTATTTCACCATCTGCAATCGGAAAAAACTACATCCAAGTAGAGTGCGACTGCACTTGCATGCGCTAGGAATTTAGATTCTGGAGACGAATTGTGTATATGACATACGATAATTACGAATGTTTGATATATATGACTATTTGTCGGTTTCAGTTCGCTTGTTTATGATGAGATGAGAAGTGTTGTGACGTCAGGTGCTTGTAACCGAGGACCACGAGAAAGACAGGCCGTGGCGCTTACGTCACAGCACGTGACAGTGCCAGAAGCCGTCTCCAGTGGGGAGCGAGTAACTATTTCGGACGAGTTTAATAATTCTTGACTGCGTGTTTAAATGCATGCAATCTCTTGATAGCACACGACAAAGCTAAGTCCTTTGGTGGGTGCCTTATCTATCACATATTGATTTCCAACGGCCGCGGAGTCTAGGTCACCAGGTCACGGATTGCGCGGCCCCTTCCGCCGGAGGTTCGAGTCCTCCCTCGGGGATGGGTGTGTGTGTTGTTCTTAGCATAAGGTAATTTAAGGTACTTTAAGTAGTGAGTAAGTCCAGGGACCAGTGATCTGGTCCCTCAGGAAATCACAGGCATTTGAAAATTTCCCATGGGCCCCTTCAAGTAAACGAGTGTCCGTGAAGTGTGACGGACAAGCTGACTATTGTGACGTCACAAGTTCGTTGAGGAACTCGTATTTCTCATGGGGCCCCGCTTGAAACGCGGTTTTAAAGAAGTTTCAGAGAATAGGGAAAAGAACTGCGGAGTTAAATGTAGGATAAACAAATAAATAACTCATGAACAGCAAGTACATCGGATGTACCGTGATTTGCAGACTTGCATTTTATGTACGAGGAAGTACGAGTAATAAGGTTATCAAGTGCGTTTTTGTTTGGTAGAGAAAAGCGCGAAACGGAAATGTCCATCTATAATGAGTGAGCAGATATATCGCTCAAAATGTATTCATTATTATAAAAGAGAAAACAAAATGCAATTTTATATCCACAGGTCGCTATTTTTAAACTTTTGTGCGACAGAAAACGGACTATTTACGGGAGACAATAGCCTGATAATATTGGCATTTACGTGAGAGGCGCTCACACTGCATCACTGATGGCCGCTGTTTTAGGGACAATAGAATATCCGATTCGCGCACCTCGCGTGTTCGTGTTAAAAACAATTTTAAACATATACATTCTATTCATGACAAACGGAGAATCTTCATCAACGTTTGACGCAAATAGTTTACGGTAGCGTCCTTTACCTGAATGTAACCGATTAACTAAATCACCTTATGATAATCTCCCGAAAGCAAAGAAAAGGGGCGACACACAGTCGTCTCACTCCTTGAGCAAGAAAACTTGCGGTTCAATTGTTTAACACGTTGTTCTGCTTCTCGTAACGATGAACATTACATTGAAGTTTAAGAAAATAATCCGTATGAATCAGTGTAGAATGAGACGGAATACCGAAGTACTGAGGAATGACGAGATGCGTTTGAAGTACTCTAAGGCTGTAGATACCGTTACTGCGATAATGAACGCAACAATAGAGGTCGCTTAGGAATGAAGTAAACACACAGTGCAAGGGAGCCAAGTTGAATTCGTTGAAATGAAAATGTCAAGAAATCGAAAAAGAAACGGTCATCGGGAGGAGTGTTCAGCATATAGAAAAGTTAAAACACATTCTGTCAAATTAAAAGCAGTGGCGTCAACATAAAGAGTACAACAGGAATTCCACTGCTAAAGGCAAAGAGGGGGAGCGTATAGGCGAAAACAGTACAGCGAAGACCTATTTTGGTGGATGTGGGGGAGGGGGATGGGCAATAGACTGTAATATGATCAGGTGAGAAAAAGAAGGAGTCGATATGCAAGACGTAAGGAATCCGGTATTACAATTTAACAGACCTCTGCAAGACTTACGATCGAGTAAGGTGCAAGACATAGATAACATTTCTTCGAAATTCGTAAAATCTCTTGGAGAAGCGGGAGGGGGGGGGGGGGAGGGGCAGTGGCAACCAAACGACTACTCGAGGTGCCGTATAGAATCCATGAGACTGCAGACATACCATCAGACTTTCGGAAAAATATCATCTACACAATCTCGAAGATAGCAAGGGCAGATAAATGCGAGAAGTATCGTACAATAACATCACTACCTTATGCATCCATCTTGCTGACAAAAATAATATACAGAAGAATGGTAGAGAATATTTAGGTTCTGTTAGAAGATGATAAATTCGGCTTTCGGAAAGGCAAAGGCATCAGAGAGGCATTTCTGACGTTGCAATTGATAATGGAAGCAAGACTGAAGAAAATTCAAGATATGTTCATAGGACTTGTCGCTCTAGAAAATATAAAGTAGTAGGAAAAAATGTCAAATGGTGCAAGATGTTCGAATTTCTAAGAGAAATGAAAATAAGCTCTAGGGAAAGACTGTTAATGTACAATATGTGGGAGAACCTAGAGGGAACAATAATAATGTCAGAGGGAAGTGGTCGGATTGAAAATTGTGTGAGACTGTGTTACAGTCTTTCGTCCCCACTGTTCAATCAATAGATTGAAGAAGTAATGATGAGAGTAAAAATGGATTTAAGAGCGGATTTAAAATTAAGGGTGAAAGGATATCAGTGCTGAGATTCGCTGAAGAGATTGCTATTGTCAGTCAAAGTGAAGAAGAATACATGATATGGTTTATGGAATGAATTATGACTGGAGTGGACTGAGAATAAATAGAAGAAAGACAAAAGTAATGCCGGCCGGTGTGGCCGTGCGGTTTAGACGCTTCAGTCTGGAACCGCGTGTCCGCTACGGTCGCAGGTTCGAATCCTGCCTCGGGCATGGATGTGTGTGATGTCCTTAGGTTTAATTAGTTCTAAGTTCTAGGCGACTGATGACCTCAGAAGTTAAGTCGCATAGTACTCAGAACCATTTTTGAACAAAAGTAATGAGGAAAACAGAAACGAGATTAGGGGTCAACTTAACATAAAATTTGGTGACTATGAGCTACATAAAGTGAAACAATTCCGTTACCTTGAAGCAAAATAACACGTGACTGGTGAAGCAAGGAGAAAATTAAAAAAGACTGACTTCTCGTGCTAGCTGCGAACATGGACTGCAAACTGAAAAGAAATTATGACAAATACATTTGGAGCGCATCATTGTGTGGTAGCGAATCATGGATAGCGGGAAAACAGTAAAAGAACAGAATCTAAGCGTATGAAATGTGTTGCTAATCATGGATTGCGGGAAAAGAGTAAAAGAACAGAATCTAAGCGTTTGAAATGTGTTGCTGTAGTAGGGTATTGAAAATAAGATCGACTTACAAGGTAAGGAATAAGGACGGTCTCTACAGAATTGGCGATGAAAGAAACATATGGAAAACCCTGACAAGTAGAAGGGACAGAATTATAGCACTTGCGTTAAGACATCAGAGAATAACCTCCATGGTGCTAGGGGGAGATGCATGGGGTAGACATTGTAGGGGAAGAGAGATCGGAATACATCTAACATGTAGTTGAGGACCTAGGGCGCAAGTGCTATTGTGAGATAAAAATGATGACATCATGGTTGAATTCGTGGCATGCTACATGAAACCAGTCAGAAGACTAATGACTCAAGGAAAAAAGTATCCAAACTGTTTCAGCATTTTTCATCTAATATTGCGGTTGTGTGTGCGAGTGAGAAAGTTATGTATGTCGACCTGACTGGCTCCCAGTAAATACAGGGCCGTAATGGAGGAAAAGAATGACTCCAGTGTTGTAACAGGGGGTCAATGGCCACAGGATAAGATTTTGGGAAACAGACTAATGAATGTGAAAATAAATTTGGTCTCAAGTGCACAGATACATTACCTTTATGCTGCAAACACAACGTAAGGGAACTAAGCTTGACCATGTACAGCCGTCTTTATAATAGGGCTAAGCCTTCGCTATGTAGACATAGGTGTGAGACAATACTGATATATTACATATACGTGAACAAATTTTTTTTTCGAGTTATCGAACGCCATCAAAAGTGAGAAGACTGTAACAAGTGAAAAATAAATAAACAAATTAAAATAAAGTTTCTTCATTATCCCAGTACAAAGAGCATTATAAATATTAAACATAGAGTAAAATAATCGATCATTAGCAAGCTGTCTTCTCATCTTGAATAATTCGCAAAGGATTATGAATATTACATGAGAAATCCTCTAGGCGCTCTAGGTTCTTTTGTAATCTCTACGAGCAAGTGATGGATGATTCGAGTTTGAAAAAGAGGAAATGCTGCGACACTCGAAGAAACACAACATTTTTTTTAAAAAATTTGTTATTACAATAATTGTTCCGACGTTTGACCTTTTTTTCTGTTTGCTTACAGTAATTCCAAGTACGCCACAATTTTATCGGTTGAGTTTTGCGGGAAATAACAATTTCCATAGCCACAGTAATTTTAGAATCCAGCACTAACAACAAAACTGCAATTATGGTGCATTTCTTTCAGGCTATGTCAGTAATCCTTGGCCAACTATTGTACACATATTAAGTAGTCTTTTATACGCCATCTCTAAATAACACTACAGTAAATAGGAAATGTTTTGGTCATCACAATTGCAGTGTTGGCCTACAACCAGTAACTTCCGAAAATATCGTGTTTTAGGAAATAAATCGAAAACTTCCTTACTGTCTACTAGTTATATCTTTGTCTGCGCGGGATACTTCTCTGATTGTTGCATCGTAAGGAGGAGTCATAACATTTGCATCAGAGAGGCTCACGCCGTGTCGTACGTATTAACATGTTGCCTTAAGCAACCTCAAATACAAACATAATACAGAATAGTACATGGCATCTCTTTTCCATGTTATGTTAAGAAATGTCGCAACGCTCTGATCTATGTATTAAGAGGCTTCTTATGATGCAACAATTATTATAGACGTTGACTTTCCCCTTTACAAGGTTACTGCAGAGTTTTAGTTGTAAGCTAAAAACTATCTCGGCTGGAAAATGTAACCTCAGTATATACATTCCCAGCTGCTATGCCGTGATCGAATAAATTGTTTGGAGAACTCAAACGTTTCGTCCCCACCTGCGTTGGATGTTGGATATTTTCATTGGAGGGGGCTTGCAGCTTCCGCTAATGTTCGATTCACACTGCGCGACGCAGAGTATGAATCGGGCATTTATAGCAACTTAATTTCTGCTAACGTTTTTTAGATTTAGCCTTCGTTCGTTTTGTTTTTCTTCTTTATAGATCTGAATAAGGCTGCAGACTACAGTTAAAACCAGTACCTGTAATTATATGAGTATAGTGGTAGGCCACGAACCTACTACGGTGTCGTAGCAGGCGGAGAGGTGATACTCCGACGTGGCGCGTCCCAGGTGGCGGATAGGGGGGTCCTCACCGGTTTACCGGCGGACTTGGGCGAAATAAAATAGCTCTCGCGGACCAAACACTAAACAACCTCTACGGCTAACAACCGTAGTTGTAGCTCGGAGCTTGCTCCATACAACGTTCACTACCTTTGAAAGTCAAACATGGAAGGAAATCTTTCAAGGAATAATCCACCGCTTGGCAATAACCAAGGAAGACTGCACTCGGATACGGTGGGCAGTCACCTGAAAGATAACTTGGATGAGTCGGAGCATCTGAAAATACCCAAAACGGACAGACGACCAAAACTCAAGACAGGGCAAATAAATTACATTGCGACACACAATATAAATTCCCTCATACAACCAGGCAAACTCAAAATTCTGACGGATGAAATGGATCGCAAGGGGATTCTCATAACCGGACTTCAAGAAATGAGAAATACTGATCAGGAGCCGATAGAATCACAAGGATATAGGATTAAGGGAATACCAGGGAAAAGAGTCATGAAACAGTGTCCACAATTTGGAACAGGATTCGTGGTGAGTCTGAAAATAATAGAGTCCATAATAGAATTTACAGCACAATCTCCCAGGCTCTCAACATTAACTCTAAAAGCTGCAAATAAAATGTACACAATAATAAATGCCCATGCCCCGACAAATGATAAAAATAATAAAAAAGAACACAGAGAAGAGGTAGAAAAATTTTGGGAGCTCTTAGATCAAACGACGAATCACATTAATAAGAATCACATCAAAATTTTAATTGGAGACTTCAATGCCCAGTTAGGAAGGGAAAAGAGATATAGAGACATAATAGGGAAATGGACAGCACAAAGAAGAACAAACAAAAATGGCATAAGACTAGTGGAATTTTGCAGAAACCATGACATGATCTCAAAGTCGACGTATTTTAAGAGAAGACCAAGTAAACTAAAAACTTGGAAACATCCAGACTGGAAAAAAGGAGAATGGCAACTGGACCATGTCTGCATGGATAAGAATTACCATAAGGAAATTTACAATGTGAAAGTACTGAGAGGGACAGATACCGGATCAGATCATTACATGATAAAAATTAAAATTAAATTAACCCCATTAGCAAAGAAAAAATCCCACCAGAAGAAGAAGAGAACCTATGACCCTCATAAACTGATACAAAATGAGGATTATGAAGCACAAACCAGGGATATAAAAATAACAGATGATCTGGAAGAAATAATTCCCAAATTGAAACAAATAGCTGAACAAGTTGCCCCTATAAATCCAAGGAAAAAACACCAGTGGTGGAACGATGAATGTGATGAAGTAGTGTTGGATCGACACCAAGCCTGGTTAAGGCATCAAAATGAAAAAACAGAAAAATCATATTTGGAACTCACAAAACAAAGGAAGACAACACAAAAAATAATAAGGAGAGTTAAACGTCAGTACCAAAAAGATATACTTCTAATGATAGAAACAAATAGTGAAAAAACAAACTCGGGAGACTATTACAAAATATTTGGCAGACAATTACAAAGATATGATCCTCCAACATTAATGTTAAAGATAAAGATAATGACCTAGCCCATAGCAATAGTAAAAATACAGAAATTCTAGCAGAAACATTTAACAAGTTACTAAATTGTGAAGATCCCCCAGAACTTCTTCAGATAAACACAGAAACCCCAACTAAAACACCAGCAGAAAATATAAATCCACCTACAATTAATGAGGTCTACAGAGCTTTGAAAGAACTCAAAAACTACAAAGCAAGTGGAGAAGATCAAACGTTTGCTGAACTTTGGAAATATGCAGCAGAACCAGTAAAGATAGCATTACACCAATGCATAGTAAAAATCTGGAATGAAGAGAAATTGCCAGAAAATTGGACTACTGCTATAATACATCCATTACATAAGAAAGGAGAAAAATCAAATCCAGACAACTATAGAGGAATTTCCCTTTTGGACTGCACGTATAAGATCATGTCAAGAATACTATACAACCGCTGTAAAGATCAATTAGAACTGGAACTGGGAGAATATCAAGGAGGATTTAGATCCTGGAGAAGCTGCCCAGAACAGAAGTTAGTTATGGATGTCTACAAAAGAAGGCAAAAACAACTAGTCATAACCTTTGTAGGTTTCAAAAAGGCGTATGATTGCATCCATAGATCTTCAATGATGAAAATATTAAGGAATTTTGGACTTCATCCTAAATTAATAAAAATGATACAGTTAACCTTAACAAACACCAAATCCAAAGTAAAATTTAGAGGAGAAATATCTGAACCGAAACTTCCTGGCAGATTAAAACTGTGTGCCCGACCGAGACTCGAGCTCCGGACCTTTGCCTTTCGCGGGCAAGTGCTCTACCAACTGAGCTACCGAAGCACGACTCACGCCCGCTACTCACAGCTTTACTTCTGCCAGGACCTCGTCTCCTACCTTCCAAACTTTACAGGAGCTCTCCTGCGAACCTTGCAGAACTAGCACTCCTGAAAGAAAGGATATTGCGGAGACATGGCTTAGCCACAGCCTGGGGGATGTTTCCAGAATGAGATTTTCACTCTGCAGCGGAGTGTGCGCTGATATGAAACTTCCTGGCAGATTAAAACTGTGTGCCCGACCGAGACTCGAACTCCGGACCTTTGCCTTTCGCGGGCAAGTGCTCTACCAACTGAGCTACCGAAGCACGACTCACGCCCGCTACTGTGCTACTTTCAGGAGTGCTAGTTCTGCAAGGTTCGCAGGAGAGCTTCTGTAAAGTTTGGAAGGTAGGAGACGAGGTCCTGGCAGAAGTAAAGCTGTGAGTAGCGGGCGTGAGTCGTGCTTCGGAAGCTCAGTTGGTAGAGCACTTGCCCGCGAAAGGCAAAGGTCCGGAGTTCGAGTCTCGGTCGGGCATACAATTTTAATCTGCCAGGAAGTTTCATATCAGCGCACACTCCGCTGCAGAGTGAAAATCTCATTCTGGAAACATCCCCCAGGCTGTGGCTAAGCCATGTCTCCGCAATATCCTTTCTTTCAGGAGTGCTAGTTCTGCAAGGTTCGCAGGAGAGCTCCTGTAAAGTTTGGAAGGTAGGAGACGAGGTCCTGGCAGAAGTAAAGCTGTGAGTAGCGGGCGTGAGTCGTGCTTCAGTAGCTCAGTTGGTAGAGCACTTGCCCGCGAAAGGCAAAGGTCCGGAGTTCGAGTCTCGGTCGGGCACACAGTTTTAATCTGCCAGGAAGTTTCATATCAGCGCACACTCCGCTGCAGAGTGAAAATCTCATTCTGGAAATATCTGAACCATTTACGATTAAAACAGGGTTGAGACAGGGAGATTGTTTATCACCATTGCTATTCAATTGTGCTCTTGAATATGTAATGAGAGAATGGTACAAGGAAAATCCTATGAATATTAAAATTGGAACTAAGAAAGATAAAATAAACCTAAATTGCTTCGGATTTGCTGATGACCTAGCATTACTAGCTAATAATATTCAGGAAGCCACGAAACAAATAACAAGCTTACAAAATATAGCACAAAAATTAGGACTCCAGATATCATTTGAAAAGACTGAAATAATGGTAACGGATCCACTTGTAATAGATCACATCACAGTGAACAATAGGGAAATTAAAATAGTGAAACAATTTAAATACCTGGGTGAAATTATAACACATAAATTGGACGAGAAACCTGCATAGCGAGCAAGAACTAATAAAATGGTAAAAGCTCAAAAACTAACATGGTCTACGTACAATAAAAAATGTCTATCAATTAAAACAAAATTAAAACATTACAAGACGGTAGTTCAACCAGAGGTTACATACGGAAGTGAAACTCTTTTTAAAGTCACCCAGAAAAACAGAATTGACAAAATTTTAAAAGTAGAGAGAAGAATTGCTAGAACATGCATAAATAAGAAATGTCAAAAAGCTGGGCAATGGCGGATAGTTCCAAATGAAGTGGTATACAGAGAACTGGAACCCATCACTGATGCTATACGAAAGAAAAGGATCTCTTTTTGTGGTCACATTCTGAGGACACCAGAAACCAGATTATCAAGGAAAATTATTGAGAAACTCTGGAATTTGAAACAACAAGGAGGATGGCTTAAGGAAATAAGAGAGGATATGGAAGAACTGGAAATAACTCTGGATGATTTGCAGAACAAAACGCCAAATTTAAAGAAGTTGAGGGACACAGAAATAAGATTTAAACCAAAAATTGACAAACGACATACAATGAAAAGGGTATTTACAGATAAGGAACGACGAAAAGCATCGGAACGAATGAAGAGATACTGGGCCACTCGGAAGGGGAAAATACCAAAGAAGAGGACCAGAAATGATTGACTGAAGTGGTCCAATGAGGCCGTAAAAGCAGAAGAAGAAGAAGAAGTGGTAGGCAGACTGTGTGATTCTTCCAGCTGGATAACAGAAGAAAAAACGAGCTGATATGTCAATTATGGCTTTCTCCCAACCTACAGCTATATTTTATTTCACGAAACTACGATTTGTAGTCCATGTACGGATCAACTGCTGATGTCTAGAATGTACTGTAACATATCTGGATAAGATAATTGAGAATAATATGCGTTTTGACGGAATCAAGTGGAACCTATTCGTATAATTATTTGTGTTAGCATAGGTATGGTACCTCAGAGCACTGCAGTTCAAAGGATAATCATCGTACATGTATTTATAAGAGCTGACATCGTCGGATGATGGAGATACAACTACCTGTATTATTTTTTTTAAATTTTAATAGTATTGATCGCAACAAAACCTAAAATTAGAGCTGATAACCGATTTGGGATGATTTACAATCATCTACAGATCTATTAAAATAAACAGAAAATTGCAGTTCAGTTAATGTGAGTTTAACAATCATTAAGAAATGTATATTATTTTTTTTAAATGTAAAACGTGAAACACTGAAAAGTTTATCGATCATACAAAAGACTCAGCGTCTGTGTACATTGTTACCCACGACACTGTCGTTACTAACTGTAACTCCGAATTACGAAAGTAAAGAGGTAATGACGTTCAGGTAATGTGAACATCTATCTGTGGTGTCACCGCCAGACACCACACTTGCTAGGTGGTAGCCTTTAAATCGGCCGCTGTCCGTTAGTATACGTCGGACCCGCGTGTCGCCACTATCAGTGATTGCAGACCGAGGGCCGCCACACGGCAGGTTTAGAGAGATTTCCTAGCACTCGCTCCAGTTGTACAACCGACTTTGCTAGCGATGGTTCACTGATAAAATACGTTCTCATTTGCCGAGACGATAGTTAGCATAGCCTTCAGCTACGTCATTTGCTACGACCTAGCAAGGCGCCATTATCAGTTGCTATTGATATTGTAGAGAATGTACAGACAAGAGCTACGTTCAACATTAATGGATTAAAGTTAAGTATTCCACAATCTGCGTCCGTTTTTCTGAGTTATGATTACCTTGTCCTGTTCCAGACCTCACGCCAGCCTGCGTGAGCTTAAACGCGTGCCTTTCGGCTTCCTCTCAATTTAGTGGGTTGGTCTCCTGCCAATCCACAACACTATCCATCTTAAAAACTTTCATTTTTAGAAGGCGTTAAAACTTAAAGACACTGAAAATGTGCCATGGTAGTAACGAACGAATACCTAAATTCACTATCAGCCATAACAACATCGTTACTAAGTGCAACTCAGAATCTATAGAAACAAATGGAAAACCGCCTTTCAGTTAATGAGAAAACTTAACAGGCTTTGAAGCATTTATCGTTCATAAAGTACTATCTAACAAATCTGGCATTTCTCTTATATTCATTATGAGAGTTTTCTATTGGAAACGATAACACATAATGAACAGTATTTGTACTGAAGAATCGAAAAAATTTATTTTCCATGTATTGCGAAAACACCTTTGAAATTATGAAACAGTCGTACAAAGAAATATGCATAATTTTTTGGCCATATTATCATTAGTAAATATAATGCGCTCTGATGGAACTGTTCAATGGCCCATTTTCCTTCTGATTATACTTCTCGATACACTCAAACAAACGGATTTACACGATACATGGACATTCGTTTATCATCATTAAATAAATTGCAGAGAATTACTTTACTTACGAATAAAAAAGTGTAATGAGGAATTATTTCATGAAATTTGTGATAGACAGATGTTTCCAAATTTAGATAAGACATTTAAAATTATTATTTCTATAATTTTTATTATAATACGCAGACATCTGTAAAGTAAATTATTAATCGTGTATGACATTTTCTCAAAGTATAAATCGATATCTTGCAATATCTTTCTACCGGGAGATTCCCATCTTTGCCGATCTTTGTCCAAGTTATGGCGCATTTATTGTTGTTGGACAAGTTATGTAGTATATTTTCAGCCCTGTTTTGTTACATGTTTCAGTGTTCGTGCTAATTTTTTTTGGGGGGGGGGGAGGGGGGGCAGGAAAAAAATATTGTACTTGTAGAAAGCTTCGCGTTGCATTTTATATTTTAATGTATAAAATGGAAAAAAGCCCGGATCTCTCCTTGTAAAGCAGGAACTTACACAAATGGACACTGTGCAGCCAAATGAAACAGACATCGAGGAGACCACATAGAAGAGTGTAGTATTCTTTTTGTAACGTCATAATCTTTCGCTTCTCCGGTTAGATTTTGTCATCTCCAGCGTATAACAATGCACGCCTTTGAATATGTGCTGATGAACTTCAGTCATTTGACATTAATAATTAGCAAAACGACCGGAGGAGGTCACAATATCAGTAATAAAAGATTAATCAAAGCATATCTGTGAATGTTTAAAAACTTTAAAAGATTAATCTCTGTGAATGGTTGTCTGTGCACACATTTTTAAAAATGTATTTTTTATAAATTGTTAAATGTTCGCATTACCTGAAAGGCATGTTTCGTTTCTTTCTATAGTTCTGAGTTATTCTTAGTAAAGATGGTGTTGTGGCCAACATTGTACATAAGCGCTGAGTCTTTAGCAAGCCTGGTACGTTTTTCACTATTTTACGTTTTATTACTTTTTAAATAATGCATGTTTTTGAGAGAGTGTTTAATTCACCGTAACTGAAAAGTAATTTTCTCTTAAGCTTCACAGACCAGAAGGAACTACACTCCTGGAAATGGAAAAAAGAACACATTGACACCGGTGTGTCAGACCCACCATACTTGCTCCGGACACTGCGAGAGGGCTGTACAAGCAATGATCACACCCACGGCACAGCGGACACACCAGGAACCGCGGTGTTGGCCGTCGAATGGCGCTAGCTGCGCAGCATTTGTGCACCGCCGCCGTCAGTGTCAGCCAGTTTGCCGTGGCATACGGAGCTCCATCGCAGTCTTTAACATTGGTAGCATGCCGCGACAGCGTGGACGTGAACCGTATGTGCAGTTGGCGGACTTTGAGCGAGGGCGTATAGTGGGCATGCGGGAGGCCGGGTGGACGTACCGCCGAATTGCTCAACACGTGGGGCGTGAGGTCTCCACAGTACATCGATGTTGTCGCCAGTGGTCGGCGGAAGGTGCACGTGCCCGTCGACCTGGGACCGGACCGCAGCGACGCACGGATGCACGCCAAGACCGTAGGATCCTACGCAGTGCCGTAGGGGACCGCACCGCCACTTCCCAGCAAATTAGGGACACTGTTGCTCCTGGGGTATCGGCGAGGACCATTCGCAACCGTCTCCATGAAGCTGGGCTACGGTCCCGCACACCGTTAGGCCGTCTTCCGCTCACGCCCCAACATCGTGCAGCCCGCCTCCAGTGGTGTCGCGACAGGCGTGAATGGAGGGACGAATGGAGACGTGTCGTCTTCAGCGATGAGAGTTGCTTCTGCCTTGGTGCCAATGATGGTCGTATGCGTGTTTGGCGCCGTGTAGGTGAGCGCCACAATCAGGACTGCATACGACCGAGGCACACAGGGCCAACACCCGGCGTCATGGTGTGGGGAGCGATCTCCTACATTGGCCGTACACCACTGGTGATCGTCGAGGGGACACTGAATAGTGCACGGTACATCCAAACCGTCATCGAACCCATCGTTCTACCATTCCTAGACCGGCAAGGGAACTTGCTGTTCCAACAGGACAATGCACGTCCGCATGTATCCCGTGCCACCCAACGTGCTCTAGAAGGTGTAAGTCAACTACCCTGGCCAGCAAGATCTCCGGATCTGTACCCCATTGAGCATGTTTGGGACTGGATGAAGCGTCGTCTCACGCGGTCTGCACGTCCAGCACGAACGCTGGTCCAACTGAGGCGCCAGGTGGAAATGGCATGGCAAGCCGTTCCACAGGACTACATCCAGCATCTCTACGATCGTCTCCATGGGAGAATAGCAGCCTGCATTGCTGCGAAAGGTGGATATACACTGTACTAGTGCCGACATTGTGCATGCTCTGTTGCCTGTGTCTATGTGCCTGTGGTTCTGTCAGTGTGATCATGTGATGTATCTGACCCCAGGAATGTGTCAATAAAGTTTCCCCTTCCTGGGACAATGAATTCACGGTGTTCTTATTTCAATTTCCAGGAGTGTAGTTATCAGCAAACTGTAATTTTATGTTTTATTCCGATCATGACTATGTGAGGGTACGAGATATTCCAAAATTTTATAAGTAATAATTCTGATAGATGTACTGGACAGAATCTATAAGCCTCTGTAGCATCTGAGGATTTGTTTGCCACAAATGCAACTGGTACTAACCAGAGACTGACGCTGTCTTCAGTAATACGTCCTGCAGCTGTTGATCAATTAACTCCACCACTGGCTGTAAAGGATGGGGAACCCGATATTGTTTTTTCTACACAGGCAGCTCGTTCCCAGTGCGAATTCTGTGCCGCACTAGCAGCGTAGCAGACAATGACTGAGGGGTGTTAAATAAAACCATGTATTCCTCCAGTTATCTCTCCATGTCCAGTCAGTCACGTCCGCTCAGATGCGACACCTGCCCCCTTTTCTGCAGTTATATTGACAGAGTGCCCCAGCTTCGTGTATTCTACTTCGAAGGCCCTAGCATATAAATGAAGAAGCGTGACATGTTTCGAATTAGTGGAAAGGGGAGCTCGAGGATTAAAGCTATCCCTACTTGGGATTATCGTTTCTTTAGATTACGTTTTGTTATTGTTGTTGTTGTAATCTCTCTCTCTGACGTATTCCTTTTGGGCTTCCTGCGGCGCTGAGTTTCGTCGAGCTGCGCCTTAAGTCACCCGCAAGTGCAGCCAAGAGTCTCAGCGACATTCGCTGCCTCAAGGAGTACCGATGACCAGAACGTCCGACAGACGAGAGTGTCAATGGCGATAAGGCTTCTCTGAATGTTCATGTTAATAGTCTGTCTGTAACACGGAATGAGAGTGAGTTGTTGTGTAAAGAGTGGAGATCGATTTGTGTTCTGTGCCTCAGCAGAGTTCCTAATACGATGGCTATGCGGAAAGTAAGGAACGATCGACCGCGAAATGCAAACCACAGTGAAGTTCTGAAGAAGGTTTGGATAGATGTGTTGAGCTGTATCTCTAATATGCCTGTAGACAGCATCACGTCGCTCTTCTCAGTTCTGAGAGCACAGTGTGAGCGTAAAGATGCCTAAAAAATAGTGTCTCCCACAAAGCATCGAAAAATTTCGCCTGATTTCATGCAATCCCATATAATCTAACTGTCACGAATTTCCTACTTCATGACAGTTCTCGACCGTACACTGCAGGGGTAAAGAGGACGTTCCTGCAGAGTTTTCGACGGGAAGTGTTTGATCACCCACCATACAGCCCGTAATTGCCTCTGATTTTCATCTCCGCTCAGATGAACCGCTGGCTGTAAAGACAACATTTCGGCACAGACAACGAGCCGCAGTCGAGAGTAAAAAGCTGTGGGAAATCACTGGAGACTACCTTCTATGACGAGAGTATTGGAAAGATAGTACAACGCTACGACAGATGTCTAAGTCAGAGCGGCGAAAGTGGAGAGAAGTAGTTGGAAGGTGTAGCTAATTGTTGCAAATAAAGAAGTTGTGGTTTTCAGTGTCGCGGCCGATCGTTCCTTACTTTCCGAAGAGCCCTCGTAATTGCTGTAACGAGTAACTGAGGAGAGACTCTCAGCAGAGCTTTTAGTGAATCATAAGAGTTTGACAGACGTGGACTCTCCAAACTATTAAATATATATATATATATATATATATATATATATATATATATATATATATGTAATTATTATTATTATTACTTGTGTTATGCCCTTAAACAGCGCATTTAGACTAAACTTCATGTCCATTTTCCTGTTGTTTTCTCTTCACGTTCTACCCAGACTTCCCTCATTCGTGTGCTGTGTTTCTTTCCGATCTTCGGTCCACTTTAGGTCCAGTGTTCTCTTCGGCTTCTCTTTTTCCTGTTCGTCCAGTGTTCCTTCATTCTCTGGCTGTGTTCTTTCGTCGCTGATCGGTCCATTGTGTTCGTTTGCTGTGTGGTGTCTCTTTAGGTTAGTTTCTTCTGATCAGGTTCCTAAGGAGTGTTTTGTTTTGTATTGTTTCCTGTGTCATGTTGAGCTTTTCCATGTCATTTCTTACTTCATTCATCAATTTGTTGTTTTTCCTTGTGCTAACGTAGTCCAAGATCTGTCTCGCTATCCTTTGTGGTGCCATTTTGCTGAGGTGTCCGTAAAACTTTAGTCTTCGTTCCCTGATTACGTCTGTTATTTTCTCTGTGTGTTCGTATAGTTCTTCAGCTGGCCTCTGCATCCGTACCCCGTCATTTTGCGTTGCCCCGAATATTTTCCTGAGTATTTTTCGTTCCGTCTTCTCTATTCATGTCTGTCCTTGTACTACTGTGGTCGCGGCTGCGTATAGTGCTTCTGGTAGCACCACCGCCTCGCAGTGCCGTAGATTGGCCTTTCGTGAGATAGCTTTCTTATTGTAGTGATACAAAATCAGTCTGTAGGTTTTACCTAGTTTCGCTCTTCTCTCTTCATTAAATACTTATTTCTTCCTGTAAATGTAAATGGCGTGTGACTAGGGCCGCCCGTCGGGTAGACCGTTCGCCGGGTGCAAGTCTTTCGATTTGACGCCACTTCGGCGACTTGTACATTGATGGGGATGAATGATCATCATTAGGACAACACTCAGTCCCTGAGCGGAGAAAATCTCCGGCCCAGCCGGGATCGAACCCGGGCCTTTAGGATTGACATTCTGTTGCGCTGACCACTCAGCTACCGGGGGTGGACATTTCTTCTTGTAATCTGTATTGTTTCTCCTAGGTACCTGAAATTTTCTGTTCTGTGTATTGTCCCATATTTTGTGTGTAGTGGTGGGTGTTTTCGGGTGCTCATGAACTGTGCTTTCTCGTAAGATATCTGTAGTCAGGTCCTGGCTGCGATTTTGTGCAATTCCTCTATGGCTCTTATTCTTTCTGTTTCTCGTACCGTTACGATGGCTAAATCGTCTGCGAACACTAGGCACTTGACTCTTACTTTTCCTAACAGAACTCCTTTCTGTGTCTTTTCCCATTCCTTCACTATTTTGTCCAGTACTATGTTGA
Source organism: Schistocerca serialis cubense (assembly GCF_023864345.2). Taxonomy (NCBI): domain Eukaryota; kingdom Metazoa; phylum Arthropoda; class Insecta; order Orthoptera; family Acrididae; genus Schistocerca; species Schistocerca serialis. The sequence continues at coordinate 542,157,383 of NC_064639.1, read as the reverse complement.
ACAGCAATGGCGAGAGGCCGTCGCCCTGCAAGACTCCTGATTTCGAATTGTTCTGAGAGTTCTCCACAGAACTTCACTTTAGGTGTCGTGTTTGTTAGTGTTTCCTGAATTACGATTAGTGTCTTCCTATCTACTCTGTATTCTTTCAGGATTTTAAAGAGGGTTTCTCTGTCTATTGAGTCGTACGCCTTCTTGAAGTTATGTTCTCTTTGTGTTGCAGTATCATATTAAGGTCCATGTCTGTTGAGCGCACGACCTGTGTTTACGAAACCCAGCCTAGTATTCGCCAATCAAGTGGTCTGTTTGCTTATCTAATCTATTTAGCAGTGCCTTTGAAAGTATCTGATATGTGACAGGGAACAGTGAGCTGCCCGTATAGTTGCTTGGGTCCGACTTATCCCCTTTCTTGTGAAGAGGGTGTATCAGTGCTGTACGCCATTCTTTCGGTATCTCTTCTGTTTGCCACATCTGTTTCATGATGTTGCATATGTGTCTGTGAGATTTGGGTCTTGTAGCTTCCAGATACCGAGAGGAGTCCATCCTCTCCTAGTGCTCTATTGTTCTTGAGGTTCTTGATGATTTCTCTTACTTCTTCTATCAATGGCGGTTCGCTATCTGGGTTTGGTGCGGATTCCTTTGTGTCCAGTTTGTCTGTTGGTGATTCTGCGTTTAGTAGTTTCTCGAAGTACTTCGCTGGGAGGTTACAGTTGTTCTTGGTATTGGTCTCTAGTGTGCCGTCCGGTTGCCTTAGTCAGAGGTTCGGCGCTTGGTATTTCGTCATATTTTCTCTGAACGTCTTGTAGAAATTCCTCGTGTTGTTCCATGTGAAGTCTGCTTCTATCTCTTCTAGTTTCTGTTTGTCGTAGCTTCGATTTCCTTTACGGATAATTTTACTTGTCTGTTTCTGTGTTCTGAAAAATTCTTACCAGTTTTCTGGTATCTTGTTGCTATTGAACTTCTTCCGTGTGTTGATTCGTCTTTCGACTGTTAGGTCACATGTGTGGTTCCACCAGCGGTGTTTCCTGGTTCTCGATTGTACTGCTTCCTGAAGCTTGCCTGAGAGCTGTTTCCAGTTTTGCGTTGTTCCTATCTTAATTTTCTCCAGTATTTTCTCTTGGTTGATTGTTAGATATTATGGGTCTGGTCTAGTGATCTTAGTTTTCTGTTGTTTCCTCTTATGGTTTAGGCGTGTCTTTATCTGTAGTAGGTGGTGATCCGAGTCAAAAAGCCCTATCGTGTGTTGATGTTCTGGATTTCACTCTGTGCTTCTCTTTGTATTATGATGTGGTCGATCTGTAATTCTCTCTTGCCATTCGGGAGTTTCCATGTGGTTAATTTTTGTATGGGTTTCCTGAAGTTCGTTGACATGACTTTGAGGTCATGGATCTCGCAGAATTCTATCAGGTGTCTCCCTTTTAAGTTTCTGTCAAGGTCTGGTGTGAATCTTCCTGTAATATGTCTGTATTTTTGTTCTTTTCCTAGTTTTGCGTTGAAGTCTCCTAGAATAATGTACATATACAGGGTGAAGCGAAATTCGCGCACTCGGGCATCGCAGCGCGACTTCTCACTTGCAAACGATAAAAAAACGTCTCTCACAAAATTTTGTTCGGTGAGCACATCCGCAGAAAAAGGACGTTAAAAACGTGGCTATCTGGCAACAATGTAACCAAATGTATGGTAAGTATCTTTATCAGCACCTGTTAGTCGTGCTGTACAGTTAATGCGGTGGATAAAGTTTTGGGTTGACATGCAGGACATCGAGGGTTCGATCCTGAGTTAGGGCGCATTTCTTTACTTGCCAATTTCATTCTGTATCCTAAATTTAAGACATTTTACAACGCTGAATATAACAAATACGTGGTTGGTCAAATTAGAAATAGACAGTTGAAACAAATGACCTATTATAGGACAGAATAATTACAAATACAATACCAATTTCGAGATGCTAAATATGATAGCACAGTAAAATAGCACAACATCTTGTCATTTATACTACAAGTAATATGAGCACTCAGATGTTGAACATTAGCAACGAGTGACAATAATAATGTCCATATTAATGGTCGCATGACCTTCACAACATAATACGTTGTCCTCAGAACAACAGATGCTCAAAGCGACCTCACTGCACGTCCAAACATTGCGCAACCCGCTGGATCTTACAGCTCTGGACCCTTCGCAGCAAAGCAGCGTCCACCGTAACAAGAGCAGCATGAACACGCGCCACCAATTCTTCCACATTCGTCGGCGGAATAGAGTACACGTGATCCTGCAGGTGTCCCCACAGGAAGAAATCCAGGAGATTTAGGTCATGTGGGCGCGGTGGCTATACAAATGGACCTCCATGTCCTAGCCATTTTCCTGGAAATGTTCTGTCCAAATACTGTCGCACATTAATTCCAGAGTTTGGAGATGCACCATCATGTTGGAACCATATTTTCTGCCGAACATGTAGTGGAACGTCTTCCAGGGCGCCAGGCAGATAGTTTGATAGGAATACATGAAACCTTGCATGCAACCGTGAGGCAACATGTACAGGCCCAAACACCTGTCGCCCAATATTCCGGCCCAGACGTTGATACCAAAGCGAACTTGATATCTATGTTCGCAATTGACTTGCAGATTAACCCCACACCAATGGTGGGCATTGTGCAGACTGATGACACCCAATCGAGTGAATGCTGCTTCATCCAACCGTATAATGGTGTTCACAAAGTCATCGTTGGCTTTCTGTTGTTGTTGGAACCATTCACAGAATTGTATCCGCTGATGGCGATCTGCAGGATGCTGGTGTTGCGTGAAAACATAATGATAGAGGTGGAGCCCATGCTCGTGCACCACGGTAACGACCGTGTGTTGCGAGACACGCAGCTGCCTTCATACGCTACGTGTACTTCGCTTAGGTTCTTAGTGTAAGACCTCCAGAATAGCTTCTCAATAGCTGGAGTACGGCGAGTCCATGGATGACCACAGTTATGCGAGGGTAGAAGGAGAGAACCTGACTCCCGAAGGGGCAGCTCCAGACGACGAAACACATTTTTATCTCGATAGCATTGACGAGGATATCTAACAGCATATTCACGAGCAGCAACACCAGTCCGATTATCAGATGCACCATGGGCCAGAAGCATATCCACATAGTCATCGTTTGTGTCTGCCATACATGGGCCACACTGGTTTAGAGGTTTACTATGAGAAAATTCTATACGTCTCTACATATACATTGGAGCCTGTCAAGGCACGTTACGCCTCTCGCAACTAATCCCTGTGTGACGGACAGCGCATACAGTACAAACACGCCGTCAGTCCTGCGCGCTGTTCCACTTAAAACGCATTACAAAAATGGTCCAAAAGGTTCTGAGGACTATGGGACTTAACTTCTCAGGTCATCAGTCCCCTAGAACTTAGAACTACCGAAACCTAACCAACCTAAGGACATCACACACATCCACGCCCGAGGCAGGATTCGAACCTGTGACCGTAGCGGTCGCGCGGTTCCGGACTGTAGCGCCTAGAACCGCTCGGCCACTCTGGCCGGCAAAACGCATTACACCTTTGACAAATATTGCTCTTCATCCCGACACCGTTAACTGTGAAATGTTCGGTTTCAAATTACACTGTTTCCCTAACGGTAACAGACATGATGTTTCCATAATCCCATCGATAGAATAATAGTAATAATAATAATAATAATAATAATAATAATAATAATAATATTACATTGAGGTACATACTAAACAACATGCGGTTACCAGAATCAATGTTGAAAAGCGTAATTAGTGGGACCATGGTGATAACACATACTGGTAGTGTAAGACACTAACGAAATGTAATGGACCTGAATGATGCAAGAATAATAGTTGGTACTATCTATAGGATCATTGGAGGAGGGTACAAAGAAAACCGGTTTCACATCTAGTAGATGAAGTGGTGCGAAGAAATTCACACCCTCGGCGTGGAAAGGGTTTCTTTCAAAGCGCACCAATATTCCATTTCTACGATTTTAGTAGGCAAGTGCAGATGCTTTCTAGAGGACCCGCTGCAATCACTGTTGACGATTAAGATGCCAGATGCCGTACCACCTGGACAACATTTACCAAATAAAAAACATATACCTCAATCCAGGATCGAACCATCGACCTTTTGCATGCTAACTCTATCCACTGCACCAACTGTACAACAGATTAACAGCTGCTGGCAGAGATAATTACCATACATGCGGTTACAGTGTTGCCAGATTGGCACAATTAACGTCCTTCTTCTGCGGATGTGCTCGCCGGACGAAATTTTGTGAGAGACTTTTTTTTATCGCTGGTATGTGGGGAATCGCGCTGCGAACACGAGTGCGCGAATTTCGCTTCACCCTGTGTATATATGTGTTTATAAGGACATTAAAATTGCTACACCAAGAAGAAATGCAGATGATAAACGGGTATTCATGGGACGAATATATTATACTAGAACTGACGTGTGATTACATTTTCACGCAATTTGGCTGAATAGATCCTGAGAAATTGGTACCCAAAACAACCACCTCTGGCCGTAATAACGGCCTTGACACGCCTGGGCATTGAGTCAAAGAGAGCATGGATGGCGTGTACAGGTACAGCTGCCCATACAGCTTCAACACGATACCACCGTTCATCAAGAGTAGTGACTGGCGTATTGTGACGAGCCAGTCGCTCGGCCACCATTGACCAGACGTTTTCAGATCTGGAGAATGTGCTGGCCAGGGCAGCAGTCGAACATTTTCTGTATCCAGAAAGGCCCGTACAGGACCTGCAACATTTGGTCGTGCATTATCCTGCTGAAATGTAGGGTTTCACAGGGATCGAATGAAGGGTAGAGCCACGGGTCGTAACACATCTGAAATGTAACGTCCACTGTTCAAAGTGCTGTCAATGCGAACAAGAGGTGACCGAGACGAGTAACCAATGGCACTCCATACCATCACACCGGGTGATACGCCAGTATAGCGATGACGAATACACGCTTCCAATGTGCGTTCACCGCGATGTCGCCAAACACGGATGCTACCATCATGATGCTGTAAACAGAACTTGGATTCATCCGAAAAATGACGTTTTGCCTTTCGTGCACCCAGGTTCGTCGCTGAGTACACCATCGCAGGCGCTCCTGTCTGTGATGCAGCATCAAGGGTAACCGCAGCCACGGTCTCCGAGCTGATAGTCCATGCTGCTGCAAACGTTGCCGAACTGTTCGTGCAGATGGTTGTTGTCTTGCAAACGTCCCCATCTGTTGACTCAAGGATCGAGACGTGGCTGCACGATCCGTTACAGCCATGCGGATAAGATGCCTGTCATCTCGACTGCTAGTGATACGAGGCCGATGCGATCCAGCACGGCGTTCCGTATTAACCTCCTGAACCCAGCGATTCCATATTCTGCTATCAGTCATTGGATCTCGACCAACGCGAGCAGCAATGTCGCGATACGATAAACCGCAATCGCGATAGGCTACAATCCGACTTTTATCAAAGTCGGAAACGTGACGGTACACATTTCTCCTCCTTACACGAGGCATCACAACAACGTTTCGCCGGCCGAAGAGGCCGCGCGGTTCTGGCGCTGCAGTCTGGAACCGCGAGACCGCTACGGTCGCAGGTTCGAATCCTGCCTCGGGCATGGATGTGTGTGATGTCCTTAGGTTAGTTAGGTTTAACTAAGTTCTAGGGGACTAATGACCTCAGCAGTTGAGTCCCTTAGTGCTCAGAGCCATTTGAACAACAACGTTTCACCAGGCAACGCCGGTCAACTACTGTTTGTGTATGTGAAATCGGTTGGAAACTTTCCTCATGTAGCACGTTAGGACGTTGTAGGTGTCGCCATCGGCGCCAACCTTGTGTGAATGCTCTGAAAAGCTAATCATTTGGATATCGCAGCATCTTCTTCCTGTCGGTTAAATTTCGCGTCTCTAGGACGTCATTTTCGAGGTGTAGCAATTTCAACGTTCTACACTTTTTATATGCGTGAATATTGCAGTTACTATGGTATTTTTCATGAAAGTCTGTGATTTAGTCAGTCACTATCGAGAATGAAATAAGATGAACGGTTTCCTTGTCGGACTGCTGGAACAGCTAGCATCTTCGTTTCCCCGGGCCGTTTGCTCTGTAGCCTGTGGGGAGTCCTGCTTTCTGTGTGCGTGCGTGTGTGTGTGTGTGTGGTACACGAGAGGAACGTGTTGCCGGGTGTGGGAAGTCAGGTCTCGTTAGAGTGTCGGGAGCCGAAGATGTTTTATGGCTGGAATGGAATCCGGCGGGGCGGCGGGCCCCCGCAGCAGGTAGCGGCGCGCCAGACAGCCTGCCGCCACGGCGCGGCTGCGCTCCGCCCCGGGCCAGCCGCAGGTGTCTGGCCACCGCCTCCTAATGAACACGTCCCTCCCGCCGACCGCCGACGCCAGTTTCGCGAGCCACCGCTTTCTTCTGTCTTCCTGGCATCTGCCGCATCAACTCTTTGGCGGCTGTCACCTGCTGACGGAGACCGATAGCCGAGGCCAGAGATCGCTGGCTTCACGTCGCGCTCAGACACACCGCCTCGAGATGCTTCTCAATTCATTCCAGCTTCAAGCCGCTGCCTGACACCCTTTCCCGCCCCCTTCCCTAGCGCAATGAACATCAACGACTGATGTGTTTTCGATTGTTTCCCATAGGCAGTAATATTGCAAATATTCTTACGTCTACTGGGTGATCAAAAAGTCAGTATAAATTTGAAAACTGAATAAATCACGGAATAATATAGACAGAGAGGTACAAATTGACACACATGCTTGGAATGACATGGGGTTTTATTAGAACCGAAAATATACAAACGTTCAAAAAATGTCCGACAGATGGCGCTTCATCTGATCAGAATAGCAATAATTAGCATAACAAAGTAAGACAAAGCAAAGATGATGTTCTTTACAGGAAATGCTCAATATTTCCACCATCGTTCCTCAACAATAGTTGCAGTCGAGGAATAATGTGAACAGCACTATAAAGCACGTCCGGAGTTATGCTGAGGCATAGGCGTCGGATGTTGTCTTTCAGCATACCTAGAGAGATGTTGGTCGATCACGATACACTTGCGACTTCAGGTAACCCCAAAACCAATAATCGCACGGACTGAGGTCTGGGGACCTGGGAGGCCAAGCATGACGAAAGTGGCAGCTGAGCACACGATCATCACCAAACGACGCGCGCAAGAGATCTTTCACGCGTCTACCAACACTTTTTTTTGTGTTCTAATAAAATCCCATGTTATTCCAAACAAGTGTGTCAATTTTTACCTCTCTATCTACATTATTTCGTGGTTTGTTAAGTTTTCAAATTTATACTGACTTTTTGATCACCCGGTACATCCGTACTCCGCAACCCGGCTCACAGTGGGTGGCGGAGGATACTTTCTATACCAGTGTTATTTCTCTGTTTTCCTAATCCAGTCGCAGATCTTCACGGGAAGTATGATTGATGGTAAGCCTCTGTGTGCGCTTGAATCTCACTGATTTTATCTTCATGGTCTTTTCGTGACATATACGTAGCACGAAAGAATGTACTGGCTGGTTCTTCCTGAAACGTACGCTCTCGGAACCTCAATAATAATTCACACCTGGGGAGCCATGTGCAGCTTTCACACTTTTGTAGTTCGAAATAATAACAGTATTTGGAATACGTATATTCGTTGATATAAGGGTACTTGTGGGACTGAATACATCTTTAAAAAATGAATCGAATGACGTCAAATAATAATTATGAATTTATGAAACATCCTTATATATACATTCCATGTGACCATAAATATGTTTCAGCATAATGTTTGTACCTGCTCGTACGACAGGTAAAGCCAGGGACTGCCAATAGGGCCGAACAACATATATCCCACTGTTAAATGCAGAGGGGGGCGCTGATAGGTGGAAAGAATACATTGAAAGCCTCTATGAGGGGAAGATTTGCCTGATGTGACAGAAGAATAAACAGGACTTAGAAGAGATAGGGGATCCAGTATTAGAATCAGAATTTAAAATAGCTTTGGAAGACTTAAGAACAAATAAGGCAGAAGGGATGGATAACATTCCATCAGAATTTCTAAAATCATTGGGGGAAGTGGCACAAAACGACTATTCACGTTGGTGTGTAAGTCTGGCGACGTACCATCTGACTTTCGGAAAAGCATCATCCAAACAATTTCGAAGACGGCAAGAGCTGACAAGTGCGAGAACTACAGCACAATCAGCTTAGCAGCTCATGCATCTAAGTTGCTGACAAGAATAATATACCCAAGAATGGAAAAGAAAATTGTGGATGCGCTAGATGACAATCAGTTTGGCTTTAGGAAAGGTAGTGGCCGGAGAGAAGCAATTCTAACTTTTCTGACGTTGCGGTTAATAATGCAAGCAAGACTAAAGAAAAATCAAGATACGTTCATAGGATTTGTCGACCTGGAAAAGCGTTCGACAGTGTAAAATGGTCCAAGAGATCCGAAATTTTGAGAAAAGGAAGGAGACACGGATCATATACAATTTGTAGAACAGCCAAGAGGGAATAATAAGAGTGGACGACCAAGAACGAAGCGTTCGTATTACAAAGGGTGTAAGACTAGGATGTAGCATTTCGCACCTACTGTTCAATCTGTACACCGAGGAAGCAATGATGAAAATAAAAGAAAGGTTCAGGAGTGCAATTATAATTCAAGGTAAAAGGATATCAATGATACGATTCGCTGATGACATTTCTATCGTGAGTGAAAGTCAAGAAAAATTATGTGATCTGCTGAACGGAACGAACAGTCTAATGATTTCAGAGTAAGTGTTGAGAGTAAATCGAAGAAAGGTGAAGGTAATGAGAAAAATTGGCGCATCTTGGGGGCTGAGAAACCGCGTTTTGCGATCGAGAAGTCTCTTCACCCTCTGCGGGTAACCATGTGGTGTGCCATGTCAAGTCCCGGAATAATCGCTGCGATATTCCTTGATGGCACAGTGATTACCGAACGGTACGTGAAGCTTCTGGAAGATGATTTCATCCCGATTATCCAAAATGACGTTGATTTCGACAAGATGTGGTTCATGCAAAACGGAACTTAACGCCACCGAAGCAGGAGAGTGTTTGATATCCTGGGGGAGCACTCTGGGGAGCGCATCCTGGCTCTGGGGTACTCAGAGGCTACTGCATGGGCCTCGATTGGGCACCATTTTCTCCGGATCTGAACACATACGACGTGATGTACGCTGAGTAAAAACGGCAAAAGGAAGAAGCACAGAAAATATGCCACGAATAGCGACAATAATTCTTAAAAACATGCCATAACATACAATAAATAAGGTAGTATGAAAGTATCCATAAAAAACTATATTTCAAAAAACGAAAGGTAGAAAAGTAATAATGTGTAACTGTGATTGTATAACTATACTATGTTCTGCACGTTTTAATTTAAAAAAACCACTGATGATGGTAATATTTGTCACCGAAACTAGTTTGGGAAATAAATAAGTAAACAAATAACAAGGCAAGGTGTTTTGCATCAATGCCGATATTGTGATTCTTGAGTTTCTCCCGGCGTATTTGATAGTCAAAATATCCACGGGTGTGCTGCCGGTCTATAGTGTCCAACGGGCACAATATTTCGGCGATCATACATGTCGCCATCATCAGGTGAACTGACGGACTGAGCTCCTGTGAACGTGCCGGCACGGAGATCCGTGCGCTATGGCTGCTCAGAGGGAACTGGGTTCGGTCGCGGCGGCGGCCGATTTAAATACCCTCCGCCCGCGGCGCGCTCCCTCCACCGTCCGCGCCCCGCGCCACGGTCCCGCGGTGGAACAGATTGCGACGGCGTCTGAGATGACGTCGGAGTGATGGCTGTGTCCGCCGTGGTCGTCACAACTATACGTTTGCTCGATTTACTCTTGATTAACCCGATCGCTGGTTCCTAAGCCTTGCTAAGATTATAGCCACAGTCACGGTTTATGAGGTCGTCATTGGTGCGAATTTCGATGGCCTCTCTAACAACGCTGTCCCAGTATCTCGACGTCTGTACCAGAATCCTCGTGCGGTCATACTCCATGGCGTGATTTTCCGACAAACAATGTTCAGCGACCGCCGACTTGCTCGGATACATCAGGCGAGTGTGCCTCTGGTGTTCACGGCATCGATCCTCGACGGTACGCATCGTCTGACCAATATACGACTTGCCACATTGACACGGAATCTGGTACACGCCGGCCTTCCTCAAACCGAGGTCATCTTTGGCGCTCCCCACCAGTGCACGAGTTTTATTTGGAGGACAAAACACAGTTCCGACCCGGTGTTTCTTCAGAATGCGAGCGATTTTCCCCGAGAGTGCGCCTGTGTATGGAATAAATGCAGTGCCTACCTCCTCCCTCGTGACTTCATCCATCTCAAGAGGTTGTGCTGCAGTGGTTGGGCGGAGAGCACGTTGAATCTGCCACTCTGAGTACCCATTTTTTCGAAATACAGTTCTCAGATGTTCCAAGTTCTGGGGTAGACTCTCTGCGTCAGAGATAGTGCGCGCCCTATGTATTAGAGTTTTAAGTACCCCATTCCTCTGTGAAGGGTGGTGGCAGCTGTCTGCGTGCAAATACAGATCAGTGTGCGTAGTCTTCCGATACACCCCATGACCTAGGGTGCCGTCAGCCCTTCTCTTGACCAAGACGTCAAGGAAAGGTAATTTACCCTCCGTTTCAGTCTCCATAGTGAATTTGATGTTGGGGTGTATGGAGTTTAGATGTGTAAGGAAGTCAAGGAGTTTATCCATACCATGTGGCCAGATGACGAACGTGTCGTCCACGTAACGGAAAAAGCAAGTAGGTTTCCATACGGATGACGACAAGGCTTCCTCCTCGAAGTTCTCCATGTACAAATTCGCTACCACCGGTGAGAGTGGGCTACCCATGGCGACTCCCTCCGTTTGCTCGTAGTATTCTCCATTAAAAAGAAAATACGTGGAAGTCAAGACATGCCTAAAAAGTTCAGTGGTCTTCTCGTCAAACTTCTGACTAATCAATTCTAGTGACTCTCGCAGGGGTACCCTCGTAAACAAGGAAACGACGTCAAAACTCACCATGATATCTGACTCATCCAACCTGAAGCTGTCAAGGCGTTTAACAAAATCCACGGAATTACGGATGTGATGAGGGCATTTACCCACATAAGGACTTAATATTCCCGTCAGGTATTTGGCCAACAAATATGTAGGTGCCCTGATGTTGCTGACAATGGGGCGTAATGGTATCCCCTCTTTGTGAACCTTCGGGAGTCCATATAGTCTAGGCGGTACCGGACCTTGGGGTAACAATTTCTTAGCGTCACCCTCCGGTAAATCTGCGTCCTTGAGAAGCGCCCTCGTCTTGTTCTCCACCTTCTTTGTAGGGTCAACGCTGATCTTCCGGTAGGAATCGTCATTTAGCAGGCTCTGCATCTTATCAGTGTAGTCCTTATGGGAGACAACAACTGTAGCATTGCCTTTGCCAAGCCGATGAAGTCAAATATCAGCAGTAAAGAGAGGGCGGCCATTCGTGATCTGAGGGAGCGCTCTGAAATTGTTGTCTTACCGGCTGACAAAGGCAATGCTACAGTTGTTGTCTCCCATAAGGACTACACTGATAAGATGCAGAGCCTGCTAAATGACGATTCCTACCGGAAGATCAGCGTTGACCCTACAAAGAAGGTGGAGAACAAGACGAGGGCGCTTCTCAAGGACGCAGATTTACCGGAGGGTGACGCTAAGAAATTGTTACCCCAAGGTCCGGTACCGCCTAGACTATATGGACTCCCGAAGGTTCACAAAGAGGGGATACCATTACACCCCATTGTCAGCAACATCAGGGCACCTACATATTTGTTGGCCAAATACCTGACGGGAATATTAAGTCCTTATGTGGGTAAATGCCCTCATCACATCCGTAATTCCGTGGATTTTGTTAAACGCCTTGACAGCTTCAGGTTGGATGAGTCAGATATCATGGTGAGTTTTGACGTCGTTTCCTTGTTTACGAGGGTACCCCTGCGAGAGTCACTAGAATTGATTAGTCAGAAGTTTGACGAGAAGACCACTGAACTTTTTAGGCATGTCTTGACTTCCACGTATTTTCTTTTTAATGGAGAATACTACGAGCAAACGGAGGGAGTCGCCATGGGTAGCCCACTCTCACCGGTGGTAGCGAATTTGTACATGGAGAACTTCGAGGAGGAAGCCTTGTCGTCATCCGTATGGAAACCTACTTGCTTTTTCCGTTACGTGGACGACACGTTCGTCATCTGGCCACATGGTATGGATAAACTCCTTGACTTCCTTACACATCTAAACTCCATACACCCCAACATCAAATTCACTATGGAGACTGAAACGGAGGGTAAATTACCTTTCCTTGACGTCTTGGTCAAGAGAAGGGCTGACGGCACCCTAGGTCATGGGGTGTATCGGAAGACTACGCACACTGATCTGTATTTGCACGCAGACAGCTGCCACCACCCTTCACAGAGGAATGGGGTACTTAAAACTCTAGTACATAGGGCGCGCACTATCTCTGACGCAGAGAGTCTACCCCAGGAATTGGAACATCTGAGAACTGTATTTCGGAAAAAATGGGTACTCAGAGTGGCAGATTCAACGTGCTCTCCGCCCAACCACTGCAGCACAACCTCTTGAGATGGATGAAGTCACGAGGGAGGAGGTAGGCACTGCATTTATTCCATACACAGGCGCACTCTCGGGGAAAATCGCTCGCATTCTGAAGAAACACCGGGTCGGAACTGTGTTTTGTCCTCCAAATAAAACTCGTGCACTGGTGGGGAGCGCCAAAGATGACCTCGGTTTGAGGAAGGCCGGCGTGTACCAGATTCCGTGTCAATGTGGCAAGTCGTATATTGGTCAGACGATGCGTACCGTCGAGGATCGATGCCGTGAACACCAGAGGCACACTCGCCTGATGTATCCGAGCAAGTCGACGGTCGCTGAACATTGTTTGTCGGAAAATCACGCCATGGAGTATGACCGCACGAGGATTCTGGTACAGACGTCGAGATACTGGGACAGCGTTGTTAGAGAGGCCATCGAAATTCGCACCAATGACGACCTCATAAACCGTGACTGTGGCTATAATCTTAGCAAGGCTTGGGAACCAGCGATCGGGTTAATCAAGAGTAAATCGAGCAAACGTATAGTTGTGACGACCACGGCGGACACAGCCATCACTCCGACGTCATCTCAGACGCCGTCGCAATCTGTTCCACCGCGGGACCGTGGCGCGGGGCGCGGACGGCGGAGGGAGCGCGCCGCGGGCGGAGGGTATTTAAATCGGCCGCCGCCGCGACCGAACCCAGTTCCCTCTGAGCAGCCATAGCGCACGGATCTCCGTGCCGGCACGTTCACAGGAGCTCAGTCCGTCAGTTCACCTGATGATGGCGACATGTATGATCGCCGAAATATTGTGCCCGTTGGACACTATAGACCGGCAGCACACCCGTGGATATTTTGAATGCCGATATTACTTCGAGCAGATAGTTAGAGAACCAACTCGTGAAGCTAACGTTTTAGACCTCATAGCAACAAATAGACCGGAACTTTTCGACTCCGTGAATGTAGAAGAGGGTATCAGTGATCATAAGTCAGTGGTTGCATCAATGACTACAAGTGTAATAAGAAATGCCAAGAAAGGAAGGAAAATATATTTGCTTAACAAGAGTGATAGGGCACAAATCGCAGAATATCTGAGTGACCACCATCAAACGTTCATTTCTGAGGAAGAGGATGTGGAACAAAAATGGAAAAAATTCAGAAACATCGTCCAGTACGCCTTAGATAAGTTCGTACCGACTAAGGTCCAAAGCGAGGGGAAAGATCCACCGTGGTATAACAATCATGTACGAAAGGTACTACGGAAACAAAGAAAGCTTCATCATAGGTTTAAGAGTAGTCGAATCATAGCTGATAAGGAAAAGCTGAACGAAGCGAAAAAGAGCGTAAAGAGAGCAATGAGAGAAGCATTCAACGAATTCGAACATAAAACATTGGCAAACAATCTAAACAAGAACCCTAAAAAGTTTTGGTCATATGTAAAATCGGTAAGCGGATCTAAATCCCCTATTCAGTCACTCGTTGACCACGATGGAACCGAAACAGAGGACGACCGAAGAAAGGCAGAAATACTGAATTCAGTGTTCCGAAACTGTTTCACTGCGGAAAATCGTAACACGGTCCCTGACTTCAGCCGTCGCACGGACGCCAAAATGGAAAATATTGAAATAAACGATATCGGAATTGAAAAACAACTGCTATCACTTAGTAGCGGAAAAGCATCCGGACCAGACGAGATACCCTTAAGATTCTACAGTGATTATGCTAAAGAACTTGCCCCCTTTCTATCAGCAATTTATCGTAGATCGCTGGAAGAACGTAAAGTACCTAGCGACTGGAAGAAAGCGCAGGTCGTTCCCATTTTCAAGAAGGGTCATAAATCAGATGCGAATAATTATAGGCCTATTTCGCTTACGTCAATCTGTTGTAGAATAATGGAACATGTTTTGTGTTCTCGTATTATGACGTTCTTAAATAATACAAATCTCCTTCATCATAACCAACATGGATTCCGCAAACAGAGATCATGTGAAACTCAGCTCGCCCTATTTGCCCAAGAAATTCACAGTGCCGTAGACACTGGCGAGCAGATTGATGCCGTATTCCTGGACTTCAGGAAGGCATTTGATACGGTTCCGCACTTACGTTTAGTGAAAAAAATACGAGCTTACGGAATATCGGACCAGGTTTGTGATTGGATTCAGGATTTCCTAGAAGAAAGAACACAACATGTCATTCTTAACGGTTCAAAATCTGCAGATGTAGAGGTAATTTCGGGAGTACCGCAGGGAAGCGTGATAGGACCTTTATTGTTTACAATATACATAAATGACTTAGTTGACAACATCGGTAGCTCCGTGAGGCTATTTGCAGATGACACGGTTGTCTACAAGAAAGTAGCAACATCAGAAGACTCGTACGTACTCCAGGAGGACCTGCAGAGGATTAATGCATGGTGCGACAGCTGGCAGCTTTCCCTAAACGTAGATAAATGTAATATAATGCGCATACATAGGGGCAGAAATCCATTCCAGTACGATTATGCCATAGGTGGTAAATCATTGGAAGCGGTAACGACCGTAAAATACTTAGGAGTTACTATCCGGAGCGATCTGAAGTGGAATGATCACATAAAACAAATAGTGGGAAAAGCAGGCGCCAGGTTGAGATTCATAGGAAGAATTCTAAGAAAATGTGACTCATCGACGAAAGAAGTAGCTTACAAAACGCTTGTTCGTCCGATTCTTGAGTATTGCTCATCAGTATGGGACCCTTACCAGGTTGGATTAATAGAAGAGATAGACATGATCCAGCGAAAAGCAGCGCGATTCGTCATGGGGACATTTAGTCAGCGCGAGAGCGTTACGGAGATGCTGAACAAGCTCCAGTGGCGGACACTTCAAGAAAGGCGTTACGCAATACGGAGAGGTTTATTATCGAAATTACGAGAGAGCACATTCCGGGAAGAGATGGGCAACATATTACTACCGCCCACATATATCTCGCGTAATGATCACAACGAAAAGATCCGAGAAATTAGAGCAAATACGGAGACTTACAAGCAGTCGTTCTTTCCACGCACAATTCGTGAATGGAACAGGGAAGGGGGGATCAGATAGTGGTACAATAAGTACCCTCCGCCACACACCGTAAGGTGGCTCGCGGAGTATAGATGTAGATGTAGATGTAGATATTGTTGTTTTTATATGCAAACACCAATGGAAGAGTTCCAAGATAAAGTTAACATATGATTCCTTTTTGTGGAGCTATATTGAAGACAAGGTGTACAACAATAGCTCCAAAACAATTTCTGTGCTGAAAACAGCCATACAAGAGGTCATCGACAGCATCGCTGTTCCGACACATCAGTGGACCATGCAGAATTTCGCTATTCGTCTGCGCCACATCATGGCCAATGATGGGAGGCATATCAACCATATCATAACCTATATCCGTATATTTGTAGTGACATTTACTTGTTGAAGAAACTGTGTTCACGTCGTAGTTTGTAACTAATTTACGTTTTTTTCAGATAGTTCAATGCCACCCTGTATGTGCGTAAATGTAAGTATGAAGCTGATGTTCTTTTGCCTATGATCGTTGAAAGTCTCTTTTATTTTAAAATTTTCCACAAATGGTAAATTTATTGCAAAATCGGTGATCAATGTCAGAAGCCGGTTAAAAAACCTTTCTAACGGTACCTCATGCACGCCTGTGCGATTAGCCTGTGTCGAGAGAAACGGATATCGACTTGAGGGTATATATGACTTGACAATATACATATGATGGTTGTACAGAACGCCTCTCTTGCACTGCCTGCCGCTAGATTTGGCTGAGCACCTTCTTGACGCTTATGTGCTTGCTGAATGAACCTATAAGGAAACATGTCACTCTTCTTTGGATCTTCTCTATTTTATGTATCAATCATATGTGGTACAGATCCCAAAATGAGGAGCGGTATTCAGGTATTCGTCGAACGATGTTTCTTCAGCTACCTCCTTTGTCGATGGACTACATTTCCTGAGGACCATTTCCATGACTCTCACTCTGGCATTTTCACCCGTGATTAATTTTATGTGGTAGTACGGATATCGCTAGATATTTTATGGAAGTAACTGCTTCCAGTGATTGTACTGGAATCGTGTAATCATACTGTAGTACGTTCTGCTGCATAAGTCCCGAGACCAACGTGAGCGTTAAGCCACCACGATGCCAACGGCTAAGCCGAGACGACTTACGGTGCTCACAAAGTTACAACACCTATGTCTACGTTCAGAACTGAAACTCCTCGTGTATTTCACGACCAACATGCTTCTTTCAGTCAAAACAGCTCCATGGAATCTTCGTAATGTGAGCATTCCATACACGACTTAGCTAGTTCTGCGTTCTTCCAATTTGTCGTTTGTGAGTTATACAAATCTCCCAAAATATTGCGTGAAAACCCTTACGTTACTTATAGACGCTTTTCAGCATTGTTTGTAGTTGTACGTCGATTAATTTTCTATAGACATCGAAAAGACATCAAGTATAAGAGTTTATTTATGAAATATAAAAAAATGATTTTGATGTCAGAACCCGAATAATCAGGTTTTATATATTAGCACTTTGATTATTAAGGTATTGTAGTTGTGTGTCCATCTGTGATGTGTCATCTGAAAACATTTTGTTCACTTGTGTTATATGAACAAGTGACTGAATAAGGAATAAAATAAGCAACAGTGAGAAGCATCTTCTCATGGCTAGGGGTGCTTTTACTTTTAGTAAACTTCTACTGATGGTTTTCTTTTATTTTCTACGTTGTACGTTGTTTTGCACAAGAGAAAGTTTTCCACGACAGCATTGGAAACGATTTAGCATACTGCGACGTAAGTAATAACCCCTGTGAAACAGCATCAAAAGCAGAACTGTCTTAAATAAAATCGCGGCATAATTCATACGACTACCAATCAGTGATACAAAATGTAGTTAGTCTTTAGATACAGTGGCGACTGGTTACAAGGTCAAATTTCAACTAATTTTCTAGATTTCAGGAACGGAACCGACTGAGTAGGGAAGGTTGACGTCCTGTGGGATATGGGACAATGAACATGTTGAGTCGTTCGTAGCAGGTCTGATTTTCAAATGTGGGTCTTGCAATTTAGCAATCTCTCGACAGGCATCTTGACCTTGAGTATGTCCAATCATGTTCAGAAAAACAACGTAGGTTGTCACCTGACAACCGAAATAGGGCGGTACAGTGGCAAGAATATCCTCTGGAACCAGAAGCTGAATAGGACCATCGCAAAGATGATTGAAAAGTCTGTTAATGTGAAAACAACGTGGCCTTATTCGGAAAAGAATTTAATTCAAACTACGCCGATTTTCTGAAGTCTCAAACTTGTTCACAAAACATCGTGTTATAACCCACGATAAGATATTTGACAAACTAAAGTCCCACAAAGCCTAACGACTTAGAAATTAAGATGCAAATGTACAGAAATGTATTTAATACTAATTATTCACCCTCAAATCTTTCGTAAAACATATTTTCTGAACTCAGTAAAATAAGAGTCTACTGAGAATATCACAAACGTTAGTTTACGTCAACAGAAACATACATTATACAGCATGTAACAGGTATAGGTGCAGGTATGTCTGTTGGTGACTGAGTGCGGTGTACTGAAGAACATTACATTAATATTTACGTCATTTGCAAACTAATAGTTGCAGCCAGTACAAGCTATATGTTTTTAGAGTGCTTAGCATCTCCAAGTACATGTGGCAAAAGAAAGCCATTAATGCTTATTTTCTTCTAGACACTCCGCTTGCTTAGCTGGGTGATAAAGTGCTCGCCTCCCATGCAAGCGGGCCCGGGTCCGATTCCCTGTCGGGTTGGAGATTTTCTCCGCTCGGGGACTGGGCGTTGTGTTGTCCTCGTCATCACTTCGTCCTCGCGCAAGTCGCCCAATGTGGCGTCACCTGAAAGAAGACTTGCACTTGGCGGCCGAACTTCCCCGCATGGGACCTCCTGGCCAACGATGCCATCCTCTCACTTCCATTTCCTCTAAGCAACAGATCAGATGCTGAAGTCTGCATGTATGGATGCAAAACGGTTAGTATATGCTCACAGGTGCACTTGCGGCCGTGTAGAAAAAAAGCAGGTAATAAATTTTGTACCATGTTTGTGGGAAGACTGTTCAATGCGGAGAAAAAACGACCAAGACAGTGATGTGTGTACATATTAACGTACCACATTTAAAAATATCTTATACCAGTTGCACCTTTTACGAGGGCAGTTCAATAAGTAATGCAACACATTTTTTTTCTCGGCCAATTTTGGTTGAAAAAACCGGAAATTTCTTGTGGAATATTTTCAAACATTCCCGCTTCGTCTCGTATAGTTTCATTGACTTCCGACATGTGGCAGCGCTGTACGGAGCTGTTAAAATGACGTCTGTAACGGATGTGCGTTGCAAACAACGGGCAGTGATCGAGTTTCTTTTGGCGGAAAACCAGGGCATCTCAGATATTCACAGGCGCTTGCAGAATGTCTACGGTGATCTGGCAGTGGACAAAAGCACGGTGAGTCGTTGGGCAAAGCTTGTGTCGTCATCGCCGCAAGGTCAAGCAAGACTGTCTGATCTCCCGCGTGCGGGCCGGCCGTGCACAGCTGTGACTCCTGCAATGGCGGAGCGTGCGAACACACTCGTTCGAGATGATCGACGGATCACCATCAAACAACTCAGTGCTCAACTTGACATCTCTGTTGGTAGTGCTGTCACAATTGTTCACCAGTTGGGATATTCAAAGGTGTGTTCCCGCTGGGTTCCTCATTGTCTAACCGAACACCATAAAGAGCAAAGGAGAACCATCTGTGCGGAATTACTTGCTCGTCATGTGGCTGAGGGTGACAATTTCTTGTCAAAGATTGTTACAGGCGATGAAACATGGGTTCATCACTTCGAACCTGAAACATAACGGCAATCAATGGAGTGGCGCCACACCCACTCCCCTACCAAGAAAAAGTTTAAAGCCATACCCTCAGCCGGTAAAGTCATGGTTACAGTCTTCTGGGACGCTGAAGGGGTTATTCTGTTCGATGTCCTTCCCCATGGTCAAACGATCAACTCTGAAGTGTATTGTGCTACTCTTCAGAAATTGAAGAAACGACTTCAGCGTGTTCGTAGGCACAAAAATCTGAACGAACTTCTCCTTCTTCATGACAACGCAAGACCTCACACAAGTCTTCGCACCCGAGAGAAGCTCACAAAACTTCAGTGGACTGTTCTTCCTCATGCACCCTACAGCCCCGATCTCGCACCGTCGGATTTCCATATGTTTGGCCCAATGAAGGACGCAATCCGTGGGAGGCACTACGCGGATGATGAAGAAGTTATTGATGTAGTACGACGTTGGCTCCGACATCAACCAGTGGAATGGTACCGTGCAGGCATACAGGCCCTCATTTCAAGGTGGCGTAAGGCCGTAGCATTGAATGGAGATTACGTTGAAAAATAGTGTTGTGTAGCTAAAAGATTGGGGAATAACCTGGTGTATTTCAATGCTGAATAAAACAACCCCTGTTTCAGAAAAAAAAGTGTTGCATTACTTATTGAACTGCCCTCTTATATTCTGCAAATGTCTGTGAAGTGTATGGGAGAGACTATTTAGCACAGTATGGCATGTCAGGTATGGAGGGTGGAGAGAATTATTGATTAAATTCTTCTGTATTTGCTGTCATTGCATTCACGGTCGCTACAGGGACCACACATAGGCGGCTGAAGAATATCTGTCACTTAATGCTTATATTCGGAACTTTGTAAGTTTCCTGTCGCAGAACAATTGGCGTCTATGTTCAAGTGTCTGCCAATTCAGGTTTCTCAGCATATCTGTGATGTTCTGCTCTGAGCAAAACAAACCAGTGACCATTCGAGCCGCCCTTCATTGCATACGTTCAGTGTCCCCTTATAGTCCTATATGGTAAGTGGTGAACAATATTCTAAGACAGGACACACAAGTGATTTGTAAGCAATTGAGCTTCTATAAAGATTACCTATGTACTGAAGTCTACCACCGCCTGTCTTGCCTAAGACTGAACCTAAGTGACCGTTCAATTTCATATCTCTACCAATTCTTATAGCCAGGTATTTATATAACTGCCCACATGTCTGACTTACCGACATTGCAATGTAAGATACTACAATACTTCGTTTCACGAAGTACATAGTTACACATTTCTAACTCTTTAAGAAAGCAGACAAACTTTGCACCTATCTTAAACGTTGTCAAGGTCTGACTGAATTTCTGCACATTTATTTTTCAAACAATGCTTCATTACAGATAACTGCATCATCTTCAAAAATTGTAGCTTGCTATTAATTTTATCAGCCAAGTCATCTGCACCTACTTCTACATGGAGACTCTGCAAATCACATTTAAGTGCCTGGCAGAGGGTTCATCGAACCACCTTCACAATTCTCTATTATTCCAATCTCCTATAGCGCACAGAAAGAATGAATATCTATATCTTTCCGTAAGAGCTCTGACTTCACTTATTTCATCGTGGTGATCGTTCCTCCCTATGTAGGTCGGTGTCAAGAAAATATTTTCGCATTCAGAGGAGGAAGTGGCTGATAGGAATTTCGTGAGAAGATTCCGTCGCAACGAAAAACGCCTTTCTTTTAATGATGTCCAGCCAAAATCCTGTATCATTTCTGCGGGACTCCCTCCCATATTTCGCGATAATACGAAACGTGCTGCCTTTCTTTGAACTTTTTCAATGAACTCCGTCAGTCCTATCTGGTGAGTATCCCACACAGCGCAGCAGTATTCTAAACGAGGACAGACAAGCGCAGTGTAGGCATTCTCCTAAGTAGGTCTGTTACATTTCCTAAATATCCTGCCAATGAAACACAGTCTTTGGTTCTCCTTCCCCACAACATTTTCTATGTGTTCCTTCCACTTTAAGTGGTTCGTAATTGTAATACCTAGGTACTTAGTTGAATTTACGGCCTTTAGATTTGACTGATTTATCGTGTAACACAACCTGAATAGCAAGGATCCCTGCACACGTCCTGACGCCCACCTGCATTTATTTATACATGTGTTGATAACTCTCCATCAAAGACGACATTCTTTGGCTCTCCTACCAGGAATTCCATAGTCCATTCAGAAACTGCGTTTAATATAACATTTAATGACATTTTCGATGATAAATACTTTTCGGTAACCCAGAAATATGTTCTGTCTGAGTGCCTTGACCGTGGCTCTCTGAATGTCACGTGAGAAAGGTGCAGATTGGGTTTCGCATGGCAGATGTTTTCGGATTCGTTGCTGGTTGACATGGAGAAGGCTATTCTCTTCGAGATATCTGATTACGTTCCATTATGTACAACACTCGAATGTGAAAGAACTGAACGATTATTTTGTCGATCACTTGTGCAACCATTTTTGTAGACGGGTATGATTTTCTGCTAACCAGTGGTCACAGTTTGTTGGTCCAGAGATCCACTGCACAGTTTATTTAAAAGGACAACAAATTCAGTATATAACCTCAAAAGGATTCCTTGGAACGCTGGAGCTTTGTACAAAATTAATGATTAGAGCTCTTTCACAAAGCTGCTAATACTGGTATATGCTGTGTATCACTCATCCTTCTGGTGATATGAGAACTGAATTAGGGTAGTACTTTTGAAATTTTAAATGAATATCTGAAAACGGAATTCAGCAGTTTTGCTTTTGCTTCGCTAACTTCAGTTTCCGTTCTTATGTCATCCATGAGTGTTTGAACACTAACTTCGGTGCTACTGACGGCCATTACATGTGATCGGAGGTCGTTCAGTAAGATTCTGCGATGGGTAGTCTTTTAAGGCTTCACGCATTGTCTTTTAGACAACTAGACGAGTTCCACTCACATGTTTGTATATACATGGTACACTGAAATTAATGCTGTCACATCCTATTTTAGACGTCAACGTGCAATAACCGTTCACAGACGGCAAGCGGTAACACTAGCATTGGAGGGTATATAAAACGTGTCGGAGGACGCGGAAAAACAATGCAGTCGTTACTGTAATGTAGAAACGGAGTGATTTAACTAACTGTGACTGTCTTCCCCAGTTTGGAATCAAAAAACACTTAACTTCTGTAAGATACTGATCCGGTTCTACACGCCTTGATAAAAAAGGGAAGCATCCAGGAAAGGAGGAGAAAACGAAATTGAGTTACACTGACTGAAAAGGTATGTGATGTTATTTCGGCGATTACAGAATCGCGACGAATTAATAAGGAACGTGGCAGTATGAGCCTGCTTGTCAGTGAGACGTAGCATCCCTTCTGGCACCCATTTATGTACCGATTCGGTTGGGAAGGGTGTCATAAAGTAGTTGTATCCTCTGCTGAGGCAATCTGACCCACGACTGTTGTAACCGCTCCTCGATTTCCTCGAAACTAGCACTGGGACCGAGTTGATATTCGAGCTAGTCTTACACATGTGCTGTTGAAGACAGATCAGGGTATATAACCCAGTCGAGAATACGCGGGACCACCTCAGTCGGACCGTTCGCGCCAAGGATTCTCAGCCGAGAAACCTAGCGCTGTTGGCCACAGGACTGGAATTGGCACGGCTCGACATCGCTGTCGGTATGTTCCAGAAGCTCGCTGACACGCTCCTTGCACGTCTCTCAGCGTCCGCGCTGCTAAAGGTGGTTAGGATTTTGACAGGTGGTCACGTTAATGTGACTGTACACTGTATAACTTTATGTTTTGTTTTCCGTCCCTGCTTCGAAATGTTTGGGCAAGAGAAGCCGCACGGGAAGGTTAGGTATCATCGGACAACGGACTCTATCGGACAAGAGCAGCTGCTAAACTACGGTTTCATGTCCGATACAACGCACCACAAATTTGAAGTAGAAAATTGCATAGGGTGGAAAAAAAATATTGAAAAAATTAACGAATATACATTTTTATGCCACTGAGTTTGTAATTCTGTTAAGTAACATACCGTACTGTTGTTTGATAAGGAGACTGTCCCACTACAACCTTCAGAAAATATTGTAATTTCGAAAAAGCTTCTGTGCTAAATAATACCTAACCTTCCTCAGTAAGAAAGCTCTCTGGTCTGCAATAGCCAAGTATCACCCATTTTAGAAGGGGTATTTACATCTCAATCGGAAATTACTCATTGACGTGCACAATGAGTATTTATATGAGGGCGCTCCATTACTCTTTTTTTTTCTCGTCCTCTTTTGATTGATAAATACTACATTTGCTGTGGGACATCGTGGAATATTTCCATTTCATCCCATATAGTTTCATAAAGTTCCAATAGGTGGCGATGTTTCTATGCAGCCACCAAAATGGCGTCTGTAACAGAAACGCGTTCCAAGCAGAAAGCTATTATTGCGTTTCTTTTGTCGGAAGAACCGGGGCATCGCAAGTATTCATTGATACTTGCAGAATGTCTTCGGAGAGGTGGCAGAGAATAAAAACACGGTGAATCGTTGGGCGAGGCGTCTGTCATCATCGCAACGACGTCGCGCAAACCTAACTCCCACGAGTCGGACAACTGCATCCAGATGTGTCACCTGCAATGTTGGAACGTGCCAACACTCTCATTCGCGGTGATCGACGCATCACAATCAAGCACCTCGCTGCTCCACTGGACGTCTCTGTTGGTAGTGCCGACACAATCGTACACTATTTGGGGTGCCCAAAGGAATATACCGGCTTAACAAAAGACAATAAACAGCAACGAAGGACAATTTGTGAGGAATTTCGTGTACGTTACGAGGCTAATCGTGACAATTTTTTTCGAAAATCGTAACAGACGTTGAAACAGGGGGTCGTCACTTCAAACCGGAAATAAAACGGTAATCCATAGAATGCGAAACCAGCTCCCCATCGAAGAAAAAGTTCGAAGCCGCACTGGCAACCGATAAAGTCATGGCGACGGTCTTCTGGGCCTCTGAAGAGGTTATTATCTTCGATATGTTCCCTCATGGTGCAACGATCAACTCTGAAATGTAGAGGAAAGGTGCCTAATATGAGACACACTTTTGTAAACCCATTTGAAAGACCTAAAAGTAAGTGCAATAGTATTTTTTATTATGGTAATAATATCTTGTATTATTTAATTTTATCATACAATTATCGTATTTGCAATAACAAACAATCTTTCAGAGTAGTTATTAAATATTTACAAACAAGGCTTTTCGTAGAAATGATATCAAGGTTTCTTAATATGAGACAGTAATAATATTTTGATTTAATTATTTAATTACAGATTAATGACATATGAATACACAATTTTTATATGTTTACTCATTTCTGTTATCCTTCACTCATTTCACACCGCTTAGGTTTATATTTACGACACCCGGGGCAAACAATATTGTCTTCTGTGACACCGCACTCTTCATGAGCCCAGCGACAACATTTCGTGCACTGTGCCCATTTCTCCCCGTGTCTGTCTTCAGAAAAGTGCCCAGTACAGAACAGACACTCTGCGTCATCGTCATCACTGCTGTCTGAATCCCCACTGTCATCAAGATGGACATTGTATGCCGAGTCACTAGACGATTCTTCTGCTTTAGGTCTACGATTTGAAGGTTTTCCACTCTTCTCTCCAAATAACTTTCTGGCTGCTTTCTTAGCTTCAGCCTCGGATTTCTTCTGTTTAGATTCTTGCAATTTACTCACATAAGGAGTTGAAGTTAGTAACGCAGCAGAGCACGAACGCGATGTTTGACTTATTTGACTGTCTCCAGGTGGTTTTGCGATGTGTGTGAGAGGTCTGATGTCTGCCGGGCTGACAGTTTGACCATCACCATCAGTAGTTTGATTTTCGTTTTTGGCATGTCTTTCTTGAAGAGCGTCAGCATGGCGATGAATTGAAAATTCATGTTCCCTAAAGATGTGATGAGACCTGTTTATCTGAAGGTATTCACAGATGCTCCCATTGCTTCTGCCCGGTTGTAAGCTGCCCCAAATAACGTGGCTATTAATAACGGGATGATAACACGACCTGGGTTACTTTCCTACCACGTTTCTATCTCTTAGGCATAGTAGGTTTTCAAAGGCCCCATAAATCCGACGTCAAGTGGCTGCATTTTATGCGTTGAGTGAGGTGGCAAACATACGATATGAACATAGTTTTCACGTGCTTTATTTAACACATCGAGATTCTTTGTGTGGGAATAATGTTCCCTCAATCTGCGATAGGTATCGTAATATGCGACACTGTCGCATATTTGGATCCCCATACTATCGCATATTAGGAATTTCGCCAACTTACACAAAGAATCACGCACTTGTTAACAACATTTGTTGAAAAATGAACCTAATTGTCAATAATTATAGGTAATACCGTCACAAATAACAACAATAAAAGAGTGCAGTAATATCCACTCACCTTTAAACTGAAATATTGTCTTAACATCGACGTCGCAAAAACTCCAAACACAAGAAATTTAGTATCAACCTCTACGCACTATGTCCGGCTCAACTGTGGCGTCCTACTCGCTGTGTCGTCTGGCATGCAATAGACGTGTTTAAGAAACTCTCCACCAGAGTGCAACCCCTAACATGGGCGCAGTTGGGGTGTCTCATATTAGGGAACTATCGCATAATAGGCACCTTTCCTCTACTGTGATTCCCTCAGGAAACGCGTGTTCGTAGCCACAAAAAGATCAACGAACCATTCATTCTCCAGGATAACGTAAGGCCTCACGTGCTCCCGAGAGGAGCTCACACAAGTTCAATGCATTGTTTTTCCTCATCCACCGAACAGTTCGGATTTCGCACCTTCCGATTTCCATGTACTTGGCCCATGAAGGACGCAGTACATGGATGAAAGGTAGGTTATTATTGATGGAGCAAGACGTTGGCTTCGACGCCGACCAGTAAAGTGGTGCCGGGCGACCATACAGACCCTCCCAGTAAGGTGGCGTAAGGCCGTCACACTGAACAGAGATTATGCTGGAAACTAGGCTTTTGTAGCCAAAAGAGTGGGAATTAATGTAGTGTACTGGAATCCCGAACAAAGTCAATTTACTCTCAGAAAAAAATGCGTTGCATTTCTTGTTGAACGCCGCTCGCAGGAGTGTGAACTCCAGGGCGCCCACAGAGTGGAAGCCGCTCTTTGCACAAATGCCTACGTACTGCGCCTGGTTGAGCTCGCAGCCCGGCGTTTACCAGCCAGCGTGAGGTAATCTTAGGGGCGCCGTGCCGGTGTGGCTGAGGAGGGAAAACATTTTACATGTCAAGGCGCCATTCCCTCGGCCGAGTTGCCTCCTTTCAGGGTAACTCTGTATCGAGTGGCACGCATGCCGGCTGCGTAGCGCTACGCACCGCGGCACGCACAGGGCTCTGCCGTGAGCGTGGGCGTGTGCGTGGGCGTGCCGCATTCCACCGACATTCCTGGCGCCGCCGCCTCCGCCTCCGCCGCCGCCACGCCTCGCTGCTCCCGATCGCTGCGGCAGAGCCAGTCGCCGGCGGACCGTGAAGCGTGCAGCACGCCCAGCAGCGAAAAGCCTCCGCCGAGAGCCCCCTCTGACGGAAACGTACCATCACATTGACATCTTCTTCACAAAACCAGCCAACCACTTTGCGTAGTTCCGCTTTTGTCACATTTGGCGCACGAAAGTGGTGCATTGCGCGACGGGACGAGCTGCAGAGCAGGCCTTAGCGGGAAATAACTCGATCACGCCACTACGCGTAGTGGTGTCCCGTAAATAGTGCCCAGTGAAATTTGCGCTCAGAAAATATCGAGGAAAGGTTGGCAACTCAACCTATCCGAACTCCAGAACTTTCTCGGCAGGTACAAGGTTTTACTTTATAACTACTATTAGAGATAACTGTAATGCTCAAACGAGAACGTTAATGCCAACATTTTTTCCATCGAAGGTTTATTTTATGCTCTCTCAGTCGCAATCTCAGTTTTTCCGC
The DNA here is from genome assembly GCF_023864345.2 of Schistocerca serialis cubense. Classification (NCBI taxonomy): domain Eukaryota; kingdom Metazoa; phylum Arthropoda; class Insecta; order Orthoptera; family Acrididae; genus Schistocerca; species Schistocerca serialis. The sequence continues at coordinate 542,129,868 of NC_064639.1, read as the reverse complement.
TTTTTCACTTGTTTGTTGTATACAAGGTGAAAATTAGTTAAACCGACAAACTCTGTAAGGTAAATTGGGCACACAAAAACAAATACTTTTCTCTAGTGTCATTCTTTCCTGAGGGTATTTTTTAATCCGGTACAGAAGGTTTTCCATCTTCAGTTATAATGACTGATTTGTTATAAAACGGTTGCTGCTGTGGCGGTAAAGGGCCCACTTCGCTCTTCATTTGCTTCACACTGACATTGTTGTACGTCTTGACCGAGCACGGTATCTGTTTACTAAAGGAACGATACACATAGTGTTAGTTCTCTGATATGGATGGTGCTTACTACATAGTGATCTACTACGGACGAACAACACAGCAAGTTTATCAATAACAATATCCTAATATCAGTACACTGCATCGTTCGACGTTTACTGCTGTGTACTAACGTCTGCCTGAGACCGGGTCATTTAGCAGATTGCCTGGAGAGGGACGAAGTCGCACAGGACCAACTCTGCAATTTGAGGAGGCACTCCTGCTGGTGGAGCCAGATGATCATCCATTCTGAGCATGGTTTTCGCAATGTTACCTGGAAAAGTGTCAAATGTAACCTATATTTCCATCTTCTGTCCTGTTTACAGGACAAGCAAAGTTCAGGCGTGATGGGGTCTCCAGTATCCACAATTCGCATGTTTGGAGTAAGTATCCAGGTGTCTCATTTACTCGCGCTCGTCAAGTCCAGTTCTACTTGAATGTGTGGGCAGGTGTTGTTCGTGAGTGTTTGATTGGGCCACATTGCTTATGTAGGCTATTAAATGGCAGGTGTTAATACAATTCCCTCTCCTTAGCTATCAGAATTTCTGTATAACGCGCTACTCGTTACAGGACAGCCCATATGGCTCCAGCATGACGGCGCACCGGGACATTTCAGTCCTTTTATGCGACGATTCTTGAACTGACAGATTCCAGAAAAGTGGATTGGCAGAAGTGGTCCTGCACCATGGCGCCAACTCGACCCCGGATTTGGCTGCTCTGGAGTGTTTTACGTAGGGAGAAATGCGCAATCTTGACTAAAAAGCCCCTCTTGAATCAGAAGAGGATGTGGCTGCACGGATAGCTGCAGCAGCAAGAGAAATTAATTACACTAAAGCAGTCTTGATGGACCCGTGGTCTAGGGGTAGCGTCTTTCATTCATAATCAAAACGTCTTCGGTCCCGGGTTCGATCCCCGCCACTGCCTAAGTTTCGATGAATAGTCAGCATTGGCGGCCGAAGACTTCCGGCATAAGAACCCAGCCTCATTCTGTCAACGGCCTTGTCAAAGGGGGCGGAGGAGCGGATAGAGGTTGAGGGCACTCTCTTGTCCAAGGGGTGAGAAATTGCTCCTAAAGGCGGAAGAATCAACAATGATCAACGACATGAGGATGCAGAAGGCAATGGAAACCACTGCATTAAAGACACGTAGCGTGTATCCACAGGACATGTGGCCTGTAATTGAAGAAGTGTCATGATGATCTCTCCATTCGCAAAAGATTCCGGAATAGTCCCCCATTCGGATCTCTGGGAAGGGACTGCCAAAGGGGAGGTTACCATGAGAAAAAGATTGAATAATCAACAAAAGGATAACGTTCTACAAGTCGGGGCGTGGAATGTCAGAAGCTTGAACGTGGTAGGGAAACTAGAAAATCTGAAAATGGAAATGCAAAGGCTCAATCTAGATATAGTAGGCGTCAGTGAAGTGAAGTGGAAGGAAGACAAGAATTTCTGGTCAGATGAGTATCGCGTAATATCAACAGCAGCAGAAAATGGTATAACTGATGTAGGATTCGTTATGAATAGGAAGGTAGGGCAGAGGGTGTGTTACTGTGAACAGTTCAGTGACCGGGTTGTTCTAATCCGAATGGACAGCAGACCAACACCGACAACGATAGTTCAGGTATACATGCCGACGTCGCAAGCTGAAGATGAACAGATAGAGAAAGTGTATGAGGATATTGAAAGGGTAATGCGGTATGTAAAGGGGGACGAAAATCTAATAGTCATGGGCGACTGGAATGCAGTTGTAGAGGAAGGAGTAGAAGGAAAGGTTACAGGAGAATATGGGTTGGGACAAGGAATGAAAGAGGAGAAAGACTAATTGAGTTCTGTAACAAGTTTAAGCTAGTAATAGCGAATACCCTGTTCAAGAATCACAAGACGAGGAGGTATACTTGGAAAAGGCCGGGAGATACGGGAAGATTTCAATTAGATCACATCATGGTCAGACAGAGATTCCGAAATCAGATACTGGATTGTAAGGCGTACCCAGGAGCAGATATAGACTCAGATCACAATATGGTAGTGATGAAGAGTAGGCTAAAGTTCAAGACATTACTCAGGAAGAATCAATACGCAAAGAAGTGGGATACGGAAGTACTAAGGAATGACGAGATACGTTTGAAGTTCTCTAACGCTATAGATACAGCAATAAGGAATAGCGCAGTAGGCAGTACAGTTGAAGAGGAATGGACATCTCTGAAAAGGACCATCACAGAAGTTGGGAAGGAAAACATAGATACAAAGAAGGTAGCTGCGTAGAAACCATGGGTAACAGAAGAAATACTTCAGTTGATTGATGAAAGGAGGAAGTACAAACATGTTCCGGGAAAATCAGGAATACAGAAATACAAGTCGCTGAGGAATGAAATAAATAGGAAGTGCAGGGAAGCTAAGACGAAATGGCTGCAGGAAAAATGTGAAGACATCGAAAAAGATATGATTGTCGGAAGGACAGACTCAGCATACAGGAAAGTCAAAACAACCTTTGGTGACATTAAAAGCAACGTTGGTAACATTAAGAGTGCAACGGGAATTCCATTATTAAATGCAGAGGAGAGAGCAGATAGGTGGAAAGAATACATTGAAAGCCTCTATGAGGTTGTAGATTTGTCTGATGTGATAGAAGAAGAAAGAGGAGTCGATTTAGAAGAGATAGGGGACCCAATATTAGAATCGGAATTTAAAAGAGCTTTGCAGGACTTACGGTCAAATAAGGCAGAAGGGATAGATAACATTCCATCAGAATTTCTAAAATCATTGGGGGAAGTAGCAACAAAACGACTATTCACGTTGGTGTGTAGAATATATGAGTCTGACGGTATACGATCGGACTTTCGGAAAAGCATCATCAATTCCGAAGACTGCAAGAGCTGACAAGTGCGAGAAATATCGCGCAATCAGCTTAACAGCTCATGCATCGAAGCTGCTTACAAGAATAGTATACAGAAGAATGGAAAAGAAAATTGAGAATGCGCTAGGTGACGATCAGTTTGGCTTTAGGAAAAGTGAAGGTACGAGAGAGGCAATTCTGAAGTTACGGCTAATAATGGAAGCAAGGCTAAAGAAAAATCAAGGCACTTTCATAGGATTTGTCGACCTGGAAAAAGAGTTCGACAATATAAAGTGGTGCAAGCTGTTCGAGATTCTGAAAAAAGTAGGGGTAAGCTATAGGGAGAGACGGGTCATATACAATATGTACAACAACCAAGAGGAAATAATAAGAGTGAACGATCAAGAACGGAGTGCTCGTATTAAGAAGGGTGTAAGACAAGGCTGTAGCCTTTCGCCCCTACTCTTCAATCTGTATATCGAGGAAGCAACGACGGAAATAAAAGAGAGGTTCAGGAGTGGAATTAAAATACAAGGTCAAAGGATATCAATGATACGATTCGCTGATGACATAGCTATCCTGAGTGAAAGTGAAGAAGAATTAAATGATCTGCTGAACGGAATGAACAGTCTAGTGAGTATACAGTATGGTTTGAGAGTAAATCGGAGAAAGACGAAGGTAATGAGAAGGAGTAGAAATGAGAACAGCGAGAAACTTAACATCAGGATTGATGGTCACGAAGTCAATGAAGTTAAGGAATTCTGCTACCTAGGCAGTAAAATAACCAATGACGGACGGAAAAAGGAAGACATCAAAAGCAGACTCGCTATGGCAAAAAAGGCCTTTTTGGTCAAGAGAAGTCTACTAATATCAAATACTGGCCTTAATTTGAGGAAGAAATTTCTGAGCATGTACGTCTGGAGTACTGCATTGAATGGTAGTGAAACATGGACTGTGGGAAAACCGGAACAGAAGAGAATCGAAGCATTTGAGATGTGGTGCTATAGACGAATGCTGAAAATTAGGTGGAGTGATAAGGTAAGGAATGAGGAGGTTCTACGCAGAATCGGAGAGGAAAGGAATATGTGGAAAACACTGATAAGGAGAAGGGAAAGGATGATAGGACATCTGCTAAGACATGAGGGAATGACTTCCATGGTACTAGAGGGAGCTGTAGAGGGCGAAAACTGCAGAGGAAGACAGAGATTGGAATACGTCATGCAAATAATTGAGGATGTAGGTTGCAAGTGCTACTCTGAGATGAAGAGGTTAGCACTGGAAAGGAATTCGTGGCGGGCCGCATCAAACCAGTCAGTAGACTGATGAAAAAAAAAAAAAAAAAAAAAAAAAAAAAAAAAAAAAAAAAAAAAAAAAAAAAAAGCTGTCTTTGACCGTGTTATACTGAAAATCATATGCCGGTGTAAGATTTTTGTATAGGTGCAAATTTCACTAGGCGTGTTTTCATATTTGTTGTAAGAGGTCCGAGCAGATGTAATACAGATGTAATTTTATGTAAGAGGTCCGAGCAGATGTATTGCTCATGCGCTGCCTGCGATATGCAAGTATAATAGAATCGCTGGCCAAAGAGCAGTGTTGCTGTACGAACTGTGTAGCAGTAGCAGTAAGTTGTGGCCAGTGTGTGTGTCTGCTCTGGTCTGGTCTGGTGTATCATGTTGGCTGGGCCGGTCGCGGTGCAGCGATGCCGGAGCCTGAGTATTACTGTATAACGTAAAAAAAGCAGCCTCGCGCATATCTAGTAATATTATGTAAACTCCCATGTATATCTTTTAAAAATGTCCTAATAATAACAAGCATTCATTTCAATTTAAAGAATTTAATATTTTTTTCAATGCATGATCATTCCGATTGTTGCAAAAGAAAAATCATTTGCTTCATTTCATAAATAACAAATGTATAGGCCAGCATTGCATAGAGCTGTGCCGGAAAAGAGCTATTGTAAGAGCAGATAGTTGCCGACTTTATCGAGGTGAGAATTTTTGCTTTTTATTCAGAATGATCTTACAGGGCCATGACGCAGCACTGCTGTCGTCCAAATTTTACCAGGTTACTGAATTTATTTTTTATTACGAGGTTTAGGAATTTTTCTGTTTCGAGCTTATATTAAATGAGAGAAGAATATTGTGGGTACATTAAATGGGAACCAGTTTTGTTCTGAGGTTACAGTAAAATTAGAATCATTAACCAAATAATATTTAATTATGTATTTTTTTTGTGGGGAGGTTACACTTGGCGACAACCGGCCAGGATCGTATTTCTTTGTGAATCCCTGAGAAGTAGTCATATATCTGCTCTTATTTATTTAAACGTAGTTTGCATCTGGCGCAACGCATTTACTAATTTGTCACTCTTGCTTTCACAGATCATCGCAATGTATTGCTCTTTGTTGTAATTGTGTTTGTTCCATTTTTTTTTTTTTTTTTTGCTTTGTCGTTGTTTCATTTTTGTGCTTAATTTTGATTTGTGAATAACGCCGCGAAAAACTGTTAACAGTACATCGCGATGTGCAATGAGTGAAATAGCCGATTAGAATAATTTGACCGATAATACTAGCGACACTCAGTGTCTTAATGATAATCCCACATTTACAGACAATCAGTGCGTACCGACCACTAGTACAGATTTTAATGCTAATGAGGAGCAAACAAATTCAATTGTGTCCTCTGTTAATTTAACGACAATTGATGACGCGGCACGTTCTGTGACAATGAACGCTGCCCAGTTTGACACACCCGGTTTGCAAAATTTGAATTGTGAACAGATAAATTTTTCTCACGAAGATGAACAATGTAGTCAAAATACGTCAAATTTATTTGGTTCCGAGGTAGTGACCCACAGTGCACATCCGATTGGCAAACCTTTTCGAGAATCAGAGAATGTCCAAATGGTTACACAAAACGCGACAAAAGCAGATACATCATCACACAGCACAGAGAATACAGTAGCTAATTTTGGCATGGATCGAGTCATAGCATTAATGCTACAACTTAACGAAAATCTCAAACAACAACTTATTGAAAATAATGAATATGTCAAACAACTAAATGAAAGACAAGATAACAATTCCAAACAGTTGAATGAAAGTCTCAAACAGTCGAATGAAAAACAAGACAATAATTACAAACAACTTAATTAAAAACTTGATAACAATTCCAAACAGCTTAGTGAACAGATTACAGCCGTTACCGTACAATGTCATGATACTAAAGAATAATTACGTGAGGAAATTAAGGCTTGAGCTAGGAACAGTAGTGAAGAAATTAGATCTGTGGCACAAGAATTAAATAATACACATGCAGCTACAACTAAATTACTTAGAGACGAAATTAGTGCAGTCGCTAAACAATGCTCTGAAAACGCAACACAGTTACTTGAAGACTTTAAATTAATGTCAGCAGAACTTTCACGCATGCTGGATGCGAAAGTAGACGCGAAATTTGACCAACAGAACAGCCAAATTGACGAACGTTTTAATCAACACCTATAAAACAGTGAAACGCGTTACCGTAAATTTATACAGGAACAGAATAAAGTAAAGCGACAAGTCATGGAAACAATTACTGCACAGAGACAGGAAGATTAGCGTAAATTGTTTACGAAAGCAAAAACATACGTAGACAACAATATTGCTACAGTGTCAGACGAAATTAATACTATCAAACAGTTGAACACCGAATTGCATGATGAAATCTCCGATCTTAAAGCAAAAACAGACACACACATAGTAGACTTTCAGACAGTGACTTACAGACTTGAACAATTAGAACTAATTCAGGATCCCGACGCCATCAAAGCAGACGTTAAAAAGTTGAGCAAAACCACACGTAAAATACAAGAACAAATTAATGCTTGCGATACTAAAAACGATGATCAGGTAAAAATACTGACTGAAAAATATGATGAATTGGCCAGTCGTATTGATGTTATCGAAAGTAATAATGACACCAAATCAGACGATACGTCACCAGTTTCGTTTAATCAAACACCCGAATTCCAAAATTTACAGCAGACGATCAGTGAGATAGGTTCGTCCAATAATACATTATGTAGAAAATTGCCATCTTTACAGCACGAAGTGACGGAGATGAAAAATATTTCAACCTTTAACATGTCACAGCATACGCCACTTTGCGAACATTTGTCAGACTTACACAGCCAGTATAATTTAGGTAATTTACAAAGAGTACGTGAGTTAGATTCCGAACAGTCACAGACAAATAGATCCTCATACAATCCTGAACCTGTTCAGGCATACAGAGACGATAATTTTGATTACAAACATTTTCTATCAGTGGGAAAATTTAAAGTATTTAAAAATGACAGAACACAGAGTCACCCATTGGATTGGATACAACAATTTAGCTTTGCTTTTCCACCGACTTGGCCTGTAACACACAAACTTGAATTTATTTGCAGTTTTTTGGAAGGCGAACCGGCAACTCGTATGAGACCGATCGCGAGACTATGCTACTGGGTAGAAGAATTTCAGAATGCTTTTCTGTCAGCGTATTGGTCGAAGACGATACAACGCGGAATCAAGGATCAATTAATTAGTTTACCGAATTATGAGAACTCAAATTTTTCCACTGTCACGCAATTTTTGGAACACATGGTCTAACAAAACCGGTACTTAAGTGAACCATACAGTGAATCTGCACTTATCCAATTATGTATTTCTAAATTACCTCGATCATCAAGAGTATCACTTTTAACAGGTCAGCAGAAAGAAAATATTTCGGCATTCAGAGATCTGTTACAGCTTTTGGAAGTTCAGCAATCAGATTATTCCTTTGTAAACAAAAATTTTTCACATAATAACCAAGGTCAACAAGGATACAGCAATTACGATCAGCCACGCTATTTCAATAGCAAAGCTAATAGACGCTTCAGGAACGACAACCACCAGAATTTTAATAACAGACAAAATTTTAATTATCAGTATCGTCAAAATTATCAGCAACAGGAACCACATTTTGGTAACAATAGAGGTTTTTCTCAACAACAGCATCAAAACCAGCCGGTTAGCATACCTAACCAACAATGCAGTCTGCAAGGTCAACCAAGCTTTAATGTTTCGCTGCCGGCACGTATAGCATCGGCTCCACCAAATAGTAACGCACAGCAAGAAGGAAACCAGTACGTACAGAAAACACATAATTTCAATTCCCATCGCAATGCGCCTTATAGCAATGACTATCACGACAGACGTAAAAATAATGGTCACAATTTTCAGCATACGTTTAATAACAGTCGGTCTTACCAGCAGCAAAATCATCCGCAACAACAGATTATCATGAATGAACCAGACAGTAGGTATCATCCCTAACCTAATGCATCAGGACGAAATAACAGAACAGTACAAACAGTCGAAATGCCACAGCATTCTCCCGCAAATAATAGCACGTCAGATAGAATTTGACTAGATACAGTACAGGTTGCATCTTCCAGCAACGCAAGCAATACTTTTGACACGCAGAATTTTGTTCACGAAAATGTTATTACTTTTGACGACATCGGAGACACTCTTTTGCAGGAAAGACCAGTTATTCGAAAAACCATTTCACACCCTGTCATTGAAGTAAAGATTGGATCATCCAAATTTTCAGCAGTAATCGATTCTGTATCACCTATGTCAGTTATAAATGAGGAAACTTTCAACGAATGTAACAAAGAGAATACCTATCCTATATTACCATTAGGCAAAACTAAAGTAAAAGGAGCAGTATCTGGTAAAGGAGTAGATGTAAAATTACAGACACATTTATCATTTTGTATTGCAGGTCATACATTTCACTCAAATTTTTGGATTGTTCCGTTATTGACAACAGACGTTACTTTAGGTACAAATTTTCTGGTACAACACGACGCCATTATTGACTTTCAAAATTCCTATTTAATGTTAAAGGATGAAAATGTACAACTAGCATTAGAATTTCAGCACTCTTTATCTGCAGAAGAACAAACAATTAATCCTATAGAGGTCATTTCCGCATCACGTAACATAGACTGTCATTCCACATTGTTCACAGATACGTACGTACACAACTATAATACTCCAGACGAAGCCGACTATGACGTTATGCAAATGACGTCTGATAAAGTTATACAGAGCGGTGCCAATACAGACGACGAACGCACGCAACTGCGCAAAATTCTTTTACAGCAAGCTCCAGTTTTTGACAACGTCCCTGGTACTATGTCCGGTTTTATGTATGAATTTCAAGCACGACACATTTAAAGCCAACCATATCCCATTCCGTATATTCTCAGAGAACAAGTTAAGAAAGAATTTCAAGCTATGCTTGATCAAGGAATTATTGAACCGGCAGTTAGTCCGTACATAAACCCACTCCATATTGTTAAGACAAAGGATGGTTCACTTCGTCTCGTACTTGATTCGCGTCACATCAACGACATTATTAATAATGAAACAGATCGCCCACAGACACTAGAAGAACTTCTACAGAAATTTCATGGTACTGCTATTTATTCCACATTAGATTTGAAATCGGGATTTTGGCAAATTCAGCTCCATCCGAACTGCAGAAAGTACACGGCTTTTCTCTGTTTTGGTGACTGTTATCAATTTTGTAAATTACCGTTCGGTTTAACTATTTCTTCAGCAGCATTTATTCGCGGTTTGAATAGTATACTTCCGACAGAACTTAAAGGCAGAATCACAACGTATGTAGACGACATTCTTATTGCAGAAGCTAACTGGTCTGAACACAATCTGATTCTTGAACAACTGTTACGAACTTTTCGTGCATAAGGACTCACAGTTAATCTTAGCAAATCGCACTTTGGGGAAACTTCTATACAATTTCTTGGACATGTAATTTCAGCAGAAGGCAATGCGCCTGACCCGGAAAAACTTCAAGCTTTACGTGACATTACTGTTCCTACGACGAAGAAACAACTACGCAGCTTTTTGTGTTTAATTAACTTTTTTCGTAAATTCATTCATTACTCTGCTTTAGACACCCCTAGATTATGTCAATTGACGGGTAAAAACCCTATTTGGTCCTGGGATAGCCAAGCACATTCTGAATTTGTGAATCTGAAAGAAGCTTTGTTGAACGCACCACTTTTATCACATCCAGATCTTACTAAAAATTTTTCCATTGCTACCGACAGTTCTAACACCGCTTTAGGAGTACACATTTTTCAGGAAATTGAAGAAGATGGTACTACAGTAATTAAAAACATCGCCTTTGCGAGTAGCATTCTGTCACCTGCTGAACGCAATTATTCTGTTACAGAACTTGAAACATTATGTGTTGCATGGGCATTTACGAGATTTAGGCATTTTCTTTATGGAAGACACACTACCGTTTACGCAGATCATAGAGCTATACAGTTTTTACTTTCCGCTAAATTTACACACGACAGATTAAGCAGATGGAAACTTTATTTACAGGAATTTAATTTTACAGTTGTTCACATTCCCGGTACACAAAATATTATAGCAGACGCACTATCCCGTTCTCTCAGCAACAATCAGCAAGACATCGCAACCAACTTCTGCAAAGCAAATTTCAGCGTCATGTATATTCAACAAGATGCATTTCAAAATTTCATTTCGTCGTCGTTACGAGACATAGCACTAGGGCAGAGAAAAGACAATGTATGAAAAGAAATTAAACACCTTTGGCAAGATAGGAGTAATGTTACCATTAGAAACCATTACACTGTACGCAATAATATTCTGTTTCGCCGCCCTCACCCTGACAGCAACAACTGGTTACTATGCATTCCTGACGAGCTTGTTAACAAATTAATTTGGTATACTCATTTAAGTTACGCACATTATGGAGCCAGAAAATGTTTTCTAATACTGAGACAGAACTGTTATTTTACCAACATGGAGAAACGTATTCGACGAGTTTTAGCGTCATGTAAAATCTGCCAGAAAGCTAAGTCAGGCACGACTTCACATATTCCTCCGTTACATCCCATTGTACCTGTTAAATTGAGACATATGGCCGCTGTAGACATTTTTGGTCCGATTCCCAGAACTAATAGAAGTTTTTGCTACGTCTTTGTCGCTGTTGAACTCACTTCAAAATTTGTTACATCCACTCCGTTACGCAAAGCTACTGCTAAATCTGTTTCGAAAGCATTTGTAAAACATTTTTTATTTCATGTAGGGCATGTATTGAAAGTAATTTCCGACAATGGACCACAATTTCGATCTGCTATATGGACACGTATGTTACGAACAAGAAACATTTCTCCGATCTATATATCCAAGTATCATGCTTCTTCGAACCCTTGTGAACGATTAATGAAAGAAATTGGTAAACTGTGTATAATATACTGCCGTAAAAGACATATTGATTGGGACACACAAATACTCTCATTCCAGGACGTAATTAATTCCATACCAAATGAATCTACTATGCTATCTCCGACTGTTATACTGAAAAATGTTGAACCACTTAACAAAATTAAAGAATTAGTATCCTTTCCTACATCTCGTCGACTACGACACCACGAAATAATTGACATTGCGCTGAACAACATCAAATGTGCCGCAGAGCGCCGGAGAAGACAGCAAAAACAGATTTGTACACGCCGTGACTTTCACATTGGACAGAAGATATTAGTACGTACACACTATTTATGTAACAGAGGAAAGAATAGATGTAGTAAATTTGAGCTTCTATATGCAGGTCCATACAGAATTCGCAGCATTCGTCACCCCAATGTAATACACGTCGAAACTCTGAGAACCAGAAAAAGTAAAGGCAATCACCATGTCTCCAATATTAAACCCTTTATTGAATGAACATACTTTATGATTTCTCACACTGTAACACCTTTTCCTGATTTTTATATGTCCAATGATGCAATTATTTATATGATTACTTACTGATGATTATTATATTTTTTCTTGGCAAGTGCCCGGCAAGGTAAGGTTAGCAGGTCGCTTTTCTTGTCGTTACACATAAGACCTTGCACATTTTCCAGATAGACTTACATATTTTATGAACAATTATGCAATTCTATCTAGTGACATATTAATTTTATCAAATTCTTTCTCCATTAAAGTCTTCAACTATCGCCTCTATCAACTACACAACATACAAGCTGAACACAAAGAAAGTCATTTCTTGTCGTTATATATCAGACCATGCGCATTTTCCATTTTTCATGTATGTATGATTGTTTTCTTGTTTGTTTGTATGCACTATGAAATCTTTAAGATATAACAAACACCAGTTGACTTTGACATTTTTGCCTTATGATATCTCAACATCGTGACTATTTTACATTTTTTTGCTACTGCATTATGATACCCTGTGTACATTTTTGCACCTGCACACTGTCTGTGTTTTTGACATATTACGTTTTCCGTCATGCTATGCTGTGTGCTTAATTATATCACTAGAAACCAGTTTTTATTTAATGGGTATATGATTTAAATGCAAGACATTAATCATTGTTCATCATTTTCAGAAAGCAATAACGTGTAAATGAAATAAATGAAACAAACCACAGTGGATTACTATGAAATGGGAATTTCACCTTCGGAATGAACGAAAGAAGATGCAATACCTTGTCACGAAGAATAAATGAATCAGAATTAACAAACGTTAACATGAATATACTATACACATCGTATGATAGCAGTCTTAACTATTTTTTTTTTTTTTTTTTTCAGAATACGAGGCGATTGATGCAGGCTGTCAGACAGAACTACACATCTTAGTTTTAGTGATGAAATATGCTAGAAATAAGGGACTCTATACTATGAATAGTTGTATGAAGTAAATGGTAATATGAATAATGAATAATGAAGTGTCTTTTTGCAGATGATAGTGAATGATGATGAATAGCGATGAAGAATATGGTAATATGAATAGTGAAGTTTTTCTTTGCAGGTGATGATTATAATGAAGTTATGATGATATGAATAATGAAGTTTTTGTTTACAGGTGATGATAGTGATAAATTTTATGTGGCCACTAAACGCACCACTTTTAAGTTTTTCTTTGCAGATGAGGATAATGATGAAGTTTATATATTTACTGTTAGTTAAGAAATGCTATGTAGTTATTTAAGTATTTGTTGCAGTTCGTTTTGACAGTATGTCTTATGTCGCATGGTATAATGACTGAAGGTTTTGGAAAGGACAGCTAGAGTACATATATATATTGAGCACACATTTCATTACCTGTTAATTCGAAGTTCACTACTTTTCAGCATAATATGCGTTTCTTCTTTCAGCTTAATAACCCATTTTGTATTTTTTCTAGGAGCAGCTATTCATGAAATTAATGCGCTGTAAGCAGTTAGTCATTAAACCTGATCTAGTACTTGCATTTTTCTTACCCATTTGTGTGTGTCATTCATGAATGTGATCACATATACTTTACTTGTTTCATAACCTTGCTACAGCTGAGCCATGACGAATGACGTTACCTATCCTCATTTGCAGCAATAAGTCAAAAGCAAATATTTTCATGCGCCAGCAATTAATTATCGATCCCAACGCAATGCATTGCTAGCACAAAAAAAAAAAATAGACCTTGAATAATAGTTACAGTGTGTTACATTTTAAATATGTCTTATGTCACTGGGATGATCAGTTCTGAGTAATACTGAATGATGTTTTCTAATCACAGACCTTGAGTAATAGTTACAGTGTGTTACATTTTCAATATTTCCTATGTCACTTGAATGATGAGTTCTAAGTAATACTGAATGATGTTTTGTAATAATGCATAAATACTATGCCAATAATTTCTGTAAATAATATTTTTGTTGTACTCTATAAATGCTATGCCAATAATTAACTCTCATTTTGAATGATAACTTCTGAATAATAATGAATAAAGTTTTATAAAAATATAAGAATACTTTGTAACTGGCCAATGAGTGCCAATAATTATTTTAAATATGTCGTATGTCACTTGAATGATGAAAAATGTTTTGTACTATTCAATACTTGCTATATGTTTAGTAACTGGCTAATGAATGCCACTGTTTCTTATTTTAATTTTGTATTATGTCATCTAGATGCTATTATATATGAATACCAGTAGCTTGATGCTACACTCATTAGCTCCTGTTTTAAAGGATGAAATATCCTAATATCAGTACACTGCATCGTTCGACGTTTACTGCTGTGTACTAACGTCTGCCTGAGACCGGGTCATTTAGCAGATTGCCTGGAGAGGGACGAAGTTGCACAGGACAAACTCTGCAATTTGAGGAGGCACTCCTGCTGCGTATGTAGCAAGATCCTTCCATCAGCACTCGTGCAATTGCGCATAACATAGAAACGAATCATGTAAGAATCGTTCTTCATGAAAAATTGTTACATCAATTTGAGTCATAGCATGTATACAAACTGGAGCCAGATGATCATCCATTCTGAGCATAGTTCTCGCAATGTTACCTGGAAAAGTGTCAAATGTAACCTATATTTCCATCTTCTGTCCTGTTTACAGGACAAGCAAAGTTCAGGCGTGATGGGGTCTCCAGTATCCACAATTCGCATGTTTGGAGTAAGTATCCAGGTGTCTCATTTACTCGCGCTCGTCAAGTGCAGTTCTACTTGAATGTGTGGGCAGGTGTTGTTCGTGAGTGTTTGATTGGGCCACATTCCTTATCTAGGCTATTAAATTGCAGGTGTTAATACAATTCCCTCTCCTTAGCTATCACAATTTCTGTATAACGCGCTACTCGTTACAGGACAGCCCATATGGCACCAGCATGACGGCGCACCAGGACATTTCAGTCCTTTTATGCGACGATTCTTGAACCGACAGATTCCAGAAAAGTGGATTGGCAGAAGTGGTCCTGCACCATGGCGCCAACTCGACCCCGGATTTGGCTGCTCTGGAGTGTTTTACGTAGGGAGAAATGCGCAATCTTGACTAAAAAGCGCCTCTTGAATCAGAAGAGGATGTGGCTGCACGGATAGCTGCAGCAGCAAGAGAAATTAATTACACTAAAGCAGTCATTGAGCGCCCCTCGTGGTCTCGCTTCCCGCGCACGGGGTCCCGGGTTCGATTCCCGGCGGGGTCAGGGATTTTCCTGCCTCGAGATGACTGGGTGTTGTGTCGTCTTCATCATCATCATTCATCCCCATTACGGTCAGAGGAAGGCAACGGCAAACCACCTCCATTAGGACCTTGCCTAGTAAGGCGGTACGGGTCTCCCGCATCGTTTCCCTACGTTCTGTAAAGAAGCATGGGACTTCATTTCCATTTTTCCAGTCTTTGACCGTGTTATACTGAAAATCATATGCCGGTGTAAGATTTTTGTATAGGTGCAAATTTCACTAGGCGTGTTTTCATATATGTTGTAAGAGGTCCGAGCAGATGTAATACAGATGTAATTTTATGTAAGAGGTCCGAGCAGATGTAATTTCGATGTATTGCTCATGCGCTGCCAGCGATATGCAAGGTATAAGAGAATCGCTGGCCAGAGAGCACTGTTGACTGTACGAACTGTGTAGCAGTAGCAGTAAGTTGTGGCCAGTGTGTGTGTCTGCTCTGGTCTGGTCTGTTGTATAACGTAAAAAAAGCAGCCTCGCGCATATCTAGTAATATTATGTAAACTCCCACGTATATCTTTTAAAAATGTCCTCATAATAACAAGCATTCATTTCAATTTAAAGAATTTAATATTTTTTTCAATGCATGATCATTCCGATTGTTGCAAAAGAAAAATCATTTGATTCCTTTCATAAACAACAAATGTATAGGCCAGCATTGTATAGAGCTGTGCCGGAAAAGAGCTATTGTAAGAGCAGATAGTTGCCGACTTTATCGAGGTGACAATTTTTGCTTTTTATTCTGAATGATCTTACAGGGCCATGAAGCAGCACTGCTGTCGTCCGAATTTTACCAGGTTACTGAATTTATTTTTTATTACGAGGTTTAGGAATTTTTCTGTTTCGAGCTTATATCAAATGAGAGAAGAATTTTGTGCGTACATTAAATGGAAATCAGTTTTGTTCTGAGGTTACTCTAAAATTAGAATCATTAACCAAATAATATTTAATTATATATATATTTTTTTGGGACGTTACAATGTGCCCATGGATAGCGATAGCTGAGAACATATTGTGTGTGGACAGGTACGACGGCTGTTAACGTCGATTAATCTATTGACGGCGAGAAGGACATTAGATTCCCACGAGAATATGAAACATCAGTATGAAAGCGACCAGTGGTTTCTTTGGACTAAACATGGAACCTACACATTACATAACTACCTCACTGCAAAAGAAACATGGTTGAATGTTACCAATTGTTACTGTAAAAACGTAACAGCCGTTTCCTCACATCCCAAATGAATAACATTAAACTGTAAATAAATGTTGATAAAGTAACAGTGAACGGAGTGTACTGTGAAACAAATCTCTCATTGTTTAATTGTTCCAGATTCACTTCTCATTTTGACTCAAAAGTCAGAACTTTCGGCTATCATTCAGACATAGACCATAAAGTTAATAAATTAATATGTAGAGATACGGTCTAGTCCAGGATTACCTGCTGGAACTGTAACCGTTTTTGATAGTGCTTCGTTCCAAAACAAGCAATAAGTGGTTTCCGTATCTCTGACAATAGCCAGGTCGACAGCTGTAATAATCGGACAGCGCGTGACTTATAGGAACATTGAGGTGTATGCCATTATTACCTTCCTCTCTGCTTCTCGGACATAAACACAACAATGCTGTTACCGTGGCTAGGTCTTCAGTACACTTTTCCATGTAGTAGTTCCTTTAATGTCGATTAATGGTTGACGCAATGTAACATTCCCCAGAGCACTTCAAATGGCGGCATTCACACAAACCGCCATCAGAGTAGAACCCACGTCAGTCTTACAAGATTTCTTTGGAACCACGGTTTGACGGTGAGCTGCTAGAGAGGTAGTGGCATTGTTTAGTAACATCGGAAGTTAACTTATTACCGCCTCGCTCTGTCATGTTATACGAGCAGATTCTAGGTTTGTGTCTGTTCGTAGTATTTCTTTTATTGATGGTGTTAGGACAGCAACCAGCCACTGCATAAGAATGCAGTGGGAATGCATTTCCATCTGTTGCACGAGTTTTATGAAAACAAACACTCGAAACCGACGTTTTACGACAGTTAATCTGTAAAAAAACAACACATGTCATAAAGAGAGCATGTAAACCGTCTGAGGATGAATCACAACGATTCGAAACCGGTAACGGTACCCTTTGAGTAAAGGAACTGAAAGTAAATTTGTGGCTGGTTGCTGTCCCAACACGATCAACATTTGTCTTTAAACCACAGCCACGGTCTCCATCATGTCATCATATGACAAAATTGCATATTTCTTTTATTGCTTGCTTTGTTTTCATGGCACACTGCGAAGGTTCCACGAGGGCTTGAATATCTTTTCTATGCTTATTCTTCCACAAAAGAGGACAGATATGTGGAAGATAAAAATGCTTACACTATGCGTAAATAAGGTAGTAAAGTGACGAAAAGTTTTCCTTTAACCAACCATTTTCAACAAGAGATGAAGTCAGCTCTGTAGAAGAAGAAAAGTTCACTTGGTTTGACATTATTTGGTATTTAGAAAGGAAAAAAAGAAAAAAAAACACAGCACATAAGGTATAAAGACCCTATGACTGAACTCCTAAATATTTTTTCATGTTTTTGTCTGTGAATACAGGTTGTTAGGGACATTTTTTTTTTCATCAGTCTACTGACTGGTTTGATGCGGCCCGCCACGAATTCCTTTCCTGTGCTAACCTCTTCATCTCAGAGTAGCACTTGCAACCTACGTCCTCAATTATTTGCTTGACGTATTCCAATCTCTGTCTTCCTCTACAGTTTTTGCCCTCTACAGCCCCCTCTAGTACCATGGAAGTCATTCCCTCACGTCTTAGCAGATGTCCTATCATCCTGTCCCTTCTCCTTATCAGTGTTTTCCACCCATTCCTTTCCTCTCCGATTCTGCGTAGAACCTCCTCATTCCTTACCTTATCAGTCCACCTAATTTTCAACATTCGTCTATAGCACCACATCTCAAATGCTTCGATTCTCTTCTGTTCCGGTTTTCCCACAGTCCATGTTTCACTACCATACAATGCTGTACTCCAGACGCACATCCTCAGAAATTTCTTCCTCAAAGTAAGGCCGGTATTTGATATTAGTAGACTTCGCTTGGCCTGAAATGCCTTTTTTGCCATAGCGAGTCTGCTTTTGATGTCTTCCACCTTTCTTAATACGAGCACTCCGTTCTTGATCGTCCACGCTTATTATTCCCTCTTGGTTGTTGTACATATTGTATATGACCCGTCTCTCCCTATAGCTTACCCCTACGTTTTCAGAATCTCGAACAGCTTGCACCACTTTATATTGTCGAACTCTTTTTCCAGGTCGACAAATCCTATGCAAGTGTCTTGATTTTTCTACAGCCTTGCTTCCATTATTAGCCGTAACGTCAGAATTGCCTCTCTCGTCTTTTCCTTTTCCTAAAGCCAAACTGATCGTCACCTAGCGCATTCTCAATTTTCTTTTCCATTCTTCTGTATATTATTCTTGTAAGCAGCTTCGATGCATGAGCTGTTAAGCTGATTGCGCGATAATTCTCGCACTTGTCAGCTCTTGCCGTCTTCGGAATTGATGATGCTTTTCCGAAAGTCAGATCGTATATCGTCAGACTCATATATTCTACACACCAACGTGAATAGTCGTTTTGTTGCCACTTCCCCCAATGATTTTAGAAATTCTGATGGGATGTTATCTATCCCTTCTGCCTTATTTGACCGTAAGTCCTGCAAAGCTCTTTTAAATTCCGATTCTAATACTGGATCCCCTATCTCTTCTAAACCGACTCCTGTTTCTTCTTCTATCACATCAGACAAATCTTCACCCTCATAGAGGCTTTCAATGTATTCTTTCCACCTATCTGCTCTCTCCTCTGCATTTAATAGTGGAATTCCCGTTGCACTCTTAATGTTACCACCGTTGCTTTTAATGTCACCAAAGGTTGTTTTGACTTTCCTGTATGCTGAGTCTGTCCTTCCGACAGTCATACCTTTTTCGATGTCTTCACATTTTTCCTGCAATACTAGAAGGCATATCATTTATATAAATAAGAAACAGCAGTCGCCCCAGCACCGATCCTTGGGGAACGCCCCATTTAACAGTGCCCCGTTGGGACTGAACATCATTACCATTCTTAATATTGCGGAGAATTACCTTCTGCTTTCTGTTCTTAAAGTAAGCAGTGAACCAATTGTAAGCTACTCCCCTTACTCCATAATGTTCCAACTTCTGCAGTAATATTTTGTGGTCAACACAGTAAAAAGCCTTCGTTAAATCAAAGAAAACACCTAACGACCGCAACCTTTTATTTAATCCGTCTAAAACCTGACAGAGAAAAGAGAATATAGCATTTTCAGTTGTTAAACCATTTCTAAAACCAAACTGTACATTTGACAGCAAATTATGTGAATTTAAATGCTGCAGTAACCTTGTATATACAACCCTCTCGATAACTTTAGCAAACACCGATGGGATAGAAATAGGTCTATAATTATCAACATTATCCCTGTCTCCCTTTTTATAAAGTGGCTTCACTACCGAGTACTTTAATCGGTCAGGAAACCGACCACTCGTAAAGGAAAAGTTACAGATATGGCTAAGTACTGGGCTAACATACATGGAACAATACTTCAGTATTCTGCTAGGTATCCCGTCATATCCATGAGAGTTCTTGGTCTTTAGAGATTTAATTATTAACTCAATCTCCCTCTTATCAGTATCATCGAGGAGCATTTCAGGTAACAGTCTCGGAACACTTTTTTCTGCGAGCGCTATATGATTCCCTGTTGGGACTAGGTTTCTATTTAGTTCACCTGTTATATTCAGAAAGTGATTATTAAATACTGTACATATATGCGACTTATCAGTAACACGGACATTCCCACTACGCACTGATTCTATATCCTCGACCTGTCTCTGCAGACCAGCCACTTCCTTTACGACTGACCATATGGTTTTAATTTTATCCTGAGACTTAGCTATTCTATCTGCATACCACATACTTTTTGCCTTCCTAATAACTTTTTTAAGCACCTTACAATACTGTTTGTAATGGGCTACTGCATTTAGATTGTGACTGTTTCTAACGTTTTGATATAATTGCCACTTTGTTCTACAAGATATTCTTATCCCTCTAGTCAGCCACCCAGGCTGCCTGCTTGTGCTAGTACCGTGTTTTAAACGTTCTAACGGAAAGCAACTTTCAAAGAGCACGAGAAAAGTCTTGAGGAAAGCATTATATTTATCGTCTACTGTATCAGCGCTATAAACATCTTGCCACTCTTGTTCCTTGATAAGTTTTACAAAAGTCTCTACAGCAACTGGATCAGTTTTCCTAAAAAGTTGGTAACTATATATAACATGTGTTGCAGCACAAAAATCTTTTAGACTTAAAATTTGTGCATCATGATCTGAAAGCCCTTCTAGTAACGACGAATGACCAAAAATGTTGTCTATGGTTGTTCTACTGTTCCCTTGCACCCTCGTTGGAAAGAATACGGTTAGCATAAGATTATATGAATTAAGGAGGTCTACCAGCATTCTTTTCCTTGCACAATCACTTATACAACTTATATTGAAGTCACCACATATAACTAACTTTTTGTATTTCCTATAAAGTGAACCAAGAACCTCCTCTAGCATTAGCAAAAATGTTGTGAAATCGGAGTCTAGGGATCTATAAATAACAACAGTAAGAAGTTTAGCTCCACTAAATTTAACTACACCTGCACAACATTCAAACACCTTTTCAGTGCAGTACTTTGAAACATCAATTGACTCAAATGGGATACCGTTTTTCACATACATGGCTACTCCTCCACACCGCAAAGAGCTCCTAGAAAAGCTGCCAGCCAACCTGTATCCTGGTATAGGAAGACTCTGAATTATCTCCTTATTTAAGAAGTGTTTCGTCACCGGGTTATTTGGTAACCGTGATAGCGTTACGGAGATGTTTAATAAACTCAAGTGGCAGACTCTGCAAGAGAGGCGCTCTGCATCGCGGTGTAGCTTGCTCGCCAGGTTTCGAGAGGGTGCGTTTCTGGTTGAGGTATCGAATATACTGCTTCCACCTACTTATACTTCCCGAGGAGATCACGAATGTAAAATTAGAGAGATTAGAGCGCGCACGGAGGCTTTCAGACAGTGGTTCTTCCCGCGAACCATACGCGACTGGAACAGGAAAGGGAGGTAATGACAGTGGCACGTAAAGTGCCCTCCGCCACACACCGTTGGGTGGCTTGCGGAGTATCAATGTAGATGTAGATGTAGATATACCAATAAATTCAGAGTTAACACCTATAAGCAGTTCACTAACTTCATCTCTAATGCCTTGTATGTTTTGATGAAATGTACTAATTCCCTCATTAATTGGATACCTAAGCTTTGTCGAAAGTGAATTCTTTGTTAGAGAGACTTCCCTCAAGCAGGAATACCTGTCAGCTGACTTCAGTCTAAAAAAGGTACAGCTCTAACACCCACAACTACCGGAATTTTCCCATGAGTGATCCCACCACCCCCACCTATGCTGTCACCTATAAGCTTTGCCAACCTCCCCTTTCCATACCAGTTGAGCTGCAGGCCATGTCTAGTGAAACCCGTCCTGCTGATAGACTCCACCGACACCACTGAAATGTGACTCATGCCTTCTATCATCAGCGCAACCCCAAGTCTCATGTTATTACGCCTGACGGCTGTATTAAGATGAGGCCGATCGTGACGCTGAAACACTTCCACGAAATGCACATTCGTGTTGCCAGTCTGAGTGGCTATCTTTTCCAGGTCACCATCTATGTCATACTCCCCATCCCTATCAATACTATTACCAGCCCCACCACAATCACTACCTGCTCCTCTTTTGTAAAATCCCCACATACCCCCCCCCCCCCCCCGTATGTTAAAAGTCACCTGAGCCAATCCTGCATTAGGCTTCACAATGCTGGTGACCTGGTACTCACTCCCCAAAACTTCCTGCAACTGCTGGCCTACACCTCTACCATGAGAACTACCTAACAGCAGAACCTTCTTCTTTCTCTTAGACTTTGCAACTGTCCTAGCCACCGTAACTGCTGAGGTCTGCTGCACACTTCCTACATCTACAGCTACTAGAGATTCCTCTCCACTAGACTCTGACAGTTGGTCATATCTATTACAAACACCTATAGTAAAACTATCTGAAAATCTCCTTCTCCTAGCAGATCTCTTGCCAACAGCCAGCTCCCATTCCCCAAAACCCCTTCTCCCTCCTCATCCTATCTAGCTCCTCCTGTGCGTTTTTCAACTGCACCTGAAGGGCACAGATCTTACGCTCCTGCTCTTCTATCAACTTACTCTTGCTACATAACCTGCAGTTCCAGGAGAGGATCTCACCAGAATGCCCACTGGCTTCCCCACTGCATTCCCCCCAGTGAAAATACTTCGAACAAGTCTCACACCGAAATCCACTACTCACGAACCTACGGCAAAGCCACACTTCTCACTCATGGTAAAATTTTACAGTTATTGAAACAAGAAAACAACTTTATCTAAGTTCCGCTACTACAATAAGAAGATGTTAAAAACTGACTACAATAATCACAAACTTGCTCTACAAGGAAAGTAACTACTATTATTGACAGTATTAATCAACAACAAATGAGAATATAACAAAATACTAACACAGAAAGAAAATCAAACGTGTAATGACAGTAACGAAACTGAAAGCAGTTCGCAAAAATTTCTTCTGAAGTTATATCACCGGAAAACACCAAGAACACCGGTTGAAGACTACTAAAGTTCCTAAATAAACTACTATACACAAACAATTAATTAGTACTTAGCTTTCGATGCGCCGCTACAGCTGCAACTGGTCAGCGCGGAATGTAAACACGGGTAAGAGGTTAAGTTGCTCGATACGAAACACTCACAAATATCAGGTCAAAAAAATGGTTCAAATGGCTCTGAGCACTATGGGACTCAACTGCTGAGGTCATTAGTCCCATAGAACTTAGAACTAGTTAAACCTAACTAACCTAAGGACAGCACAAACATCCATGCCCGAGGCAGGATTCGAACCTGCGACCGTAGCGGTCTTGCCGTTTCAGACTGCAGCGCCTTTAACCGAAATATCAGGTCACAACACAAGAAAGGCAGAGGTGACTGAAGAAACCACTAATAAGTCACTTATATAGTAAATATTATCACAAAAACCGTTAAAATATGTATCTGCAACCTAAAAATAGATGAAATCTTAGAGAGCGATCTCACACGCAGTCACGCGCTTATGACGTCACACCAAAGATGGAACTGGAGACCTAGAAACGACGGAGAGGCTTAATCCTCCCCCCCCCCCCCCTCCCTATAGTCCTCAGTGATGCACAACCCCACAACAGGCCACAGCAGTCCACTCACCCCACCGCCGCCCCACACCGAACCCAGGGTTTTTGTGCAGTTCGGCCCCCAGTGGACATCCCCCCCCCCCCCCTACTCACCCTGGGAACGTCTCATACCAGGTGAGTGTAACCCCAAATGTTTGCTTGGTAGATTAATTATGTAATTATGGGGTACACGTATGTGGAGACAGTGTTTGCGCAGAAATCGCCGACATAGTGTAGCTGAGGCGGAATAAGGGGAACCAGCCTGCATTCACCGAGGTATATGGAAAACTGCCTTAGAAACCATCCACAGGCTGGCTGGCACAGCGGACCTCGGCACTAATCGGCCGGGCGGATTAGTGTCGGGGCCGGCACGCCTTCATGCTCGGGAAACAGCGCGTTAGACCGCGAGGCTAGCCGGGCGCGTTACCCATACTACTAACACTCTGTAATTCCTTTAAAACAAAATGTGGTCGTATTGAAATATATGGACGACACACTTCCTATCAAAAAAATTTGCCATGGTGATGAACCACAGTTCCCCACCCCTCCCCCCCCCCCCCACTCCATTTCTCTCATCCTCCTCCGCGTCTGCCTTCATTATTATACTAATCCAATTCAATGAATTACTCTCCTCCCTCCCCTTTACTTAAACTCCTTGAATATCATTGTGTCAGAGTAGGTTTTTTGTCACGCACCCCTCCCAAGCTTAAACTTCTCGTTTATCGTTCTGGCTGTCGCAGTTTCTTGACTCAGCCCCACCCCCTCCCCACTCCCAAGTCTTCTACCACCACCTCACCCCTATTCTGATCCACTCAATTTCAACACACAATCAAATATTCACTCATGTTTCTTTCGTTGCTTCCTCTCCTTCAAACCCCTCCTCCCACACATACCTCTGCTTCTAGCATTGCATTTCCTACTTATCCATCTCACTATCTGACATTTAGAGTTGGGAACTCCCTCCCCCCCTTCAACCACTTCCCCCCCCCCCCCCCCACCCAGTTACATTCTTCATCTCCTTCTTTTTCATAATCTAATACGACCCTCACAAAATAATATCTTTTCCTATTTCTTCTCCACTCCTCCGCACCCTTCCCCCGGCGTCCCTCCCCCCCCCCCCCCCCCGCCCCGTTCTTTCACTCCTGTTGTTATATTTTGTATTTTTTATTATTTCTGTCGTTTACTATGTCGTCAAATGAGATTCGTCGCCATCTGTATTTTATTTGGTTTGTTCCTTACAGACTTTCATCGCTTGTTCACTTCATGGCCTGATGACCTGCTGTTTACATGCAAATGCAAAAATGACGACCCATAATGCCACCTTCATTATCGCCAGCCGGAGTGGCCGTGTGGTTCTAGGCGCTGCAGTCTGGAGCCGAGCGACAGCTACGGTCGCAGGTTCGAATCCTGCCTTGGTCATGGATGTGTGTGATGTCTTTAGGTTAGTTAGGCTTAATTAGTTCTAAGTTCTAGGCGACTTACGACCTCAGAAGTTAAGTCGCATAATGCTCAGAGCCATTTGAACCATTTTGAACATTCATTATTATCTGTTTTTGCGTCTGTGTGGCCCCATGATGGATCAAGCTATATTACTTCTAATGCTTACACAAATTAACTTTGTGTCCAATGTCCCTACCTCCCAGAAAGGCAGATTTTGATTTTGTATTTCATCATTCTCTGCATCATGTGATACAAGGAAAATGAGCTCGAGGCATATTAGTAAAAATATATAAATGATTAGAGGTGTGGCAGCTCTAAAGAAATTATATGTAAGTTTTTCAGTGCCTGGACGCAAGCTGGTGAAGTTGTTTGAGATGTTAGGCACTATCGAGATCAAACTAAATGTCACATATTTATCTGATGGTTTCGACTAAATAAAAGTCTATATCTTTTACGATTATCATATGTACCTGTATACGTTCACGAGGGGATTACGTTGAAAACTCAGTTTATCATTTAATTAACTTTTCATTAAAGCATTTTTTTATGGAAAGTGTCTACGGACCCCTTACACCCTGGACGTTGTTTTGGTCCTCCTTTCTTCTTGAGTTATTCCAGCTCTTTCTTTTATGTCCTCTATCCACCTTTTTCTTAGTTTTCCTCTACGACTTTGATATTCCGTCCTCCGAGCATTGCAGTTTTCTCGAGTGATATGCCCACCGTACCTCTGTTTCATCTGCAATATTTTGACCCCCTAACTAGTTTAGGTTTTTTCCCAAGTATGTTTTATTGTTTTAGTTTTTCGCTCCATGTATTCCTCAGGAGCCTCCTCCATTCCAATGTTTAAACTGAATTGATTTTCTATTGATCCACCTTTTTCTTTGTCCTCTGCTGACATCCCTACAGAACTATTGGAAAGATCAAAGCGCGACTCATTTATAAGTTGGTCAATAGTGACAGTTTCCTTTAGCAACTTGCCTAATGTAATTGTTGAGGCTTTTACAAGTTTTACTCTTCTTATTTATTAAGTGCAGGGGCTGATTTTTGATGTTTCTGGTCCTAAAATTATACGTTTATCGGCTTGCTCGATGATTTCTCTGTATTTTGCCACATTAGTTTCATTCCTGTTGCCAACTTATTGTTTTCATTCTGTTTAGTCTTAGGCCAGTTTGACACTTGCTTTTATTATTTTCTCCAGCGTAATTTAATGTCTTCTTCACTGCACACTACAAGTCTTGTATCATCTTCACCTGTTATTAAGTTGTTGATCTAATGCCAGCCAAAATTAATTCCAGTTTCTATAACTCTCATAAAAAGTAACGGAGGTAGTATACTTCCATGGCTAAATCCTTTCCATATCCCGAAATTTTCAGTGTATTTTTGCTGTAATTTTACTGTTGATTCTTGGTTTTTGTACACGTTTCCGATTAGTTGTATAAGATGATCTGGTGGTCCCATTAAGCATAGAATTTCCCACACTTTTAAGTTATTTACACAGCGAAATCTTTTTCAGTAATCTATAAAGTCTTGGTGATATTCTCTGACTTTTCCACATTTCGTATTACTATTGATGTTTGGTCCCTGTTGCTTCTAACTTTACGGACCCTGCTTGTTCCCTTGGCAGTTTTCTGTCTATTTACGATTTTAGTCATTATAATTTTGCTAGCTTGTAGTATCAATGTTACTGTTCTGTAATTTTAGCTTTTCTTTGTTTCCTTTCTTCATGATAGCTATGCGAATGTTTTTTCCACCCTACAGGCCAGATGTAGAACAAAACCATTATTAATTCAGCTGTTATATTTCCTGCATTTTAATAGCTCTGTACGGGAGGCCATCAAATTCTGTAGCTCTTTTTCGATCAATTTCTTTTAGCGTCCATCTAACTCAAGTGGCGAGGAAGAGTCCCACATCTGTCGCTGAAAGAACATGTGTGGGACCAACTCGGACCTCAAACCGACCCATTTACAGTATCTAGGATATAAAATAACATTTACAAAAGTTGGCGCACAGCTTCCGGCGCGGACCCCCTGTAATTATTAAAATTGTTGAAAACAACTTCTTATAATTTTACTACATCGCGACTGTCTCCTTACTCGCAAAACAAATGTGAAATTTGAAAATTACTAATCTAAGTTGCAGAATTCTTACTTCGGATTCGGCATACTAGCCTAACTAAGTCTAATATTTTACAAAACTTTTTGATTTTTTTAAAGGATTTTTTACAAAACTTTACAACTGAACTAATTAATTTTTTCCTTCAAAACCAAACGTTCCACAAATTGTGACTTTACATAAAATGGTTCTTGTCCATTACAATTAAATTTTTCGCCTTTTACCTCTTGTTATTTACATGAACTTAATATTTCATTGAATCTCCACCCGTACTTTGATTGGTGTCCTGGTGTAATTTTGAAATCACTCCCACCTCACACAATGCACTGCGTAAGTGTCCACTACCTCACTATTTTTCTCTTAGCATGTCACAACACCTTGGTTGGTTGTCGTCCATAACACTGCACATTGGTCCACTCTCAGACCAGTCCTTATTGCACAGTGGTTTTTACCTACAAAACATAGTTTCGTCTAAAATTACTAATATACATAACCGTCTCAACACATAGTATAAAATTGTTCTCCCTATGCTATACTCTTCAATTAAACGCCTCAAGCCTGCTCAGAAGAGGATGCAAGTGCATTGTGACACTCTTCCGAAGCGAATATGTGCATGCATCCAGGGCAAAAGGGTTCAAGATTGTAGTGGTAATTAGGTTCATCAGGGCAGTTTTTTCGTGAGGCAGTGATTTAAATAAAAAGAAATGAGACGTACATAAGTGGAATAAGACTGTTTGCTGATTCCCATTTCCTTCGGCTGTTCATTTGTGTTGTTATATATACACTGTCCATTCACATTACTGTGAGGACCCTTCAACAACTTGAAGAAGGACATTTTACAGTGCGGTCCATTGGGAGACGAGCAGGAAGAGAGTCAGTCAGGTCCTGGGAGTTACCGGCTGGGATGTGGAGCCATGCCGACTCCTGTACCGTGTTTCTGGGTTGAAGAACCACAGCGCGGTCAGCCCACCCGAGGTGGTCCCACAGATTCTCGATTGGGTTTAAATATTGGGTTTAAATCCGGGAAGTTTGCTGGATATGGAAATACAGTAAACTCATCGTGGAGCTCCTCGGACCACCACTTACACTGCGACGTTTGTGAAACGTTGCACTGTCCTGCTTGCAAATGCCATCGTGCCGACGATAACATACTGCATACCTGTGTCTGCATACTTGTGTTGATCCAGTGTGTCTTCCAGAATGATGGTATCACCCAGGGAATACCACGAAAACATTCTCCAGACCATAAGGCTCGCTCCACCAGGGGTGTTTATTTTCAGACGTTTCACGCAGTACACACCAACGGCATCTGTCTGACGGCTCGTCAAACGTGATTTGTCTTAAAAAGCCATTTGTCGCCACCACTCAGTAGTCGTCCAGTTGCGGCATTGGCGTGTAAATTCCAGCCTTCGTCGCCGACGAACACCAGTCTGCATGTATGTATAAACCAGGCGCCTACTGCGAGGCCGATACGCAGCTACGCTCGCTGAACGATCGTTGAGGAGACACTATTGGCAACCTCTTGGTTCTTCTGGACGGCCAGTTATTCAACATTTGCTCGTCTATACGCCCGTACACATCTCCGCAGCCGTCGTTCACCCGTGTCATTTATGACCCCTTGTGCACCACAGTTGCCTCGATGTCAATTTTGGATAGGGCCAGGTTGTCGTGCACGGTATGCTTTAGCCACGCCGGTAGGCCAGTCGTTTACAACTCAGACGTTTCGAAACTGCTTCCACTCTTGGCCTTTGTTTCTCCTCAGTATGCTGTCCACAAGGTATTGGAGATGTTGCTGTTCAAGATTGTCCCATTATTGAAGCGTGACCACGCTGAGATCAGCCATCGCGCGAGGAAAAGTCCAAGGAAGATGCACTTCAAGATACAAGTGGTCCCAAGAATGGGCTATCGGATTAATTTCAACAGCTACTGCAAGAAATTTCGTTCAGTTGCTCTGGAACGTCCTCCCTCGTCCTTCGCCTCGGACGTACTGTAGCCAGAGTTCACGAACTCTTAGCACCGTGCTGTTCTCGAGACAATTTACGCGAAGTATTTTTCCGTTGACTTCCTTCCAAAAGTTCGTTGGCTGACGGATAATTTCTATGCTCTGTTACACGTATGTTACACAGCTAAATAATGGTTGCCAGCTTCGCTTAAACTGGCGAGACAAGGTTAAATTATCTTCCTCTATATTCAGTGCCCTGAAGCCATCTGACTTCCTTCAAAAGCTCCCTAGTCCGATCACTGGATTTGACCACAAACGCCGCAATCAGTCACTAAGCCGTCACCGAATGGTCTCTGCCATCACTTATGTAAACAACTCAGGAAAATAGTCTTAAGTCAGAGGGCGTAAGGACGTACAGGATAACTTCGCACTTTAGATTTCTGTTGGAGCAAAACTCGATTTATTCTTCTAATAACTCTCGCCAAGCCCGCTTCGTTCGTTACACAACGCCTCCAGCTGTCTAGTTGTTCCACACTGTTAGGTGGCCTCTTCCTTAACACTCCGTATACACTCGCTGACATCAACACCCAGCTCAAAAACCAACAGTAGTTCAAGACGTTATCCAAGTGCGCGAAAGGGAACGCACTTCCGAACACTTCTGAACTTCCCTTATCTGGAGAACAGCCTTATTGGCCCGAGTCTACGAATTTCCGTAATACGCCTCCATACCACCTTCTCCCCAGAGGGCCCAAACTCGCCACCTGCGCTCTACCACTGCAACCGACCGACTCCTCGATTTCGAGGCTGCTCATGGCTCCACGACATTCTTTTCACAGGCACACGTTTCGGCCAATTAGAGTCTAGAGCAGAGAGCAGGTACTGCGATTGGCCATTGTCTGCTAACGCTAGTTTGGTTCCATCTAACACGTTCGTTTGAGCAGTTACCTGACAGCGGCAGAAAACAGGCCGTACTGCGCATGCGAAGTTACAATGACTTACGATGTAGAAGGTAGCCCGTGCTTGGTGTTTGCTCTGCTCATACGCCTTTCGTCACATTTCTGTTTCGAATTTCGTGCGGGGTGGGGCATCACGTGGCCATGTGCAGCCCTGCGGCTTGTTGTTGAGAGGACATAGGAAGTTGTACCTGGGCCAATTGTTTTATCGTATCCTACCCAAATAATGAAGGCAAATATGGAAGCAGTTCTTGGTGTAATGTTCATTTCAAAGCTAGACTCTACAGTTCAAAGTACCATAAAATGGCTTAAACGGCTCTGACCACTATGGGACTTAACATCTGAGGTCATCAGTCCCCTAGACTTAGAACTACTTAAACCTAAGGACATCACACACATCCATGCCCGAGGCAGGATTTGAACCTGCAACCGTAGCGGTCGCGCGGTCCCGGATTGTAGCGCCTAGAGCCGCTCGGCCACTCCGGCCGGCTCAAAGTACCATTACATTTTGCAATGTGGTGACTTTAATACGGATTTTTTTTTAAATTTGTATTCGTGGTTCTTTAATATTGTTATGTAGCATTTTCAATTAGGTTTACATCAACGCAGCACTGCTAAAAACAAGTAAGAAAGAACAAAAATTTCTTGGATAGTAAAAGAAACCGTTCCTTGTATAACTTACACAAGAATAAAGGACAATAAATTATTTAATGACTACAATTAAGCATAGAATGGCATTCCATAAACTTAAGATGTAAACAAAACAAATTGAGGAATAACTTGAAGCCTAGAGGAAGTACTAGACAAGTGTCTTGTGATAGAAATATATTGTGTTTCACTGAGGCAGATTTGTGAAATTCTGCTAAAGCTGTCAGTATATATGAAACAAAATATTTAATTCAAAATTACTGGCCAAATTTGCCTGCTTAGTCAGCTTCAACTGAATATTTACGTATGTTCGTACTTATTGTAAGTAGGCTGTTTAGGTTTTTTATTGGTAACGCCACCTTTGTGCAGTCTGTGGCTAGTTTGCATTGTTGTCTGCCATTGTAGTGTTGGGCAGCGGCAGCTGGATGTGAACAGCGCGTAGCGTTGCGCAGTTGGAGGTGAGCCGCCAGCAGTGGTGGATGTGGGGAGAGAGATGGCGGAGTTTTGTAATTTGTCATGAACTGCTATATATATTATGAATATTAAGGTAAATACATTGTTTGTTCTCTATTAATATCTTTCATTTGCTAACTATCCCTATCAGTAGTTAGTGCCTTCCGTAGTTTGAATCTTTTATTTAGCTGGCAGTAGTGGCGCTCGCTGTATTGCAGTAGTTCGAGTAATGAAGATTTTTGTGAGGTAAGTGATTTGTGAAAGGTATAGTTTAATGTTAGTCAGGGCCATTCTTTTGTAGGGATTACTGAAAGTCAGATTGCGTTGCGCTAAAAAAATATTGTGTGTCAGTTTAAGCACAGTCTTGTACAATTTTTCAAAGGGGACGTTTCAGTACATAGCATTAAGAGATCTTACAGTTTCATAAAAGAAAAAGGACATCAGAGACTACTCCAAGAGCATCAGAATTTCGTAAACTACATTAAAATGCTTAACTCGGCCTAAAGTGCACATTTATACATCCAGATTCACACTGAAGTACCTGATGTGCAGCTTCTCTGCGTGGTTTTCGGAATACCAATTTTCTTGGAGTATCAGTACTGCATTATCTCACGCTTGGTTCTTTGTTATGGAATAATGCCATTCGAGCCAGAAAATGAAACTGTGCACTTGAAATTGAACGAAGTTGAAACTAGCCAATAGTCTGGAATGAAACACTCAGTTTCAAATAAATTGACTGCCTGGGCGGAAAAGATAAGTAGAAGCAAATTTCTCTAGCAAACCGACAAAAAGAACTTCATTAAGCCGATTAATGGTTGATTTCTAATAACGCGGAAATAATATAAAATCAGAGAATTGATACTACTAACTTACTTTAGGTTTCGATGATTATGGAAAAGTATATTCATTCACTTGACGGTTCCTGGGCACAGAAATCTGTTTTGTTTCCATTTGACGTGGGAGCTGTAAACGAAGACAGAACAGCAATATCACGAAACATATACACGAGTCACGTGGAGAATGACCTCCCGGTATAACTCAGATTGCTCTGCGCAATCGTGAATCTAGCATCTTGGACGCACCAGAAAATCTTTTCCGGGCGCCATGTGGCCACTTGCTGCTACTCCTCATACGGCAGCCAGCCATACTTATGTAGCCGGAAGCGGGAAAGTCACTGCTGATACGCAATTTCAGCTTGCGCATGCCTACGTGCCCGCAGGCCACTGCAGAAACGAACCTACCGTTGCAACCGTAGGAACCACGCGAATGCATTCGAGGCAGGCACTCTCCCAGTTGCCAGCCCGAGTGGCCGTGCGGTTCTAGGCGCTACAGTCTGGAACCGAGCGACCGCTACGGTTGTAGGTTCGAATCCTGCCTCGGGCATGGATGTGTGTGATGTCCTTAGATTAGTTAGGTTTAAGTAGTTCTAGGCGACTGATGACCTCAGAAATTAAGTCGCGTAGTGCTAAGAGCCCTTTGAACCACTCTCCTATTTCCCGTGAGTTGTGACTGAGTAACAGCTGTTCGAGTGGCGGATGGTTCAAATGGCTCTAAGCACTATGGGACTTAACATCTGAGGTCATCAGTCCCCTAGACTCTGAATTACTTAAACCTAACTAACCTGAGCACATCACACGCATCCATGCTCGAGGCAGGATTCGAACCTGCAACCGCAGCAGTAGCGCGGTTCCAGACTGAAGCGCATAGAACCGCTCGGCCACAGAGGTCGGCCGAGTGGCGGCCAATGGACGCTTGTAACTAGTCTCGACTGATCAAAGGAAAATCTTCTGACTGGCTCCATACTGTTTAACAATCCTGCTCCAAACAGATCAGTGCATGCATGCGCATAGCTTTTTGTGTTCATTCTCGTAGCATTCTCGTTGAAGAAAATAAGTGCTAGGTTCTTGCTAGCCTTTTGAAGGAACTGTACATCTCAATCTTGTGAATATTTAGTACATACTATTATAATTTGAATCCATCGTGGGATTTTTCTGCGGAAATGTATTGCATATATGCTGCCTGGGATATCAAACGCAAAAGGATCTCACTACCCTATGTCAATTTCATTTTCAAAATGATTAAATATTCTCTCTTCCATACAAGGATTTGATCTCAGTTTCATTCGTCTTAATCGATGATTTGGAAAGCCTGTAACTGTAGTTCATTCTTTAAGTAATGAAACACGGCATCACTTGCGTAGTTTACACGCTTAGCACATTGAATTTCAAGAATTTCTCATTGTCAAGATCTCATATTTACATTACTATTTTGTGTGTAGTGCAGTGCTTTCTGTATTGCATTATTGTCGTCTTTTTCAGGTTATAAGATACTGTGTCTCCTCCATTACGAAGAAAACCAGACACACGCAAGTCATCATTCATGCCGTTTGTGAAATTTCACTATAACCACACACATGCAAGCCATCACTCATGTCGTTTGTGAAATTTCACATTATGTGTGCATTTTTCTGCGTAACTTAGGAGGCACAGTACGGTACCTTACAACCTCAAAAAGACGACACTGTGCACTGCAAGAGACACAACACATACACAGACAGCAGACAAAGCACTTATTTAAATATTTGCACTTGTCAATGGGAATATATTCTCGAAACGTGTAGTGCTAAGCATGTGAAAAGTACATACCGGATGCACTCTTTCACTATTTAAATCAGAAATATTTGAGCAACGCGAAGAGAGAAAGGTGTCAGCTAGCGCTACATGTGGTCGAACAACGAAACACGCGAAATATGCGTTCAATTAAACCAAAAGAGTTATGACAGTCAAAACTATCGCGAAGCTGTGCATGCGCATTAGAGACAGATCGTAAACGGTTTCACTTGGTAGTGATTTCTTACTCGAAAAAATCTGCTCAGCTTATTACCGTGAAGTGTTGCTATCTGCCGACACTGTCAGAACTTGTTCCCCAGAGGATACGAGGAAACGCCAGCCATTCTGTGGGAAACACACTCTCCTTTGAAGACCACCCAGTCTGGCCTGGCCACCACACATCTTCCGGGCGGAGAACACCGCAGTCCCACGGTTTCTGGCAAACTGGCACTTTCACTCAGAGTAACGACCGGCACTAATAATAGGCTATACTGCGATTTTCTGATATCAGTGATTTCTGTGAATGCTACTTTCCAGTATCTAACTGTGATTTGTCGCAGTTAAGAATCGCAGTTAAGGAATCCACGTCTTGTATCCCTCCGCACTATACCACTGCTATTCCTGCGATTTCTGCTACTGCTGTGATTTCTGCTACTTCTGCGATTTGTACGATTTCTGTGACTCCTGAGGTTTCTGCGACTTATCACCGTATGAAAAAGTTACACTTGTTCGCACAGAAAATTGCATCTCAACAAAACCGTCGTTAGTAAGTATGTTTTGCATTTGTTCTTCCGTTGGCTTTACTTTTGTATTGTGAAAATATTAATAGTGTAATTGATATGTAAGTAGCCATACAGTACCGTAATAGTTCGTGTTTAGGACACGAATTCTAAGGTATTGTTATGTTCACAAGTACTTGAACTACATTTCAGTCACTCAGTAAAGCGATAATTCAAAATATCATTGTCAACAGATCTGGAGAAATTGCCACTGCGTCTTTAAACTGTCTTCGTCATACGAGAAGTTAGTTTCTAAGTGTTTCGGTGAACTTAAATACTGAAATGAGATCGTTCTTGCAAATGTGAAACATCCCCCATTGAGTGGCTTCCATTGCAGCAAATATTAGTAATACTACTCCGTCAATTACATAACTTGTAATTAGTGGCAGCAAAAACGTTTAATAATCCTTGGGAGTTTGCAGACGCAGTTCCGATTCTGATTACTGGTTGCTGTACGTATCTATTCACATTAAGGCTCTTGAGAGAGAATCGTGAAGATCCAAGATAGCTCTGAGAGGATTTGCAGTTTAAAATTGCCATAATTATGAAATAAGTGTGCAGAATGACTGACTGAATTGTGTTTAACTGAAGTTGATATGCGATTTTAAAGGAATGATAAATTTTAAATACAATGAGTGAATAATGAAAATCTCATTTTCCACATGTTATGCCGTCCTATACCCGTAAATTTTCCGCCATTTAATTATTAGACCAGTCTAGAGTATGCATTTTGAGGCTGTTGATATGAAAATAGGAAGTACAGATCTTCCGCTTAAATGAGGAATAGTTTAAGTCCAGGACTTGAAGGTAACCCAGAAAAAGTTTACTTATGTAGGTGGTTGTAGTGTCGGCAAAAAGTTCTTGTGTTGCAGTTGCCACGTATAACACCAGGTGTAAAATTTTTCTCCAGAGTCTTGAACTGTGTCCGGACAAAAGTGAGGCATTCATATGACTCAATAATATTGTTTTATTTCATTACACTTATAAAGATGTCTGAGGTATGCTGTGTTAACATTGCAAAGTCCTGTAGGCATGTGGAGTAATAACCACAACTTTTATATTGGAAGCAGAGTCAAACAGATTTTTTAGGTTACTTGTCTCTAAATGATATTTTCTGGAGAAAAAGGCAAATTTTGCTTCTTAGTGATATAATACATTCAGAGTCACAGCTGTGTTTGACCAACCATAAGTGGTCCTGAATGTGCATGTCGTCATATAATATGCACTTGCAGACACAGTACATCGATCTCGTGAGACATAAGGTTCTTACAAAGAAGTACGAACGTCGGTCAACAGATGACACTAGGCAATAGAATGTTAACTGCGCTTTTCAGTTGCTACTTGCGACTTCTGGTTGCGATTTGTCACAGAAATCGCAGCTGGACTCGATAGTGAATCGCAGAGAAAGAGGGTAGTACGAACTTTGGCCAACAAATGGCACTGTTAACTGCGCTTTTTAGTTGCTACTTGCAACTTCTAGCCGCGACTTATCACTGAAATCGCAGAAAGAAGTACGAAATTCGGCCAACAGATGGCTCACGGCGTTGAATGCGAAATGCTACTTGCGACTGCTAATTATGACTGGAATCGCAGTTAGATTCTGTAAAGTTGTCATTGTTATATCTGTGACTTCTCAATCACTGTGATTTCTAACAGACACGCGATTTCCTGCCCACCACTAACCGGCACTCGCTGACACTCGTGGCGGGGAAATGATCTGTTACAGATTCCTGCCTCCTGGTCAGAAAGGTTTTCTGGTCTGTTACAGATTCCTGCCTCCTGATGAGAAAGGTATTCACTACATGGAATATCGTCTTGGAAGATGAATCCATCGCCGAAATGTTGACTGAAGAGCTGGATATCGCAAGAGCCTTCAAATTACCCTCTACACGATGAGAAGGCGCCCGATTTCTGTACAACAGCCGGTGAGGCAGACCCCCGGCGATCTTCGTGTTTCTTGTCTCACCGCAGGTCTAGACGTTCGAATGACGTGGCTGCAATGTACGCCAATTCGGCTAGCACATTACGCCGCCAACAGCGGTTCTCGGCCTAAAATGGTAAACTTGGAGTGACCCTCCGGGCAACATTAGACCCAACAGTGTACACAAACCACATGCTCCCCTTCACGATTAGACACACTGCGCTCTAAAAATGGTTCAAATGGCTCTGTGCACTATGGGACTCAACTGCTGAGGTCATTAGTCCCCTAGAACTTAGAACTAGTTAAACCTAACTAACCTAAGGACATCACAAA
The DNA here is from genome assembly GCF_023864345.2 of Schistocerca serialis cubense. NCBI lineage: Eukaryota > Metazoa > Arthropoda > Insecta > Orthoptera > Acrididae > Schistocerca > Schistocerca serialis. The sequence goes on along the minus strand of NC_064639.1, from coordinate 542,093,138 downwards.
CATCCATGCCCGAGGCAGGATTCGAACCTGCGACCGTAGCGGTCTTGCGGTTCCAGACTGCAGCGCCTTTAACCGCACGGCCACTTCGGCCGGCCACTACGCTCTGTTCATCTGCAATGAGAACGCAGGTTTACTTTCAGCTGTGTTACAGACGTGCCTCTGTGTAGCGAAAAAAAAATGAAATGAGCGTATGGCATCGTAGGCCGGGCGGCCACATTCGGGGAGGTTCGGCCGCCAACTGCCAGTCCACGAGCGGAGAAAATCTCCAACCCAGCCGGGAATCGAACCCGGGTCCGTTTGCATGGAAAGCAACCACGTTACCACGCAGCTATGTGAAGCGATTTCTTACTGACAGAAGAGTACTGAGAGGGAGGTCTCGAATAAAACAGTAGGGAAGAGGAACTACGCAAGTCAAGAGGGTAGTTCCACACTTTTTAGGACGGTTTATGTAAAAATGCGCTGCACATCTCGTTTTACTTTCAAAAGAGCGCAACACACCATTCTAAGATTGTTGGCCATCTAATTGTTAAACAAGAGATTGTGTTCGATGTGGACAAAGACAGCCAGCGACATTGTTCGCAGACGAAAGACCAAATCATTCGTACATCTCTTGTATGAGATGAATGCAAGATACATTAAAATTACCGGCCTTTAATCTCGGGACCACTGATGGCTGTGAGCAAAGACGAATTAACAACCAAACGCAATGCTCAATACGTTCTCCTCTTGTGATTCTTGAACAGAGTATTCGCTATTACTAGCTGAACTTTATTTCAGAACTCAATTTGACGTTCTCCTCTCTCATTCCTTGTCCCAAGCCCATTTTCTCCTGTAACCTTTTCTTCTACTCCTCCCCCTACAACTGCATTCCAGTCCCAACATGAATAACAGGCGCATTAATGCCCGAAGAGGGCATATTCCTTATAGAAATTCCGATATCTAACTTCATGCTGGGAGTCTCACCTGTGTCAATCATGAATGTTATTCGTATATGTAACCCAGCTTTCAGTCTGTACCATCTTTCGTTATAAATATACCACCTCGGGGAAGATCAGTCTGGATTCCGTAGAAATATTGGAACACGTGAGGCAATACTGACGCTATGATTTATCTTAGAAAATAGATTAAGGAAAGGCAAACCTACGTTTCTAGCATTTGTAGACTTACAGAAAGCTTTTGACAGTGTTGACTGGAATACCCTCTTTCAAATTATGAAGGTGGCAGGGGTAAAATACAGGGAGCGAAAGGCTATTAACAATTTGTACAGAAAACAGATGGCAGTTATAAGAGTCGAGGGACATGAAAGGGAAGTAGTGGTTGGGAAAGGAGTGAGACAGGGTTGTAACCTCTCCCCGATGTTATTCAATTTGCATATTGATCAAGCAGTAAAGGAAACAAAAGAAAAATTCGGAGTTGGTATTAAAATTTTTGGAGAAGAAATAAAAACTTTGAGGTTCGCCAATGACATTGTAATTCTGTCAGAAACAGCAAACGACTTGGAAGAGCAGTTGAAAGGAATGGACAGAGTCTTGAAAGGAGGATATAAGACGAACATCAACAAAAGCAAAACGAGGATAATGGAACGTAGTCGAATTAAGTCGGCTGATGCTGAGGCAATTAGATTCGGAAATGAGACACTTAAAGTAGTAAAGGAGTTACGCTATTTGGGGAGCAAAATAACTGACGATGGTCGAAGTAGAGAGGATATAAAATCTAAACTGGCAAAGGCAAGGAAAGCGTTGCTGAAGAAGTGAAATTTGTTAACATCGAGTGTAGATTTAAGTGTACGGAAGTCGTTTCTGAAAGTATTTGTATGGAGTTTAGCCATGTAAAGAAGTGAAACATGGACGATAAATAGTGTGGACAAGAAGAGAATAGAAGCTCTCGAAATGTGGTGCTACAGAAGAATGCTGAAGATTAGATGGGTAGATCACATAACTAATGAGGAGGTATTGAATAGAATTGGGGAGAAGAGGAGTTTGTGGCACAACTTGACTAGAAGAAGGGATCGGTTGGTAGGACATGTTCTGAGGTATCAAGGGATCACCAATTTAGTATTGGAGGGCAGCGTGGAGGGTAAAAATAGTAGAGGGAGATCAAGAGATAAATACACTAAACACATTCAGAAGGATGTAGGTTGCAGTAGGTACCGGGAGATAAAGAGGCTTGCACAGGATAGAATAGCATGGAGAGCTGCATCAAACCAGTCTCAGGACTGAAGCCCACAACAACAACAACATACTACTCCACCTCTATTATGTACTTTGCTTCATGTCGCCCATCAATATCTGTGATTATCCCAGTCCTGTTGAACACTGTCTCTTTTCCTTGACGACTGTCCATTGGTGTATGTGACTAATGTTTTGTTCACTGTGTTTACGTATTGTAACGTCATCGGTGATATAGACTTCTCGGGAGTGCATAGACAGTTTGCAAGACACTTTTAGTGAATTGAACAAAAGGCACAGAAATAACTGCGATAACAGGCGGTCTTAGCTATCAATCCATTCGAGATAAGGAAAATAAACCGAACGATAAATGTAAACCTAACTACAATGTTTTTCTCCGTTCGAATGCAATAAAGCCCAGTTTTTAGGAAAAGGGCCCTCTGAAACGACTGTGTGAAGGCCGAGCGAGGCTTTTTGGATGCTGTGTTATCAGGTAGGAGGCAAGTAGCAGGTGCCGGGGCTTCCAATTAGCGCGGCCGGCGTGTTTATGGGTGCCTCCAATTTGTAGCGGCTCCTTTACAGCGGCCTGTGAACTTTACGGCCGAGGAGAGTCCCGGCTACCGCCGACGCGTCACAGCCGGTCGCTGCTTCTGCCGTGCACGTCCTCTGCCGTACAGGTTGGCACAGGAGTTACCTGAGCTTAACACTATTTCTCTGGAAAGAATGGTACAAAATTCCCTTGAATACCATACAGTACCTATATTTATCCGTTCCGAGACAGCTGGAAGCTGTTTTTAACGCTTTCCTTCACCGTATTAGACATGATAATGTGTTATGTTTTTGGTTTCCCAAATTTTTATCCAACCCTTGTAGAGCATCCAAAAAACGTGTTCAGCGTCCAGTCACATGATTATTTCGAAGTGATGCAACGTTACCCGACATAAAAGTGATATTTGTCCCAAACGGTGCAAAAAAATGGCTCTGAGCACTATGGGACTCAACTGCTGTGGTTATCAGTCCCCTAGAACTGAGAACTACTTAAACCTAACTAACCTAAGGACATCACACACATCCACGCCCGAGGCAGGATTCGAACCTGCGACCGTAGCAGTCCCACGGTTCCGGACTGCGCGCCTAGAACCGCGAGACCACCGCGGCCGGCTCCAAACGGTGACAGGCGAACTGCAAGTGGCGCCGGTGTTTTGCAAGCTAAATCAAATGTTATAGTCCTCAGTTCGGTGATTGGTTTCTGCAGCTCTCCATGCTAGGTTAACTTGTTCTCAAACCTCTTCACATATGAATAACTAACTACTGCAACATGCATCTATTCGAACCTGTTTTGATGTAGACGGGCCTTGGCCTTTGTCTACGCTTATTAGCCTTTCCAAGATGCTGCTCCAGGTGGGTGCAAAATAAATGTGTGCGCAACGGAAAATACTGAACGCTAAATTAAGATTTGACCCTGTCTGACTACCCCCTCAAGCAGATCTCAGGATCTCTTAATGATGATTAAATTTTTGAAATTTTTTGAAAACATTCTCAGCGATCTAAAAATTTGTTAAAATTAAAATTTAAAACAGTCGTGATCGCGTTCCAGCCTCTACTAGTACAGGCAATCATTCACTACGCCGTTTTGATAATAAAGACACTCCGTCACCTTTCATGCAATAATTGTTAACAACTATTGACAAGGTGTACGTTACAATGTCAGTCTTCTTTAAATATTCATGTATACTATGTACAGCCTATCAAATGATACCTAATTGCTGTTGTAAATCATGGCAAAGTATGTAGATGAGTGCTTGTAAGGTGCGAAATTACAGCCACCTTACACCTTCACACTTTCCTCCACTACGAAATTGACATTTCCTTGACCCCTCAGGATGTGTCAATCAGCCAGTCCCTTCAAGGAGAGAACAAAAACACATATTAAGTAGTCAGTCTTGTTACATAGATGAACTATAAGATACGACTAGTCTTTATTCGAACGAAAAAATATTTCTACTGTCAAAAAGCTATTGTACTACTTGTATTAATTGTACTGGAAAATGGCAGCGAGGAGATTTCAATGTCCATCCTGGGCAGATGTAACAAAATATCTGATTGGTTTATTGTAATGGTCTGTTTTTGCCTGTTTTGGATCTTATCATGGACAATTCTGCAACTTTTTTTTCATGATCCTTCGGTAGTTCGTAATTTTACGTTTATTGTTCACTTAGGTGGTTGAGAATTTTATGATAGTGAGAAAAAGTAGAGGCCTATAGATGTACAAATGAAACAACCTACAAATAACTATACAGCTGCTGTTGTTCTGGCCATAGTCTGAACATTGGTTTGGTACAACTCATCCGCTAGAATTACTCGCCCGTTAGAATTTGTTGTGCAAGTCTCTTTACCTCTTCGTAACTACTGAAACCTATGAGGGGCGTTCAATAAGTGCTGAAACATCTTTTTCTCGCTCAAGTTCGGTTGATAAAAATATGGATTTTATTGAGCGACTTCGCGGTACATTCCTTCTTAAGGTTCCGTAGTTTTAAGAAGTTCCTATAGATGGCATCGCTGTAAGTAGCTTGAAAAATGGTGTCTGCAACGGAGATCGTTCCAAGCAGAGAACTGTCACTGAGGGTTTTTTTTTTCTTTCTTGCGGAAAACCAAAGCAACTCAGATATTCGTAAGCGTTTGGAGAATGTCAACGTAGACCTGCTAGAATGTAGACATTCACGGCCGGAAATGTCATGTCCATTATAATTATACGGGCTGTTATGCCGTGGTCGGTTGATGAATTCTGTGTGAATTCCCAACGTTTCGTCCCTGTCTGCGGGAGACATCTTCAAGGGGGTCTGTAGTTTGACGGAAGGTCCAACACACCCACTGGCTCGCTACTGACTCACAACGTGGACGTGGCAGGGAACAGAAGTACAGTGAGTGGTTGGGCACGCGTCTGTCATCATAGCAAAAAGATCGCGCAAGCCTATCTGATCCATACACAGCTGCGACTCTTGTAATGTTGAAATGTTCGGAGACTCTCATTCTAGATGATCGAAGGATCACGATCAAACATATCACTGCTCAACTGGATGTATCTGTTGGTAGTGTTCACCGTTGTCCACCAGTTACGGAACTCGACGTGTGCTCACTGGGTTCCTCGCCGTGTAACAGAAGACCATAAAGAGCAACGAACGACGGTCTGTGCGGAATGGTCCAATGAAGGATGCACTTCCCGACATGCAGTACGTGGATGGCGAGGAGGTTATTGACGGAGCAACAAGTTGGCTTTGACGTCCACCAGTAGAATGGTACCATGCGGTCATACAGGCCCTCCCAGTAGGATGCCGTAAAGATGACACGGCCGGGGTGGCCGAGCGGTTCTAGGCCCTACAGTCTGGAACCACGCGACCGCTACGGTTGCAGGTTCGAATCCTGCCTCGAGCATGGTTGTGTGTGTTGTCCTTAGGTTAGTTAGGTTTAAGTAGTTCTAAGTTCTAGGGGACTGATGACCTCAGAAGTTAGATCCCATAGTGCTCAGAGCTATTTGAACCATTTGAACCGTAAAGTTGAGAAACAGTGTTATGTGAGAAGTAATATGGTGTTCTAGATTCATGAATAAAACCAACCGATTTTCAGAAAAAATCTACTGCACTACCTATAGATCGCCCCTCGTACATTTTCGAACGGACATCCAAAAGTAAGTTACACATTTCGTTCCACATTAAGACCATCGCATTACAGGAGTGACGTGTTCTGGTTTTCCTGCAAACACATTTCTGCTTTGGTACGGATAACAGGTGCAACACAGTGTGTGACTGAAGTCGTGTGGCAACTGGAAATTGAAGAGCGCGTCGCAGTATGACTGTTGGGGGGAGGGGGGGCGGGGGCGGGGGGGGGTGGGAAAGTCTAACTTACAAGCAGACTCACTTTGCAATTCTGATGCTATATAAACCAATTGTAGTATAGCGTCCAACCGTAAGAAATGTTGCCAATAATTTCACAAAGGCCACACGTATGTGGCCAATGCTGAGCGAGAAGACGCAAATGTCCAGGCAAACTCTGAACTGTGTCGCGGTAATCAAGAAGTTTCCAACAGGGCGGACGTTCACACACCTATTGTCGAATGATTCCGTGACCAGAGAGCGGATTTTTATCGCCGATAAACTGAATAATTGGTGCAACGTTCCAGGTTTGTGTTACTGGTCTTGACGATAATGTTGGAAGTTAGTCATTATAGCCGACGTATTCGTGTTGTGAGAAACAGCAGTTGTATTGGTATTAAGATAATTCACATTTATTTTTCCATCTCAGATGCACAATTTGAATTGTATTACATGTTTTGATCACTCAAAATCATCTTCAGATCTAAAACAAAGTGAAACCAAATTCATTCTATAACATTTTTACAAAAGTAGAGAAAAGAATTGAAACTAAATGTAGAATTTGCCTAAGTTATCATGTCAGCAACCCGTCTTATCCACTCAGAAACACGTATCAGAGTACTGTGTTTTGCAAATGCGATCACTGTTTTAAATATGTATATGGTGGAGATAGGGAAGAGGTTGAGAAGGAAAAGGGGAAATGAAGAGTGGTTGATTGGTTGATTTGGGGTGTGGGAGGGTAAAGGAGGGAGGGAGGTGCTGATGAAGATGTCATGAACTGAACAAGAGGGGTCTTGCAAGAACTATAGAACGTATAGTTATGTAAAAATTCTCATTGAAATCGTTATAGTGTAGAACATTGGGCATGTAAAATGTAACCGAGCATAAAGTATTAAAAATTAGTATAAGACCTTCTCTTGTTAAACCCGTAGCATCCTTCCAACTATTTCTCTTACTCCCTCCATTGCTGCCATTGCTCCCTCCCTTGTTTCCTACCCTCGCTCTTAACCCCCCATCGCTAGCTTTTATAATTGTAGAACATTGGCCGCAGTTGCAAAACGCAGTACTCGGTACTCTGTTACGTGGTTCTGAGTAGACAAGACGTGTTGCCGACGCAATTTGTTAGATAAATTCTACATTTATGTGCAGTTACTTGCTCTGTTTATTGTAAAATATTGAATGGTATTTAGTTTTAATTTGTTTTAGATCTGAAGATGATCATGAGTGATCGAAAGATGTAATCTGATTTAAAGTGTGCAACTGAGACGGGACAATAGATGAGAATCTTCCTAATTGAAAGTTAGTGCCGCGTATCTCCGTCACTTTGAAACCTCTCGTACTTCAACATGTATTTGAACTCGTCTGCAACATTTTACCATTGACGCACTCATTCGCTACCAAATTAATTATTGGTTGACGCCTCAGGACGAGTCCTATCAACCGCTGCATTCTTATGCTCAAATTATGTCATAAATTTATTGTCTCCTTGATTAAATTCAGTAACCCTACATTGATTATCCGGTCTACCCATCCACTCAAAAATACATCCAAAAACTTAAATCTTTAAAATGGTCAAGCACAACAAAATATAGTGTCTCGTGTGACTTGTGTAACGGCATCACACCTCTTTTTAGATCCACTCTAACTACAATTGGAATCTAAAGAGCGTTCGTTATGTGTAAATAATGTGCTCCAGCGGCCAAGTGGGTACTAATTCAATAAAGTGCAGAGTTTTGTTATAATTTTCGACTGACTGCACGGTCCGTGTTGCGAGATCTTAGATCACCTGTCTTTGTAAGTAAAAACATAACACGGTAGCCAGTGTCTCCAGAAGGCATTGCTACTAAGATGCTCTCTCAGTTTCGCAGAATTCTATACGCAGGACCTCGTAGCATAGGGCAGACACCTGCAGCACAGTACTGTTACTGTACGGCGAGGCGGTCCCGCGGCTGAATGAAATATGTGTCGCAGGCGCCGGCGGCGAGGAGGACGTTGAAGTATTGCGCGGAGCCGTGGCTGCAGCCGGGAACAAACCGCGCTCTATCCCCCGCGCGGCCATTCATCATTTCCATAACAATAGGCTTGCTAATAGCTGTCACTAGTTGTGTTCCGTTATAACATCAGCGCAAGATAGATTAAAGTCGGCAGTGAGCTAGAGACGTGATTTCCCCTCCTCCGAGCCCCGAGCTGGCGACGGCGGCGAAGGCGACTCCGGCGACGGAGCTGTCTGACATGGCTGACCCAGGGGCTGGCACAGGTGAAGCAACGCTCCGTGCTATCTGACGTGAAGCTAGGTGTCATTTACAGCCCTCTTCGTAGATAACGGGTACGATATGTCGGTGTAATACGTTTCCGCAATATCGACTAACAGCTTTCTGTGTACCGGGCGCAATATTTCATCTACCCCTATACCAATATAGCTACTCTGCAAAACCTATGTACCTGTCAGAGGGTTCATCGAACCACCCTCTCACTAATTCTCTATTATCCCACTTTCCAACACCGCGTAGAAAAAAACGAACACTTATATCTTTCCGTGAAAGGTCTGATTCCCCTTATTTTGTCATGTTAATAGTTTCTTCCTAACTAGGTCGGAGTCAACAAAATATTTCAGATTCGGAGAAGAACTTTGGTGATCGAAATTTCGTGAAAAGGTCCCACCGCAACTAGAAACGCCTTTATTTTAATGATTTCCACTCCAAAACCTATATCATGTGCTTGGCACTCTCTCCCCTATTTCTCGTTAATACAAAACGTGCTGATCTTCTTTGAATTTTCTCGATGCACTTCGATAATCTCGTCTGGTACGGATCCCACACCGCGCAGCAGTAAACCAAAGGAGGACCGACAAGCGTAGTGTAGGTAGTTTCTTCAGTAGACCTGCTGCGTCTTCTAAGTGTTTTACCAATAGAACGCAGTCTTTGGTTCGCCCTCCCCACAACATTTTCTATTTGTTCTTTACAATTTAAGTTGCTCGTAATTGTAATTCCTAGGAATTTGGTTGAATTTACGGCCTTTAGCTTTGACTAATTTATCGTGTAAACGAATTTTAACGGATTCCTTTTAGCGATCATGTGGATGACCTCACACTTATTTAGGATCTATTTCCAGTTTTCGCACTATACAGATGTCTAATCTAAATCGCTTTGTAATTACTTATGATCTTCTGATGACTTTAGTAGACGACAAACGACAACATCATCTGCAAACAGTCTAAGATGGTTGCTCACATTGTCTCTTAAATCGTTTATATAGATAAGAAATAGCAGAGTACCTATAACACTACCTTCACATATTTCCTGCACGATTTCTTTAAATCAGACGGAAAAAATCCCTAACACAGAGGCACACTGTTGGTTAATTTCGTATGTTAGCCAGCAAAAATCATCCCTGACTGAGGCGTAATGATACGAAATGCTTGGCGTATAGCGAAGTCAGGCTTCGGAAAAGTTCAAAATATTTCTTATTGACAACTCTTATTTCACAGAAGTATCTTCTATTGCCCGAAACGGTAATATATTTACTTCTGCTACTCAACTTAGGGTAAGGTCGAGTAAGAGTACAGGTCTGGTAAGAGTTTGCAGTGGCAGTTTCTCTACATTGGCTGCACTGATCAACAATGAAAAATTATATGTAGTTGTTGCTTCTATAGGGATGATACCACGTGTAATCTTGAAGAGCTCCTCCAGATTTATTGGTTTTAGCAGTTAAATATAAGTTTTTGTTAAAAATTATGGAATCTTTAAGTCATGTATCGTAAGCAATAAGCACTATCTGTGAATGCACTAGAAAGTTAAATTATTTGCCAAAAGAATAATCGATCTGTAAGAAACAAACCACAGCACGACGAACAGGGGAACCAAGCAGTGACTGACATTTGTAACACTTTTTTCAACTGTGTGGCGCATAGATTAAGAGTACGCTGTAAGATAGGGGGAAAGACTACGAGCGTACTGTTAACACCGCCCCCCCCCTCTCCCTCCTCCCTCCGTCCCCCATCCTTTCTAACGGTTACTAATCCAGGATGACCCATTAGCCAGAAAGATGTGACTGCTTTGCCTCGAGCTGCATCTTCTAAGAGTACTTCCAATCCCAACAGCTGAGAAATCCTTCGAGTCAACGGCGATATTCCCCTCCAATCCGGATGTCTTTTTTCCAGCAGAAGACTTTGCTCCATCAGACATTACTGAAGAAGGCAAAGGAGCTCAGCAGGGGCCAAAGAAGTTCAACAGAAGCCCACGGACAGATGCTGCTCCTCAGTGACAGATGATTTTTCAGTGTAGTCACCAGGAAAAAATCAGGAACATGACACAAATGAAGCTCAGGGTGCTAATGTAGGAACAGGTGTGAGCCTATACAGTATTTATCCACTGCCAAAATACGATCGGCCCTCAACAAGGAATAAAGTGCCAAAAAAATACGAAATTTTCTCTGGGTCTCTGTACAAAAATGAGTTGTTAGGAAAACAAGCTTAACCAGACAGAACCAAGAAGAGACAAAATACCAGTAACGCACGTACCTCTAGGACTAATCTGGACTTAAGTGTGCCATTATCTTCAGGAACAACCGAGCCCAAATCCCAGGAGGAATATGATGTTTTGAATTGCACAAGGTGTGGTGAAGTCTACAAGGAGCCTCTCACGGAAGACTGGATTAAGTGTGACAATTGCTCCCATTGGTGGCATGAAAAGCGCACAGGTTGCCAAGTACATGGTGATTTCTTGGGATTTATGTTAGTGCATACTCTTTGAGTAAATGTCACGTACTCTATTCAGATGATGCGGCTAAGAGTACGAACGAATAGTGTCTTACATATATTGATATTCAAGGTTTTTGTTAGAAGTTACGCAACTGTAACTGATATATATTGTTCCTTAATAAACAAGCAATAATTTATTTTGAGAAAAGTTTGTTTCAATCTTCTCGTCTACTATATATGAGCGGTTAAATACTAAGTGCGTATTCTTTTCCCACTTTACCCTAAATGTTCTTCTCTGTTGCGCACAGTAACGGGAAAAAATGGGTAACGTTTAATGATACACAGGAGACAGCTATGTTGACTGTATATGAATTTTGTTGATGTTCCCAGATGCAAAACACTTCGTCTTTTCTTTCTTAACACTGTCGTGCCAATTTATCGTTGGCAGCGTTTCTTATTCTGTAGCAAGAGAATATTTTTGGCGTATATGAATAGTGAACAGATAGCAACTGAGCCAATCTGTGAATAGGAAAGATTATCATTTACTTTTAATTTAGAGAGAGCGATAAATTCGTAAATTAGAACATATTACCTCCCGTCGCTAAATCATTCGGTGACAGTCCATACTAATATTATAATGTTGAGGTAAGTCTGACTGTTACGCTTTCACGACTAAACCTCTGAACAAATTTGCAGCTTGCACGCTGGGGAAGAACATATAGTACTTTAGAATTTGTGTAGCACAACATATTTATTGATTTGAAGATGATAACGCGAAATATGAAACAATAATTACTCTTTGAAACAGCTATTTACTCTTTGATTTCTGAACTTTATCATGTGTGTGAAAATTCTTTAATTGCTCGATATGTTTTACATAATATGATTCAACGAAATAGGTACAATGTTTATACAATCCTCTACGTGTTAATAGTCCACACTTCCTTTCTAATATCAATCACAAACCTGTAACATTTTAGCAGCTGAGCGTAATGAGTCTCATGACTTTTTGTTGCGTTCAAATTTACGTGTACTGCTCGTGGTCACGCCGTTGTTGTTTCAAGGCTACTTTACAAAGTGTGTAAAATTTTATTGATTTGAAGAATATCACGCAAATCGAGGAAAAATATTTACTCTATGGAAAAGCTATGTACTCTTTCACTTATCAACTGCATCATATTTGTGAAAATTATTTTATTGGTTAATATATTGAACGTAATATGATTCAACGTAATAAATGCTTATTCAGTTCTCAACATGTTTAATCCATATTTCGGTACTAATAGCAGTGTGGCAGTGATATTTTTCATGTCTGGTGCAAAGTGAGACCAAAAGTGTGCGAGAGTTTTTTTTGGTCATGTGTTGTTTTTTATCTTTGCCGTAAGACTATAGGATCTCCTAGTTTTTGTTACTTCTCTGTTGTTTTTAGTTTTCTTCTCATTGTGAGTTTTCACGAATAAATATTTTTTCGTTAACTCATTATACCGGACGGCTATGCAATTATTTGTTGTAGGCAAGTCGCCTACATAATTGGTGACCTCCGATTAAGGAACTTTAAATCTTTCGTTAGCTACGTCGAACATTAACTGCAAAAGCAATGAACGACGACGGCAAACGATACGGTTCGATAACGGAAGAAATTCATAGGCTTCAGAATGAGATAGAAACTTTACAGTTGCATATTTCGAAAGATATGAACTTAAAGCATATACCGGACCAAAGGAATGACGGTGGTTCAACAACCATGGCAGCACAACCACAGCAAGTAACAGCAACGGAAGTACCCGCTGGTTTCAACGCTTCACCAACTCAACGGTTGCAATTGCGGGCGCCCCCATTCATGCCTTCTCAGCCACACACATGGTTCGCGGTAATGGAAAATATATTTCTACAACAAAGAATATTCAGTGATCACGAGAAGTTCGCCTTGGTGATACGTAATTTGGACCATCAGACATCGGTTTTGATATCTGACATTATAGTGAACCCGCCTACTGAAGGAGCATACTGTAGACTGAAAGAAGAATTAATTTCTCGGTGTGTGAAATCAGTCGACATTAGAGTCAAACAAGTACTGTACCAAGAGAAACGGGGAGATAGGACCCCGTCAGAATACTGGCGTCATTTACGCAGCCAGGTAGATAGATCGACAGTCTCTGATAGACTGTTACTCCACGTATGGCAACAACAGCTACCAATGCAAGTATGAACTACACTAGCTATATACGACGAAAGATCAGTTGACAGACTGCTGCTCGCTGCAGACAGAATCTACGAGAAGCATGAGCCTACTGCAACAGTCGCAATGACGTCGACAGATGCCACGTACGGTAACTACCATTACCAGCACGACCAAACTGACGATATAACTGTAAACTGTGCCGCGGTCGCAACGCGACAAACAACAAAAAGTTCAAACGAAATTAGAGATTTAAAAACTGCAATAGAGGATTTTCGAGCGCAACTATGCACGCTACAACGACCACAAGTTATCTTTAAGCGCAAGAGAGACCAGGCTGGGCGTGAAACACGAAGTCAACAAGAGGACGAGCGTAAGGTGTGTTGGTACCATAAACGTTTTGGGAGAGATGCTACAAGATGTACATCACGATGCGCCTACTCAGACAACCAAGGTATGTACAGAAACAGTGCAGTCCGACAACAGTCGTCAATACATATGCCTTCTGCTTCGGAAAGATTGTATGTATCAGACGTACTTACGGGTACAAGGTTTTTGGTGGATACCGGGTCAGACATTAGTTCGCTTCCTGTCAGCCATGCGCCACACAACGAAAAAGACATACAGCCACGTTTGAAGGCAGTGATTAACTCGGTGATTAACACGTACGGATGTAAAGTGTGCAAGATTGATGTGGGTTTTTTCCAAACAGTTTACCTGGTCTTTTGTGATAGCTGGTATATCAGAACCTATTTTGGGCGCTGATATTCTGGCACATTTCGAGTTGGCGGTCGACTTACAAGGAAAACGTTTGTTAAATCTGACGGACAACAGTGCAATATCAAGCAATAAACGGCATACAACTTGTGAGAAGCTACAGGCGATTGGCAACTCTGTAGCCGAAGAGCTACTTGACGAAGAGAAGATTCGGAGATGTTCTGACGGACAGACAAAAGAAGTTAAACATAGTACGGTTCACTATATTCGTACCACGCCAGGACAACCAGTTTCACAACGAGCACGTAGAACCGCACCAGAGAGATTGACAGAAACAAAAGCGATATTCGAGGAAATGTTACAGGCGGGAATAATTCACCGGTCAGACAGTCCGTGGTCTTCACCCCTACACTTAGTACGTAAGAAAGATGGATCATTAAACTCAAGAACCATTCCAGATAGATACCCAGTACCTAATATACAGGACTTCACATGTGCTTTGCCCGGTGAGAAAATTTTTAGCGTCCTCGATTGCAAGAAAGCATACAACCAGATACCGATGGCTCCAAGAGATGTTCAGAAGACAGCAGTGATTACACCATTTGGATTATTCGAGTTTTTATTTATGCCTTTTGGCCTTAAGAACGCAGCGCAGACTTGGCAGCGTTTTATCGACGAGGTGATAAAGGGATTAACATTTTGCTTTGCTTATCTTGATGACATTTTGGTTTTCTCTCCGGATATTCAAACACATGAACAGCATCTGTGTCAACTTAGCAAGCGTCTATCTGACTACGGACTCGTTTTAAACGAAAATAAATGCGTCATGCACAAGAACCAAGTCACTTTCCTCGGCCATACTGTGTCATCAGAAGGTATACTGCCTCAGCCAGAGAAGATCGCGGCGATACAGGCCCTTCGGAAACCGACAAACTACCAAGAGCTACGACGATACATGGGATTAATAAATTTTTATAGACGTCACCTACCAGCAACGGCTGCGGTGCAAGCACCACTCACTGATGCACTCAAGGGACACGACGCCAAAGGTCGACGAATAGTTAAGTGGACACAAGAAATGGACAAAGCATTTAATGTTCTTCAAGCAAGCCTCAGCAAAGCAGTGTTGCTCGCTCACCCAGTTCACTACGCACGGCTAGCTGTTGTTGTAGACGCGAGCCAGTCAGCAATAGGGGCGGCGCTGCACCAGCGTGTAGAAGGGCAATGGCAACCACTACGGTTTCTCTCTAAAAAGTTACTGACTGCACAACAGAAGTGGAGCGCGTATGACAGAGAATTGTTCGCGATCTACGAAGCAATTCGATACTTCCGCCCACAAATAGGGGCTAGACCAGTGACTGTGTTTACAGACCACAAACCCATAACATCGGCTTTTAAAAACACCAGTGATAAATGCTCACAAAGACAGTTCCGTTATATTGAATTCATAAGTCAGTTCACGACAGATATACGCCATTTAAGAGGCGCAGAAAATTTAGTGGCTGACTATTTTTCACGTATTTGCGGAATTTCAGAAATTATAGACTATGATAAACTTGCAGTGGAACAGACCAAGGATGCAGAGCTACGACAGCTGTTAAACGACCCGTCTACAGGCCTGAAGTTCGAGAAAATTCTGGTGCCTAAGCGGAAGCTGTGGTGCGACTTTTCTCAAGGCAGACCAAGACCTTTCATTTCAGAAATATTGCGCAAGACGGCATTCGACAGTGTCCACACACTATCGCACCCAGGAGCCAACGCTACAATAAAGCTGCTGACAGACCGCTATGTGTGGCCTTCTATGAAAAGAGACGCGCGCCGTTGGGTACGTTCCTGCATTCCTTGTCAACAGAGTAAAGTAGGACATGTGCGTTCTGATATTGGAGATTTTCAAGGTACCTCTGCTAGATTCGCACACGTTCACGTGGACCTGGTTGGACCTCTCCCACAGTCAGAGGGTTACAGATATTTGTTTACGGCCATAGATAGGTGCACAAGATGGGCAGAAGCAACTCCAATAGTCGATATTTCAGCCGAAACTACTGCTAAGACGTTTCTGTGTACGTGGGTTGCCCGTTTTGGATGCCCCCTTCATGTCACAACTGACCACGGACGTCAGTTCGAATCTACGTTGTTCCTCGAGCTATCCAAATTGTGCGGTTTCCAACGCCACCACACGACTGCCTATCACCCTGCCAGTAATGGTATGGTCGAACGACGGCACAGAACACTCAAAGCAGCATTGATGTGTCATCAAGAGAGATGGACGGAAGCACCACCATTAGTGTTGTTAGGCCTGCGGACAGCTCACAAACCCGATATTGGTGCATCAGTTGCCGAGATGGTTTCCGGCGAGCCGCTACGGATTCCTGCAGATTATTTAGTACCAACCTTACTACCTGGATCAGAGGGCCTCACATACTGGGTGCAGCAGCTAAAACGTCACTGCACAAATATACGTTGCCCGCCACCTTCTCGCCATGGTAATCGTAAGGTGTTTGTACACAAAGACTTGTACAATTGCTCTCACGTAATGTTGCGAACAGACTCAAAATCGCCTTTACAACCACCATATATGGACCCATTTCAGGTGCTGAGTAGAAATAAGCATACCGTGGACATAATGTACATTTTACCCTCTCCGACCTCTGACACCACGCCTGTGCATCAACACATGATGGACGCAGAGCATACCAAAACACCGCTCAGTACATCGTCCGAGACGGGTGAATCACCACCACAAACAACAACGTCACCGCCCCCGAGACACCCGACGCACACCAGAGCTGGACGTCGAATAAAATTCAAGTATCAAGATATCCCTGGGGCTCCGCACTTTAAGGGGGGGGGGGGGGGGGGCTGTGTGGCAGTGATATTTTTCATGTCTGGTGCAATGTGAGATCAAAAGTGCGCGAGAGTTTTTTTTGGTCATGTGCTGTTTTTTATCTTTGCCGTAAGACTATAGGATCCCCTAGTTTTTGTTACTTCTCTATTGTTTTTAGTTTTCTTCTCATTGTGAGTTTTCACGAATAAATATTTTTTCGTTAACTCATTATACCGGACGGCTATGCAATTATTTGTTGTAGGCAAGTCGCCTACAGCAGTATTATTAATTGCTAAAGTAAAGCATTCGGTAACGTTCTCACTACTCTACCGCTGAACCGATTTGTATGGAGATAGCTTGAACTCTGAGGTACATTATAGACTACTTTAGAAAGTCCTGGATTGCTATGATTCAGATAAAAGTTCTCTACGCACGTTCGACGTTCACTGAATGACACCATTCCAAGACGTTGGATTGGAAGATGCAGAAGATGAACTTCATCGCCTGTGGCCTCCCAGGTCTCCAGACCTCAGAAGTTGTGACTTTTATCTTCGGGATTACGTAAAAGACAGCGTTTTATTTCCCTGTTCCCGACACTCTTGGAAGTCTGCGATATCGCCTTGTTGAAGCTGTGAATTCGATAATGAAAGACCAGCTCTTCGTGTTCCCCAGGAAATGAGACAGCGTTTTGGTATTTGTCGTGTAACACATGTTGCTCTCATTGAATGATAAAAATTTGAACATTTCTCTTCCCAGGAACGATGGAATTGTTTTTCTATCTTTTGTAGTTTGGAAGCAATTAGTGTTTGAAATCTGTTCCGTCTCTTTGAATACACACACACCCAGATATATATATATATATATATATATAATTATGATTGCAGATTTAATCGTGATCAACGGTTTCAGACGAGTATTACTTTTTCCTCTTCTTTTTGTGTTTCCTACTCTTCTTGTGTGAGATGTTTTAGGTAAGAATTTTCTGTATGTATGTAGAAGGGCTGTTCATGGCGTGCCAACCCGCTGCTGAGCTCGCTATGTGAGCCACACATGGGCCGCGGCTCTGCTTGTCTAAGTTTTACTCCGTCCTTGTCGTAAGTATCTGGCACAATGCGACGATTCATTTAGTTTTTCGATGCGGCAGTTTCCGACCGGCATAATTCTCTTCAGTTCGGCAGAGTCTTGGTGTCAGTGATATTTACTCTTCGTGTTCTTCGTATTAAGGACGTTCACAGGCCCAGTGGCTAATCTGGTGATCTATCGTCACAATCCGTTAAGAATGAATGGGGATGACAAAAGAGAGGGATGAGAATTCTCGATCTCGAATATGCAGTCGAGTAATCGACGGGGACTGCAAATTTGCTATACCGTGCAGGAAGAATTTAAAGATTTAGTTCACAACGAAATAGAGAAAAGATACAATTACCAACAAGGGGAATTCATTGTTTTGCAGATCAAGAACCACTTTGTGCTAAATTTGCCAGCATGGAGCACTTGAAGAAACTGGTGGTATGAATAGTAAAATTATGAAGTAGCGCTCTTCATTCTGCTGTCAGTTGTAACAGTTTTCGATGCTAATGAACCAAGATTGTGGAGACTTTATATATTACTGCAAAGCACGTTGGTTAAGTCAAGCAACATGCCTGGAGCGTAAATTAGAACATCCAGAATTGATTGCATATCTTTCATTTTAAGTGGGCTTCACTGCACACTGTCCGCAATAAGACATTGCAAGATGAGAAACAACTTACTTCTAATTTGGTGGAGATGTACTCGTATTTGAAACGAAAATCGCATTCTAGAGAGGAAAAATTCTGACAAAAAACGTAGTCAATTTCGCTAAGCTCACTGGCGTTAAAGAAAACGTGAAATTTAAAGAATTCGTTGTGGCCATAGAAATAATTACAAGGATAGTTTTCTAAACTTTTTGAGGACACTGTCAATTTTACATGTTTTTTAGAGCTGTTTCGCTTCTGCTTGCCGTTTCAGTTGAAAGCACCCCTGTGCAAGAGCATATGTAACTGACTGATCTGCAATGTAATTTCCGTTTTAAAGACAAATCCTTTTACGTTAAAACTGTCCAGGACGTCAACATCTTTATGTTCAAGTAGAGTTTCCATGTCTCCATAATGAGGTTGCAAAATTGCTACAGTATTACGATCAACATATGTGTATGAAAGACCGTTTTTAGAATAAGAACATTGCGTCAAACTGGGTACCAACGCCCTCTGCTTCTATGTAACACTTGTCATAATGAGTTCTTGAATTAGTGTGCCTGCAGACAAAATTGTATTTTATTGTAATTACTATTTGAATTCCCTATATTTTTGTGTGTATAGTTTTTTAAGTTTAGCTCACTATTCTACTTAATGGCGGTAAGTAGAGGGCATTGGCTATCCAGTATGACGTTCAGCGAGGTTAGCCGTATGGGTCTGCAAACGGTGGTCTCAGTCAGACCAATGCTTGAAGATGCCTGAGTTCGACTGGAATACGTCTCGTTAAAACTGCGTCCGGTTTAAATGACTACTTATAGCGATATGGAATTATAGGATCGCAGTTGTAGAATATTGTGACACGGCAGTTGATCAGGGTGGTGTTTCTATGTCTGATTCTTGTATTATTTGGATTTATAGCACTGATGATAGCTGCACTCAGAGTTGAAATCTAGATCTACAATGCAATGAAAAAGACAGATTACA